>NC_058381.1:36170017-36862517 GCF_018350175.1 Felis catus | reverse complement strand
AAGGACAGTAATAACAACATTAAGATTTCTCGAATATATTGCTGGACACTGTTCTAAATACTTCTCTTATATGAACCCACTTCCTCCACACTGTGTAACCCTATTATTATGCTCATTTAATAACTAAGGAAACCAAGGTATCGAGAGGGGAGATAACTTGCTCACGGTTTACTCGGCGCGTAATGAGGCAGACAAGTTTCCAATCTTAGCAACTAGTTCCAGAGCATGCACTCTCATAAAAAATTGAGGAGGAAAGTCTTAAAAATATAATCTAATTTAAAAAACACTCAGCAAAATTCACTTTTTTCTCTAGATACATTTTACCATTGTAACAGAATTCAGTCACTCAATCAACAAATACTTGTTGAATGTCTTGTGTATGACAAGTGTTTTGCTCTGGTGCCATGGACAAAATGGTGTCTACAATACATAGAGTCCACCTGCTGATATATTTCAGTATCTTTCAAACTGCAAACAAACTGATCTAGTTTGCTACTCAAGAGTCACAGAACACTAGATGTCTGCTAAAAATGAAGCTACTGACTCTTAATTATTAGACTGGAAAGTTGGGGTGGGTATCAAATTCTTGACTATGGAGCTAACCAATGAACATAGTTATTAAGATTAAAGTACTCAGAGCTTTCACCCCTCAGCTAGCTAATTAGATAGATCCTGGTGAAGTAGGTAAGACAAACTACTTTATCCTCTATTACTGAAAATATCTCAGAAAGAAAAATAATTCCATCTCTTGATTATAGCAAAGGTTAGCATATTCAGCACTTAACATATGCTAGGCATTGTGCTATGTATACATTTTATATGTATTATTTTATTTAACCTTCATCAAAACCCTATGAGGTCAGTACTATTACTATTTCCATTTTACGGATAAGGAAACTGAAACTCAGGAAGGCCAACAAACTTGACCAAAATCACACAGCTCTTAAATGGCAGAACCAAGATTTGTATCCAGGTCTCCTTGGCTCAGAGTTCAAGCTCTTAAATTCCACATTAACTGTTTTTCTATTTACTGTAATATAGGAAATAAATCTATTAAGAGTAGGTATAATTGTTTTGTCAGACAGCTTAGCATCAGAGAGTAGTTAGACCAGACATCTTTAACTTGGAGTCCATAGTTGAGCTTTAGAAGACTCATAAACTCCCTAAAATTATGGGTTAAAATCAATCTATGTTTTCTTTTCCCTTGAAGAAGAGTCCATAAACTTCATTAGATTTCCAAAAATGTCAATAACTCTTTTCCTCCAAAATGATAAGACCCTCTGGGTTAGATGAATAAGGTTGCAATGACATTATAAAATAGCTACCCAGAAAGGCCAACATCTGTAATGTTATAAATCTAGAACATCTAGATGAATTTTTTTTGCAACTAAAGTATTAAAGGTGTTATTTTACCTGTGACTTATGGAAATTTAAAACACATCATACATTCTCTGTCTTGTTAAGCCACCTGCTAAACAAAATTGAATCTCTTCTTAAGGATGTAAATTTGAACTTTGGTTTTTATACCAAAACGGTGCCTTCTAAATGGATAGGCTGTCTGAGATACTCAAGGTCCAGAGATGACTTCTATTTCCCTCTTGACTATCTCTGTTCTCCGGTAATGGCTGTCTCCAAACAGACTACCAAGAATGAAGTGTTATACTGATATTAGTAATGGAATCTTAGAATTCAAATGGAAACCTGGTTGACCAGGGCTTCAATGGCAAGTTGATAACACTAGTAAAACCCTTGCAAATGGCCTTGATCAGCCACATGTAGAGAGTTATATATGACCAAGGAAATGGCTTTTGTGAACAATACTAATAGTCTGTACACTACAGATATTTCCTAAAACTTCATTTCTCACTTTGGAAGATTCACTTGATTTCAAATTTTCTTTCTAGTACCAGTGTTTCATCTACTACCTTGCAAAAAGAATGGACAAGTGGCAAAGGGTAATATGGCCAACGACACCCAAGAACAGAAATGGGAAAAGAGCACCATCTGGTGGAAGTCTCTGGTGGAGGCCTCAGAGGCTGGGACCCAGGGGTTGGGGCACCAGTCTCAGAAATAGGCAGGAATGGGAAGTCCCCTGGAGGGGAGCTGGTGCCCCATCTAGCCCAGTACCTTCAATCCATCAAAAGAACAGGACCTTGTATCTGCCTACAAGAAGCTTACAATCTGGTCTAAACTATGAGATATTTATATATGAACGGATGTCAATCTAAGATAGTAAATAACAAATACTGTGGTAATAGCAGAGAAGCATATAACTCATGTAACAGAAGGATCTACCATAAGTTCATAGGTTCTCTTTTTGGACGTAATATTTCTGTGGTCTTGAGACTATATCCACAAATTTAAAAAAATTGTTTTTAATGTTTATTTTTGAGAAAGAGATAGAGCATGAGCAGGGGAGGGTCAGAGAGAGAGAGAGAGAGAGAGAGAGAGAGAGAGAGAGAGGCAGGATCTGAAGCAGGCTCCAGGCTCTGAGCTGTCAGCACAGAACCCAATGCAGGGATCAAACCCACAAACATTGAGATCATGACCTGAGTCGAAATCGGATGCTTAACCGACTGAGCCACCCAGGTGCCCCGCTATACTCACAAATTTTAGAAACCTACTCTGGAAGACAACACAATGTTCTCTTACTTATGAACTGGTCACAATTCAACTTTCATTAAATAATAAACAAGCACTGTTATCCAATGTTGACAGTATTGATTTTTTGGAAGTCTGTTCCCAGACAATAATAAAGAAATGAAATAAATAAAACCTTACTCACCATTAGAGTCTTCCATAACACTTTCACTACATGAAATCCCTGCCACAGTCAATCCAACATCCACTCGGATTCCAACAGTAAGAGATCTACATGCTTTCCTCAATTAGTCAATGATTATGGTCTTTCACCACATCACTGAAAACCTGCATTCAAATATCCCTTCTCCTTTGTTCTAGCATCAGGACTGCAAATTGTGGTTGTATGTCTCATAATCTCCATGCTCCCTACGTGTAATAGGCAACCAATTATAACTCGATGAACTATTAAAGAAAAATGCCAGCCAGGTATATTGTGACCAAATAAATGACTATAAATGTCAAGTCGGAGTTTAGATTTTTTTTTTCTTTCTGTAGATAAAGGGGAGCAGCTGAAGAACTGGTTGTTTGGTTGGTTGGTTGGCTTGCTTGTTTTTAAGGACAGGGAATGATGTCCACTGTGATCAAACCAGCAGAAATGTGCAGCCTGGAGGGGAAGGAGAAAGCCCGAGAGACAGTTTACTGAAGACCAAGAAGAGGAACAAGAGATTTGACAACAGATATGGAGGCAGGCTGGGAATAGACTGTCAAGAGGAAAACCAGAGATATCTTTTGGTTCCAAACTTGTGTATTGGAGAGAACAAGGCAGCAATCACCTACAAAGAAATCCAGCTGATCACCATGTTTTAAACTGTAGTATCTTGGGCTCTGCCATTTGTGTCTGTGTTGATGCTTGGAACCTAATTTTATTTTATTTTTGCCTGCTTCAGGTTAATAGCTACTCTTGGGCCACCAAGACTCCTAGTTATCTGATTAGTAAATAACTGCTATCTGCATGACACTGTGACTGTGGACCCTATACTCATTGAATTTTACAGCTGGAAGGACACTGAAGGTCATTTAATCCAGCCCATCACTTTATAGATGGGAAAACGAAGTATGGAGAGGTTATCTGATTGCATCATAGAAGTTTAGAAGTCCACATTGTGAAGCTACCACAGTTTATCTTGTGCAGAATCAGGGGGCAGGTTCAAAAACATGATATTCACTCAAAAATTCCTTTGGTATTTACCTTGTTATGAACATGATCACATTATTCACCTGAGAGCAAATGTTACATAAAAATATTTAAGCTGGACTGGTTCTTAGAGCTCATCTAGGCAGAGTGCATTTCTCAACATTAACATGCCAACATACCATCTATATCTCAAGTTATGAAGGCTGCATTCACTCTCTCAAACATTAATAAATCTCTGCGATTTTTCAGACACTGTGAGGGACTGAGAGTACAGAAAGCCCCAACTGTGAGATTGTTTGGCTGGAATGGTCAAATTGTGCAGGAGTGATTTGATTGGCACAAAACACACACAAGGTAAAAACTAGGGCCAGAAGAACCCAGGTCTGGCTAATGCCAGAATCCATCTTACTGCTTGCAGATAAGGGTTGCTGAGGGAGGATCTGGGATCAGATAGAGGAGGATGCCTGGTAGGGGAGGGAGGGGGGGTCACAGAGAGGCCAGGCCCAGGATGCAGAGGGGCCAGGCCCCTCAGAACAGATGGCAGAGGCCCAAAGCAGGCATGTTTGAGAAGGGGATATGGCAAGAGTCTGAGTGGTTTCCAACCTGCAAGCCTCTTTTTTATCTTGTGAAGTAGGCAATGATGTCATTCAAGAGTGATATGATAAATCTGCTAAGGACTGGGGAGCAGGGTGGGAGGAGAGGAAATTAGAAATGTTGCTAAGAGGAAGCATGTAAAGTAACTGCCAGGTGTCATTAAGGGCTCGGCTGGGGTTGGAAACTAAGACTTACTAAGTCCCACTGCGTAATTTTTCTTCAGCACTGAGTAGCTGCCCAAGTATAAAAGCAGAGAAGGTGGATGGATAGTTGAATTGATCTGAGGTTAAGGTTCTTCTAGGCTTGTGAGATGAAGGACAAGAAATTAAGAGAAGACTGGAGGGCATGTCCTGGGGCTTAGGCTGGGGCAGGAGGGAGAGACACCAATGGCCAAAGACTTGACTGTAATGTCTGTACATAGTGGAGACTTTTCACAATCAATTAAAATATCCAAAAACAGGAAATAGCATTATTCTTCTCTTTGCTCTCAGGACTCTCCTCTGTCCCACCAGTCTCAAACCTCTCCTATCTCTTGTTCCCCGTTTTAATGGATGACATCTCTGCCCACCCAACTGAAACTCAGGAACTGCCCCTTCACCTCTTTCTCAATTACTGTGGACATCCCATCAAACACCAAGACCTGTAAATTCTACTCCCTTTATATCTTTTAATCTAGCTCCTATGTCTACAGATGCTGGATTCATTCAAGCCCTCAAGATGCCTGACTCATATTGATATCACCACATCCTAAGACGTCCACCTGCCACCCTGCTCCTCCCTGACCCATTCTCCCAGTGCTGATGAAGAAGGAAGTGATGAACAAAGTCTTTGCAGACAAGTCTGGGTCGGAGTCCCAGCTTCTCCACCTTCTAGCTGTCAGACTTTGGCTGCAGCCTCAGTTTCCTCATCCTTTTTTTTTTTTAATTGAGTTACAGTTGACACACAATGTCACATTAGTTTCAGGTGTACAACACAGTGACTCCACAAGTCTATACATTATACTGTGCTCACCACAAGTGTAGTACCACCTGTCATGACACAATGCTATTACAACATCACTAACTATATTCCCTGTGCTGTACCTTTTATTCTTATGACTTACTCATTCCATAACTAGAAGCCTGTATCCCCCACTCCCCTTCCACCATTTTGCCCATTGCCCCACCCCCTCCTTTGGTTTCATCTTTAAAATAGAAATAAAAGCTATACCTGCGTTGTATGGTTTTGGGGAGGGTTAACTGAGATAATGCGCACGAAGAGCTGAGCACTAGGCCTGACACCTGGCAGGCCTTTGGTAAATGTCAGCTGTAATGTCATTACCACCATGTTATTCTAATGACCTAAAGTGCAAACCCAGTCTTATCATTCCCCTGCTTGAAATCCTGCAGTGGTTTACCCCAGCTCTAGCTTTGAGGCTCTCCCCTCCTCTGTTCACACTGCTGCTCCCACACGTCTCTGCTCTCTCTGCCAGCACACTTTCTCCATCGTGCCCCTTCTTCTCCCAGTGAACCCTTGGTGGTCCTTTGGTGCTCCCATAGCACCTCTGTGTATGCCTCTGAGCAACACCTACAATACTGCACCGCAGTCCTCTTGTCTCTCTATGTCACTGAGCCCTCAGGGCGCAGTGGCACAGAAATTGGGCTCAATAAATGCTTGCTAAGTAAGTGAATGGACATGAGAAACAGAAGGGCCGTCTGAGTTCAGCCTAAGTGAAGCACAGAGCGCATTTCAGGGAGGGGTCAGAGACAAGGCTGGAGACACGGGCAGCAGGCAAGGCTCTCCAAGCAATGCCATGGGGTATGGATTTTATCCCAAAGAAGATGGGGAAGGATACTTTCATTTCCCTCTAAATTATTCACACGAAGGCAAGAGGGAAAACCAGGAAGAAAACCAAAGGAGGAGAAGACAAGGAAGAAGAGAAAGAGAAAAAATAAGAATGCTTTGTTAAGTTAAAACCTTTATCTAAACGAAGAATTTTTCCCCTTCAAAGACTGGCTTCAAAAAATAACCACAATATGACCGGCAAAAATATACTTCAAAAGACACGACCGAATACACATTGTAGTGGCAAGAATCCAATATATAAATACAATCAATTTGTTTCTTCATTAAAAGCTTTCATGAAGAAAATGATTTAATACAAATGCTAAAGCTACTGACACAGATTAATTGAAAAATAACAACAGAATCCTAATTAAAGACATAATATTATTTCACTCATTCATACCACTCCAAAATCTGAATAATTAAATATATAAAAATAGAATCTAAAATGCAGGCTTCTACTGGTAACCACTCTAAAAGCTACAATGAATTACTTACTGAAATTTTCAAAAACCTCATGCCCTTATATATACACTTTCTTCCAGTTAGGAACTGAGATACACACAGAAATTCAGAGATCATTTTTAAGTTGTTTCAGTTTTGCCCCCAACTTGAGTTTTTTTCCTAATTACACAAGATTCTATACTAGAATATCACTTTCCCATTTATTTCTTTGTACCGGATCTATAGCAGTCATAGTTAAACCCTTACAGGAGGGTCCCAATTATCCAAATCATAAAGAATGGAACTGCTTGATCTAAAGGCTAATGACTAAAAAAAAAAGAAAAGAAAAAAAAATAAAGACTAGTGACTATGTGACCAGTTCTATGGCTGCATCAATATGAACCAGGGGTCACCAGCAGTTCAACTACAATCAATCAGTCAATCCTAGAACTTACCTGACCCATCACGGGGCCAGGACTTTGGTTCTGTCCCACTTCAAGGGATTTTTCAGCATCAGAAATGTCTCCACATGTTGCCAGGCCACACATGAGTGCAAAAGACAGTAGGCAAACATCATGCCAAAGGAAGGACCAAGGCCAGCTGCTGCTGACCGTATCCCTATGCCCCACCCTACAAGTCAATTAGGTTAAAATGTTGTCAGCTACTTGCTGGTCTTAAGCCCTGTTGGTAAAATTTTCCTGTCAATGATCCCCAATCATACTGGGGGACCCTCCTCACCACCCAACTAACAGCCTCAACTCACACTTCCCTGTCAAATCCTTCTTCCTTCCTTCCCCTTCATTATTAAAATTCATTTGAAAACCAAAGTAGTACCTTACCTCAAAAAAAAAAAAAAAAAACTTCTGATAAAGATTTTTACATATACTTGCCCGATTTTAAGACTCTCCTGGAGCCCTTATTGAAACATGAATTCCCAGAGATCACCCCAGACCTAGTAAATTAGCATCTCCAGGGTAGAGACCTAGAAAACTATTTTTTAGCAAGATCCTCAGGTAATTCATATGATGGGGCAAGCTTGGAAAACATTATAAAGGAAATGGGTATTTTGCCAATGGTTGTCTGTTAAGAAAATTCTAGACAGGTAGGCCCCAGTTCAAGTATAGTCTGTGCTCCATTTCCAGTTGTTTGGACCTTGGAATGCATTTTCCTAATGAAACAAAATAATAGTGTTAAGTATTCTGGGCCAGTTTCAAAAACCCATGAAATCTTAGAAACAAAACAAAACAGAACAGTGATTAAATCTTGTTAACAGATCTGAAGTATAGTAGATACAATCTTTCATTTACAAACCAATCACATTTCAGAACTTGAAGCATAAAGTTGGCTAATTTTTCTGTAAAGTTCCAAGAAATGGTTAGGTTACCTGGCTATCCATAAAAGCTTATTAAGCCCGTAACAAACCAAAGCCAGCTATAGAACCAAGGATATAAACATGAGCTTGGTGTCCTCAAAGCAAAAGATAATGAGAAGGAGAAATGATACGCCTTCCTTCTCTGGGCATAGGAAACATAGGCAAACTCTGACATTCTTACCCTCTATTCTCTTTGCAGCCATCTCCCACCTCCCAGGTGCCAAGGATTCACATGTTATCCATAGCTCCCTACTAAAGCATCAGCTTACATACCCCTGCCCAGAGCTTTCCTCTCTCAAATTACCTACTTCTCTCAAATCCAGTCAAAGCTCTCATTTCCAACATTTGGTTCCATCCAATCTTTTCCAGGTATCTCTCCAATTACTTCCTTATGCTTAAGAAACCAAATAACCCTTTGGTTCCCAAACATGGCTAAACTTTACCTTCTCTGTACCTTTGTACCTGCTATTTCTGGGTGCCATGTACCTCACCAAAACCCATCCTTTTCAACCCCCAGCCAAGCCGTGATGCCATCTCATAGCCCTGAAGGTTTCTCAGATCCCCCCAGCCAGAACTGACTTCTTTCTCTGGGATTTCACAGTACAATCTATGTGTACCTCTTCTAAAGCTTTAGCCACAGTATATCTTGAGTTATAGTTATTTATGCATGCTTTTACATCTTTCCCATTGGGTTGTAAGTTTCTTGGGAATATTTTTGGGGTATCTAAGTAAGTAACATGGGTTATATTAGGCACTTTTATGCAGGACAACAATCCTACTAGGGGCATGTATTGTATAATTATTTGGTTTATCCAGCTCAAAAATAAGTTACGGGAAGACTGGAATCTGTGTCATATTCACCACAAAAATGCTTTGCAAATAGTATATGCTCAATAAACATTGAATGAATGAATGAAGTTGAATGAATGAATAAAGTTATACTCTTTGCTTTTTATAAAGAAATTGAGCCTCAAAAGAGTGCTGGCCCAACAATCATACTGCCTGGGTTCAAATTCCAATTCCAGACCCTAACAGTTGTGTAACCTTGAGAAAGTCGGTTACCTCTCTGAATCTGTTTTCTCATCTGCTAAATAGGGATTATTCAATATTCATCTCACACACCTATGGGGAGGATTAAATGGGATAATGTGTGTAAAGCCCTTGACAACGGGACTGGCATACAGTGCATGTGCAATGAATGTTGGCTCTGACTGTCATTCTTAAATCACAGATGTTAGAGTCTCTGAAGCCCTCATTCTTCCCAAGGAAAAGGATCCTCTGATGCTTTGATAACCCTCAGTGTACCTAACACTGTTCATTACACGTAAAAAGTTGGTTCAACAACTCACTGGCCACTGAATTTCCCAAGCACAGTCACCTTAACCAAAAGTTACAAGAAAACCATTAAACAGGGCTAATGCACATGCATGCGCACTCAAAAGTCTCTTAACCCTCCAGGTGAATTTGTATTTTAAAATAAGGTGATGAGCCTAAATAAATTTCTAAATGGTGAGACTCCAGGTATGTAACAAATTGAAATCAAACATTTCAGACCTTCTATAGAAGATATCTGTGAGCAGTGGTCTACATGCTGGCTCTGGTCATGAGTCTGGCCACTCACTGGCCCAGTAACTTCTTGAAAAACAGGGTTATGTCATGTGTGAGACTGTCTTGATTGCCTGGCATCATTCCCAACAGAGAGTAAACAAAGAGCCAATAAATATTTAAGCAAATTAACTGCTTCCAGTTTGTAATCTTCATCCTGCTCTTAGGTGATTCCATTTCTCTTTATGACCAACATAAAACTCAATCATGGTGACTGATGTTTTGAGAAGGAGGAAGTGAGGGGTTTACTCACGCACCATCACTTTGGGAAACTAGTCCCACAAACCCAAATGTTTTACTAGTCACACAAAGTGTAGATAATCCTTTTCTAATGAAGGATTCATCCTGTGTCAGTTCAGTGCAGCTCAAAGAGATAATATCTAAGAAATGAAAGTTGTTCCCAGTCAGTCATACCTCATCTAATGAAGACCTTGAGAATGAACTTCCTTTATTTAAAAAAAAACAAACAAACTATTTTTTAGCAAAATCATCATAAATTACTCAAAGGATGGCTGTATTTCATATGGCTCAAAAATAATTTTACTTTCATGTGCATTTATGGATGTATGTTTGTTTTGGCACAGGGTAAAACACCTCCAAATCTTCACAAGAGTGACCCAAGGCCATACTACACAATTAAAGCTTAATTTCCTCTTTTGACATCTCTTTTCCCCTCAGTTCCAACTCCTTTCTCACCTGGAAACCGAATACTCTTTGGCTATTAAATCTGTCCCTTTTTAAAACAGGAAAGGCTCTGATCTCAATGACTTAGTATTAAATACATATTCACTGTAGAGTTGGAAAATACAAATAAACAAAAAGGAGAATTTAAAAATCACTCAAACTCCACTTCCTAGAGATTACCATCATTACCATACGTTTTTGGTGGGGTGGGATACCTGCTGGCTCAGTTGGTAGAGCATGTGACTCATGATCTCAGGGTCTTGAGTTCGAGCCCCATGTTGGGTGTAGAGATTACTTAAATAAATTAACATAAAAAGAACACATTTTGGTGGTTTCTTCAGGCATTTTTCTCTGAGGTTTTATATATATATATATTATATATATATATATATATATATACATACATATATATATATATAGTACTTTTTCACTTATAGTATATATCTTATTGCTTCACATCAAGAAATCTTCTATAGCATGCATGATTAAATTATCTTATCTTATCTTTGTTTTTTTTTTTTTAAGTTTGCCCTTTCAACAGAATGGATAAACAGAATAAACTGGAACAGGGAGAAACCTGAGACAGAGAACCAGAAAGCAGAATTTTGCAATGCTCTGAGTAAGACTTTATGAAGACTGAAGTTTAGCCAGTGACAAAGGGAAAAGGGAGGACAGATTTAGGATGAAGAATCAATAGGCTTGTTGATGGCTCAGGGACTAAAGACAAAGGAGTCAGGAATGACTCCCAGGATTCTGCCTTGGGGGTGTTAGGTCTAGGGAAATCAGAATTAGGTTTAGGGGTGAGCAGAATAGAAAATAGTGAGTTCAGCTCTGGACACTGCATCAGGATTTTTCTGACTACGAGTAACAGAACACCTAAAGGACATAGGCTTAAATAAACAGAAGTTTATTTTTCTTTTAAAACAAAAGGTCTGAAGACAGGTGATTCCAGGGTTGATACAGGGGCCCAACAATGGCATGAAGGACCTAGGCTCTTCCTGTATTTCTGCTCTAATACCTAAGAGCAGAGTTATGTCTTAAGGTGGCTATTGCATTTAATGTATGCCATCTCCCAAACATAAGACTGTCCTGTAAGAGGCTATCAGAAGTCTGTCACGACTTTCAAATCATGATTCATCCCTAGGCTAGTAGGGTTCTGTTGTCAAGGAAGAGTGGGGGGTGCCTGCTGGCTAGGCATCCAGAAGGGTCTGCCTCAGCCATGTGAGCTTTGAGATATCTAAGACACCCAAAAGGAGCTATCCAATATGCTGTCTGAAGCCTTGTGGAGAGATGTGCAGTGGAGCTGCAGAACTGTAGAGGAAGTCATGAAGCTGTGGACATGCGTGCAACTGCCTAAGAAGAATGTGGTGGGGAAAGAGGCAAGACTGAGGGGCAACGGTAAAGAGGGCAGGGCAGGAAAATGAGCCCAAGCAAAAACCTGGGGGGGTGGGAGGGGGAGACAGAGAGTATGAAAGCAAGGAAGAAGGAAAATCAGGAGAGACTATTACCATGGGAATTAAGAGAGGGAGAGGATTTTTGGTTTTTGTTTTTTTAATTTTTTTTTCAACGTTTATTTATTTTGGGGACAGAGAGAGACAGAGCATGAACGGGGGAGGGGCAGAGAGAGAGGGAGACACAGAATCGGAAACAGGCTCCAGGCTCTGAGCCATCAGCCCAGAGCCTGACGCGGGGCTCGAACTCACGGACCGCGAGATCGTGACCTGGCTGAAGTCGGACACTTTAACCGACTGCGCCACCCAGGCGCCCCTGGGTTTTGTTTTTAACTTTTGGAGGAAAAGGAAGCTATCAACAGCGTCAGATGCTGCAGAGAGAACAAATAAGACAAAGACTGAAAAGTGTCTTCTAGATGTGGCAATTAAAGAGTTACTGGCACTTTGGTGCTTTGGCAAGAGCAACTTGACAGAAGCAGAGGCAAGATTGTAGAGGAATGAGGAGTGACCAGAGAAGAGGAAACCAGAGTCTAGGCTTCTGTCTGCAAAAAAAAGAGATACAGAACAGTAGGGAACCGCTGTGCAGGATGTAATGTTTTTCTTAACATTAGGAGATATTTGAACATATTTCTATGATGAAGGAGACATGTAACAGAGGGGGGAGGAAAGCTAAATTTAAGAAAGAGAGGGTCTCTGGGGCGTAGTGGTAACAGAGGAGGGAAGATAACCTGTCACTGCTTCAGTCCTCAAACAGCGGGAGGAGGAGCGTGATCTCAAAAGATGACAGAGGGTCAGAGACCTGTAAAGCCACGTAGACACATCTCAAAGGGGAGAGGTTGGGACAAGACTGAATGGGAAAAGTCTAGAAGTGTCAGCAAGGAGTTTGAAGAATACCAACAGCACTACTGGAAAGTAAGCAAATTCTATTTAAGATGACTGTGAGCAAAACAGTGTCCTGCAGAATAGGTGTGTTTTACGAAAGCAGAGACGAAGCAAAATGGTTGAGGATGTAGTGGAGTTTGATTCTAAAAAGACATGGATGCTAAGAAACACAGGGAAAAGGCTGGAAGAGAGGTCATCGGGGGAGGTGAGAGATGGTGGAGACAAGGATATGCAGAACTGAGTAGGCAGTATGATGACCAGAAGCAGAGGGCTGGTGATGGGTCACAACGGTGGTAGAATGACTGGCACCCATGCTCCAGTAGAATGCCAGTGCATGGTCAGCAACCTGGTACCCTTTTACCACAGAACATTAGAGAGATACTATCATAGGAGACCGTACTCCCTAACACTCGGTAAAAAGAAAGCACCCTGGGGTGCCTGGATGGCTTAGTCGGTTGAACATCCGACTTCGTCTCAGGTCATACTCTCACGATTTGTGACATTGAGCCCCTCGTCTGGTTCTGCGCTGACAGTGCAGAGCCTGCTTGAGATTCTCTCTCTCTCCCTGCCCCTCCCCGACCTGTGCACGGGCACGCCCCGTGTGTGTGTGTGTGTGTGTGTGTGTGTGTGTGTGTGCACGCGCGCTCAAAATAAATAAATAAACTAAAAAAAAAGGCACCCCATCTTTGTTAAAGAATATGTGGGGCTAAAAAATAAAATTAAAAAAAAAAGAATATGTGGGGCTAGCTACCAAATATTAAATTTTCTAATAAAGAGGGTTTCTTGCTTTAAGGTTTAGCCAAGGACCTAAAAAATGAGTTTCTGGTTTTAACAGTCCCCCTCCCCCATTCATTCAACTTACATTATTTAGCTCACACCACTTGCCAGCGCCATGCTAGAGCTTTTTTAAAAAAAAATTAACAGAAGACCATCCATGCCTTTAAGGAGTTTATAATCTCCAGAAATATGTATTCTGAGTTCTGAGAAAATGAATTTGAAATGAAATTAAACGTATGTGTTAGAGTAGTGCTTCTCAAATGGGACTGTGCATACAAGTAACCTTGGATTTGTATTGGAATGCAGATTCTGATTCAATAGGTCTGATTCAATGGAGCCCGAGAGTTTAGATTTCTAACAAGTTTCCAGGTAATGCTGCTGTGGCTGGTCCACGAGCCACACCTGGAGTAATGAAGACTCGAGCAGAAAAGATTCCTTGCTTCCCCATTTCTATTGACTCTGACCTATAAAGTCCTGAGAATCTTCCCTCTTTTCCCTGCTAACTCTCCTGTCCATGCATTTTTCTTAATAAAAAGGGGGGGGGGGGTAAGAAAACCTCACAAAGGGCTTTTTCTTCCAAGCGACTATTAGCTACACACACTGTTTTCGTGAACATGTCAAACATCTATCTCCTGTGATTAAATACTTCTGTGGAACCGCTTATATTTCACACAGAGCACCTAGATATTCAGTAAAAGAGTAAGAGACTGGGAACAGCAATTAATTCTAGTTATGCCATATGGCAGTACAGAACACTGGCTGGAGCCTGAAAACTCCATTTCACAGGAGCCTTACTTATTCTGAATTTTAATCATTGTAGGATCAGCAAACATATGCCTACCAACCTGCTCCATTTACACAAAATTCTAAAGAATAATCACACTGCACACTCAAAAATGATTGGTTTTTCCCACATGGACTTAAAATTTCTCTCCTATTGGATTCTCAAAATAAAGTAGGTGCTGACAGCTCCAGTTTCATTTCCCTTTTAAATAAAATCTTCAAGCAATTCTTTTAATGAATAGAATCCCTGGCTTTTCATTTCATTATCAGCGCACAGTTTTGCACGGGTGAAATTATCTCTGGTTCTGGATTCCCCAGTGCTGGGGTTGGTTCAGCTGCTGGCTCCCCGTGCCTGTGGACCCCCTCCATCATCCTGTCAGTGCTGGGACACCCACTCCGTCATACTCTCTCCATTTCACCTCTCTCCAGAATGGAGACATTATCATTTTCAACACACACTCCACTCCCCTGTCCTCTTAGAGCTAAGATACTTTCATCTCCTGTACATCTAATAATTTCAAGATAAGGACAGAAAAATCAGTTCTTGTTCTGTGAACTTTTGTCTCCAGTGCTTGAGAGACTATCCTAATATCCCCCGAACATGTTTTAGTGATAACATTTACTGCACTAGGGCCAAAATGATTTTCTGCCACTTTCAATTCTAGTTCAATAAAAGAATAAGAGCTTTGTTTCTAACCTCTGTCATTTTTAATACCATAAAGTGATTTTAAAAATGTAAAATTGAGTTCCATTTCCTACTGGACCACCAATCTCATATTAGCTTTCCTTTTATCAAATTTATGAGAAAAGTCAGAAATTGCCTTTCCTTAAAAAAAAATCAAAATTTCAGGATCTCCTGGGCAGAATGCTTGAATTGAATTTTAGCACTCCATAATTGCTGGCCTAGAAGTTTTAAACAAGTATAAAAGTTAGCTACTTATGGCAGAAATAACAAACTAGAGGATTATCCTTTACTTCACTTAGAAAAGCAAAAGTCATAATGCTATTCCTAGAAAATTACATCCTTAAAAATCCCAAATATGTTTATTACATTTCCAAACTGAGGAAGTCTGTGGTTTTCTGAAACCACAGTGAATTAAGTCCATGACTTCTGAATAATATTAATATAATAATTTTTTATATTATGAAAATTTTCTAATATGCATAAATATTAAAAGAACTCCATATATACCTACAGCCTAGACTCTATGACTCACATTTTGTTATATTTGCTTTGTCACATATCCATCCATCCATCCACTCATCCGTCTTCTTTTGGATGGATTCCAAAATAAATTAGTATACATTAGACATTAGTATACTCCACCTAATCAATTCAGTATGCATGTATAATTGACTAAACTTCAATATTTGTTACAATTCTTTTAAACCAATAATCTTTGAAAGATGCCAATTCATTTTTTGTAATGGCTAAGTGAACTAAGCAACTAATTACAAATTCTAAATTCTAAATCCTAATCTTTTATTAATTCTATTACTTTGTGTAATTTCTTATATCTCAGTTCTTTCATCAACAAAGGCACAAGGGCACTTAATAGACATGGTAAAAGGTCTCAATTACCAAATTGCAAAATGGACCTTGTGGGTATGGCAGAATTCACAAATAAGAGAGACACTCCCCAGTATAACTTAGAGAAATAGCTAACGGAGATTATGCGGACATAAAGTTTTTGGTAAGTTATAATGAGAACCTCAACAAGGCTCACCAACTCAGGAGGGAGTTTGAGTTCGAGCATTAAATAATAATGCATCTCATATAAGCCACACTGTTACTCCGATACAACAATCTGAAGCCGGACTTTTGAAGACTAGGTCACTCCAGGAACAAATTTGGCAACAAAGTACTGGCATCAAAATGGAGTTTTCTTGGGTTTGCAAAGCTGTGGTATCACTGATTTGTAAACTCCCTAATAATGGACTACAGTAAAAGTTGCCACAGGGAGAGCTGCGCCTTCCTTTATGAGCTGTTTGTTCCCCTACACTGGTCTTCCTTTTTTTTTTCTTTCAGAGGATTGGCCCTGGAAGGGGCATCCTTTGAAGCCTGAAGAATCAAAGCTATTGCAAAGCACTGCTGAGAGTTTTGAAAGAAATATGAAGAAACTACATTGGACCTGGGGCGATAGGCTGAGATCTTCCCAAACGGGTCAGCAGTAGGTCTGTAAAATATTCCCATTGCCAAGGAGGCGGTGACATCTTGTGTAAATCAAAAACTAAAACCCTAAGAAATCTCATTTCCATTTTAAATGCATGGGGGTTAAATATGGATATCTAGCACTGGAGAAGTTCCTGTGGGATTGATTTTTTCCCCCCGTCTTCTCTGAGCCCTTTCCTGAGCGTGATAAGTAGTACCGCATTTCATTACCAACCCTGCTAGCACTGCACTTTGGGGAGACTAGATGAGTGTACACAGTGGGGGAGAAGATCCGGCTTCCAAAAAAGATATGATTCACGTGGTGTGATGATAAAAACCCACTTTAGGCCCAACTCATTTTCAGCAGAATTGTGAAATAAAATAAAATCCCAAGGAAATGAAATTTCCTGCATCATTTTCCAAATTAAAAAAAAAAATCATAGCGACATTATAAAGGAAAATCAAATAGAGGTTTCAAACTTTGGTTGGTAATGTTTGCAGTTTTGTAACACTTGGAAAAAAAAAAATTCCAAACAATGTGATGAGAGAGGCAACTTCGAAAGACAACATAAGATCGGCGTTAGGGGAATCTTCAACTGAATGAGTCAGCGTTAGAAAAATAACATCCGAACAAAGAGTTTGGCTTCTGACAGCTGACCCAGTGCTCTTGTATTTCTCTCCCCTTTGCTCTACTTTCACAAAGTGGATACAGAGTGGGTCTATATCTGAAATAAGAGAAAACAAGCAAATTAGAGAAAACCACAATCTGGAAGGCCCCACAACCACAAGGTCCCTGGAAATCCACAAATAGATGAACGCAGAGAGGCATTTTTTCATTGGCTTTCTATAAGCCGAGGAAATAGTGCAGGGCTGGGATAAAAGACTAGCTCTAGATAAAATGAGACTTAAAATCAAGGGAAGATGAAGACAGTGATTTTATACACATGATCTTTTCACACAATGTATGAATTAAGAGCCTCCATTTATAGACAAATATACAAGCTTCCTGTATTAAAAAAACAGACACAGGATTTTCTGAGACCTTTCAAGACAAATCCATATTAAGTAGATAATAGGAATGTGCCCAAGCGATAATGATAGCTGTAATTCCATCAGGAATAAAGCAAATTTCAGCGACCTCACTGTATGGCTAAGGAGTAGTGCTCAGCTTATTACTCTAATGAGTTAGTCCAATCTAAAGGGTGCAAGTTCAGTTACTTGCCTGCCTCCTAGGTCACATTTCAAAATTCCTTTCACAATAGAACATGTTATTCTGTTTAAAGAGAGCAGTACTCGGAATTTTTATTAAAACTTTTGGAAGGAACAAATTTATTCATCCATGCTTTTGAAAAAACCCACCTATTACTTAGCATGAAAAAATATTAAAATATTATTATATATCAGAGTTACTTATATAAAAATACTTATTTTATAGGATGCCCAAAGGGAGAAGAAGTTTCTGCTCACTACGATCACAATAGCCCAGTGTAAAATAAACAAAAAATGGATCAATTTAATCTTGGAGCTGGTACCAAACCCAAGATATCCTCACAAGTGAAAGAATACATAGGATTATCATCATCATAACATCAAAAGGCAAGTTATACACTTCAAGGCTGCTTGGGAAGAGCAGAAGGCTTGCTAGGAAAGAACACATACTGAGATGATTTTCCCTTCCAGGTTAAGCCAAGAGACCAGAAGTGGGTAATGTTATATCAGTCTCACCTGCAGAGCATTTCAGACTCAAAGAACAATAAATATAACCCCTCACTGCCACATAAGTATATTCCCCCAAATCTTTTAACACAGGTCGTGAAATCTCAACATACACTCACTGAATAACAGAACACTAGTATACAGGAATTTGGCATATAAACGATCAGTTGAGAGCCCTGAAGTTTTGGCGGGGTTTTGTTTCTTTCTTAGTTTAAGGCTGGGAGGCAGGGATGGGACTAGAAAAGGAAAAAATAAATTATCAACCTTCGAGATGTGGTCAAATTATTGCTATGACTTTTGAACCTTTTTTAGAGCTATTGAAACTTAGATGGATGGTATAATTATTTCCTACTCTTTCTTTTCTCTGAGTTGGCACTGAAACTCCAGTGTAAGTAGCAAAATGAAACATCAGAAAGATGTTGTGAGCAAATACCTAAACTTGCAAGCAACACAAATGTATTAATCAATATAACAGCACATTACACCTTAGTTCTCTTTAAGCATGCTTCATTTGAATGTGTTTTCTTTTGGGGTGTTTAAGCTCATTAACCAGCACTTAAGAAGAGTGAAACCCTCTATGTAATTAATGGTAATAGTATTTACGGTATACTATTTTGAAACTTTTAACTCCCAAGAGTTGTATCAGACTAACTTTTTGTCTCTCCTCCTATAAAACAAAGGCCATCTGATGATCATCTTAAGCTAAATCCTACTTTATAGTTAAATCCACAGTAAACTGAAAAGAAACACTTGAAGTTCTCAAGGAAACTGGAATTGTTATTATGATATTCATATTAATGTATCATGTTTCATGCAGAGCTGGACTAGCCACCCACAATGAAACATGTTCAAGATACTCTTCCAGCCTATGCATTAAATGTCCTGGGTTTTGTGGCTTTTTTGCCGTAATCCTGTTACAGAAAGTTATTTCTTGATTTCTTTCCATTTCAATATGCTATAAATCTACCTGTCTCTTTTTGGAACTCCTTTAAGTTTCACAGAAGGAAACAATACTCCAAGTTTGTTTCCATTGGCTCCGGCCTTCACTTCCAACAGTGAGCATAAATGGTTGTTCCAAAACAGGCCATCAAGAGAGAATATGTATGTCCCTACCTTAGTAATAAAAATATTCTATTTTCTTCATTCCTTCCCCCACTCTCAATGTATCCTTGCTGTCAGATGGCCTCCCCTGAATGGAACTTTTAAGAAATGCTCGACTGTTTCGGCAAATGCATGAGACTGCCATCCAGCTTCTACGTGCAGATCGTCTGCTTCGTTCCAGGTGTCCCACATCTGGCGCGGATCCTGCAGTGACCAGCGTAATAAAACAGGAGGAGCCTGTGCCTGGCTTTCATCCTAATCATACTCTAAAGAGCTCAGTGAAAACTTGGACTCAGAATGTGAAAGCTGTTAGATTTTAGGGAGAAGGTTTAAATGAGGCAGTTGGAAGAAGAGCAATGAATATCACAGCTCAGGACATGGAATACCACACAAGGGCTCCACTTCTTTGAAAGCACCCATTTTTTTCATTTTGTCTTACGTGGCATACATGATCCCTCATTGGTAAGGATCAAATGTAAGCCAAAAAAACTAGTATGCAGATGGAGATACAGAGACGATTTTTGGGTTTTTTTGTTTTGTTTTGGTTTGGTTTGGTTTTTTAAATTTTTTTAACGTTTTTATTTATTTTTGAGACAGAGAGAGACAGAGCATGAACGGGGGAGGGGCAGAGAGAGAGAGGGAGACACAGAATCGGAAACAGGCTCCAGGCTCTGAGCCATCAGCCCAGAGCCTGACGCGGGGCTCGAACTCACGGACCGCGAGATCGTGACCTGAGCTGAAGTCGGACCCTTAACCGACTGAGCCACCCAGGCGCCCCATTGTTTGTTTTTAAAATATTTTTTAAATGTTTATTTATTTTTGAGAGAGAGAGAGAGAGAGAGAGAGACCGAGTGTGAGCGGGGGAGGGGCAGAGAGAGAGAGGGAGACACAGAATCCAAAGCAGGCTCCAGGCTCTGAGCTGTCAGCACAAAACCTGGTGCAGGGCTCAAACCCACGAACTGCAAGATCATGACCCGAGCTGAAGTCAGATGCTTAGCTGACTGAGCCACTCAGGCATGCCTTGTTTGTCTGTTTTTAAGTCTGTGAGGAAAGAGAATGGCCAAGCCACTGGTTCTGGAAAACAGATGAGCACTTGGAGGACACCCACGACTCTGGACATAGCTATCATTTCCTGGGGTCAGTCGGGCTAGACAACAGAAAGGTAGCAAACGGCACATTTTATAATGTGACAGCTGTGACAGTCAGACCCTGGGACTTACAGTAATTCCATAGTCATGGCAAACACCACTGAATTCTGAGTCACCCTAAAAATTAGGGCCAACCCTCTAAAGTTTACCAGGAATCAGAGGCAGTGCTCTTTTCACTCCTCTCTACCCTTTTCGTTCTCACGCAGCTCAACTTGAGGAAAGAATTAGAGAAACCGAACCAAGAAAATAACAATAGAATGGAAAGGTGTGTGTGTGTGTGTGTGTGTGTGTGTGTGTGTGTGTGTGAAATATATGTGTGTGTGTATATACATACAGTATTTATATCCATCTAGTGGCTTTCTCAGATTACCTTGAGATTTTTTTACCCACCTTCAAGCCCTGAAGTGTCAGATCATAGTTTTAGATAGGTTCCTATCCCTCAAAATGTACCAAGCCCTAAAATATAATTGGCTTAATATGATTAAAGATACAATGTTAGAAGCAACTTTCAGTGATTCTTTCCATGTTACATGTCCACTTACCATATACATTTAACTCTCAAGTTTTGTGATTCCCAAATTTCTTTTCACACCTGGCTTTTTGTCATGAGATACAGTACCACACAACAAGAGTAAATGTAGCTGGTATTGTACAAGCTTTCAGTATCCGTACAAATAGTGTATGATGGGGACCAGCCGTCAATAGGACTGTAGAAGCAATATGGCTGAAGAAGAGTGTTCAGTAAAACAAGGGTTACATTAAGGGGATGATGATTGAATGGGTGGATGTAAGGCAATTTCAAACAGCTTGCCAAAGGAAAGCCTCATTTTTCCATTTTCTGGTACAATATCTAATTTCTGGCTCCTCATTTCCTCCATGATCTGATAATTATGAAATTCTAAATAAAGTGTCATCTTTCTTGCAACAAATCAATGAACAGAAAGCTCCCATCAGATGTTTCCTAAAGCTCCTGCTGATTGTTTCCTGAACGTCTATCCCACAAACCGCACAGCAAGCTCTTGGAGAACAAGGAACCCTCTCGACCCCGTACCAAAGACAGCTTCTGTGAGTGTGCATGGGTGTGTGTGTGCATGGGTGTGTGTGTATGTGTGTGCATTTAAAAAGAGGACTAAGAAGTAATAAGCAACTGATAATAATGAGTGACCACAAAATCACCTTTTACTACCAATTTCAGATTGAAGTTTAGCCCTTTCCAAACGCTGTGGTACAAATATGGAAAAGGAAAATTCCTCCTCGTTGTATATTTGTCCATACAGATACAGTAACATTCATTTTTTTTTGCATTCCTTATCACAAATTTATACCAATAGCACCATCAATACACAATTATGTTCTGGGCATCCGTCTCCCTATAATACAATTTGAAGTAATGCCACCTCCATTCCTTATGCAAAGCTTATAATACTCCTGTAAATACAAAGGTCAACTTGTGAAAATTAAAAAAAAAATTCTATGGGTTACTAACTAAACCTTCAGATACACAGGTAAGCCTAAACTTATCTACTAATAAAGTAACATTATGGAGAAACTTGTTTTAAACACTCTTCCAGCCTACCAAAAATTACAGATATTCTCACTTTTGCAAAAAGCTCCCATCTTCTGCATTCTGTTTGTTTCAATTATTCAGGGCAACCCAGGCTGATAATTACACAGTCCCCAGTTGCTGAGTAAAAGTGATGCTTAATTAGCCAGCAGGAAAGATCGATTAAGATCCAGCAGGGCATCTTGTGAGGTTCTCTCACATTTCTGGAGGGAATAGATTCTGGCTGTGCCCTTCCAAAGGATAAAATTCCCTGCTTCTAAGGAGTTTCAGTGAGCTTTAAAAGTAGATGCTAAGATCAGTCAGGCACACAAATTAAATCCCAGTCATAACCCTACAGATGTTCTCCCTTTTCTAAGAGTACTTAGTTCAAACATTCTGAACCATATTGCCATTGGGTTGAGAAAAGCTTAAAATAACATTCAACTTATCCCCCAAATCTCTTTCAGTTACCACATTTCAAGCAAAAGATGGCCAGGAATGCATTGTAAAAGAAAAATTTTATTCTTTCTCCCCCAAGCAAATGTATGTATGTATCTGTCAGATGCTCACATTCTAAAAGGCACAAATTAGGTCAGGACCTCTCATTTTAAAAAGTCAATGACCATGGTACTCTAAACCAGTCTGAGACTAAAACATTCCAATATGGCCAAAGAATCAACTGGTAAGTCTGGTTTAAGTTTTCTATTAAGGAAGGAGATGTGGAAGTAAAATCAGAACCAAAAATCACAACAAAAATTATGTCATACCGCCTAACATCTTCCCTTTAGTAACTTGGACAGGCATAAATGTTTAGTTTTTCACACATTTGGCCGAAGTATTCAATAAAGATGAACACAACAGTCTACAGCTAAAGGCAGATTCTTTATCTTAAGGTACATAATTATAAAAATAGTTTTATTTTGGTATACTAACTACACTAATCATGCCTGCCTACCTCCAATTCAATTCAGTAAATATTTAGTAAGCCTCTATCAAGTATAAAGAACTATGATAAGTACATCCTACCTCTTTAATGTATAAGTAGATTTTAGTGGTTATAAATTGTGTAAAATCTGACAAAGAAAAATGGAACCAGTTTATACAAACCTAGTTTTGATTTGCTGGAAGCCCCTTAGTATATGGTCTCTGTGGTCCCTTGCAGTAGCACTGAGGTTCTCATTCCGCAAACCTTCTGCCAAGAACTCCTCAGCATCTAAAAGAAATGGAAAGTTGATCAACAGAAAAGAAGAAGTAATAAGGGAGAATAGGAAAATCTGAAGGATTAAGAAATGGGTATTCTTTTCTCTTCAAAAACTTTAAAGTTGCAAAGCAATGTGAGTGCACTTACTACCACCGAACCGTACACTTAGTAATGGTTCAAACAGTACATTTTATGTTATGTAAATTTTAACTGAATAGAAAATAAATAAAACTTTATGTGCCTATAAGTGATGCCTTCTGATAATCCAAGACCTTGATATAAAGTTGGAATGCTAACACATATGTTAATCACAAAAAATAACTATTTTCTAAGAAACATGTAAATATTAATTGTCTCTGATAGCAGAGGATGGTCAATTTCATAAACCTATAAATATCATAAACCAGTAATAGAAGGTCATAGGCCAACAGAAATGAGAAAGAAATACCAATAAATACAGCTGAAATAAAAAAATAGAGTGGAACTACAAAATCAGGAACAAAAGGACAGGCACTCAAAGAAGAAAAATTGATTAGCAAAAGCATTATCAATGAAAATGACAATCTAACCAAGTGAAGGAACTCACATGGAAAGAAAAATGTGTCCAAGAGAAGGAAACTGCAATTAATGTGAACATACATTATAAAATAGGGACATGATAGGGACGCCTGGGTGGCTCAGTCAGTTCAGCATTGACTTCGGCTCAGGTCATGATCTCATAGTTCGTGAGTTCTAGCCCCGCATTGGGCTCTGTGCTGACAGCTGGGAGCCTGGAGCCTGCTTTGGATTCTGTGTCTCCCTCTGTCTCTGCCCCTCCCCAACTTGCACTCTGTCTCTCGCTCTCAAGAATAAACATTAACTAAATTAAATAAACGAAATCAAATAAGGACATGATAGAAATATATAGCATGAAACAAATCATGTTATGCTGAAAGAAATGGTGGGGGGGCATCTAGATATCTTCAAAGATAAAATACATTGATAATGATTACAATTGTCAGAAATACTAGCTACATACTTAGTATGCAGAAAAGGGTTATTACCCCTAAAATATATATAAATAACACAGTCAAAATTTCCCACATTAAAAAACAGTGCCTGCAATATAAAACTGTGTCATATACACTATAAAAATAATGTTATGAATTTATACAGTTGGGTTACATAAGCATGCTTAAAAATTTGTTTTACATTCACACCATTCAACAACACCAAAGCAAAACAAAACAATCTTAGATAGCCCTCACCAGTACTTTTGATGAGGTATAAAGTTCTGGAAATTAAAAGTTTCACAGTGGACCGCCACCAACTTCCAGGGTTTGCACCACATCTATTGCATGTGTCATTTATGGGTTCTTTTAAAGTTCTCTGAAGGCTAAAGAATGAGGAAATGGGAAGTTGAATTAAAAGATAAAAATAAATGCTACCCAAAATTCAATGAATGTAATACACCTACTAATATGGACAAGGACACATTATCATTTCAATAGAAACAGAAAAAAGCATTTGGCAAAAATTCAAGATAAAAAATACTCAACAAACCAGAATAGAAGGAAACTTTCTCAGCCTGATAAAGAGCAGCTACAAAAACTCCACAGCTAACATCATACTTCATATCAAAGACTGATGTTTTCCCCCTGTTCCGAAGATCAGAAACAAAATAAGAATGTTCTGTTCTCACCACATATACTCAAAATTGTACTGTTGCTAGCCAGGGCAATTGCACAAGAAAATGAAATTAAAATAGTCCAGATTAGAAAGGAAGAAGTGAAACTATCTCTATTTGCAGATTACATATTCTTGTGTATAGAAAACCCTAAGGAATCCACTAAAAAAAGCTATTAGAACAAATAAATTCAGTAAGTTTGCAGGAAACAAGATTAATGTACAAAAGCAATTGTCTTTCTGTAGAGTTGCAATGAACAAACCAAAAATGAAATTAGAAAAATTCCACTTAAGATAGCATAAAACAGAATTAAACACTTAGAAATAAAGTTAACAAAAGTAACACAAGACTTAAACTCTTAAAATTGCAAAAAAAAAAACTGTTAAAAGAAATTAAAGATCTAAATAAATGGAAAGACATCCATGTTCAGAGATGGAAAGACTTACTATTGTTAAAATGGCAATATTCCTCAAATTGATCTAAAGATTTAATGCAATCCCTATAAAAATCTTGGTTGGATTTTTTGCAGAAATTGATAAGCTACTCCTAAAATTCATGTGGAAATTCATGGAACCCAGAATAGCCAAAACAATTTTGAAAACGAAGAACAATTTGGACAATTCACATTTTCTGATTTCAAAACTTACTATAAAGTTACAACAATCAAGACAATACAGTAGCAGCAGAAAGGCAGACACATAAATCAAAGGAATAAAATGAAAACTTCACAAATAGGCCTTCACATTTATAGTCAATAAATTTTTGACAAGGATGCTAAGACAATTCAATAGGAAAAAAATTTTTTTTCAACAAATAGTGCTGGAACTACTGAATATCCATACGTAAAAACCCGAAGTTGGATCCCTACCTCAAACAATATCAAAAATGAATGCAAAATGGATCAAAGACCTAAATGTAAAATGTAAAACTATAAAGCTCTTAGAAGAAAACAAGCATAAATCCTTGTAACCTTGGATTAGGTAATATTTCTAAAATTAGGTAAGTGTCTTAGATGTGATGCCAAAAGAATAAGCAACAAAAGAAAAAATAAATTGGACATCAAAAATTAAAAATCACTGTGCTTCAAAGGATGTCATCAAGAAAGCAAAGAGACAACCCACAGAACAGGAGAAAATTTTTGCAAATCATATAGCTGACAAGAGACTTCTATGTAGAATATATAGAGAATTCTTACAACTCAATAATAAAAAGACAAACAATTCAATTTTTTATTTTATTCTTTTATTTAAATTCAAGTTAATTAACATATAGTGTAGTATTGGTTTCAGGAGTAGAATTCAGTTCATCACTTACATACAACACCCAGTGCTCATCACAAGTACGCTCCTTGATACACTCATCCATCTGGCCCATTCCTCACTCACCACCCCTCCAGGAACCCTCAGTTTGTTCTCTGGATTTAAGAGTCTCTTGTGGTTTCTCTCTCTCTGTTTTTATTTTATTTTTCCTTCCCTTCATCTATGTTCATCTGCTTTGTTTCTTAACACTTCAATTTTAAAATGAGCAAAGGAGATGAACAGACATTTACTCCCCCAAAAATATACAAATGGCCAATGAGCACATGAAAAAATGCTCAACATCAACTGTCATCAGGGAAATGCAAATCAAAACCACAAGGAGATACCACTTCACACTCACTAGGGTGGCTGTAGTCAAAAGATGGACAAAAATGAATGTTGTCAAAGATGCAGAAAAATTGAGACCCTCATATATTGCTGTTGGCAATGTAAAATGGTGTTGCTGCTATGTAAAACAGTCTTGCAGTTTCTCAAAAGGCTAAACAGAGAGTTACCAAAAGACCCAGCCATTCCACTACTAGATATATACCCAAGAGAAATGAAAACAAATGCTCATAACAGCATTATTCTTACTAGTCAGTACGTATGTGGAAACAACCCAAATGTCTATCAACTGATGAATGTGTTATATCTATACAGTGGAATACTATTCAGCAATAAAAAAAAAATGAAACGAAATGCCACATGCTACAATATGGGTGAATCTCCAAAACTATTATAGTAAGTGAAAGAAACTAGTCACAAGGACCTCATATTGTATAAATCAATTCACATGAAATACACAGAATAGGCAAATCTATGGAAAGAGATTAGTGGATGCCTACAACTGCAGGAGGGAGGGGAATTGGGGAGTGATGGCTCAGGGGTTTAAGTCTTCATTCGGGATGATGAAAATGTTCTAAAATTTGTTGTGGTAATAACTGCACAACTCTGTGGATATACTAAAAGCCACTGAATTGTACACTTAAAGTGTAGGGTAGGTTGCATGGTATATGAACTGCATATCATCTCAACGAAGCTGTTAAAAAATTAAATAGATAAATAAATAACAACATCTACAGATATCCTTCTCAACTTTCAAAACTGAAGGAAAATGAAAACATCCCTCAAGGACCCAGACAGAAAAAATAAGTTTCTTACAAAACAATGGAGTCAGAATGTCCTCTCCACAAAATAAACATCAGAAGATGAAAGTTTTACAGAGTTTTAAAGGAAAAATTCTGGGGGCGCCTGGGTGGCGCAGTCGGTTAAGCGTCCGACTTCAGCCAGGTCACGATCTCGCGGTCTGTGAGTTCGAGCCCCGCGTCGGGCTCTGGGCTGATGGCTCAGAGCCTGGAGCCTGTTTCCGATTCTGTGTCTCCCTCTCTCTCTGCCCCTCCCCCGTTCATGCTTTGTCTCTCTCTGTCCCAAAAATAAATAAACGTTGAAAAAAAAAAAATTTTTTTAAAGGAAAAATTCTGTGTTCAAGAATTCTAAACATAGCCAAGATGTTGGTTATAAGAAGGAGACCAGAAAAACATTTTCAAACAGTTGTGGCTCTCAACGTCTACCACCTACATTCTTTTCCTGAAGAAAATCTTTTCAACGATACACTCTGAATGGCCAAAAGACACATGAAAAGATATTCAACCATTTACAACACCATTTACAATGATGGAACTAGAATGTGTTATGCTAAGTGAAATAAGTCAGTCAGAGAAAGATAAATACCATATGATTTCACTCATGTGGAATTTAAGAAACAAAACAGATGAACATATGGGAAGCGGGGGTAAGAGAGGGAAACAAACCACAAGAAACTCTTAATGATAGAGAACAAAATGAGGGTTGATGGAGGGAGGTGAGTGGGGAGATGGGCTAGATGGGGGATGGGTATTAAGGAGGGCATGTGTTGTGATGAGCACTGGGTGCTGTATGTAAGTGATGAATCACTGAATTATATTCCTGAAACCAATATGGCACCGTATGTTAACTCAAATTTGAATATAAAAAAATAAATAAAACATCAGCTATATATGTAATTTGAAATTTTCTAGTAGCCTCATTTCAAAAAGTACCAAAAAAAAGATGGAATTAATTTTAGCAATGTTTACTTATTTTTTCCAATCCAACAGATCCAAAATATTATCATTTCAATATATTGTCAATATAAAAATTTTTGAGGTATTTGATCTTTTTTGTAGTAAATTTTCAAAACCTCGTGTGTATTTTATACTTGACAACACATATCAGTTCAGACTAGTCACATTTCAAATGTTCAATAGCCATAAGTGGAGAGCAGCTACTGCTTTGGATAGTACAGATATAGAGGATTTAAATAATATAATTAATAAGGTAGATGTTAGGAGTGAACTAAACTCTGCAACCTAAGAATAGAATATATTCTAAAAACTAAGCTCAACCTAAGAATAGAATTTACAACTGACAAAAAATTTATAAAGTTGATTAAACACTGGATTACAAAGGAAACATCAATAGTTTCTTTAAAACTCAAAATTAGAAAGATCTTGTTTTATGACCACAATGAAATAAAACCAAAACTTAAAATCAAAAAGAGTAAACAGGGGCATCTGGATGGCTCAGTTGGTTAAGCCTCCAACACTTGATTTCAGCTCAGGTCATGATCTCACCATTGGTGAGATGGGGCCCTGCGCCTGGCTGTGTGCTAAGAGCGCAGAGCCTCCTTGGGATTCTCTCTCTTCCTGTTTCTCTGCCCCTCCCTTGCTCTCTCTCTCTCTCTCTATCAAAATAAATAAACATTAAAAGAAAGAGTAAACAAACCCTGCCACACCTAGACATTGAAAACACACTCCTACTTATGCCATGGATCAGAAAGGAAACTTAAAACTACAATTACAACCTACTGAGAAAGTAGCCTGGATAAAACATTATAACATATAACCAGTGTTGTATTGAGTGACAAATTCATAGACTTAAATATCTCCAGTATTAAATAAGAGAGAATGAAAATTAATATAGTAAGCACCAAACTCAAGAAACCAGAAAAGAGCAATAAAACAAGTCTATGGCAAATAGGAAGAAGGAAACAATAAAGATAAAAGCAGAATTAATAAATCAGAACAGTGGCTGTCGTAACAGTGCTCTCTGGAGTCATAAGCCTCTGATAAGGAAGAGAAAAAGCAGGGGCAGGTCAAGTGAGCGAGACTCTGGGAAATCCCCTCCTTTCCCCTCACTCCCCTTTGTCTGAATCACAAGCACTTGGCTTTTATCTATTTATACACTGTGATTTCACATAATACTTTAACTTTGAAAAGGGTTCCATTGCACAACTTAATGGTTAAAAAAGCACTGACCTTAAAACAGTGGGGAAAAAATGTGTAAATGCTAAATAAGTGTTAACAGCTGGGAATTTTCAGAGGTGAGGGGGAAATCCAATAAGCTAATAAACCATCAGCAAAGGTAATCAAGGAAAAAGGAAAGAAAGCACAAATATACAGAAATGAAGCAGAATTAAAAGGAAGCAACAACAAATACATGAATTTTAATAAGTATGAAATATTTCATAAAGCTGGTGAGATTTCAAGTTATTTTAATTTTCTTCTTTGTGCTTTTATGTATTCTGCATTTTGTGATATTATCTTTCTCTCCCCTTTGAGAGGTTCTTTTCTTTTCGTTTTTTTTTTTTTTTAACATTTATTTATTTTTGAGACAGAGAGAGACAGAGCATGAACTGGGGAGGGTCAGAGAAAGAGGGAGACATAGAATCTGAAACAGGCTCCAGGCTATAAGCTGTCAGCACAGAGCCCAACGCGGGGCTTGAACTCACGGACCATGAGATCATGACCTGAGCCGAAGTCGGCTGCTTAACCGACTGAACCACCCAGGCGCCCCTGAGAGGTTATTTTCAAAAGTAAGATGCTATGCAAACAAAATAAAATGTCATGCAAATAAATTTGAAAATCTCAGTGAAATAGTTTCTGAGAAAAAAATAAATTTCTAAAACTGAATTGAGAATGGAAAACCTGAATCTGGAACATGCTAATAACCAGGGAAAAAGAAGAAATGTTGGTCAAATTGTTAAAAAAAAAAATTCAGATTCATACAGTTGTATAAATGTCTTTCAAAGTTTTAAGTGATAAATCATTCCCATACTACATGAACTGTCCCAGTGCACAGAACAGAATGCTTCTTTTTTTTTTTTAATGTTTATTTATTTCTGAGACAGAGAGAGACACACAGCATGAGCGGGGGAGGGGCAGAGAGAGGGAGAGACACAGAATCCAAAGCAGGCTCCAGGCTCTGAGCTGTCAGCCCAGAGCCCGACGCGGGGCTCGAACCCACAAACTGTGAGATCATGACCTGAGCCTAAGTCAGACGCTCAACCGACTGAGCCACCCAGGTGCCCTAACATAATGCTTCTTTAATTATTTGTTATAAGCCAGCATAATCCCAGTTCTAAAAGAGCATAAAAAGGAATCAGTTTAAAGTTAATGTAAATACAAAAATCCTAAATGAAGTACTAGTAAGTCAAACTTAGCAGTACATTAAAAGAATAATATAAAGTTTATCCTGGGAATATAACGATGTTTGAATATTATTGATGTGTTACATACTTATTTAGTATGTTAAAGAAGAGATCTATACAAGCAGGTTGATAAATGGCAAAAACCTCACCTCATGATATTTATTATCTATTTATGACAAAACTGTATTTAAAAAAAATTTTTATTGAAATTCTAGTTAGCTAACATAAATGACAAAACTGTATTTAGTAGAAGTAAAAAAATACCTTCTTAGCCTAAGAAATATATAAATCACAAACCATCATCATATTTATGCCTAAAAAACTAAAATCATTATTATTAAAGAAGAAGATTGGTTTGGGGCACCTGGGTGACTCAGTCGGTTAAGCAGCTGACTTCAGCTCAGGTCATGATCTCGTGGTTCACGAGTTCGAGCCTCGCATCAGGCTCTGTGCTGACAGCTCAGAGCCTGGAGCCAGCTTCGGATTCTGTGTCTCCCTCTCTGCCCCTGCCCCACTTATGCTCCCTCCCTCTCTCAAACATAAATAAACATTAAAAAAAAAAAAAAAAAAGAACAAGATTGGTTTGCCAACTACTCCCACTATTAATTAATTAACACTGTTCTGGAGGTTCTAGACAAAAAGAAGCCTAAGGAGGAAAAATAAAACTGTCATTATGCAGATATTATAATCAAATATATACAAACTTAAAACTCTGAACTTGAAAACTTTTAGAACTTGTAAGAATTTGGTAGGGTAGCCAGAAGATAAATATTTTAAAATCAATAGCTTGCTGGGTAATAGTACAATAATTTGTGTTGGACTAACTTTTGCAAAAATAAGAATTATCAACAAAATATTTAAAAACAACCATTTTAAGGCACCAAACAGTACCCAAAGGCAAGCAGAAACTGGCAGGAATTTGACTGTTGAAAGAAAGGAACTGCAGAATGAGACTTGCATTTTTACAGCTTTTCCTCTAAGGGTACACCCAACCTGTGTGGGATGGAGTAACTGAGGAATACCCTCAGGCAAAGCTTAATGGAAGGTGGGACAACATCAAATGCCAATCCTTACATATATTCAGTGTCCCAGAAGAGCAGAAAGAAATGGGTAAACAAACAAACAAACAAACAAAACCACAGAAGAAATAATAGCTGAAAAATTTCAATTTTGGTAAAAAGTATTAATTTATAGGTTCAAGAAGCTCAGTGCACATCAAATAAGATAAATATAAAGAAAACTAAATGTAGGCATATTATAGTCATACTGCAGAAAACCAAAGATAAAGAGAAAATTTTCAAAGAAGGCAGAGAAAATGACCCATTACATATAGGAGAATAAGGATAGGAATAAAAGTGATTGTTCATCAAAAATAATAGAGGCCAGAAGACACTAGAATGACATCTTTAAAGTGCTGAGAAGAGGGGCACCTGGGTGGCGCAGTCGGTTGAGCGTCAGACTTCAGCCAGGTCACGATCTCGCGGTCCGGGAGTTCGAGCCCCACGTCGGGCTCTGGGCTGATGGCTCGGAGCCTGGAGCCTGTTTCCAATTCTGTGTCTCCCTCTCTCTCTGCCCCTCCCCCGTTCATGCTCTGTCTCTCTCTGTCCCAAAAATAAATAAAAAATGTTGAAAAAAAATTTAAAAAAAAAATAAAGTGCTGAGAAGAAAAAGAAAAAAATAAAAATAAAAAAACCTGTCAACCCAGAATTCTATATCCAGTGACAACAGTCATCAAAATGTGAAGGCAAAATAAAGACATTTTTCGGATAAATAAAAATGGAGAACATTTTTTGCTAGGAAACCTGCACTAAAAGAAATCTAAAGGAAATTCATCAAGCTGCACCAGTGGGAAACTCAGATCAAAAGGGGCACCAAAGTGCTAAGTATGTGGGTATATATAAAACATTATCACTTTTTTTCTCTTCTTAATTTCTTCAAAAGACAGCTGGCAAGTTAAACCACAGATAAACACTGCATTTCGTTATTTATAACATAGGTATGTGTAAAATATATGGCAACAACAGAGGATGGGGGAGGCAGGTAAATGAAACCAGTTTATTGGCACAATATTAACCTAAGCAGACTGTGACAAATTAAGGATATTGTAATCACTAGAGTAAATCTAACAAACAAAACAAAGAGGTACAGTTTTTAGAAATAGAGAAATTAAAGTGGAATACTAAAAAGCATTTGATTACTTTTTAACAAGGCAAGTGTAACTAAAAAATGTGACAATTGGAAAACATATAGTAAATGGTAGACTCTAAATCCATTCATAACGATAATTATATTAGATATAAATGAACTAAACACTCCAATTAAAAAGCAGAGGGGTGCCTGGGTGGCTCAGTGGGTTAAGTGTCCAACTTCGGCTCAGGTCATGATCTCATGGTTTGTGAGTTCAAGCCCCTCATTGGGCTCTGTGCTGACAGCTCAGAGCCTGGAGCCTGCTTTGGATTCTGTGTCTCCCTTTTTCTCTGCCCAATCCCCACTTCCTCTCTGTCTCTCTCTGTCTCTCAAAAATAAATAAACACTTGAAAATTTTTTTTATAAAAAGCAGAGTACGTGGTAATCAAAAAGAATGAAATCTTGCCATTTGCAACTACATGGGTGGAACTTTAGGGTATTATGCTAAGTGAAATTAGTCAGAGAAAGACAAATATCATATGACTTCACTCATATGAGGACTTTAAGACACAGAACAGATGAATACAACGGAAAGGAAGCAAAAATAATATAAAAACAGGGAGGGGGACAAAACATAAGAGACTCTTAAATATGGAGAACAAACAGAGGGTTACTGGAGGGATTGTGGGAAGGGGGAGGGGGTAAATGGTTAAGAGGCATTAAGGAACCTACTCCTGAAATCATTGTTGCACTATATGCTAACTAACTTGGATGTAAATTAAAAAAATAAATTAAATTAAATTAAATTAAATAAATAAACCTAAAAAATTTTTAAAAAGCAGAGTACGTTTGACTGAGTAAGAATGCAAGACAATTACATGCTATCTACAAGGAACACACTTTAAATATAAACACACAGGCTGAAAATAAAAGAATGGAAGTGATATAGAAGCAAACCGCAAGCATAAAGAAGTTAGAATGGCTATATTAATGTAAGACAAAGGAGACTTCAAGACAGGGAGTATTACCAGAAATAAAGAGGGATATTTCATTATGATAAAAAGGCCAAGTCATAAGGAAGATAGAATCATAGATGTGTATGCACATAACAAGAGCTACAAAATACCTGAAGCAAATTCTGACCAAATTAAAGTGAGGAAAAGACATGTCTACAATCATAGTTGGGGATTTTACCAGCCTCCTTCAGAAACTAATAGAACAACTAGAAGAATAACCACTAAGGAGATAGAGGACCTGACCAACACCATCAGTCACTTTGACCTAATTGACATCCATAGAATGATCTATTCAACAACTGCAGAATATACATTTTTTTTTAATGCACATGGTATGTTCAGCAAAATATACCTATTCTAGGCCATAAAATAAGTCTTCATAAATGCCCAAAGTCTAAAACCTTATAGAATATGTTCCCTGACCACAAAAGAATTTAGAAATTAGTAACACTAAGATATCTAAAAAGATTCAACAGTTAGAAATAAAATAAACCAAGGAAGAAATAGTATTCTGTGAATAAAACGAATATTTCAAACAGAATGACTATAAAATACAACATATTTAAATTTATGGGATTTATAGATTCCTGTAGTTAAGGGCAATGTATAGTTTTAAATGTTTGTGTTAGAGAAGAAGAAAGTTTTAAAATCAATGATCTAAGTCTTCACCTTAAAAAACTAGAAAAATATAAGTAAATTAAACCCCAAGTAGAAAAAAGAAAATAATAAACATAAGGGTAGAAATCAATTTAAAAAGCAGAATAAACATTAGTTGGTTCTTTCTAATGACCAATAAATTTGATAAACCCCTAACAGTTTTATCAAGATCCATCAAAGGAAAGAAAAAAACCCCACAAATTACCAATATCAGGAATGAAGAAAGGGATATTATTAAAAACCTCACAGAAGTTAAAAGAATACTAAGGGAATATTATCAACATCTTGTTGCCAATAAATTTGACAACTTACATTAAACCGACAAACTCCTTGAAAAGCACAATTTACCAAAATGTGCAAGATGAAATACAAAATCCAAATAGCCCTATATCTATAAAAGAAATTGAATGCATAGTTTAAAAAAAAAAAAAAACTTTCCAGAAAGGTTAGGCCCAGATGATTTCACAAGTGATTTCTACCAAACATTTAAGCTAGAAAGAATACCAATCTTACACAAACTCTTAGAGAAAACAGAGTAGTGTGAGCACCTTCTAATTCATTTTATGAAGCCAGCATAACTCTGATACCAAAACTTGATAAAGATATTAAGAGAAGAAAAATTACAGATCAGTGTATAATACATTTGCCCTTCAGTTTAGAAGCTAAGGCTAATCACAGTGAATGTGATCTGAACACACTGCTCGGCACTGAATGGGAAAGAGAATTTAAAAGGTCCCTCAGTATATCACCTCCCTTATGTAACCAAGCTTACCACTCTATCTGATAGGCTTTCTGTTAAGTATCAATCATTTTAAAACAAAATCTTTTCTAATATAAATATCATATCACACCACATCAGAAGACATCGGGTTTCCTATGAGGTAGATACTACTGTCCCATTTTCTGGATGAGAAAACAAAGGTTAAAAAAACCTGCTTCCAGGTGACACACCTAGCAAAGATATGAACTCAAGCAGTCTGGTTCCAGAGCCTGAGCTCTTAATCACTACCCTGTGTTGCTCCTCCAAATACATTAATCCAGTAATATAATTATAGGTAAATAAATTATGGTGTATCATATTTGATTACTATGCAACCATTAAAGTATCCAGACAGATTGAGAGAGGAAAAGAAAAAAGAGATATTTCTCAGACTTTAGAAAATAAACACAAACATATTTTACCTTTCCCTCTAATAAAAAAGGTATTGCTGCTCATTGTAGAAAATTTGAAAAATACAGAAATTGATATAAGGAAGAAAATTGCAATTACTTGCAATTCCACCATTCTTTCAGTTTTTATTCTCTGCTAACATGACCTTTTAATCTTCATTTACAAAAATAAGATATCAAATGTCCTGAGGTTTTTACACTCAATTTTGGTTATTGGTTGGGATGCTTGGGTGGCTCAGTTGGCTAAGCCTCTGACTTTGGCTCAGGTCATGACCTCATGGTTCGTGAGTTCAAGTCCCCCATTGGGCTCTATGCTGACAGCTCAGAGCCTGGAGCTGCTTCAGATTCTGTGTGTGTGTCTCTCTCTCTGCCCCTCCCCTGTTCGTGCTCTGTCTCTGTCTCTCTCTCAAAAATAAATAAACATTTAAAAAAAAGAAAAATAACGATAACAACTAAAAAAATAAACTTTAAAAAGAAAAAAAAACATTGGTTATTGGTTATATCATAGATCCACATAATGAAATATTATATAGCCATTTAAACATAATATTCACGATGAAATTTTAAGAAATTCAGAAAATTCTCATAGTGTACTTTTAACACAATACAGAAGAAGAAAAAGGAGGAGGAGTAGGAGGAGAAAGAGGAAGAAATTGGAAGACTGACTTTACTCAACTTCAAGACTTGCTATAATGTTGCAGTGATCAAGACACTGGTATTGTTGAAAGATTGGACACACAGATCAATGAAACACAACAGAGAGTCTAGGGATAGGCCCACACAGAGTCCACTGATTTTTGACAAAGGAGTAAAGGCAATTCAACGGAGAGGGAATAGTCTTTAACAAATGGTGCTGGAACAACTGGACATCCATTCACCAAATTTTTTTTGAAAAGACACAGATCTTTACACCTTTCACAAAAATTAACTCAAAGTGGATCACAGACCTAAGCGTAAAACATAAAACCATAAAACTTTAGAAGATAACATAAGAAAAAATGTAGGTGACCTTGTTTTTGGCAATAAGCTTTTAGCTACAACACCAAAAGCATGATCCATGGAAGAAATAATTGGTAAGTTAGACTTCATTAAAATGGAAAACTTCTGCTCTGCAAAAGACAATAGGAGAATGAAAAGACAAGACACAGACTGATAGAAAATCTTTGCAAAACATACAACTGATAAAGGACTGGTAACTAAAATACACAAAGAATTCTTAAAACTCAACAATGAGAAAATTAAAAATCCAATTTGAAAATGGACAAAAGATCTCAGCAGATACCTCACCAGAGATGATATACAGAAGATGAAAAACCATATGAATAGATGCTCAGCGTTATGTGTCACTAAGGAATTGCAAATTAAAACAATAAGAAATCACTACATGCCTATTAGAACAGCAGTATTTACCCAATTGAACTGAAAATGTATGCCCATACAAAAACCTGTACATGGATGTTTACAGCAGTTTTATTCATAATTGCCAAAACTTGGAAGCAACCAAGATGTCTGTCTGTAGGTGAATGGATAAATAAACATCCAGACAATGGAATACTATTCAGTACTAACAAGCAATGAGCTATCAAGCCATGAAAAGATATGGGGAAATCTTAAGTGCATATCACTAAGTGGAAGAGGCCAATCTGAAAAGGCTACATATTGTGTAATTCCAATTATATGACATTCTGGAAAAGGTAATACTATAGAGACAGTAAAAAGATCAGTGGTTGGCAAGGGGTCCAACAGGAGTGGGGAAGGGGTGAATAGGTGAAGCTCAGAGGATTTTGGGGGCAGTGAAACCAGACTATACGATACTTTAATGGTGGATACACAACATTATGCATTTGTCAAAACCTGTAGAACTTTACAACACAGAGTGAGCCTTAATGTCTACAAATTAAAAAAAAAAAAAAAACCAACAACAACCAACACTTAGGAGGTTGGGGGATCTCAGGAAAGAATGCAGATTGTAGCAACATAATCTCACTGTATTACCAATAATGGAGGGAAACCTCACTGAAGGGGATGGGGGAAAAGGTACTGACCTAAGTAACTTTGGAAATAAGTGGAGTTTATAAGACTAAAGGCAAAAGAAACTGCACATAAATACTGGTCTTCAGTCAATGAAACTGGGAAACTGGGAAACTGGTCTTTTGTTTCCCAAAGGTGTATGGGTTAATGATTCTTATATTGCTATATGTGTATATTCTGATCAAACAATAAATGGATGATGAACGGTTGGAACCAGGTTTCTCCCTGTTGGAATGGAAAGGAGAAGAGCAGGTATGAAGAATAGCAAGGAGAGGAGTGTAGAATGAATTAGAATTGAAGACATTGTAAAAACTCATGTCTAATTTCATATAGATACAGATGGTTATATAGAGGAGTTTTTATAGATATATGTGTATATGGGATTATTATAAACACATGTGCTTCTTTGCTCTGTCAACAGAGAGGCCCTAAAAGAAACATCCCAGTACCGAAGAGCTCACCCAGAACCCAGATCTTGGTTTCTAATACCGATTTTCAATAAAAAGGAAAAAATCTCCTTGGAGAAATGGCTGATTCTAGAACTGGGGCAGGAGATATACAAGATGAGCCTGGAGTATGTTGTAGTGCCAGAAAGTAAGAATATGCCCCGAACACGCACTCACACACACATGATGAGCGTATCAAAAAAGTCACAGAAGCCACGTAAAAGAGGTCCCAATGGCCAAAGCTGGAACAATTTGAGCAATAAAATAAAGTAATATTGGATTACAATTCAAAGTATAAAATACGTATTCTTCATTAGTCCATACATTTAAACAAGTAACTCAAGAAATTAATAAATGAGAATGAAGAGACAAATCTCCAGTGCGGACGCATTCCAAATAATTTATGTAGATACTTCACTTCAAAGAAGGGGGAACATATGGGGTGCCTGGGTGGCTCAGTCGGTTAAACACCTGACTCTTGATTTCAGTTCAGGTTATGACCTCATGGTTCGTGGGTTTGTGCCCCAAGGCAGGCTTTTCATTGCCAGTGTGGAGCCTGCTTGAGGTTCCCTCTCCCTCTTTCTCTGTCCCTCCCCTGCTCGCACTCTGTCTCTCTCTCTCTCCCAAAATAAATAAACGTAAAAAAAAAAAAATTGTTTAAGAAGAGGGAACATAAAATGCCACCCCTTAAGTGTAGGCTTCACATACAGACTTCCTTCTAAAGAATGCAGTACTGAAAGGCGGAATAAAGAGTAACTTTACAGTAAAGAAACCAGACAAACATTGCATCAACCAGGTGATCAAGGTCAATACCAACAGTCATGAATCATCTTAATATTACATACCCTCAACATGTGATAAGAATGGCACTTTACCACTGTGATATTCCTCACCAAAATTCATAGCCCTAGTCTAGTCATGAGAAAAACATCGAATTCTAATATAGGCACATTCTACAGTACAACTGACCAGTGCTCCTCAAAACCTTCAAGGTCATCAAAAACAAGGAAAATTTGAGAAACTGTGACAGCCAAAAGGTATGTAAGGAAACTAAATTAAGTAAGGTATCATCAATAGGATCCTGGGGCAGAAAAAAGGATATTAGGTAAAAACTAAGGGAAAGAGAATACACTATGAACTTTAGTTAATAACATATCTGTGTGGGCTCATGAACAGTAACAAATGTTACCATACTAACGTTAAATGTTCATAATAAGGGAAACTGGGAAGAAGGGGAAATAGAACAGTGTACTACTGCTCCATTTTTCTGTGAATCTAAAACTGTTCTAAAAATAAGAAGTCTATTAATTTTCAAAAAGCGGTGTACAGTATAATTTTAACATTTTGAAAAAAAAAGGAGGGAGGACTGGAGACGTACTTGTACGTCTATCTTCGTTTCACTTGGTGGTGATGTGCTGAGCTGGTTCATAGTTGTGAGCAGGGAAGGAGGCCACCTGGGCAGATAGAAAGTCGGGAACGAAGAGGAATCCTGTGAGAGAGGGGTGGTCACAGTGTATACTTTATTCCCACAGATGATAAATGTATACAGTTGGCCCTTGAACAACCTGAGTGTGAACTGACCAGTCCACTTAGGTGCAGATTTTTTTTTTATAAATACAGTACAGTCTTGTAAATGTATTAATGTATTTTCTCTTCCTTATGATTTCTTTATAACATTTTCTTTTCTCCAGCTTACTTTATTGTTTTCTTTAATGTTTATTTATTTTTGAGAGAGAGAGAGAGAGAGAGAGAGAGAGAGAGAGAGAGAGAGCGAGCATGAGCAGGGGAGAGCCAGAGAAAGAGGGAGGCACAGAATCTGAAGCAGGCTCCAGGCTCTGAGCTGTCAGCACAGAGCCTGACAGGGGGCTGGAACCCATGAACCGTGAGATCATGACCTGAGCTGACATCGGACGCTTAAATGACTGAGCGACCCAGGTGCCCTGCCAGTTTATTTTTAGAATACAGTGTATGGTGCATATAACATATAAAATATGTGTCAATTGACTGCTTATGTTACTGGTAAGGCTCTGCTCAATGGTAGGCTACTAGTAGTTAACTTTTGGGGGAGTCAAAAGCTATATGAGGATTTTCAACTGTAGGGTTGGGTGGGGGAGGGGGGAGGAGGCAGCAGCCCTAACCCACACGTTCAAGGATCAACTATATAGTATTTTGTACTTCTACCCTCCTTACTGTACTCTTGTAAGTAAAGTATCCTATGTAATTGTATTTCTTTTTTTTTTTTCAACGTTTTTTATTTATTTTTGGGACAGAGAGAGACAAAGCATGAACGGGGGAGGGGCAGAGAGAGAGGGAGACACAGAATCGGAAACAGGCTCCAGGCTCTGAGCCATCAGCCCAGAGCCCGACGCGGGGCTCGAACCCACGGACCGCGAGATCGTGACCTGGCTGAAGTCGGACGCTTAACCGACTGCGCCACCCAGGCGCCCCTGTAATTGTATTTCTATATACTAAAAGTGTTAAAAGAACATCAACAGGATATAATTACCCCCCAATGATATTAAGAAAAGCTTGCCATTTTTGTTATGAGCTTGCTTTTTCAAATTACTTTTTTGCAAAGCTTCCTTTCCAAATGTTAATTCACGTGCAAGTGTCATCTCCTCAGGAATAAAATAACACAAAGACAATCTCTGCTGTCTGTCTCATCTGTTTTTTAAAAATCAGATCTAAAATTACACCCACAACTTAGTAGATAAACAAGTGTATAAACAAGAAAAATATAAATAAAAGCGGGGCACCTGCGTGGCTCGGTTGAGCGGCCGACTTTAGCTCAGGCCACGATCTCATAGGGGGTTCATGAGCTCGAGCCCCACATTGGGCTCTGTGCTGACAGCAGTGAGAGCTGAAGGGTCAGAGGTGCCTCAAGAGTGTTGAGGTGCCGAACTGTGACCTCGGATTCTCTGTCCCCTTCTCTCTTTGCCCTTCCCCAGCTCGCACTCTCTCTCTCAAAAATAAAGAAAACATTTGAAAGAAAAAATGAGTTAAAAGCAAGAGCTATAAGGGCTGTATGAGGGATTATATATCCAGTATTATACACACTTGCCTACTCATTTTATGAAGCCAGCATAACCCTGACATCACAACGTGATAAAGATATTAAGGAAACAAAAATTACAGATCAATATATAATACATTTGTCTTTCAATTTAGATGATGCCACTTACAGTGATTACGACCAGAAGGTGCCTGCACAACCCTGATCAGAAACACACTCCTCACCACTGAACAGGAAAGAGATTTTAAAAGGTCTCTCAACATATCAGCTCCTATATTTAACCCAGCTCACCAAGCTAACTATAGGTTTTCTGTTAAGCAATCAACCTTTTACAAACAAGTCTTCTAACATAAACATCACATCCTGCCACAACAGGATGCCTTAGGATCCTGCAATTGCATAACCCAGCGTGGAAAACACCACTGTGTAAGAACACTCTTGAGGCACCTCTGACCCTGCAGCTCTCACTGTGTATAATACTCAACGTTACAGGCTCTGCACATCGTTACCTTCAACTGGTAAGTGAGCAAGACGAACCACATGGTGTAAATGTCTTCACATCAAAAAGAAAAGACAAAATGAGAAACATACCATCAACAATGCCACTTTTTTCCTACACATCTTCATTCTTCAACAAATATTTGTTGAGTGCTTAATACATGCCAAGTACTGGAAAAAGTGAATTAGATCTAAACTCTATCATAAGAGTATACAGTCTAGCAGAGAATACAGACTTAAATAGGCAATTAGAATAAACTGTGATATGAGTTAATTGTGCTAATATGAAAAGGAAGGGAGGCCACAACCCCATGGTATAGGCACCTCATCTAGGGAGGGCAGTAAGTCAGGGGAGACCTCTTAGAGAACTGATCTTTTATCTGAAATTCCCAAATTAGCAGGCTAAGTATGTATGTTGTGTGTGGGAGAAGGTAGGGAGTTGGTGGAACTAGGAAAAGAATGGCACAAGCATGGGAATATCATGTACAAAGGTCCTGAGGTGACAGATCTCAGTTCAGCTGGAGAGACTGAAAGAGTCTCAACTTAGACAGCAGAAGGTTAGAGGTGAGAGGGACAATGGTGAAAGATTACTCTGGAAGGAAGGCTTATAGTAGCATATGGTATTTCGTACTAAAAGTAATATACAGTGATTTTAAGTCCCATATTTAAAAGGTAAACTCAGCTCTGGCAAAGCTGTATCTGCATTTCATAGTTCATAGATGCTCTAAAACAGACTCCCTCAGCTTCTAGGCAGCTTATTTGGACATCTATTCCAGCAAGTCAGAGTAGGAAAAGAAGACAGAAGGATAAGGGAACAGAAGGTTATGTGGAACACTGTAGAAGTACTATGATCATCATACCCCTGCAGGATCTAAGGCCAGCTGAAAAGATTCTTGGCAGGATGTGTCCAAGATCACTAGGTTTTGTAGACTGGTGCAAGTTTCTGACATTTTCCCAAATATCTGACCTTGTCCATTTACTCTTTCGTTTATTTTGAGGACAATGATATCTTATGGGTCACATTTACTACTAAGATACTTGGGTATTCTTTTTCCTTTTAGGATTTTAAAAAATTTATTTATTTATCTTGAGAGAGAGAGAGAGAGACAGAGTATCGCAAACAGGCTCTGCACTGTCAGTGAGTGAGGAACCCGATATGGGGCTTGAACCCACGTACCTTGAGATCATGACCTGAGCCGAAATCAAGAGTCAGGCGCTTACCCGAATGAGCCTCCTACGTGACCCTGGGTATTCTTTACATTAAATTAAATATCACAACTATTCCTTTAAATTATATATTCCTATTTTACAGAAGAAACCAGCCTGGTTGCTAATCCAGCTTCTACAAAGTCTCATTGACAGCTTCTGGTGGAAAGAAACCAAAATTTCTGATTCCCTATCACAGGTACACTGAAGATATCAGACCGTTAAGATTTCTGCAGTCACTCTTAAATGTCACACTGAAATTCAATCTTTAAAACTTCAGTGTTTGATTTTTCCTACCCCAATCAATAATGGAAGTCTTCAAGGAAATCTTGTCTATTTTCATACCAATTAAATAAAAGTATAATAGAAGGGGATAATTACTTTCAGTTTGTTTAAAACTTGTTTTAAACTTTGCATTACATTTTTATCTGGCAATTAATTGCAATCCTTAAGGCATATATTTTTTGCCTTCTGTTAAGAGGTAAACTTATTGGCAAGGCTAAAATCATACCCACCAGCTTTGTTTTGGCTTGCAGGAAGTTGTCAGCATACAACAGAGAAATTATCAGCATGTTCTGGTTGTGGTTTGCTTCAACCTGCTGATTGTTTCTGCCCCATGACCCAAGAATTGTGGTGTTTATATTTTTAATTTTCTTTCTACCTCCTGGAGGGGGGAAAATGACAATACCTGTATACTCACAGCACAGAGAGAAAACCAGAACCTAAAACACAGCGAGTACTTTAGATTAAGTTTTAGCTAGTGGCCAAACTAAAATTCTAGGATTAACACATCTGCAATCTATTTGAGAGTCTAAAAATTTATCCTACAGAAATATTTTCACATGTACACAAAGATGCACAGAGATAGGTTCTCTACAGCACTGTGGAAATATTTTTAAAAATTGGGAAAAACTTAAACATCCATCAATAGAAAAATAGTTACAAATTTTGCAACACCAGGCAGCAATTTATATATATGCATGGATAGACAGATTCACATGGAAAAGTATATAATACTAAAAAATCAAGTAGTCTTATTTCTATGTTGTGTAAATATTCTATAATAAAAATATATCCATGAGAACTCTCACACACTGCTGGTAGGAGTGTAAAATAAGTATAATTGCTTTGGGAAACTGGAGTTTCTAATAAAATTAAACATATACCTACCCTATGACCCAGTAATTCTACTCCTAAATATTTATCTGAAAGAAGTGAGTGCTTATGTTCACAAAGCAAGTTATGTAAGAGTGCTCACAGCAGCTGTATTCACAATAGCCCCAAACTGAACAGCTCAATGTCCATCAGCAGAAAAATGGATAAACAAAATATGGAATATGGGATACTACTCTGCATAAAGGATAAGATAAAACTGATACACAGAACAACAGGGATAAATCACAAAAATACGATGTTGAGGACAGACACAAAAGAGATCATATTGATTCATGAAGTTCCAGAACAACTACAGTAATCCATGATGATAGAGGTCAGAATAGCGGTTACCTCTGGGGAGGGCTACTAACTGGAAAGGAAACTTTTCAGGATGATGGAAATGTTTATATCTTAATCTGGGTGGCGGTCACACAGGTGTTTACATATATTAAAGTCATCGAGTTGTAACACTTAAGATTAGTGCATTTTATGTACATAAATCATACCTTAATGAAAGAAGGAAGGGAGAAAGGGAGGGAGGGAGGAATGGATAGATGGATTGAGGGAGGAAGAGGTTCATATAAAAAGTTATCAGAAAGGAAAAATTATTTAAATTTTTTTAAATGTTTATTTCTTTTTGAGACAGAGACAGAGTGTGAGCAGGGGAGGGGCAGAGAGGGAGACACAGAATCTGAAGCAGGCTCCAGGCTCTAAGCTGTCACCACACAGCGCAACGCAGGGCTTGAACCCACAAACCGCGAGATCATGACCTGAGCCAAAGTTGGACACTTAACCAAATGAGCTGCCCAGGAGCCCCAGAAAAATTATTTTAAAGGCAGTGTGATTTTCAGGAGGTTTATTAGACCACAGCTAAGAGATATTTTCTGCATCATCTTGAGCAAAGCAGCCAGATACATGAGGACATACTGTATGATTGAATAAGCAAAGCTGAACTTTGCTGTTAGAAATCAGAGGCGTGCTTGCTTATAGGTGTGGGTAGGTACTAAAGGACACAGAGGGTCTCTGGAAGTTTTGGTAACGTTTTTGCCTTTGTTTTGGGGATGTGTTCTTTTTGTGACGACTCACTGAGCTGTATATTTATGATTGAGCATTTTTCTGGAAGTATATTGTACCCAATAAAAACATCACAAAATAGGGGGTACTGGGTGGCTCAGTTGGTATAGCGTCCAACTTCTGCCCAGGTCATGATCAGGCTCTGTGCTGACAGATCAGAGCCTGGAGCCTGCTTCAGATTCTGTGTCTCCCTCTCCTTCTGCCCCTCCCCTGCTCACACTCTGTCTCTCTCTCTCAAAAAGATGAATAAATATTTAAAAATAGTTTTTAATAAATAAAAAACAACACAAAATAAAACAAACAAAAAGAGGTATTTTCAGTAGCTAAATACCCCAGCATTCTCCATATATTTGAGTTATAAGATACACTACCTTAATTAATTCCAACTCAACTACAATATTGGTTTGCATAAGTAAAAATATGTGTCACAGGACACATTTTAGCAAAGCTCCTACTATGTGAATAAACACCTTATTTCCTTGTATCATACTAACATTAGAATGTCAACAATGTTAGGAGGAGACCCTAGATGAGAATTTAAGTAACCCATAAATGATTTTATCAAACCCATCAGCTTTCAGTAAAGCTCGCTCTCTGGATGTTAAGACCACTTTGTTCCTGAGCCCACATCTGTCCTATCTTCCATGTAAAAGCTGGATAGTAAAATTAAGCAGTGGAACTCAAAGACTCCAAACCTGAAAAGCCATCTGTTAGAATCATCTAACCTATAATGCAGCACTGACAAACCGGAAAAGCAAGCAATGAACTTGGAAACACAGGGGAAATAAATATGAATAAATGTAGCAGAAATTATAGGATTTCTGTAGGGTGTAATGGCTTATGATGTGAAAAAATGAGATCTATGATAGTTATGTCAATATGTTAAGATTCTCAGATGATGGTAAAACTTGAAACTTATCTTATTTTTCCAATATTTAAAGTGACTGAAAATTGTTTAAGTATTACAAGTATATAATGAGGAAAAAATGTTATTATCTTAATTGGTGGCACCAAAATTCCTCTTAGAGAGACAACTGTCACCGTTTGGAAAAGTAACTTGTTTCTCTGTGTGGGTGTTGGGGGGAGGAGGAGCCTAAAAAATTCAACAGACAGCTAAACTATCTTTTCAGTTGGCCAGGGAAATAGAGTTGTTGTTGTTGTCTTTTTCTTTTTTTCTTTTTGGTTTTGTTCCAGATAGGATAAAGGGAGAAAGTGCCTATGAGAAAGCATAGGCTGAGAACTACATCAGGTGAAGAGTCAGAGGGCACTCTCTGATGACTGGGGTGGCAAAGATTTAGGAATAGGGATGCTTAATATTCAAATTTAAATAATTTGCATTACTGCTATGTAAACCCCTCATCCCTCCTCCTGTTCCCCCTAAAATTCCAGTGATGTCTTCTACAATTGCAGGGGCTTCACATGAGTAGGCTTTTGTGGAAACTGAGGAAAAGGGTCTATCTAGGCCAGGGTTTCTCAATCTTGCACTACTGACATTTGGGGTTGTATGATTCTTTGCTTGTGGGGGCTGTCCTATGCATTGTAGGAAGTTTAGCATCAGGCCTGGTCTCTACCCACTAGATTCCATAGCACCTCCCCAGTTGCAACAACAAAAAACGTGTCCATGTGTTGCCAAAAGTCCCCTGAGAAACAAAATCATCCGATTTGGGAACCAAAAGTTTACGCCTACGTGACTCAGGGCAGCTAAGAGCCTGGAAGGAAAAGTACCCTGAGAATGCATGCTCCTTGAGAATTATTAGGATTTTGAGGAGACGTCTGGGCTTCCACAGGGAACAGATCATGCCTAAAGTTCAAAAGGTCGGGGCAGCCCACCCAACACCTAGGGTATACCCACAATGAAGCTCAAATATTTCTACCTATTTAAAAAATGTTTTTTTAAAAAACAAAAAGGAAGAAGAGGAAGAGTAAACCTTTCTTTTTTTTCTACTGAGAAGTAATGCAAAAGTACTATTTTACAAACACAAACACACACACACACACACACACACACACAGCATTCTACAACAAGATAAGGAGCCCATATTTTTCCTAACTTAACAATGAAGCTAATATCTCTCCTTCTTCCATAAATTTTCGCATAGAATGATCACTGGACTCTAATCTAAGGAAGGATAGAAATGGAGGAGACTCGGAAAGAACCCCTACAAACTTCCCGTAATTTAGAGAGGCAAGGGTGAATCACTGACATAGGTAAAAGGCCACACCTCAGAGCTTTCCTATAAAGAGGCAAAAGCAAACAAAACAAAACAAACTAAACCAAAAAAATCAATAAGACTTTCTCTAAGAAAATAATTTTTTAAAAATTTACCAAATATTTATATGATGTTTAGTCCACGCCAGACACTATTGTAAGTTCTTTTCAAATATTCATTCCCTTGTTCCCCATGTAAATTCTATGAGATAGGTACTATTATGATTCCCATTTTACAGATGAGCAAACTGAGACCCAAAGTCAACCAGGTAGTAAGAAAGTGGCAGAGTCAGGATTTGAATTTAGGCAAACTAAACACACACACACACACACACACACACACACACACACACACACACAAAACCATACAGGACCTGTGAGAAAACACTCAAATTCAAAGAGAAAAGATCATCTTGAAAAACTAGAAAAAAATGCCTTCCTCTGAAGTAGATTTATTATTTAAAAAAATTTTTTTAATGTGTCTTTATTTTTGAGAGATATAGAGAGACAGAGCATGATCAGAGAAGGGGCAGAGAGAGAGGGAGACACAGAATCAGAAGCAGGCTCCAGGCTCTGAGCTGTCAGCACAGAGCCTGACATGGTATTCAAACTCATAGACTGTGAGATCATGACTTGAGCCAAAGTTGGATGCTTAACTGACTGAGTCACCCAGGGGCCCCAAGTAGATTTATTATTAAAAAACAGATGTATAGAAAATTTCTAATTTGTATTCTCAAAAACATACAAAACTCAGATCTATAAGCCAGAGCTTTGCAGATGTAATGACAAGGAAGCAATGAGTGATAAGGAAAAAATACATGGAATTTTTTTTTTTAATTGAATGCTGAATTTAAAATCATGATGAAGGGGCGCCTGGGTGGTGCAGTCGGTTAAGCGTCCAACTTCAGCCAGGTCATGATCTCGCGGTCTGTGAGTTCGAGCCCCGCGTCAGGCTCTGGGCTGATGGCTCAGAGCCTGGAGCCTGCTTCCGATTCTGTGTCTCCCTCTATCTCTGCCCCTCCCCCGTTCATGCTCTGTCTCTCTCTGTCCCAAAAATAAATAAACGTTGAAAAAAAAATTTTTTTTAAATAAAATAAAATAAAATAAAATAAAATCATGATGAAGTCAGTGACAGATAGAACAATAAAAAAGGTGAATTGGAGACAGTAGTTTAAGGTTTAATATATATCTTAACGTATACTCCAATGTGACAAAATAAAGCAAACGGAGCAGAAGTAGTGATAATAGAAAACTTCCCCAAGTTAAAGACCTGAGTCTACAGGTCAAAATGGTTCATTACAAACTGAGAAAAGTTATTTTAAAAATCTAAAACTTTGACACTATCTAGTGTCATTTCTGAGAGCAAAGAAAAACATCCTATAAACATCTAGGCAGAGGGTGGGAGAAATGGGCTACAAAAGAAATACATCAGGCTGGCATCAGACTTCTCCTCCACAAAACTGAAGGCCAGAAGATAATGGGATACTTCTAGAGAGTGAATTAGTAGGAAGGGGAAGAAATGGGCAGAGTGCAAGTCTAGAACTTTCTGTACACACGTAAGTTTAAAATTTTTTTAATGTTTTTTTTTAATGTTTATTTATTTTTGAAGAAGAGAGACAGAATGCAAGCGAGGGAGGGGCAGAGACCGAGGGAGACACAGAATCCGAGGCAGGCTCCAGGCTCTGAGCTGTCAGCACAAAGCCTGATGCGGGGCTCCAACTCAAAAACCACGAGATCATGACCTGAGCCGAAGTCGGATGCTTAACCGACTGAGCCACCCAGGCGCCCCTACACACCTAAGTTTATATGAAACTAGATAGACACATTCTTGGACATGCAGGGGATAAGGAAGTGTAGTATCAAAGAACCCTTCCTGAGGGGTGCCTGGGTGGCTCAGTCGGCTCAGTCTGACCTTGGCTCAGATTGTGATCTCACTGCTCACGGGTCCAAGCCCCACATCGGGCTCTGTGCTGACAGCTCAGAGCCTGGAGCCTACCTCAAATTCTGTGTCTCCCTCTGTCTCTGCCCCTCCCTCGCTTGCATTCTGTCTCTCTTCTTCTTCAAAAAAAATAAACATTAAAAAAAGATTTTTTTTAAAGGAACCCTTCTTGAGAAATTCACCCAGTATTATATTCTAGATCATCATCTACTAGGGCCTTATGCAGTGTCCAATCCAGTAGCCAGCATGGCTACTGAGCAGCTGAAATGTAGCTAGCGCAATTGAGGAACCGAAATTTTTAATTTAATTTAAACGTAAATAGCCACCTATGGCTAGTGGCCACCATATTAGCCCAGTTTAAATATCTAAGAGAGGGGCGCCTGGGTGGCGCAGTCGGTTAAGCGTCCGACTTCAGCCAGGTCACGATCTCGCCGTCCGTGAGTTCGAGCCCCGCGTCGGGCTCTGGGCTGATGGCTCAGAGCCTGAAGCCTGTTTCCGATTCTGTGTCTCCCTCTCTCTCTGCCCCTCCCCCGTTCATGCTCTGTCTCTCTCTGTCCCAAAAATAAATAAACGTTGAAAAAAAAAAAAAAAAAAAATTAAATATCTAAGAGAGATAAAATTAAAAGTTCAAGAATGAAAAAACCATGGTACAAAAAGTAAGCAAGGAGCAAATCAAAGGGAAAAAACAGTATTATATCTATGGTTTAAAAATATTATGCAAATGTCAGAAAATAATTATTGTAATATACATAATAAAATATTAACAATTCTGAGTCTAAAATCTCAGATTATATCAGGAATTTCACATTTCACCTGAGAGGAAAGAGCCAAAAGAAAAGATTCATTCTTAGTGTTGCTAAATCAAAGGGACATGGTGCTTTTTTTTAAGCCATAAGAGAAAAAATATCAGTGGAATAACACCTGAATATATAACTTCTAGATCACTGGCAAGAAAAAAATAATTTTAATGATCTGAGAAAATTCTCAAGAGACCTTAGGAATTGAAAGACTGTAAGTGGAAAGATCACTATATAAAACTATCCACACACTATGTCCCAACTTTTAAAGTACGTACATACAATAAAAGCTGACAGAAATACATGGAACTTGTTAACAATTGTTGACCATGGGTGACTGTGTATCATTGTGTGTGTTCTAAATTTTCTACAATGAGCATTATTACCTTTATAATCAGAGAAAATTTTAACATGGAAAAAGAAGAATGGTTACATCTCACCTGCCGGTAGTCTCTCCTATCTAGAAGACAATCCGGTATCACAAATTAAGCAAAAAAGACTCTTGAGCAGCCAAATGCATGTCACAAAGTCTACACCTAAAGATTTGGGTACTGTGTTCATCTAAAGAGCCCTTCATACCTTCTTTTACACATCTCAATCCCAACAAGCTTGATTCCCTCATATTCCAGTAGCAGTATGGCTCCAGACACACTGAGAGCAATGTAAAGTGATAGACCCGACCTTGCAGTAGGAAAAAAGTGACAAAAATAAAAAGAGAAAACAGATGTTGACCTTCACAAGGCAGTCCGGGGGCAACTGGGACAAAAACAGCTCTAAACAACTCAATATGTTTCCACAAAGTTTGATAACCTATATTCACTGTAACAACTCTTGAGTTACAGATTGGCTAGTTGAGGAAGTGAGAAAGTGAGGACGTGAGAAAAATTCCAAATACATTTTAGAAAAAGATTAATCACAAATTTTATGATAAAAAGTTAGAGTGCTTCATTAAAGAGAATCAAACTATCAAGAGTAACTCACTCTTACCAGTTCCACAGAGTTGGAATTTTACTGTACTGAAAAGAATTTTAGGGTTGGTTGCATCGACCAAAACAAATCTGGAGAACAATCTAGAAGGAAATGATTAATTACTATTTCTTTCCAAGGAAGTTTAAAAATTAGTAACCATAGGCATATCAGAATTAGTGTTCACACAGCAGTTGCTACTAAATGCAGCTGGGATGTGGATGTTGTTTTGGCTTTACTCCACATTCCCAGCAGGATCTAGGTACCTTGTAGGTAGTTGGCACCTATTAGCTCTTAGGGTAAAATCAGTAGGTCCCATTCCATCACACACGGCACATTTTGAACTGAAGAAATAAATATATATTCAACCTCCTTCATACTTGCCTCTTGTGCTTCTTACTTCAAAAGCAGGGAGAGAAAGACAAGGAAGAAACTGATTATGTCTATATCTATGGAGCAAAGATTATGCAAACTGCCAGCACACCATTGTTTTTGTTTTCAGTATGGTTATCACAAAACAAAAACAAAAAGATAGCTTCTACATCTCAAGCCTGATTATTTGAAAACAGACCTGAATATTTCCTCCTCTTTCAATAAGGCAGTAAACAAACACTTTTCATTTTACTTATCTGTAAGGTACTTATTTGCTGATATGGACTAGTTACAATTTCTATAAGAGAGCTTGACAGAGTCTGAGGAGGCTATTTCCTGAGTTACTCTAAAAGTACTCTCACTGCTTTAACATTTGCCAAAACTCCAAGAAAGCATTAAAAAAAAAAAAAAATCCCCACCCTCCACACACCCCCAGAGCTAACAAGAGAAAAATATAATCATAACCTCAGTTAATGGTCCTTTAGCACTCTGACCACTCTGACATCTGCAAGCTTCTTTTTGTCTTTTGTTTGTCCCTTTTTCTTTTAAAGAGCGCTACTGGGGCGCCTGGGTGGCTCAGTCGGTTGAGCTTCCACCTTTGGCTCAGGTCACGATCTCACGGTTCATGAGTTTGAGCCCCGCGTCCGGCTCTGTGCTGACAGCTCGGAGCCTGGAGCCTGCTTTGGATTCTGTGTCTCCCTCTCTCTCTGACCCTCCCCCGTTCATGCTCTGTCTGTCTCTGTCTCAAAAATAAACATTAAAAAAAAAAAATTAAAGAACGCTACTGATTGTTTATCTGATTAACAAAAGTTAATACATGGTCATTGTCACAATTCCAACAACATGAAGGTGTATGAAATAAAAGTAATGATCTCTGTCTCCCCCACCTTCTTATTCCCCTCCCAAAGAAACCAATGCTAACAGGTAGGTGTATATTCTTACTTCTTCCTAGGCTTACAAAATAATACATAATATATGGGAGGGAGGGCATGGTTCACCTTTTTGTTCTCAAACAAAAACAGATCATATATGTTATTGTGCGCCTTGCTTTTAGTCTTAAACCTATGGACATTTTCCAAGCCAATATATACAGATATAGTACATTCTTTTTAATGGCTGCAAAATATTCCATAAGATGGATAATTCATTCATACCATCGCCCCACCTTTCCCAACTCATGGACATTCGAGATGGATCCTTGTACGCATACCTCCTGTCCTTTAATTTCAGCAATACAGATTCCCAGAAGTTGAGTTTTTGGGTCAAATGAAACATTTCCAAATGTTTAAAATTTTATCCTTAAACAAAATTAATTGTAGACCTTCAGCATTTCTGTTCCCTTCTTCCTTATGCAAAATTTTGGCATAAACCTTTCATAATGCTTTGCATATTTTATTTTTAAAAGCACACACATTATGTCAAAAAATGCCCCTGTCATTTATGCTCGTGTAGTTATAAATAAATAAATGCTTAAGTTATGGCTGTGATGGCCAGCATTAAATCACCGTGCAAATGCTTATGCCTTGGTTTATGAAAGTAGTAATTCATTGTGGAAACCCCACCACCACAGCCATGTGGCAGCACTAAAGTGGCAGCTCTCTCACCCTGTGACTCTCTCCACTGAGTGACAATATAGAGATCAGGACCTACATATTTTCTAATTGTCAACAGTTAACCTTAAAAAGTGTGTGTGGGAGGGGCCAGAGAAGGGGGGAGACAAGTACACAGTAACAGACGATAAATTGATAGCCATTATGGGTTTCTAATATCCACAAATTATTTGTAGTACAATGAATAATTCTACTGGTCTACACCAGAGACTGTATTCCATAAAAAACAAAATCTAAAAAAAAATTTAAAAAAAATCTATAACCAATATGTTGCTATGATTCCATGAACCTTTCAAAAACATAGTCTTCAAACATTTTTCAATAGAATTATTGGTTGGTTGGAATCCCACTTTTATCTTTTTCCCCCTCTAGTTCAGATTCAGATTCCAATTGCAAACTTAAAAAAAAAAAGGCCTTAAAGAAATACATTAACCAACGAAGCTCCTTAAAATTTAATCTCAGACTCCTCTGTATATTCTAAAGATGCAAGCACCAACAGACATTGTTAAGACACAGCAAGTTTGATACAGAAGTATGTGACATGCAATTAATCTCCATTCATACCCTGCTCTACTTGTCAGCAAACAAAGGTTCTGCTTTAGAAGGAGATCTGAAGACTTCAATTAAAAACAGTCAGCTAACAAGAAAATAATCTAAGCTAAAGGAAGGTGGCAGGTGCAGAAATGAGTTGTTTACCAAAGTGTCAGTTTTGAACAATAAAGAACTGCACATCAAAAATGTTGAAGGAGTGGATTTCACTGCAAGCCTCTGAAAATAAAAAGGAATTTTCTACTAAGGCTGCACACAGAACGGAAGTATAGTTTAATGAGCTTGTAAAATAGGTTTTCTCTCATCAAATGACAGATACCAATAAAAAGAATCACTTTATATTTTTTAATGCAAGGGCAGAATTAAACTTTTCGCCACAGTTCCTTGTCTCCCAGGAACCACACTCACAGCCTCTCTTTATACTTAACATCGAATATTCAACCAACAACAGAGGGAAAGGCTGGATTGCTTCTTCTCAGACACCCAGATGATGCTATTTTAGCCTATAAATACTTTTTTACTCTGAAAGTTTAGATTTACTCAGGTCATAAGTAAAGTGGATTTTGGAAGCTTCACCTTAAAAGAAATACCTAGTTGACAGCTTTTACATAGAAGCAATCCAGAATGGAAACAGTGCTACAAACAGCGACCAAAAGGACTGCCAAATATTTGATTAGGAGGCATTTATACCAAGATAACAAGGTAATGGAGATATAAAACCAATTAAATTGAGAGAAACTGGAAAAAAAAAAAATACTCCTTGCCAAAAGTCTGACCTGCCCAAAGCAGGCCATCTGTTAAATATGTGTCAAAAATGTCACTCGGATGCCAAAAGGCTTAATTCCGAGTAGTTTCCTCCTGGGGCCCTTATGCAAGCACAGATTCCAGGCCTCTGTCCTTCCAGGAAGGTCAGTTACAGGGAAGCAAGTTTCTTGCACGAGAAAAAGTGTGAATGGAGCAGGTGATCTTTCGAGTGTTAAGAAGGATGTGTCGAGTGTTGCTGAGTATGACCTTAACTCTTAAAAGGACTGCTTAGGAACGATAGTTTGAAGGTACACACCCTAGGATGGGGCATTTCTAGAAAAGTCAGAAATGTAATAATACTGCGTGTCAGCCTGCCCTGGGTGGGCAGCAAGACCTCCCCCTCCACCCCGCCCCAGAAGTCTGCAGGCTGGCAGAGGGAGGCTCGGGCTTTGGGCGCCAGCAAAACTCCCATTAACCCCCAGGCCTTGGCCGACAGCATCCCACGAGCCCCTCGCACCCCCCTGAGAGCCTCGGGGGAGCTCTGAGCAGGAGGTTGAGGGACTTCGGGGCTGGGGAGGGAGGAAGAAGGCAAAGCCCCACAGGCGCGGTGGTGGGGGCTGTCCCCAGGAGACCGGGAACGTGAGGAGCGCCCCTGCGAACCTGGCTGGAAGGTGGTTCGGAAGCCTGGGAGGTTACGTGGAGGAGTGGAGACGCCTCGAGGAAAAAGAAAATGTGGAACTGAGCGGGGCGAATGGGACCCTTAGCGGGCAGAATGAAAATGTGGCTCTGCAGAGTTGAGGGTTCTAGAAGCCTTGAGGCTCTAGAAGGTGGAGGGTGATGGAGCTGCAAAGAGAGGCCGGCCTTGGGAGCCTCTGGCGTCCCGGGTGGGGGCCTCCAGCTCCGCACCAGAGGGACTCCCCGGGGGGGGGAGGGGGGGGCCGGCGGGAGGGGGCCTGGGGCTGGGCCAGGGCGTTACCTTCCATGAGCCAACGGATCTCCTCGGGGAGGGCGACGGCCTGCATTTGGCCGGGCGGTGAGGAGGCCGGAGTGTGAGGCGGGAGAGGGGCCGTGAAGGCCTGGTGCCAAGGCGGGCGGGCTGGCGGGCGGCGGTTGCCGGGCGGAGGCACCTGTACCTCTGTCTCCGCCGCCGCCTCCCGGCCTGGCCGCAGGGCGGGGCCGCGGGCCCGGGGCGCGCTCAGGAAGTGGCGCGCGCGGCGGGCGGGGGGCGCGCCCCGGGCGGTGGGGGCGGGGGGGGGGGGGCGGACACCTGTGCGCGGGTGCACGCGCCACTCCCGGGGCGCCCTCAGGTGGAAGACCTGGGGGCGGGGGGGCCGCCGCACAGGCAAAGCCCCACCAGCACAAAAGACTCAACCCAAAGGAACCTGGTCTTCTGGGAGACTTTCTATCCTCAGCCCTGGACAGTTGACCTCAAGGGACAGGCTTAAAAGCCACGGTGGTGCCCGAAACGGGGCGCGGAGAGGCAGAATCCCAGGAGAGCCGTCCTCTCCCAGCCCAGCAGCAGCAAGCAATTCCCGATCCAGCTCGCACTTCCACGCCCAGGAAACCAGGGCAGAACGTTCACTATCTCAGGCAAACCGGATGTCTAAAGGGAATGGCCGTAGGTCCCAATAAATAATGCAAAGCCACCAACGTTTAGGAGAAGCAGAGGCAGGGCTGCAGCAGATACAGGGAGCCCCGTGTCCCTTCCTCCCTGAGGCTAAAAGGATGTGAGGAAGGGGAGGGGCAATCTGGAGAGAAGGGTGAGGGAGAGGGGAACCAAGCCTTTTCCCTCTAAGGGAGGGGGGGAGTGAAAGACCACAGAAAACGTGTTCTCCTCCCCTCATCCGAAGTACAGTGGGGGTCAGTGTCCTGGTTGTGACACGGTACTGTAATATTGCAAGATGTTACCATTGAGGGAAACAGGGTAAGGGGTAGACAGGATCACTCTATCATCTCTTTGAACTTTCGTGAGTCTCAGCGATCGCAGAATAGTTTTGTGGGGGTTTTAAAGCACAATACCCCCCCAAACCAAGAGCACACTGTATACACTGTATGTTAGCTAACTTGACGATAAATTACATATTAAAAAAATAAAGTACGATAAACCCAGTGCCATGAAGGTAGAAAGTGCCATGAGCGGTATAAGGAGGAAGACTAACATAAAAAAAAAAAAAAAAAAAGGAGGGAAGTGGGTGCATGTGTGTTTAATGGTGCATGTGGCATTCGAGATGGGCTCTGAACATACCTGACTTTGAAGGGGCAGGAGGGCTTTCCAGGTGGAAAGACCAGAGTAAACAAAGACGGAAAAACCTTTTGTTTGAGGAACAACTAATACCCCTTTTACCGGACAGTGTAGGGAAATTGTGGTTGTCAAGAAAACTTGGAAGTTTTATTGTGAAGACACTTGAAAGTCAGAATGAGGATTTTTGAACTCAGCTGAGTGTGCACTTGGGAGACATTGACAAATTCTGAGCTGGCGAGCAACCTACCTGTGTAGTGTGTGATCTTACACGTCTCACTTTACCTCTACCGTTTTCCTTCTTTCTAAAACATGGAGTCTCTAGTCTCAGACTCTGCCCACAGAACGTGTGGGGAGGGTTGGGAGCAGTAAGAGGACACGGGGAAGATGGGTGAAGTGGTTTTGACAGCCTCGGGGGAAATAATGACGGAATTGTGAATAGGGGGACGGGAGCCACAAGGAGAAACTGTCCAGAAGGATGTGGGGTAGCACTGCCTGGCATAGTTTCCCAAGGTTGGGGGCTTGGTCCTTTAAGGAGTGCAGTGGCTTCGAGCATCTTTACGCGTCCACATCCGGCAATCTCAAGAGGAATGGTTTGGGGATCACATGACCCACCCACAAGTTGCAGCAAACTGGACTGGGGTTGGGGGGACACGGGCTGGCAAGTCTCTGGGGACTCTAGCTCCCACTGCTCTTCCTTCTTGCTCTGGAAAAGTTAACCACAAGCAGGCCGCCTCCTCCAGGCTCTGGAGCAAATACCAGGTCCCTGTTCGGGCATTTTTATCATACTGCTCCTTCTATAAAATTGTAGTTGCTCTGGAATCATTTTTGAGTACTTATGACGTGTTAAAAGGCAAGGGAGGACATATGGGAACTCTCAGTAGTATCACCATAATTTTTCTCTAAATCTGAAACCGTTCTAAAAAAAAAAAAAAAAAAGGCAAGGGAAAACAAAGTCCCTCCTGTGTGTAACCCCAGCACTTTGCCTTGCCTTCCCTCTCAGCAGTGGGAGGAAATCTGACAACCTTTCCCACTTCTTCAAGGATATTTGTAAATGCTAATATAGGCTACAAGCTAATGAGTCATTTGGGGAAGAGCAATGAACCCAGGTAATCTTACGACCTCCCAGGCCTTCAGTGCCTGGCTTACTTCTACCAAAGGAGGCAGCAGAAACTCAAGGCATAGGTATTCTACATCCATTCTGGGTCTTAGAGAGACAGGGGGAGAGGGAGGTGCAGAGTTGGGTAGGGTGCGGTGGGTGACTGGCAGATTGCAATACGGCATTGTCATGTTGCATCAAGGTTCCTCGTTGCAGACAGAAACCTGCCTCCACACATGAGCGCGGCCCCTCCTTAATCATCTGAGGACCCTGGTTCAGCAGTCAGCCTCACTCCTAATGACATTCTGTTAAATGGACAAATTCCTTTGAAGCCTTGTCCTTCTTTGAAATCCAATTTCGCAAGAAGCCAGATCTGATTGGGGGTAGCCATGGAAACCACACCGAGGAGTCTTTGAGAAGGTGGAGAGAGGCAAGGCAAAACGTGATAGTCAAGAGTCCTTTACTGCTCTGTCGGAAATATCAAAGGGATCTGGAGAGGTTGGCAGCCGGCGAGTCCCTGCCCGGGGCCTGTTCTGTGTGGCTGGGTACCATGTGGCTGTCCTGGAAGTAAGCAGCCAGCTGTCTCCTCACACAGGCAGGGGGATGGAGCAGAATACACAAACCCCAGATCTGTCGGCCTCCCTCTTCTTCCCCTCCCCCAGCCCCAATTCCAGCAAGATCTTAGCATCCCCTTCGAAGCTGCCTGCCCCTTAAAGGCAAACAACAAAAGAATGACAAGGTCAAAATACAAGGCCCCAACAGATAAGAGGTCCTTTGGAGCAGAGGCCACGAAATTAATCTGAAATTCCTTGTAATTAGATAAGATAAGGCTATCTAAAGAGATGCATAGCAGCCAGGAATGGACTCCAGCCGCACAACATGCAGAGAATATACCTCCTGGTCCACTGGGGCCCCTCACACACTGTCAGCAGACAGAAGACACACAAAACAGGGCCCATGCCAGCCTCTGGGCTGCCCGGAGATGCCGTCTACATGTTCTCATGCCAGGTGGGCACTCACTAAATATGCATCCATGGGGTGTCCAGGGGACTCAATCAGGAAGAAACAAAAGCATCTGGCACCCAGAATGGCATGGGGTGGGACTACAAGCAAAGCAGGAGCCGGCTGGCACCGCGCCACCCTGGCTGAAATGGGTCTGGAGAGGAGGCTGGGGAGGGCAGGCTTTTGGACTTTATTCCGAGCTGGTTATTGATCCCTGGATGCTGGGTCACGACACACGGCCGAGCTGACGTCTGCCCTGTGGATGCGCGGCTGCCGCATCTCAGCCCCTCGGTCCCAACCCCATCAACCGGGTTTATTGACTCTTTTATTGACGATGCTGGGGCCTAATGAGGACAAGAGCTGCACACTTCATTAAGGGCTGTGGAAGGAGAGATGATGCATCCTGCCCAGTGCCAAGAAGCAGTCTCACCACGTGCTTTGCAAGGCCCCGGACAGCCAGCCTCCTGCCACCCCTAAGGTAGAGGAGCCGGACACGAGGTGTTCACTTGGGCTCATCACTTCAGGGGCTTTAAAATGCAAGGTGTCTACCACTTGCCAGAAGCCATGCTCTTAGTAATTAGCCAACCTTGTGACTTAGGAAGGACCTACGTCCACACTCACCCAAAAGCACTTTGATGGTCTCCCTTGCCAGTTCACACTCCTAGATTCTCTGCACCCACACATACGATAAAATAAGCAGATACTCGTGTCATATCAGGGAACATTCTCAAAGCAGGTTCTCAATGATGCGCAGGCTCAGAACAGAACACGGGACTATTAAAACTCAAAAGGATCTTCAAGTGATCAAATTCAAGATGAGGAACAGACCCAGCGCTCTGCCCATGGCCACTCAGCTCACTAGGGGCTGCGCTGGCATTAGAATCCTGGTTCTTTAGCACTGATCCAAAGCTCTTGTAGACTGAACTCCTGAGATGAATAATTACAGCCAGGGATCACAGACACACTTGTCTGGGAAGCCATGGTTGTTGGGCTCCCTCCACCTAAATAGTAACAGTTCTTTCTTTGTTCTTTATCTTATCTTTCTATCACTCCCCCCTCTTATTATTTTTTGCCCTATTCCCCAGTCCCCCCCCCTTTTTTTTTGGTGTCTTCTTGGCCTATCCCTTAGACCATATTAGGCATCCCCCGTGGGCACTGCTGAGCCCAGCAGAAACCCTAAAGACCAAAGAGGTTGCTGACTCTGACATTCTCTGTCTTTGATTGGCTCTCTTGGGAATCCGAAGTGGAGGGGGGCACAGAGAATGTGTCAGCTGTAGCCAGATGAGGCTGTGTACTCTCTGAGTGAGATGTGCAGGCAATCTACGGGGTTAGTCTGCATGGGAGGCAGGTGGGGTTCGCAGACATGATAACTTTGGGAAATTATACAGAAGGAGTAACCATTTCTTTGGGGGTGATTGAGGAGATTGAAGGTAAATAGCAGAGGGATAGCAATTTTTTTGAATTTTTTTAATGTTTATTTATTTTTGAGACAGAGACAGAGCATGAACAGGGGAGGGGCAGAGAGAGAGAGGGAGACACAGAATCTGAAACAGGCTCCAGGCTCCGAGCTGTCAGCACAGAGCCTGACGCGGGGCTTGAACCCACGAACCATGAGATCATGACCTGAGCCGAAGTCAGACGTCCACCTGACTGAGCCACCCGGCGCCCCGCAGAGGGATAGCAATTTTTTTTTTTAATTTTTTTTTCAACGTTTTTTATTTATTTTTGGGACAGAGAGAGACAGAGCATGAACGGGGGAGGGGCAGAGAGAGAGGGAGACACAGAATCAGAAACAGGCTCCAGGCTCCAAGCCATCAGCCCAGAGCCTGACGCGGGGCTCGAACTCACGGACCGCGAGATCGTGACCTGGCTGAAGTCGATCGCTTAACCGACTGCGCCACCCAGGCGCCCCTGGATAGCAATTTTTTAAGGTTGAACAGGCTTTCTTTGGTTTCCTTTCATCTGTTATTTCAAAGGGTGAAAGTTTAAACCCTCTAAGCCCCTTCCTTTATTTCTGCTCTTTCTTCTCCCTCACTTTGTTACAGACCTTAGAATTCAAGATAGAGGTAGGGAGAATCAAGGTGAGAGAAGAGGCCGTTGTTTAGAATCTGATAGAAGGCTCTGGCCTGCGGGGCACATATGCACACATGCTTTGGAAGAATAACTCACACGAAGAGGAGCTGATGTAATCTGACCAGAATCGCCTGTATTCACAATTACCAACAGAAGCACTACCTGGAGTCAGAGATAATGCCAGCAAGGGCTGATTATTTCAGTGTAAGGAAGTGGGTAAAAACACCTTTCCCTAATGGACATCCTATATGCAATGACCTCCGGATCCCCAAAATACGTTTTTCCCTTGCTCTCAGAATTGCGTCAGTGACAATTTTGGGTTTTTTTTTTCCTTTCTAAATGTCTGTTCCCAAACATCCTTGGGCTTCCCTCCTGGCAGCCTTTTTTGATCACGTAAACCACACTCTCCTTCATATACAAGACCACACTCTTAGTTTTCCTGCAAAACAAAACAAAACAAAACAAAATGAACAAAATCTTTCCTTCAACCCTGCTCCTTTCTCTAAATCTCATCTTTTCTTTTCCTTTCTTTCCCCTGTCGGAGCTCACGTCCTGTCTCCTCGCCTGCCCATCTTTCCGCCATTGAATCCATGCTGAGCTTGGAGCCCGAGGCAGGGCTTGATTCCATGACCCTGGGATCTGCCCTGAGTCAGATGCTCAACCCACTGAACCACCCCGGCTTCCCTCTTCCTGTTCTTCTTAACTAATGTTATTCTGCCTCCTTTCCTGCCAACTCTCTTCATTTCACCTCCGGTCACAGGTATTCACCAGAGGTTTGCATCTGCCTTTCTCCTCTCCTCCTTCCCCTTGGATTTCTCCTTGCTCTCCGAGTCCCCCCCTGGTTTCATTCTCCCACTGCTTTAACTTTCTCCTTCGTGCACATTACTTCTCTAATTTATACTGCTGTCCCACATTTCCACCTGGATATCTGAACAGTTTCACGAGTGTGTCATTTCCTCTCTCCTTAATCCTCGTCATGGCAACAAAGCCCAGTTAAAAAGCTTATGAATCAAAGGACCCGTCTCCCAGTTCTGGCTCAGCCACCTACCAGCTCTAAGACTCTGGGCAAAGCTCTATGATCCTCAGCTTCCTCATCTGTAAATTGGAGATCATAATCCCTACCTTGCAGGGTAATTGTGAAGCTTAAATAGGATGGCATATGCATGTGACATATGGTATATGCTCAATAAATTGTAACAGTTATAAAGGAATGGCTGTTCTCCAGTAACCTAAGCGTAAAACGTGGGACCTTTCTTCGTCCTCATTTCAAACATCTGCCAAGCCTGCCAGTCTTACCTTCTCACCAATGGCTTTTGAATTCTTACCCTCCTTTGCATCCTGAGTGTCACCACGCTGTGTTGGGTTCTTACTATCTTTGTTGAGAAGGGATATCGAAATGGCTTCCAATCTAGCCTCTGGCATCCAATCTCTGCCCCCATCACCCAGGTTCCAGAATGAACATCCCAGAGCACGATCCTGACCCCAGCAAAGAGCAGATAGGGTATAGTGGCCCTACAGTTGGACAGTCTTGTGTTCAAGTCCACTGCCTGCCTACTATGAGCCTGGGCAAACTACTTCTCCTCTCCACGCCTCAATTTCCTCGTCTGCAAAATGACACTATTGAAAGTATTTTCTAACTTGCCTTCAGAGAGATGGAAAGAGTGGTCTTCACTTCCTTAGCACGAGGCTCTAACAAATTGGGATAATCTACCTTTAGATTCTCCCTGCCCACCTCCACAAAGATTTCCTCCCTGACCTATCTGTTCTGGAATACTTGCTGTGTTCTCCAAACCACATGGGGAAAACACTCATCTGGAAGGCACGAGATATTAACTCCTCTTTTCACTCATTGTGGCAGAAACCAAGTTTCCACTATAAACACCAACCCCAGAAAGAGCCAATCAGAAGGCAGATTATGTCCCCGGGGTAGAGTCCGTACGTCTTTACTCTGGAGGACTGCCAGCTGGGCTAAACTCTGCAGAAAGGGCTGGGGCGGGGAGGGGGGGGGGTGGGCGGGTGACAGGGTGGGGTGATGGACCAGGGATGAAGAAAACAAGAAAGAAAAAAGTGAATGAGAAACTGGATGAAAACAATGAAGAGATGAAGAAAGAGAAAGAAAACATAAGGAGAAAATAAAGAGATTCCCATGCTTGGGAGGATTAGAAACTAAATCAAACAGATTCACTCCATTTCCTGAAGTTGTAATTTCAGGATATGCCACGTTCCACCCCCAAGGACACAGAGAAGCTTTGGGGAGTGGCTGTAAATTCCTAGAGAAAGGTGCATTTTGTGAAGACTCAAGCCATTATTATCTGCTGCTGCGCTTTTTAGCATATGCACTCCCAACACAATGACATGTCTTATTGAGTAATACGTGATATTCCACATCATGTGACTATTGATGCAGAATTTCCCTTTTCAGAGCTCAATATTCCAATCAAAGCCTGTTGCATCCCATCATTGAGGCCATCCACTTAATGACAAGTCGTAAGATGCATATTGCAGAATATTCACGTTCATTTTATGCTCACAGTGCTTAAAATCTCCTCTAAACAGCCTCTGCTCCCGGCCTATTAAGGTGCCTGTGTTATCTACACTCCATTCAATGGTGTGGAAATAATTGTCTTGAGACTAAAGAAAAAAAATTGATGGTCACAAGCCGAGTCAGCACTTGTGTTCCTTTCTTACTCTGTTGAATCAGGTGTTATTTACCTCTTCCAACACCTGGGACTCCTGATAAGTCACTCCCCTGGTAGCTTTTTCCAGGACAGTGCTGTGGGGTCTTTGGAAGAAGCAGGGATCCTTCATAAGCCGTATTGTTATCAGCACAATTCACACAGCCACCAGATGTGCAGAATCGAAACCACCAAGGGCACTCAGGCAGAGGGGGCTTCTCCGGCTCCATCTGGCCGCTCTGAGATGCGCTCACGAGTCAGAGAAGGTATCAGAGGAAGAAGGGCTCCACTCAAGAATGGGGCTCATGTGCCTGTGAGAAGAGCTCTGTATTCTGACAAAGTCGGGGTGCTCTTTGATTCCCTCACTTCTGCTCTCCCTGCACCTCCAGCCCAGAGCCCTCCTCCCCGCAAACCCGGCTCTGCTAAGACCTGCCTGTTGGAGAGGCAGGCGGGCTCTTTTCTCCATCTCTTCCCCTTCTTCTTATCTCCGGGATGAAGCCCCAGGACTCGGGCTGGTGAAGGAGAGCAATTGCCCCTGGCAGCTGAGAGTTCGGCAACAGGGCCTGTGACTTTGCCTTTAAATATCAACCCCACACACAGACAACACACTGGCAGCATGAGAGGTTTCCATGGTGACAGAATGCAGGCCGTGACCTCTGTAAATGTAATCAGAGCGCTGGGATTGGTATGTGAGACAGGTTTAATTTCTCCTCCGGTGGAGGCTCTGTGGTCTGGGCTGTACACAGGCTTCATACACCGACAGACAACCTGTTATCTTCGCCAGGCCAGCTCTGCACATGGCAACCCCCTCTGCCCCAGAGCTGCTTCCTCCCCCGTCTGAGCGGGCTGCAGGATGAGAAAGGTCACTGGGGACCGGAACAGCAGTCATCCCCGCCCAGCATCCTCAGGATGGCCCTTCACTGAGGAGCGGCTGTGGCATGGTCCGACGAGAGCTAAGGACGCAAAATGTTGGCTGAGGTTTTCATCTCTGCTTTGCTACCAACACCGTGACCTTGAGCGAGTCATTTGACCTCAAACTTTCAACATCTTCCCACAAGAAAGAAATTCCCCGGGGACGAGGAGGCTGAGGGCTACCAAAGTCCCCAGGAGAAGGTGGTACCCACTTACGCAGTTCTGCAACTCCCAGTGGAATTCTGCCCCCGGAAGTGAGTTTTTCATCTCACCAGCGCTAGTCACTACGCTGTCTAGCCCTAATTCCACGGCTGTCAACAGAAAGCATGGGGACTGCCATGGGGGGGGGGGGGTGCCTCAGCAGGACTTCCTCACCTCTATGTTGATTTGGAAACAAAACCAGGATGCGATTTTTTTCCGAGCGGGCCTGGAGTAGGAGTCCAGAGTTTTGACAGGAAACAGCCTCAGAGAAAATGTAGCAATCTCAAAGGAGGAGCCCACAGCCTCTCTCTCCTTGAATCCCACTCAGCCTCAGCAAAGAGCTACTCTGGCCATTTCGATGCTGGCATCCTCTGATTCCATTTGCCGATTCACATGAGACGCTGGCAGATTTCAGTTACAGGTCACCCTGCTTCTCCGATTTCCTTCACTGTTCCAATATAGTGCTCTGGAAACAACAACAACAACAACAAGGTTTGGGCTAAGAAGAGATTCATAGGGCTCTGTGACATATTTTTCTTCCCAAAGGGAGCAGACCATTAAGATTTTTCCTTCCAGAGAGTCTCCACAAAGAACCTCAGGATTTCAGAGCTGGAAGGGACTTTTTAGAAACCCCATAACTCACAGGGGAAAAACTGAGGCCCAGAATGGAGAGGCGTGATGCCCAAAGCATGGCAAATTAATGGCAGAGCCATAGGGGTGTCAGGGCCCCCGCTCTGCTCGGCTAAGTACGAATTTACCTCCGGGACGCTTTTGAACCTCAAACTGAAGCAGAGAGGAAGTGGGGGAGGATTCAAAAGTGGTTGTTGAACATTAGAATCAGGAAATGGTGATTTGGCTGAAACTACAGATAATAGCAGTACCACTTCCTGTGTTAGCTGATGCCCAAGAAGGGAAGATGGGGGAAGATTCCAGAGAAGAAAAGAGTTAAGGGACAGGACTGTGGGCTTCTGAACAATCACCCCCAACCAGTCCACACTATTTCTCTCAGGCCACTGAGGGGAGCATGAATCCGATTGTTCGGGGGGTTTATTGGTTAGTGTCCAACAGAGTCATGAAGCCAAAGAATAATGGAGTTTATAAGAACTCCAGGAGAATATCTGGTTTGGCACTATGTCTCCTGGTAACTCAACTATCTAGGACAGGTAATTTGATTGTCTTTCCTTTTTATGAAAGGACCCAGCTCCTCCACTGTGAACGAGGAAATAAGGTTCCTTCCAGCTCTAACATCCAGAATTCCATGATCCTAAAAGTGGAGACTTCCCAGGCTTTTCCAGTATCCTGTTACAGTGTTTGATTACATAAATGGCAATGCACATAATGTAAGTGGCTTATTTCCTCTGCCCCAAGTTTAGCACCATCCGGGTGGCGAACACCAAAGGTATGTTCAACTCCCACAGATTTACCATGGACCTCAGGCCAGAATTGGCACGTGCAGTGAAAATTCTTCTAGTGCTTTAAGAAGGAGGAGGAGGAAACCTGTTGCGTTCTACTCATGTCAGTCCCAGTTGATAATACTCCAGCTAACAGGACAGCTTGAGGCAGGGCAATCATGCGGTTTGGACTTGAGGTTTAGTCCTCAGTAGACCCAACGGCTTCACAAGAAGAGAAAAACAGAAACAACAACCACCAAACACTTCTATTCCTTGGAACTTCTGTTAACATGAACTGCAAAAAGGCCTTGGGAATTCCTGGGGTGCCTCGGTGGGTCAGTCGGTTAAGTGTCCGACCCTTGATTTCTGCTCAGGTCAAGATCTCACAGTAATGAAATTGAGCCCCAAGTCGGGGTCTGTACTGACAGCGTGGAGCCTGCTTGGGATTCTCTTTTTCCACTCTCATTCTCTCTGCCTCTCCCTTGCTCGCTTATGCATGTGCTCTCTCTCTTTCTCTCTAGAAAGAAAGAAAGGAAGAAAGAAAGAAAGAAAGAAAGAAAGAAAGAAAGAAAGAAAGAAAGCAAGCCTTGTGTATTCCTTTAGTCACAAAGAGAATCAGGGCGCCTGGGTGGCTCAGTGGGTTAAATGTCTGAATTTGGCTCATGTCACGATCTCACGGTTCATGAGTTCGAGCCCTGCATTGGGCTCTGTGCTCAGAGCTCAGAGCTTGGAGCCTGCTTCAGATTCTGTGTCTCCCTCTCTCTCTGACCCTTCCCTGATAATGCGTGCTCTCTCTTTCTCTCTCTCAAAAATAAATAAACATTAAAAAAAAAATAGGGGTGACTGGGCGGCTCAGTCGGTTAAGCATCCGACTTCAGCTCAGGTCATGATCTGGCAGTTTGTGGGTTCGAGCCCCGCATCAGGCTCTGTGTTGACAGCTTGGAGCCTGGAGACTGCCTTACATTCTGTGTCTCCCTCTCTCTCTGCCTCTCCCCCACTCGCACTCTGTCTCTCTCTCTCTCTCAAGAATAAATAAAAACATTTTAAAAAATTAAAAAAAAAAGAGAGAACCAGGAATACTACTGTGGATTCTTTCTTTCCTTCTTCTTTTTCTTTAAAGTTTATTTGAGAGAGAGACAGAGAGAGGCAGAGAGAAAGGGAGAGAGAGAATCTCAAGCAGGCTCCACACCGTCAGGGGCCTGATGAGGGGCTCGAACTCAGAAACTGTGAAATCATGACCTAAGCAGAAGAAACCAAGGCTAGGATGCTTAAACAACTGAGCCACCCAGGCACCCCCTTCCTTCTTTATTAAGCTCCTACTATGTTCAAAGCAGTAGGACACAAACATGGAGACAGTATGGCTGCCCCTAAGAAGAAATACATGACATGGTAGTTGTCAAATATTCCCATTCTCATGATTAGACCCAAACACATGACCTACAAATGCTATATTAATGATATCACCTTTGTGTCAAATGACAATGCCATTCTCTGTAGAGACCAAAATACTTGTCTGTTTAATGCCTCCGTATTAACTGAGTGCCCCAAGATGTCTGGTGCTAAAACAGAGGCTCCTAAAACACATGCTCAATTAATGTTCCATGTGGACCACGAAATGCAAGCTAAGATCCATTCCATACAGAGCCAGGATGGGCAACGGACCTCATGATGTGGTTTGAGGAATGTCAAAAGGCCATCTGAACACCATCTATCTCCCCCACTCTGATGTACCACATGCTTGGAATTCTCACCATGAGGGTCTTACCTTTGAGTAAGGTATTGTCTCCAGAAAGTCTGGGTGAAAAGGGGCATACTCCATCAATTTCTTTTCAGCGGACATGAACTGAACACCCGGCATGTGCCAGGAACAGTGTCAGGTAGTGGAATTCATAAATAAATAAGACACGAATTACCTGGCAGGGCCAACATGTTGTTACATTCATACTCTTTATCCCATTAGTACACACTGATTTATCAGATTAGTAGCTGTCCTGAGGGGCTGGTACCGGATACAGGCAGGTAAATTTTGATAGGACATGAAAGCAGGAAATGTCGGGACCACTGAGGATTACAGAAGACATTTCAGGTCTGGGTGGATATTAAAAAATAATTAAATACAAATTTTCAAATCGCCCGAGGGACTGGGTACCAAAGAAAGATGGAGAACAAAAGGGATCTGAAAGGCAAGCAATGCATATTTCAGAAGTTTCTCCCTAGGACCTCTGATCATTGTCCTCTGGAATCTTCCATTTTTGCTCAGCCTTACAAAAGTCCTGGCTCGGCTATGGGCTTCCTCCGTGGCTTCTCTTTGTGCTCGTAAAAGTTTTCTCGTGTGGGCCCCCAGGTATTACCAGGTGAGATCACTTTAACAATATGTCCCTAAGGGCACCAGATCCATAGCCGCTGTGTCTCAAATGTAATGATCTCAGTCCTTCTTTCTGATATTTCCAGGGTCATTTCACAGCTTTGCATCACTTCTGCTTCTGCCAACCCATTGGGTTTTGTTTGTTCTCTTGACTCGTTTTGAAAGTCCTACTTCTGCTCTGCTACCCCTGAAATGTGACACTGCTTACCCTTCACCTGACAGAGAATTCAGCACTTGCAAGGGCTGGGTCAGGAGGACCTATGAATAATCACATGCTGGGGTGCCTGGGTGGCTCAGTTGGTCAAGCATCTGACTCTTGGGTTCAGCTCTGCTCATGATCTCATGGTTTGTGAGATCGAGCCCCATGTTGGGTTCTGCGCTGACAGCATGGAGCCTGCTTGGGATTCTCTCTCTCTCTCTCTCTCTCTCTCTCTCTCTCTCTCTCTCTCTGTGTGTGTGTGTGTGTGTGTGTGTGTGTGTGTGTCTCTTCTCTTCACCTGCGTGCTCTCTCTCTCTCTCAAAATAAATAAATAAGCATTAAAATAAAAAAGAAGAACCACATGCTGCCTTCCACTCAAATTTTGTCACTGCTGCTGGCCCATCTGCAGACTCTAGCCTTACTTTTGTGATTATCTGGCTCTCATTGTCTTTCCAACCACCTGGCTTCTTTAAAGGGTCCCTTGTATGAATCAAGACTTTTGATTGAATGAGACAGAAACCCAAATAAAAGCCTTAGGCAAAAAGGAAAATTAATTAGGACCAAGAATTCAAGGAAAATTAATTAGGACCAAGAATTCAAGGAAAAGTTGAATAGTGAACATGGAAGGGCAAGAATATAACTGCATCTTAAATGCAACTGTTCTGGAGTCTCTGATTCCATTGTTGCTTTGGCCACAGGGCAGGCTGTCATTGGCCCAACCTGGCTAGTGGTAGGGCCACGGAGGCAGTGTCACATCAGAATGCAGCAGATCCTCCAGAATCCAAATGGGTGGAAGTGGGAGAGAGAAGAAACTCCTAGACAGCATGGATCGTTGTTTCCAGAAGTGGGTAGAGTTGTTGAACAGAAAGAGCAACCTATCCATCATACCCCCTATTCTTCAGATCTATGCGTATCCTCCTCAGTCACTATGGAGAAGGTTCAAATTCTCTCTCACATGACTTCTGGGCCCCTGAAAATCAGGGATGTGGTCACATAGGGGCCTTAGATCCTTACTCTGCTCACTGGAGCCATAGAGTTCCAGCCTGACCGGGACTCTGAGCTTCTAGGTGTTATATTTTTGGCTGTGAAGTGTGTAAAGTAGACCCGGATTCCACAGAGATAACAGCTCACCTTTCCTTAGCCAATCCTCTTTCTTCTTCCAGCTTCCTTAGGTCAGTAAACGGGCAATCCAATTGTCCAATCTAGAAACCTGGGAGCCATTCATTCCTCTTTCTCTCTTTGCCGATTCTAAATATCTTTCAAACTATCCACATCTCTCCAGCCCTGCGGCCACCCTCCTGGTCCAGGTCACCATCACCTCTCACCTTGCAGCCCTCTGGTCTTATACTCAGCAACCTATTCTCCACCTTATAGCCAGTGATCTCTCTCTCGCTCTCACTCTTTTTTAAAAATCTGCTCGTGTCCCTCCTCCAATTAAAACATCAGTAGCTTCCCAATGTTATACTTCCAAATATGGCTAATAAGCACCCACCACCACCGTGCTTGATGTCCTGCTTAACTACCCTGCCCCACCCTCCGCATGGTCCCCTTATTCTATGTCATCTTCAGTAGCCAACTTCTTTCAGTTTCTCAATGAGTCACACCTTCTCCCACTGTCATTTTTTTTTTTCCACATGTGCTGTTCTCTTTGTTCCCTGCGTTGCCCTCTCTGCAACACTCTTCTCCCTGCCCTTCATTCAGCTAACCCCTACTCATGCTTCAGGTCTCAAACATCCATTTCCTCTGGTCAGCACCCTTGGCTCCCCAGGTTGCCTTGTTTCCCTCTCACACATTTCTGTAGCACTTAAGACCTGCCATTCAAAACTCCCCTTTCAGGGGGCGCCTGGGTGGCGCAGTCGGTTAAGCGTCCGACTTCGGCCAGGTCACGATCTCGCGGTCCGCGAGTTCGAGCCCCGCGACGGGCTCTGGGCAGATGGCTCAGAGCCTGGAGCCTGTTTCCGATTCTGTGTCTCCCTCTCTCTCTGCCCCTCCCCCGTTCATGCTCTGTCTCTCTCTGTCCCAAAAATAAATAAACGTTGAAAAAAAAAAATCAAAACTCCCCTTTCAGGCGCGCCTGGGTGGCTCAGTGGGTTGAACGTCTCCGGCCATGATCTCATGGTTCGTGGGTTTGAGCCCCGCATCGGGCTCTGTGCTAACAGCTTGGAGCCTGGAGCCTGCTTCGGATTCTGTACCTTTCTCTCTGCCCCTAACCCACTCGCATTCTGTCTCTGTCTCTCTCAAAGATAAATAAACATTTTAAAAAAATAAAAAATAAAAACCTCCCCTTCCATCTGTAATTACTTGTCTACCACCCATCTTCCTCTCCCAATTGTGAGCTCCCTGAGGGTCCAGACTCTTCCTATCTTGTCCTTCAGTGTATCCCCAGCACCTACTGTGCCTGGCACCTAGTAGTGCTCAATAAACGCTTACTGGGGAAATGCTGTGAGGTTAAGTCTGTTGGGGTTTAATTACACTTTTACTTTGAATTAGTTACAAACTTACAGGAAATTTAGCAGAGTACCTAGAACTCTTATATACCATTTACCTAGATTCATCGATTGTTAGCTTTCCTCACGTTGGCTTTACTATTTCCTACGTATGTAAATTTACATATTTTTTTCCAAACCATTTGAGAGCAAGTTGCGGACATCAGGGTCCTGTTCCCCTAAATACTTCAGTAGTATTTCCTTAAGTAACACCAGTACAGTTATCAAAACGAGGAACGTTAACAAAGATAAATGAGTTCTAATTCAAACGTCTTTTTGTCTTTTTCTTTCTTGCTTTTTTAGACAAGTACAAGTACTGGGGAAGGGTGGCTGTCCCGGATGAAGCGCATGCGTTCACAAGGTCACATCCCTGTCTCCTTCCTCTCTCTGTCTCACTCTCTGCCCTTGTTCATGGGTTTCTTCAAAAACTGCAGCTGTGGTCAAAGAAGGGGCCTGTGGTGCCTGTTGGTCCCCCCACCCCCGTGCCCCCCACTTGCTCCAGTAACTTCTCTGCCCCCCTGTTCCATCTGGCCCCCACCCACAGTCCCCTGTGGTGAGACTGGGAGGGCCCCCACCCCGGGGGCAGGAGGCCTTTGTTCCACAGGCTCCGGAAACAGGAGGAAGCCGAGGCTACCGGAAGTGGAAGCCGGAAGGAAAGATGAGGCACAGGAAGTGGGAAAGATGGCTCCTGGGACCCACAATCGCGCATGGGCATTTCAGAGCCTCAGAGAAGGGAAGAAGGCAAGCCGTGGGGGTAGAGTAAGATTTGCACACCTTGGGTCCTGGGACCATCCTGCTCGGCTGAGTGGAATACCAAACGAGGGTGTCTCGGAGCCGCACTTCACCTCAGCCAGGCAATCGACAGGAGAAGCAGCGAGCGAGACCGACAGACTGTCACTGGCAAAATGAACTGTCACCTCCCATTTTTCAGAGGCACGGCGGGATGAATTGCAGCCTTGAACCGTGCGGCCCGCTGCTGATTGAGTTCCGCTGTCTTAGAACCCCTTCGAACAAGGCGAGTTCATTTCAGACTGACGTCCCACCGCTTATCAATTTAGGAGCCAGTAAAATTAACCGCTTCGGAGCTGACTTGCTCCCTCCCCCTGCTTGGATTCCGCATCCAGAAAGGTCACCAAATAAATCTCACTGGGTCCCGCTAGCGTAATACGCAGCTTGGAGGCCGGGGTCTCAGAAGAGGAGAGTAAGCGAAATGTAACCTGGGCCCGAAAGGTTGCCGGCCCCCCACCCCTCCCCCTGCAGCTACTGGCCCGTGGCAGTGGCTGTGAGAAGCCAGGCCTGGGCTCGCTCTACTTCTGTCCACGTCAACCTCTGCTCCCCAGAGATACCACGGGTGGCTAGGGTTGGTGGTCAAGAATGGAGGTGCCACAAAAGTGGCCTGAGTCATGTGGCAGAAACCTCTGTGCTCTGTTTAACTTCACATCCGATGGACTGAATGTTTGTATCTCCCCAGATGTATATGTTGGGGCTCTAATCCTCAGTGCCACTGGTATTTGGAGGCGGGGCATTTGGGAGATAATTAGAGTTAGATTAGGTCTGGAGGGCAGGGCCCTGGTGATGGGATTGATTAGTGTCTTTCTGATTAGAGTAAGAGACACAGATCTTTCTCGGCCGTGAGAGGATACAGTGAGGAAGAGAGGCAGCCATATGTAAACCAGAAAGAGGGCTCTCATGGGGAACCCAAACCATGCTGGCCCCCCCCTCCTCAGACCTCCAGCCTGCGGTACTGTGAGAAATATTTGTTGTTGAAGTTACCAAGTCTATGGTATTCTGCTATGGCAGCCTAAACTAGGACAACATCCTCAGGGCCTTATACCTGGTAGGCGCCCGATAAATATCCAGTAAACCAAGTAAGACTTGATATTCGCTTTAGCATCAATGATTAGATGGAAAAGTTTACACAAGATAGCATGGGCATGGTCTTGGTGGGGGAAAGGAAAAAGAGATGTTTGTCTAGGGATGTCTTTACTGTCACAGCCATTGATTGGGCCCAAGTCCATGTTGGAAACCCACTGACAAGTCAAAGTACAGCTCTTTGGAGCACAGCAGAACAGAGTCCTCAGTCTCCAGAAGAAAAAGTGCCTTATGCCTCCCCGCCCCACATGTATACCCCCGCTTCTGTTCACAAAGGCCTATCCAGTAAGTCTAATTAGCAAATCTTAGGGCTTCTCTCCTCTGCATCTAGGGCACAAATGCTTTATTCAATACTCTTTGAACCTCTTCTCACCATAGACAGTGTGACAGTGTTTGTGGACATACAACTGAACCGCCCTCAGGATGACTTGAAGGTTTTAAAGTGATTTTAAGGGGCGCCTGGGTGGCTCAGCCAATTGAGCATCTGACCTCGGCTCAGGTCATGATCTCACAGTTTGTGAGTCTGAGCCCCGCATCGGGCTCACAGCTGTCGGTGCAGAGCCTGCTTCGGATCCTCTGCACCCCTCTCTCTCTCCTCCTCCTCTCTCTCTCTAAAATAAATATTTTTAAAAATGTGATTTTAAGTTGAAGGATGCCCCATTTACTATCCAGCAACAGGCCAAATTAATGGTATCCACAGCCCAAAGACAATGTACTCACATTCCTGTTCTCGTCCTAATGGTTTCTTTCTGTGTTCACACTGGGCACTTTTGGCCTACACCTAGAGTGAGAAGACCCAGTTTTCAAGTCTGGTCCTACCTTCCCTAGCTGTAAAACTTGAGTGGATTACTTAATTTACCTAAACCTCATCTTTCTTCATCTGCAAACACACAAGGCTGTCACAACGTGCAAAGAACTTTGCATATGTGAAAGCCTCAGTAAATTACAAAGTTGTGTGCAGATGCTAGGGTTCATTCATTTTAGCCTCAGCAACAAAAGAAAAACAATGAAGATGAAGCCGTACAGCATCTCAGAATTTGATCCAGCAACTCGACTTCCAGGGATTTATCCCACAAAAACGCTCTGCGGGGCAGAAGGATGTATGCATGAGGAATTTCACTGCAGCTTGTTGAAAACTCGGAGATAAACTGAATGTTGTCAATAGAAGGTTGGGTAAATAAATTATGATGCATGCATTGTAGGCAACACTGCGCAGTAGTAAAAAAAATAAGATAAAGTAAGTAAAAAACCCTTACAGTTTGTTAGAGTCATGCATCAATGTCAACTTATATAAATTAACAGGTGTGGTTATCACATCTTGAGATGCTTAAGTGGAATGATCGAAGAAAACTGCGTCCAGCTAAACCTTACAGAAATAACCTAAGCTTTGCACAAAATGGGATCATCCTACATGTAATAGTTGCATTTTTTCATTTACTATATCACAGATGTCTTTTTATGTCAGTCCTTTTTTTTTACTTTTATAATTAAAAATTTTACATACAAGGGGCACCTGGGTGGCTCGGTCAGTTGTGTCAGACTTCGGCTCAGGTCATGATCTCACGGTTTGTGAGTTCGAGCCCCGCGTTGGGCTCACTGCTTGTCAGCGCAGAGCCTGGAGCCTCCTTCGGTTTCTGTGTCTCCCTCTCTCTCTGCCCCTCTCTTGCTCTTTCGCTCTCTCTCAAAATAATAAATAAACATCAAATATTTTTTAAAATTTACATACTAAAACATAGGCCGTGGATTATAAAGATAGTTCTCTGGGTTAACTATTGAGAAAAGGAAGGAAATTTGTAGGCAGCTTACCTGTGTTTTTAGGAATACAAATCTATAATATCCCAGTACTGTAAGAGCAGCCTCTGGTTATGAGTTGAAACAGCCCTAACCCAGGAATCAGGCGTCCAGCACTCTTGTTCCAGCTCTATTATTAACTTACAACATGACATCAGCCAAATCACTTATCTGGGCCCCAATTTCCACATCCAGAAAATGAGAGTGTCCAAGTACATGTTCTCTAAGGTCCCTTCAAGCTGAAAATTCTCTGGTTCTATGAAATCACTTTTCAAAGATTCAATAAAGGATGTTTATATGTAATAATGGTCTCTGGTCATTTCTGGCACAGGAAGACCTTAACAAGGCCTTAAATGCTCAACGTACATTCAGACTAGTATACTGAGAATTTTTTTTTAATTTAAATAAAAAAGGCACCAGCCCTCAAGAGACCTATAATTAAAAAGAGAGAGAATAAGACAGTTGAATGAATAGAAACACAGGAGCACCACGTTTTACAGAAGGAATGTGCAAATAGGATCATTGAGGGAGATGGGTGGGACTCAAATTTGTGTTCCTGAAGCCCTACCAGTTCCTCAGAGGATTCCGAAGCTGCTTCAAGTATAGGGCAACAGAATCAGGAAGCAGGTGCTGCCTGCTCCCCATCCCTGGTTTAATCACATAGACCTGTGTTTCTCTGCATCGTGCATCTAAGAAATCCAAGAGAGACTCTTAGCGAAATAGGGCTGCTGCAATAAAAGTGTAAAAAACACCGGCCTGGATGATTCCTAGGCCAGTTGCATCTTTAAGGTTTCACATTCTATGATTCTCAGATGCATTGAAAATAGGTTTGTATATTCTGCGTTCAGTTTTGCATGTACCTAGGAAATTAACTTCATAAAGGCTAATTCTCCTGTAAAACAAATAATTATTTTGTAATATGAATAACGGACCCTAAGCGTATCTGTTTAACACACTCAGCTTTTCCTGTCCTGGTTTTTCTGAACGTAAGACACAGTTGTAATTACAAAAGAATTGGATGGGACCATGAGGCTGGCAAAGAGGTTATAAAAAAGATTCACAAGATCCCTGGGACACCATGGAAAAGCTGTTGGTTTCATCAATGAGACAAGACACCGAACTGGAGCTCCACCGTTGAATTAGGTAATTTCTGTTTTGCAGGACACAGCTCAGATAATACAGGGTAATCGCTGCACCTGCTAAGGGCTTTCCATGCATTATTTCATTGAATCCTCCCAACTTCATGAGACAGGTATGATTTTCTCCTCCTTTTACGAAGAATAAAATGGAAACCAGGGTTGGCAGGTACACTGCATAAATAAGGTCACAGAGCCAGAGTTCAAACCCACGGAGGCTGCCAGCAAAGCCCATGCTCTCGGCCACCACAGGCGCTACTCCAAGTTGCCATCGGTCACCCCTAGATGCAGGGCAGTTTGCCCTCGGACCACTAAGGGAGTTCAATAGGACTCTGCCTCCGATTCTTCTATAAATTTATTTTGCTGCGTTATCCAATCACAAAGAAAGTTTTTCACTTCTGTTATCAAGGCTGACCCTAGATCAAAATTACGAGGTAAGTGTAGTTGGTTCTCTCCCGCTGAGCAACTCCTTCATCGTACCAGGAAGGAAAGCAATACTCCTTCTATGAAATTTGTTCTGATGCCTCCAAAAAGAATTGATCGCCCCTTCTTTTGTGCACGCACTGAGAGAGAGAAAGAAAGAGAGAGAGGGAGAAGGAGGAGGAGGAGGAGAGGAAAAAGAAAAAAAAAGAAAACTGTCCTGCTCATGTTACATTTCTCCCCAGAGAGATTGTACCTGCCCTAGGAAACAGGACTAATATTTATTTGTCTCTGGATCCATAACACCCAACGTTGTGGGTGCCCAGCACATAAGAAAAACTTAAGAAATATTTATTTGTTTGAAAGAATGAATGGACTGGGGCGCCTGGGTGGCGCAGTCGGTTAAGCGTCCGACTTCAGCCAGGTCACGATCTCACGGTCCGTGAGTTCGAGCCCCGCGTCGGGCTCTGGGCAGATGGCTCAGAGCCTGGAGCCTGTTTCCGAATCTGTGTCTCCCTCTCTCTCTGCCCCTCGGCGGTTCATGCTCTGTCTCTCTCTGTCCCAAAAATAAATAAACGTTGAAAAAAAAAAGTTTTAAAAAAGAAAGAATGAATGGATGAATGAGTACACTCATGTTGCCCCCAACTTGCCTAGTGTGTCCCCTGTAGCACCTCACCTAGTCTCTTGAGATCCCCTTCTTCCAGGCAAACTCTGCCAGCCCTCCCTTTCTCTTCTCTCTGCCCTCCAGACTGATAGCTAGTTAGCTAACCCCGTGTGGAATGAGTGCTAATGAGGTTAGTAACTGTGGTTACCATATTAATGTATTCCTTCTCTTGACGATGTGTTTTCACTTTAACTGGAAACAATTCCTTGACCTAATGGAGCCATTTCTAGTGGTGATCACACCATGCCAGCATTCGGGGTGGATGAGTGTTGGGAAATAGTTGGCAGCAAGGTTGCAAGAACTCCTCTGTAAGGACTCCTAAAACCATGTCACCCACCCCACTTGTGTCAAAGAGTCACAGAAGTGGCACAGCCCATAGATACTAACACCGAGAGTGTTGTGTGAGGTCTCTGCCCTGACCCAGGAAATGAACTTGGATCCGCCCCGGGATTGGAGGTTCTCCCACTGACCTGCAAGCTAGCTTAGGGTCACCTGCCTGACAGACTCTCCCAAGGAGAAAGGAGTCGGCGCTGTGTTTGATTGGCATGAGGCTAGACTATCAAGGGGACCGGAGTCAGCTAATAAATCCCTTACCCTGTGCAGAAGGGGAAGCTGTGACCTAGAGAAACAGGTGAGCTTTTCAAGGCTAGAAGTCAGAGCCAGAATTGGAACTAAATACTTTATTTCCTTGAGCTACTAATATATGGTAAACTTGTTTTCTCACTTCTTTGAAGCACAAACACATATCAGTGATTGTCAAGTCTCTTATTTGCCACGGGGCTCGGTACTCCAAAGGATCCAACCCAAAGGAAACGTGGCTAAGGCTTCTGGACAGCAGCAGACAGCACCATTCAAATCTCAGGAAAGTGTTTTTAATCAGGGGAACCTAATTCCCATCCAGCATCTTAGGTGGAAAATGTAATATTTAGCTTTCCAGCCTCTGCAGGACAAGAATAGTACAGCAGAAACAGTGGAAATGGATCCTGAGGGCTAATTGATCTTATCCAGCACGCTAGGTACTAAATTTTTTAAAACCTTTGTCAAGTTGACAGAATTGGTATCTTGTTTTTATTTATATTTATGTGATTATTGGTAAAGATGAACTTTTAAAAATGCATCTCTTGGCCTTTCTTTACTTCTTTTGTAAATTGCCAGTTCTACTCCTTACCTGTTTCCTTTGGGGGTATTTGTCCTTTTTTCCTTATAGATTTTTAAGAACTCTTTGTGTATGAAAAAGGATTACCCCACTAACCAAAGACCATTTTCGAAATGTCAGATTTTGCCAGGAGCCAGCCGAGATCTGATTAACCCAGCGGATGGTTCCCTTGTTTGGCACCCCTTCGATACTTACGCATTTGGTCTGTTTCACAGATATTCAGCTTTATTCGGTGTGTGCACATCCCCCCACCCCTACAGTCCCAGCAGCAGAATTGAGTTTGTCCGTTGGAGAGACAGGACCTCTAGAGAGCTCTGCAGATGTCAAGGACAAACACCAGTGGTATGGGACCTGGAGTCGAAGGTACAGATGCCAGAATGTGGGTGGTCTCCCTTGTTCAAGAGTATAATGAAGGTCTAAATGCCATGAGGTCAGTTAGCAAGATGGGGTAGGGGAATCAGATCCCAGATGACAGGAGTCTGCTCTTCAGGAAGACATTTAAAGTCACATCACAAGTTAACAAAACACATCGAAACGGCCTTGATCTTCTTTTATATTTCCTGCCTAGGTAGGAGGATGTGGTCTCAGGAGCCAGCCCTGCAGATATGAATAAAATGGCGTTAGCCACTTAAGGAAATAGTACATGAAGTAGCTGCTACGTTGAAGGCCTTAACTGTTGTTGCAGATTTAATTGTCTTATATGTCTTATCACACATACTTACTGCAGTTGGGCGGATTCTGTAAGTAGCTTACCTAATAGTCACCATTCTTTTTTTTTTTTTTTAATTTTTTTTTCAACGTTTATTTATTTTTGAGACAGAGAGAGACAGAGCATGAACAGGGGAGGGGCAGAGAGAGAGGAAGATACAGAATCTGAAACAGGCTCCAGGCTCTGAGCGGTCAGCACAGAGCCTGACGCGGGGCTCGAACTCGCAGACCACGAGATCATGACCTGAGCCGAAGTCGGATGCTTAACCGACCAAGCCACCCAGGTGCCCCAATAGTCACCATTCTTTATTTCTGGCAGAACTGCACCTCACTATAGAGGCTGAAAATACAAGATTCTCACTTCCCCAGGTTCCTTTGAAGCTAAAGATGGCCATATGACCCCGTTCTGGCCAATGAGAGGTAAAAGGAAGACTATATTTTTCTTGTAGGTGAAAGGCTGAGTGTGCACGAGGCTCCTGACCTTTCCTACCTGTCTATGAATGTAGTTGTGTGAGGACATGATTTCTTCAGCTATGGTGACCGTACCACAGCCAGCCTAAAGATGAAGAGCCAACACCGAGGGTAAAGAAACAAAAGGTTGAAAGAAGCCTGGTCAGTTGTAGTATTTTTCAGCTGATAAACCAAAATGGGACCTCAACACTTCCGGTTTTGTGAGACAGTAAAGAGTGCCATCCAGGCTTTTTGTTAATCTTGTTACCTGCTTCTGAAAGCATGTTGATACATTCAAAGTGCAACATGATACAGAAACTGGGATTGTAAGTACACAAAATATGTTAGGGTATGGACAAGGGCAGGATGGATGGTAGAATGACTGATGGAAGAATATTCTGTAGAGAGGTGTTGGGGCAAAGGGGAGGCAGGTCTGGCTCCTGGACTTTCTGATTTAATTGACTCAGTGTAGGACCCAAATATTGGTATTTAAAAAGAAAAAAGGGCCCCGGGTGATTCTAATATGTAGAGATTTGAGAACCTCTGGTCTAGTCCAATTCTTTATTTAACAGTTGGGGAAACTGAGGCTCAAACAGTGTGACTGGCAGAAACCATATGATGCAAAGGTAAGCCCAAAGAGAATCATGCAAAAATGTCTTGGGGATCATCTCTTGCCCTTACCTCGGCCCCTCAGTGTTCCTCCTACTAGATATCCAGTGTCTTCTTTCTACCTCCTGTCTGCACTGAGCCCCTGAATATTGCACCCACCAGGGAAGGGGAGGCCCTTCATCCTTTCCTAGGCCCCCATCCAGGTCAAAACTCTTCATTCTTTCAGGGATCTGCTGAGCAACAAACAAAGTAATCTTAACTGAATGCTAGCCAAGGTGTTAATGACAGATAATGGCTGAATGCATTACTCCTCCCAGATAACATTTCCATTTTAATGGAAGCCTTTAAATGCCTTAACCCAAAGGAAACCACCTGAAAAGTGCACGGAGGGCAATTACCTGGCACCTTTGCCCTTCTCTGTCCCTAGAAGACATTTCCAAATTGTCACTGAGGCTTTCCCTGCTAAGCTACGACACCGCTGGAGAAGCCCTGGGCAGTCCCTATCAACCGGTGATGGGAGTTACTGGGCAAGAGGAAATCTATTGGCTAACCCTGTCGTGGAACAAATAATTTGTCCTTGAGTAAGGGGAGTTGAATCTTACTTAGAAGTTTTGACATTACCTGGATATGGGAGCTTGACCAAACTATTAAATATTTCCGGGTCTCAGTTTCCTTATCTGTCAAATAAGAGGATTGGCATCTTCCCTAAATAGTCCTCTGCTAGAGACTCTCAAAGCCTGACCCAATAGCTCTCGAAGCCAATTGCTGCTACCAGGTACCTCTTCCCATTTTCGCATCGCTTCCCACCAGGAAGGAAATTTACTCAAAACAGGAGGAACAGCTTTCCTGCTCTGTTTATAAAGGGACTTTCCTCCCTAAATAGGCCCTGGGGAAATAACGTAAACCCGCATTTGAGGTGACTGCTAAGAAGCCAAGTCTTGTGACACTTGGAGCCCAATCGTGCGGTTCAAGGAGCCAAGAGTGCACGGCGGCGGAGAGTGAGCACTCTATCGGTGGCGGGAGGGGCAGAACCTCTGTGCCAGACGCGTCAGGAATGGGTGTGCCGGGCCCAGAAGACACATCAAGTGGGGAAAAATCAGGTGTGCAGATAACGTTTTGTAAATGCCTTTCTAATTCTCAATGCTCCAGGAAGGAATCTCAGAGATTAAATTAAGCTGTTAACCCTCTAGGCGCTCCTGTCGTTTATTGTTAAGGAATTAATAGGAATGCGGGAATGCAGATGGCCTGGCTGTCAGCTCCGAGAGGCGATTTTTCTGATCTTCACGGACGTTTCCAGCATCTTTCATTAAGCGCTCATGTACCAATTTGTCATTTTAACCGAGCAGGAAAGAAACTCCCACTGAACTCCCTAGCTCAGGTGCTGGGCGTTAAACCCTCCCACGACAAGGCCTGCATGGTTGCATCCGCAGGGGAGGCTGCAGGCCTTAGTGTGTGGCCTCCGCTGGGGGTGGGGGGAGGGGAGCCATTCCAGGAAGGAAGTCGGCATCCCCAAACCTGGCTGTCCTGGGCACAGGTTTCAAGGGAGTGGGGGAGAGCCCACTCTGGTAATCCTAAACAGAGCAGAGACGTAAAGAAACTTCTTCCAGCTTCCTCAAGCGCTCCAGCACGCAGGTAGCGCGCTCAACGAGGGGAGGCGCCACCTACAGGAGAGAGGAGGACCTGCAACCTGATCTCGAAAATTCAACCGCTGGTGGGTCTGGAACCGACTGGACACCGCCCCTCCTCCTCCTCGTAGCCTCTGATATTTATCCAATCCTTTCTCCTGCCAGACGCTCTCCCAAGCGCTTGATGTGTTATTAACTCCTCTAAACGTTACAACAACCCTATGTTATTGTCATCCCCGTTCCGTAGAATAGAAAACTACATATCCAAGAGAGTAACTTGCCCCCCCAAAAAGTGGAAGGCTGAGGGGCGCCTGGGTGGCTCAGTCGGTGAGGCGTCAGTCTTCGGCCCAGGTCAGGGTTTCACGGTTCGTGAGTTCGAGCCCTGCGTGGGGCTCTGGGCTGACAGCTCGGAGCCTGGAGCCTGCTTCGGATTCCGTGTCTCCCTCTCTCTCTGCCCCTCCCTCCCTGGCTCACACTCGCTCTCTCTCTGTGTCAAAAAAAAAAAAAAGTGGACGGCTGGGATCTCAACCCTGAAAGCGTGTCTCAGAGCCTGGGTGCTCAGCATTACACTAAGGAGGGTGTGGTGGAAAGGTTGGAGTCAGTCCTAATTCCACTCATGATCCTCAGTGTAATTCAGGGTCAAGTATTGAGTTCAACGGGCCCTCAATTCTCCACCTCTGGGTTCCCTATTTTTGAGACTCCTTTACTCAGAGAGAAAATCATTGCTAAGATAATCATAGTTTTGTGTAATAAAAAGTTGGTAAGGGGGCTGAGAGTAGGGGTGGTAGAGATTGCATAACACTCATCTTCTTTGGTTTAGGAGGGACCCAACCATGGCTGATTCTCAGTGATAGGGCAAGAATAGAACCCAGGTCTCCCGACTCCCAGCCCCGTGCTTTCCCCCCATACAATGCTCATTCTTTAACTGTGCATAGCCAGGCTTTATACGAGAAAGAAAGTTAATCTCACACAATGTGGCTTCAGGAGGCTCAGGTCCATCCTCTGACCAAAACCTGCCTTTTTTTTTTTTTTTTCTTTTTAAATCTGGTGGCTTTTACCTGCAATCCTACCATTAGTGACTTATTTCTTTCACTAAGACTTTGATACTATCCACCCAGGACCAGTAAGGCTTTCACTGTTGGCTGTCATTTCACGTGTATGTGGTTGAGGTCTAAACCAGCACTACTCAAAGTGTGGTCCATAAGCAGCAGCATCCATATCACTTGCATATTGTTAGAATTGCAAGTCGTGGGTTCTGCCCCAGACCTACTGAGTCAGAACTACCCTGATTCCCAGACTTCAGTGCGTGTGCTTATGTTGTCACCTACAGAGCTTATTAAAACACAATTTCCTGAAACAACCCCTCTCCACTCCATCCCCAGAGGTTCTGATTCAGCAAGTCTTGGGGAGTCGCCCCCAATTTGCATTTCTAACAAGTTGTTCTCAGGTGGCGCCACTGCTGATGGTCTGGGGACTATTCTTTTTTTTTTTTTTTTTTTAAGTTTATTTATTTAAGTAAGCTCTACACCCAACGTGGGGCTCAAACTCACAACCCTGAGATCAAGGTTCACACGCTGTACTAAGCCAGCCAGGCGCCCCAATCTGGGGACTATTCTTTGAGTAGTACTTAAAAAGTTCCTAATAGCAGATACTGAGAGTGGAAAAGGAGGAAAAGCACCCTGGGGTAAAAAGAGAGAGGAAGGTCATTATTACGGATGAAAAAGATACAGAATATGGAAATTTGGAGTCAAAGACTTCTGAAGGTGTGGGTTCACAATTATGCCTGTGTCTTTACCTTTGAATAAGTTCAAAAGTTATACCATTCAGTGATTTCACACACTGTATAAATGTTTGTGCCCTGCATTTATCTAGGGTGGTAAAATCCCTTCCTGCCTTCCCTTTGGCTGAGCCCTGCCCGTCTCCGTTACAAATGGAAGCCTTCCTGGTCCCCTCTGACCATCAGTTAGCTCTCCAATTTTATTCCAGAGTCAACTGCGCTGTAGCGGCAGACAAAGCTGGCCCGATGGCAGGGATACTGTTCCCCGATGGTATCAGAACCTCTTCTGTATTTATGTTTGCTGTGTGACTGTCACTTGTATACAGTCACATAGAGACTCTGATATTAAGACTTGGGCTGCAAATCACCCCCATGGCACAGCTCTGGCGGAAAAGGAAAAGGCACTTCAGTGGCAACCGGATATCAAACACGAATTACATTGCCCTTGTACCAAAATAGGCATCTTTAAGAACTCATGTCTTCTGCTCCTCCTTTGCTATACTTCAGGTAATGTGGTACCGAGAGACACCCAGATAAATGACAGTCTCTTCTATTCATAAAGAGGACTTAGGAAGGAAAACTAGAACTTCCCTGTGGTGGAAGGTATTATTATTATTATTCAGCACATACCCCTCCATGGGGGAAGAAAACTTACCCCGCACCCCGGCTGGTGGGTTTAGCCATGTGACTTGCTTTAGTCAATGGAGTGTAAGCAGAGATTTTCACTCTGCTTGCTTGATTTGGCTTGGCCTCTTCCATTTCTGCCCTTGGCCGTGAGAACAGCATGGTTATCGCCTCAGCCTGGGTCCCCCCAATACGAAGGTACACGGTTGTTCCACGACCTGGGACAGAGCCACTGCAGCCAGCCCACACACCTGTAAGCAAGAAGTAAATGTTGGGGGCGCCTCAGTCGGTTGGGCAGCTGACTTCCGCTCAGGTCACGATCTCACGGTTTGTGGGTTCAAGCCGCGCTTCGGGCTCCATGCTGACAGTGTGGAGCCTGCTTGGGATTCTCTCTCTTTCTCTCTCTCTCTTTCAAAATAAATAAATAAACTTAAAAGAAATATTTGTTGAATAAATAAAAGAGTGTTCTAATAAATTCTAATAAAGCATGTCATGAGACCAGGTAAGGGGGAAATGGTGAAAAAAAAAAAAAGAAAGCCCGGGATATACAGTCTAAAACTCTTTTGCTCCAACACTAGGTGATCTTAGACAGTTCAAAGGGTACCTAGTTATGAAAAACAATCATCTGAGTAACAATAATAGTAAGTTAATGGGGAGCCACTGAAGAATTTTGAGCTGAGGAAAACACGATCGAGATACCATCTTGGAATGGTGTCTCTAACTGCCGTGTCCAGGGGTGGTTTAGCAGAGAGAGACCAGTTAGGAGGCAATTTCCAAGTGAGGTGATAAGGACCTGAGGCATGAGGTGGCAGTGGAAGTAAAAGGGGTGAGGTTGGGATGGGGGCTCCAATAACCCTATCACCTGGTGGGAAAAGAAGGCAGCAGAGAGGGAGGGTCTAAGGTAGCACCCTGATTGTATACCTGTATCAACTGAGATATGGAAATTTGGCCAAGAGGCCAAACGTTTTGTTGAGATGATAAGTTAATTTAGAATTTTCGACAATGGACTGGGTATCAGGTGAAAACACGTTGCCCCAGGGCTCCTGGCCTACAATCTCAGGACTGCCTCTTGAGAGGTCAGAAGAAAAGCACACGTGGACATTAGATCCACGGAGGTGACAGGTATAGGAAGTGAGAAACCAAAGACCGAAGCCAGCCTTGTAGACTGCCTAATTAGAAGGGGCTTCTAGAAGGGGGAAGGGTGGCTGATGAAAGAGAACAAACAGGACCAGCAAAGGGTCTCTCAGAAGAGAAAAAAAAAAAAAAAAAAGGAAAGGGAGGAATTTTGATGTCCAGGCCTGTCTCTTGTGGGAACACTGTCAGCTGTCAGACTTCAGGCGGCCTCCTTGACGAGTAGAAGGGAACATCCTTTAACCTGACTCCCTGGCCTCTAACCACCTGGGTGGCTGGGGGCCCCAAGGCTTTGTGAGCCTCGAAGAGGAGACCGGGGAAGAGAAAATGGAAAAATGTAATCAATAACAAGAAGCCTTGTGTTGTGTTTCTCCCCCACCCCCCCACCCCCACTTCATATGCAGGAAGCAATCCAGGGCTATAGCTGGTGCTATGATGGGTGTATTCTGGATGTTCAAAAGGTCATCTGGCATGGAGACAGGCTAAATTATGGCTGGAGTGTATGAATCTGAGGAGGTTCTCCATTAACATTTATTAGGAATTGTCATCGCTTCAACCCGAATGGGCCCCAGATGTGGAAACCCCGGCTGCTCCAGACTTCTCTTCCGGGCTGCAATCTCTCCTCTGATTTATTGTTATTAAACATGACCAGATTTTGTAGAGGGGAAAATTGAAGAAAGCGACACACACATGGGGAGCTGTTAGGCGGAGGCTGCCAAGAGAAACAAACCATTTTATTATTTCTGGTGGCAGTGGGATCGTGTGGAGGTGCAGGCCGTTGTTACGAGACTCCATACATGGTGCCTGTTCCCTAAATCGAAAAGACGCAGCCTGAACTTCTGGACCGTCTGTCCCAAGGGCAGATGTCTTCACCCCGAGGGTGAGAGAGGGGCAAAGTTGAAGGTAATGAGAAATACTGAGAATAGAGAGTCAGTGCTTAGAATTCTAGAAGCTATGGGAGCCACTCTCTTTCCTCAAAATATATTACCTTCCAGGGCAGATGACTTCCTGTGCATCAGTCACACCCACTGGATATTAGGTCATTTTTCTTATCAGTAACATTTACTCTCCCACTGTGTAAATATCGGGAGGGATTCTAAGAAGTCAAAGTTAGAGCCCCACCTTCCGGCAGCTTGTCGTCTGTTTCATTTGTTCACGCATTCAACGTAATTTTATTAAGCACATACTACGCATAAGGCATTGTTGTAGGTGTTGGAGAAATATCGGTAAGGAAGAGAGACAAAGTCTATGCTGTCTGGGCGCTTACTTATCTGTAAGGGAACAAAGTCAGAAAATGCCCAACAATTAGCTACTAGACAAAAGAGCGTTTGCAAGGAAGGGAGTGTACAGAAAGGATCCTGTATGAAGGCAGGAGTGAGGAAAACTGGATTCCAGTCCCGGCTCCACTACCCAAGAGTCTGGTGGCCTTAGGTAGATTATTGAACTTCTTAGAACCTCAGCTTCTTGTTTGTAAAATGGCGATAAATCTGCCTTGCCTTATCTCGTAGGTGTATTGTAAAAATTTAAGGAGGTAATGTATTTGAAGAGTTCCTTGTAAACTGTAAGTTGCTCTATGGTGTCGGGTGTTTTATGACAAGCGCCAAATAAAGGACACAGTGAGTTCAGTACTGTGAACTGAGACAGTACATTCACTGGCTGGGAGTCTGGGCCCTCGTCCTCTCCCGCTTTCTCTTGGGAAAAGGAGCAAGCAGGACTATGCTCAGGCTGCTGGACACATGTCCCCTGGGGGGCCTTTTCCTAGTGGAATCTGGATATCTGTTGCTGATCTTAAGAACAGGCCACTTTTGGAAAATCCTCACTTGGCTAGGCCTTTTTCCTAGACTTTTGCATGGAAGTTATCCTATGTGGGAATAGTAGTGAATAAATATAGGTAATGGGGCACATCTTGAAAGTCGCTAGGTCTTTGTTGTTACATCGTCCCTCTTCCAGATTATCTAAATTCCCAGGGAGAAGGAATTGTGTTAAGCCATCTTGATCCAATTTCCAGCCTTCCATTCCCTGCCCACCCCGGTGCACTTACCTCATATATATGTGTGTGTATCTTCCTGCGAGTGCGTACACATGCATTGTGTCTGGAATTAATGGGGATACCCCTTAGGGCCAGCCTTTCTTATACCAGGCAACTGGACCCAGTGTCCAGGGGCTAAGCCCGCAGCTGCTTCCTCCTGCTGTAGAGGCGAAAACAAGGAGAGAAAAAGGAGACAGGGGAGATTGTAGGACTTAGGAATATTCCCTATGGATTTCCTCCAGTGGAGAGATCTGCCTTCCAGTTCTGGGGGTCTGCAAACCCACATCTTTCTAGTATGGCCTTGGAACAGGGTGGGGAGGAGAGAGAATCAAATTCTAGGTTGTCGTGGATCGTTGGATTGCCCCAGCAGGGTATGTTGGGAGAAGGAAAGGAGGTGGGGGAGGTACGAAGTGGGAAGGGAAAGACTAAGGGAGTTTTACGGCTCTGCTTTCCTCATAGCTGGACAAGCCCACTAGAGTTTGCAGTGGGGTGGGTATGGCCTAACACCCTCTTACCCAAAGGGTAGCCCACAGGCCAGCAGCATCTTAGGACTCAACCCAGGCCTACTGAGTCAGAAATTGCATTATAATCCCTAGATGGCTAGGATGTCTGTTAAAGTTTCAGAAGCATGCTGCTTTGGGAATGGCTTCTTGCAATGAGCCACTGAGGACGTGTGCTGGGTGATCTCTCTCGCCTTCCATATCCATTCTTCACCTTCTCCTCTCCTGCTCTTGGTGCTGGGAAATGTTCTTTATGAATTACTCCAACAGGCTCCCTTGTCCTCTGACTTCTGGTTGGGGTCAGCCAATGGCCAATGCTCAAGAACCAGTGACTTTACCTGAAGTTTGTTTTTTTAAAGAAAAAATCGTTTGAATGTTTATTTATTTCTGAGACAGAGAGACAGAGCATGAGCGGAGAGAAGCAGAGAGAGAGGGAGACACAGAATCTGAAGCAGGCTCCAGCCTCCGAGCTTGTCAGCACAGAGCCCCACGCGGGGCTCAAACTCATCAATCACAAGATCATGACCTGAGCCAAAGTCAAACGCTCAACTGACTGAGCCACCCAGGTGCCCCGACCTGAAGTTTTTAAAGGAGAGCAAGATAACACGTTTACGTGTTATAGCAAGTCACTGGAAGTGACGGAAGGTAGAGAGAGCGTGAGGTCAGGGTCTTTATTCCCCCAGCTCCCCACCAGCCAGGCCTCCGGTTGACGATGCCTGTGTTCCTTAACTAAAAAGGCCATGGCCCCAGTGGGACACCCTCTGCTACACTCTCCAGATTTGGGGGAAGGCTCCTTCTTTAACCCTTTGAGCCTCGAGTGCCAATCATTCCCCGCTCTGGCTAACTTCACCAGCCCTTGTGGATGTCTCTGAACCCTGCCCAGAGCTTTGTAAATATGCCTTTGTTAAACTCTTCTCCAGGGGACTATCTCTTTCCCAACAGGACCCTGATCCACACTGGATCCTGGAGAACCGACTCTTGCTCAGGGTTAGGGAAAAGGACTAGATGAGTACTTCCAATTTAAGAATATTTGAGATTGGTGGCTCAGTCGGTTAAGCGGCCAACTTCGGCTCAGGCCATGATCTCATGGTTCATGAGTTAGCACCCCGCGTCGGGCTCTGTGCTGACAGCTCGGAGCCTGGAGCCTGCTTCGGATTCTGTGTCTCCCTCTCTCTCTGCCCCTCCCCCGCTCCTCTCTGTCTCTCTGTCTCTCTCAAAAATAAATAAACATTTTTAAAGAAGAAAAGAATCTTTGAGATCGAAATGGCCATTGTCAATCCAGCATACCATTTCTTGTGAGATTCTTGTTTCTGAAAGAGAAAAATATATCACAACGGGGCGCCTGGGTGGTTCGGTCGGTTAAGCGTCCGACTTCAGCTCAGGTCATGATCTCCCGGTCTGTGGGTTTGAGCCCCACATCGGGCTCTGTGCAGATGGCTTGGAGCTTGGAGCCTGCTTCAGATTCTGTGTCTCCCTCTCTCTCTGCCCTTCTCCCATTTGTGTTCTGTCTCTCTGTCTCTCTCTCTCTCTCCAAAAATAAACACATTAAAAAATCTTAAAAAGGGGCACCTGGGTGGCTCAGTCGGTTGAGCGGCCGACTTCGGCTCAGATCATGATCTCACGGTCCGTGAGTTCGAGCCCCGCATCGGGCTCTGTGCTGACAGCTCAGAGACTGGAGCCTGTTTCAGATTCTGTGTCGCCCTCTCTCTGACCCTCCCCTGTTCATGCTCTGTCTCTCCCTGTCTCAAAAATAAATAAAATGTTAAAAAATAAAAAAAAATTTAAAAAAAGACATTCTTCTAAAAAAAAAATCTTAAAAAAAAAAAAGAAGAAAAATATATGACAGGATCACTTGGTGCTTCCCCCCACATTCCTCAGCTTCCTAGCACATGGTGCCTGGAACGTAGCATTTGCTCATAACATCATACTTTCCTGCCTTTCCACTCTTCTTGCCCAAGGCTGTAAAGCAAGCTAGGAAAGAAATCGTGTCTCCTAACTCCTCATCCAGTACCTGGTATCCGTCCAGCTCAGGAATCTACCCGCTCACTATGAGTTCTCGGTCTAGACACTAACTGAATGGCAGAGAGCAGCCCTCTAGGAGACAGACTAGAACATACCCATTCTTTTTTTTTAAATTATTTTTAATGTTTATTTCTGATAGAGAGAAATAGAGCATGAACGGGGAGGACTGTAGACTGTCTTCATGTGCACGTGTGGGTCACACAGGGGTGGTGTGGAACCTCCTTATGCTGGCTTGCGAGCACTGATTTTTAAGTTTTCAAGAATTTTGTTGAACAGTTACTCCAAAAAAACCCTAAAACCACGTGAAGTTACGATGAAATAAATCACATTTAAAAACAAAAATAATAAATAATAAAAACACATCCCTTCTTTATTTATTTAGTCTTTATTTCACTAGATCTTTTTAAAGGTTTTTTTTGTGTGTTTATTTATTTTAGAAAGAGAGCACGCGAGCGGGGCAGGGCGGGGGGTGGGGGGCAGATGATAGGAAGCGGGCCCTGCGCTGACAGCACAGAGCCCCATGCAGGGCTCGAACTCACAAACCCATGAGATCACGATCTGAGCTGGCATCAGACGCTCAACTGACTGAGCCACCCAGGCACTCCAAGATTTTACTTTTAAGTCATCTCTACATCCAACATGGGGCTCAAACTCACAACCCTGAGATTAAGAGTCACATGCTCTATGACTGAGTCGGCCAGGTGCCCCTTCACCAGATTTTACTATAACCTTTTGGGGTTATTTCTTTTTTAAGTCTATTTTTAAGAGAGAGAGGGAGAGAGCAGGGAAGGGGCGGAGAGAGAGGGACAGAGGATCTGAAGTGGGCTCTTCGCTGACGGCAGACGCGGGTCTGGGATCATGACCTGAGCCGAAGCCAGACGCTTAACCGACTGAGCCACCCACGCATCCCTTCTGGGGTCATTGATACCTCTTGTACCTATATGGTGGAAATACTGTATAAGGGTGTGATACTGTCCATCTCTCCCCAATTCTGCACTCATATCATAACGATCGTGTGAAATCAGGCATGCTGGGAGTATTTACACCAAGGAAATTGGCAAATGCTACAAATCAAAATAGGCCTTTTTTTCCCTGGAGGGCTGTATGTTAAATACCACGGGGCTAGTCCCTATTTTTGGAGGGGGCAGGAGAGATGCGTGGGAGGAAGGGAATCCTTGGAGATGATCATGCTATTTGGACTTGGGTAGCTTCAGGGGAGAGCCATCGGCTCTCTCCGATGAGAGAAAGGAACGAAGAACACCCTTGGCACTTGGATAAACTAAACAGAGGGGAGAAATATCCTCTCTGGCTCCTTAGGGCAGGACGGATTAAGCGGACCTTTTAGCATGTGAGATGTGGTATTAATAATAGCTTACTTTCGCAACAGGGTTGTTTGTTTAAAAGCTCTCAAAGTACTTCACATCTATTACCTCTCCCATCTATCAAGTATTTGAGTGACCAAGGAGAGGAGCAACAGAGACATTTCTTCTTAAAGCTAGAGAAACTGGGGCTCAGGGAGGTTAAGTGACCTTCTGAACCTCAGAAAACCAAGGTCATCCTGAGGGGCAACGGGGCACAGTAGCGGGGGCTAGGCACCCGTTGGAATCCCTTCTCTGGCAGCTACGATTTATGTGACCTTGAGCAAGCTGTCCAAGGTTTCTGGGCCTCAGGGCTACATCCGTGGAAGGTTACAGAGGGATCAGTGCTCCAAAACGGGTGAGTTTAATGGAGAAACCCAAAGACTTTGCAGGGGCACAAGAGGACGAGCTTCTGTTAGGTGGCACAAACAGCTTTAATGACCACAGTGGGCACCACTGTTCTTAAAATGCCTCCCAGTCCATCTCACCAGTGTGGCATTCAGGAAGCCTGGCCTCTCTCTATCCTCTTGGAGCCTCCCCACCTCCTCTTTTCTCTCTTCTTTGTCTCTCTCATGCAGAGCAATGCTCTCCCTTCTCTAATATTTTGGTAACATCTGCCATATGATAGGCACATACCAACGTGTTCTTCTAAGCAGCGTTCTCTTCCCAAGAGAAATCTGGTTAATAAAATGATTAGCACCCCATTATCCATAAAGAATCATTTACACAGGTTTTCCCCATCCACTATTTCCTTTGAACTCCAAAGCCACCCTGTAGCAAGGATTGCAATCACAGCCACTTCACATCGGGGCATCTGAGGCTCAAGGAATCACCCAGGGTCACAACTTGCAGGTGGCTTGTAGTCAGGGCTTGAACCTGGCAGTGAATATGGCACAATACCATGCTGGGTGTGATTCTTCCTTCCTCAGAATGGGCATGTTCTAGGGGCACCTGGGTGGCCCCGTTGGTTGAGTGTCCGACTTCAGCTCAGGTCATGATCTCAGGGTTGTGAGTTCGAGCCCCGCGTGAGCTCTGTGCTGACGGCTCGGAACCTGGAGCCTGCTTCGGATTCTGTGTCTCCCTCTCTCTCTGCTCCTCCACTGCTCATGCTCTGTATCTCTCTATCTCTCAAAAATAAATAAACATTAGGGGCGCCTGGGTGGCTCAGTCAGTTAAGCGGCCGACCTCGGCTCAGGTCATGATCTCGCGGTCCGTGAGTTCGAGCCCCGCATCAGGCTCTGTGCTGACAGCTCGGAGCCCGGAGCCTGTTTCAGATTCTGTGTCTCCCTCTCTCTGACCCTCCCCTGTTCATGCTTTGTCTCTCCCTGTCTCAAAAATAAATAAAACATTAAAAAAATATTTAAAAAAATAAGTAAATAAACATTAAAAATAATTAAAAAAAAAAAAAGAATGGGTATGTTCCAGTCTGTCTCCTAGAGGGCTGCTCTCTGCCATTCAGTTAGTGTCTAGACCGAGAACTCATAGTGAGTGGGTAGATTCCTGAGCTGGATGGATACCAGGTACTGGATGAGGAGTTAGGAGACACTGATTTCTTTCCTAGCTTGCTGTACAGCCTTGGGCAAGAAGAGTGGAAAGGCAGGAAAGTATGATGTTATGAGCAAATGCTACCTTCCAGGCACCCCATGTGCTAGAAACTTGACATTAATTTGATTATTTCATACAGCCTTCACTACAGCTCTGTGAGATTAATAGCATTATTTTCATTTTATTTTTTAAATGTTTATTTACTTTTGAGAAAGAGAGAAAGAGACAGAGCACGAGTGGGGGAGGGGCAGAGAGAGGGAGTCACAGAATCTAAAGCAGGTTCCAGGCTCTGAGCTGTCAGCACAGAGCCCAACGTGGGGCTTGAACTCACGAGCCGTGAGACCGTGATCTGAACCGAAGTCCGATGCTCAAGCGACAGAGCCACCCAGGCGCCCCTCATTATTTTCATTTTAAAGGCGTGGAGACTGAGGCTCCCAGAGTTTGAGAAACTTGCACAGGGTCATCTAGGTGGTAAGTGATGGAGATGGGATTTGTACCTGTGTCTCTCTGATTCCCGATTCCACCTTCACTTCCCACACAACGTTGTCCCTCTGAGTCCCATTTTTAAAAATTAAAAAAAATTTTTTTTATTTGGGGAGAAAGAGAGAGCACACATATGTGAGTGGGGAAGGGGCAGAAAGCGAGGGAGAGAGAGAATTCCAAGCTTGCTCCGCACTGCCAGCGCAGGGCCCGATGGGGGCTCGAACTCACAAACCGTGAAATCATGACCTGAGCCGAAATCCAGAGTCAGACCCTTAACCGACTGAGCCACCCAGGGGCCCCTGAGTCCCCGTTCTCTGAGGTGAAACACTGCATCTCAGCTCTCTGGTTCCCAGCTCACACTTCCATCAGTGGCTGGGTTATATGCTCCTCCTCTGGCAGGGGATTCAGGGTTGGGAAACCTTCAGGCCGTTATCAATCTTCTCCCAAGTTCAGAGGTCAGAGTGAGGAGTTCTGATCACCGCAGCCCCCCTCCTCCACCTCTAGGGTGGTGCCGCATTTCACTTGGGTCAGCAGCCACACATCTCCTCTTCTGCAGCATTCTTCGGAATGTGGGCTCCCACCCACAACTCATCCCTGGCCTGGGGCGGACTGTTCATTAAGGAGCAGGCGGGGAGGAGACGAACCAAGACGGCACAGAGATCCATCAAGGGGCTGAGCGGACAGGTGCACACACCTGTTTCTAGCCAGAGAAACTAGCGGACAGTGGGAACCTGCCTCATAGGAGAGGACTTTATCTGGAAAGGGGAGGGGGGGGGAAGGAAAAAAAGAAAAAGAAAAAAAAACGAGATCGGATCACTCTAATCACACGGCTCTAAATCACAGAGAAGAACCGTGGCTCAAACATCCAAGTGCTGGAGGACAGATTTCTACCTTGACTCCTGCTAATTTTCGTTGATTTATGTGGCTTGAAAGCATTTATTTTCTGCCTAGAAGCGGCCCGGATCCCTCTAAGAAGGCTCAGGACTCCCCTAAATGCTCTCACCGTGGAGAGGCAGGAGGCAGCCGTGGGTTCCGGGACAAGGGCTGAGTTCCCTGTTTGGTTTCAGGCTGCCTGAGAGCCGGCGAGGCCTAAGGGGAGCCCCTGGCCTGCTGGAGCTACCTCCCCACTCCTGTCCCCAGAGCCCGCCTGCTTCTGGTCACAGCTCCTTGAGTTTAACACTCTTGGCAGATTAGCACGCTGGCTTTTATGTGCTAGGCCGTAATATTTGGTGAGCTGTGAGATGAGGTTGGAACTTTCGCAACTGGTACTTCCCTTCCGGCCTTGCCCTGCGATTCGGGCCAGTGGTGTGGCAAGGCGAGGCTGCCCCTCCTCCCCCCTCTGGCTCCCACCTGTGGCTGTTTGGCACCGTGGTCCTTCCTCCGTTGCCTCCTCTTCCCCATGATCCCACGTCTGCTGGACTCCCATACCTCTTGGCTTTTGAAAGGAGGTATTCGGCGCTCACATTCCAAGCCATCTGCTCAGTTCAACATGTTAAAGAGCAATTCTGAGTCTGCCCAGGACCACATTCCGAAAGGGGAGGGGTGGGTGTCAGGAGGGAGGCTTTCTAAATGTCATAGGCTTTGAAAAAAATCTTGACTGATGATGACAAACTGGTGGGAAGCCAATGGGTCAGCCGGTGAGGGTCAAGTTTTCTCGGGGATTAGAAGCATAAGAAAGCAGTGCACAGGTTTTGAAAAGCCCACTTCCTCTACCGGCGGCTCATGACGAGTCATTTGGGCACCTCTGGTTTATTTCTCCAGCTCTGTGGTCCCTGAGCCCTCCCTGTCCCTTCACGTGGGCCGGGGTCAGAGTTCAGATTCCTGTGGATCCCTCCAGGCATCCTCAATCTACAGTTGTCTGATTTTCTGCTTCTTCTTTCCCCCCATTGGTCTTCGAATTGCAGCTGCTTTCTGGGAATAGAGTAGACTTTGTTCTTGCAGGAAGAGTATGAGAAAATGGAGCTGATTGGGGCGCATGGGTGACTCAGTCGGTTAAGCGTCCGGCTTCAGCTCAGGTCACGATCTCATGGTTCGTGGGTTTGAGCCCCGCGTCAGGCTCTGTGCTGACAGCTCAGAACCTGGAGCCTGCTTCGGATTCTGTGTCTCCCTCTCTCTCTCTCTGCCCCTCCCTCGCTCATGCTCTGTCTCTCTCTCTCTCTCTCTCTCAAAAATAAATAAATGTTAAAAAAAAAAAAGGAAACAGAGCTTATTATTTTTGGGGGGGTTGTTTTGAGTAGAAATGGATGGAGGGTTTCTTAATAAAATTATTAGCAGAAGATGACTCTGAATGAGATGCAGACCCAACCTTCAAATAGAACAGAAGCGGTGGAATCTTCTATTGTGTCTTTTAAAATGGAGAGTGTCTTCCACGTTTGGCATTATAGCCTAAACATAGTGGGGTGGATAAGAAAATGGACTCCTAAAGAAAAAAAAGGGGGGGGCGCGCCTCGGTGGATCAGTCGGTTAAGCATCCGACTTCAGCTCAGGTCATGAACTCACGGTTCGTGGGTTCAAGCCCCGCGTCAGGCTCTGTGCTGACAGCTCAGAGCCTGGAGCCTGCTTCAGATTCTGTGTCTCCCTCTCTCTGCCCCTCCCCTGCGTGCGCGCGCGCTCTCTCTCTCTCTCTCAATGAATAAACATTAAAAATTAAAAAAAAAAGAAAATGGACTCCTGAGGGACACTCAGTGCAAAGAAGTAATTCCTCAAGATGAAAGATTAAACTTTATAATAAAGATCGCCAAATGCAACATCTCAACACGGTAGGAGTTTATGTTTTTTCTCACAGAACAGCCTGAGCTCCAGATTGGCAGGGGATTCTCCTCCATGTTGTCATCCGGGACCCAGGTTCCTTCTGCCTTGCTTTCCCACCACCCCCCATGGTGGCCTTTATCTGCCTGGTCCAAGCTGGATGGAGGGTACATTCGTGTTCTGGGTCTCAGGAAGGATTAAAAGTGTAGAAGAGGCACACTCATTTCTTAAGGACCCAGCTCCTAATTGGCCCACATCACTTTTGCTTTCATTCCATTACCGAGAACTTAGTCATCTAGCCATCGTAAACGCAAGGGAGTCTGGGAAACAGATACATATGAGCAGCCATATGTTCAACAGTTCAATTATTACAGAAGAAGGAAAGAATGGATTTTTGGATAGCGTCACCACATAAACCTGGATGTGCCCCAAACGCCACTAAATAGAGGATCTTTGTTTATTATAAGCAATTAAGTCAGAGAGTTTTTGTTAAAGCAGGAAATAGGCAAATGCAATTTATAGAAGACATAAAGCCCACAGGGTCCTTTCAAGCAATGGAGCACGTCCCAAGGGCTTGAGAAGAAATGTATTTCATTTGTTATTCCTAATGGGGGATTTGGGGCGGTCAGCAGCAGACAAAAGTGACTGATGCCCTGAATGTTGCTCATAAAATGCTGTTTAAAAAATTTTTTAGTGTTTATTTATTTTTGAGAGAGAGAGAGAGACAGAGTGTGAGTGGGAGAGGGGCAGAGAGAGGAGACACAGAATTCAAAGCAGGCTCCAGGCTCCCCACTGTCAGCACAGAGCCCAACGCAGGGCTCGAACTCACGGACTGCGAGATCATGACCTGAGCTGAAGTCAGACGCTTAACCAACTAAGCCACCCAGGGGCCCCAAAAGGCTTTATATTTAAATATGCTTGAATATGACTTACATTTTACAAGGATCATTTATACACATTATCTGATTGAATGCTAAAAACATTCCTGATTCTGGAAAGCAAGGCTCAGAAAGGTGAAAGATCTTGCACAAAGTCACGTAACCCATAAGCTGCAAAGGTAAGATCAGAACCCAAGTCTTTAAGCTCAAGTCCAGTACCTTTTACACAAAATGTCATTTTATACCCCAGAAGGGTGACTCGTTGGACATCCTGTGGGGGAATCAGGGCTTGATTTAAAAAAAAAAATTTTTTTTTAATGTTTATTTATTTTTGAGAGAGAGAGAGAGCACGTGCGCACGAGTGAGGGAGGGGCAGAGAGAGAGAGGGAGACACAGAACCCGAAGCAGGCTCCAGGCTCCGAGCTGTCAGCACAGAGCCTGACGCGGGGCTCAAACTCATGAACCGTGAGATCATGACCTGAGCCGAAGGTGGACGCTTAACGGACTGAGCCGCCCAGGCGCCCCAGGGCTTTACTTTTTTACGAGACTTGACTTTTTCAGTCTCCGTGTGAGTTAGATGCCATTTTTAAGATATCAAGAGTCATCTGAACAACAATAATACTAATTACTACTTGCTGACCACCTACTATGTGCCAGGCTCTGAGCTGAGCACGTGGCATATATATCTTACCGACTCCTCATAATGACCCCGCAAGGTAGATATTGTTATTTTGTTATCCCTATTATAGAGGAGAAAGCTGAGGAGGCTGGGTGACTTTCCCCAAACACACGGCAAATAAGCAGTTGAGGCAGGATGTGAACCCAAAGCAATCCATATCTTTTCTCTCTGTGCCACTTTAGAAGATGAAGGGTATTTGCTGCTTGCTTAGCCTTGGGAAAGACACACAGGCAGTACTTGGTAATCTCAAGCCCGAGGCAGACCAGATTCCTTAAGCTTATCCCAAACTCCTGCCCCCCCCCTCTTTGGATATCCTAGGAATTGATCCTGGGATTAGGTCTTTACTGGCCGTAACCCCCAAACACCCTTGTCCCTTGAGCTCCTAGATATTTATGGTGTCTGAACCGGAAGTAATCAAAGTTCCTCCGGTTCAAAACGTCCCTTTTACAGATGGTGAAACTGAGGCCTAGAAAAATAAACCAATAATGTGCCAGAGGTGTTGGGGCCAATTCCTGGCCCTTGATGACCCCCCCCCCCCCCGGACTGAGAACGGCCCCACCTGCCACCTGTCCGAGCCTCCTTCAAGTGAGTACACTGAGGGGCAGAACTCAGCTGGCTCCACGCTGTCACAGCTAGAACGGTCCCTTCTCCCCTTCCCTTCCCATCCAGCCGGGCCAGCTTGCAGTTTTTCCAAGGCAGGGCCAGCCTGTCCTGAGCTGCAAGATGTATTAATCAATTTGATGAGGATGTTAAAGCTTTCTCTTTGCAACTAATTATGGCCTGATTTATAGGCCTGGCCTTGGTTTGATAGAGCTCTCCTCGTGACAGGGATGAATGCGGACCCCTTCATCTCTTCCATTTCTCTCCCTTCCTCCCTCCCTCCCTCCCCCCTCCCTCCCACGTCTCCTGCCTCCTGCCTCTGCTCTTGGTTCCCACAGGAACACCCTAATGACATGTTGACAAGCTGGTGAAGCATCGTTCCCTCTCTGTTGCGTCTGCCTCTGACACCACCATCCCTCCTGTATTCTCTGACATGGGCAGATGGACGCCTTGGCTGGCTCCAACCACCACGCGGGTGCTGGCCTAGAGGCTGTATACACCCCTTTCTTCTGGAAATAGAATAATAAAATTACCGTGGGCCGACGCAGCACCTTCCTTCCCAAACAACTCAAGAGCTTGTTGAAATGAACCTCACCCTCGGTTGCACTGGAGAGGGATGGAGGGTTTCAGGTGAGTTCCATTCTGGCTATTCTACACAAGGGCAAACTAAGGCAGGGCGACGAACTTGCCCGTGATTCCGCACACAGTAGAACAACAAAGGGGTGAACAATCGGTGTCCTGGCTTCCAGCTCCGAGATCTTCCCATTGCTCGGGTCCTTGAGTCATCCTGCTGTGCTGTTCTTGAAACCCTTGCCTTCAGGTGGGCTTCCTCGTACCTGTGACAATGTGGCAGAAGGGGAGCCCTGCCATATATATTGGTTTCCTGACCTTAGGCATGAAGGTCTTTGTGTCTGCACTACGCAAATGACGTATGCAATAAAATGTAAATAGAGACTCGGCACAGAGTATATAGGCTGGTGCAGGTGGACATATGGGCTGTTTCCAGCTGTCTTTATCTTTACGTCACACATAGAGATGAGGAACAACCCCAAACAGTGACCTTCCTTAGACACGAAGGCTCTTAAGAAGTCACTCTCCACAGACACAGCAGGGTTCTACGGGGAGCTTCCCAGTGTGGGGCATCTCCTTGTATTCTGTTCCCCAAGAAATACAGCCACTTCCCAATAATGCCAATAATGCCAGAGGAAAGACACTAAATTCATGATATGACATTTCCACAATGCATCTGTAGCAAGGTGCTAACCCTAAACGTAACCAACGTACAAATCCTCGCCTGAACCTGAACCTGAACCTGAGCCTTCACCTCACTCCTGACCCTAAATCTAAACATCTTCCCAACCCTCTCGACTAACCCCAATCTAAACACAAACCCAACTCTAAAATCTAAAACAATCTGACTCCAGACCAGAATCCTAACATTAACCCTAACCCTGATGTTAACTCAGGGGTTCTCAACCAAGGGAGACTCCCACCGTTGCCACCCCAACCCCCACGCCCAAGGAAGCATTTGACGATGTCCGGAGATATTTTTGGTTCCTAGGATGTAGCAGATACTACAAGAATCTAGTGGGTAGAGGCCAGGGTTGCTTCTAAACATCCGAAAAATGACAGGGTGGCCCCCATGATGGAATTACCCAGCTTCAAATGGCTGTAGTGCCTGGACTGAGAAACATTGCCCTAACCTTGACCTAACCCTAATTCTAAATTAAATGAATACTGATCCTTGCTTTATTTTTATTTATTTTTAATTTTTTAGAAATGTTTTTATTTATTTTTGAGAGACAGAGCACACGCTGGGGACGGGCAGAGAGAGAGGGAGACACAGAACGCAAAGCAGGCTCCAGGCTCTGAGCTGTCAGCACAAAGCCCAATGCAGGGCTTGAACGCACGAACCGTGAGATATGACCTGAGCTGAAGTCGGATGCTTAACCGACTGGGCCAAAAATAGGTGCCCCTATTTTATTTTTTCTTTATGTTTTTTAATTTATTTTTGAGAGAAAGAGAGAGAGAACAAGCAGGGATGGGGCAGACAGAGGGGGCTACAGGGGATCCCAAGCGGGCTCCACACTGACAGCAGCAAGCCCCATATGGGGCTCAAACTCACAAACTATAACTTCATGACCGAGCCGAAGTCAGATACTCAATCAGCTGAGTCACCCAGGCACCCTTATTTTTATTTTCTAAAGGCAATCTCTACATGATCATGGGGCTCAAACTTACAACCCCGAGATCAAGAGTCACATGCTATCTACTGACTGAACCAACCAGGTGCCCAAGACCCTAACTTTAAATATAACTTTAACCTAATTTCCCACCCCTAACTCTAAACTAAACGTATACCCAAACTCAGAATCTAATCCTAACTGAAACCCCAACCCTAACCCTAATCCTCTCCTGGACCCTAATTATAAATCAAACCCAATCGGAGCTCAACCCTAACAACAGCCAGATGGGAAAGGTTTGCTAGGATGAGACGGGTGAGGCCAGAGTCTGATCCTACTGCTTTTTCCCTTGGTTTTTCTTCACAATCAACACGAGATTGTTCAGACCTTTCTGGATTATGCAGGTCCTCTATTTCTCCTGACCCAGTATAGCACCGCTCATCAGCCCCTTTCCCCAGATGACAGGGTATTAAAGGAGATGAAATTCAGACTCAGTTTAGCCCTTAGCTGCTTATCGATATACCTCAGAGGACACTGGTAGAGAAGGGTAATTAAAAAAAATCGTGTGTGTGTGTGTGTGTGTGTGTGTGTGTGTGTGATTTTGGGGGAAGTAAATCCTCAACGTGATGCTATTTAGGTGCAATTTTCTTTTTTTTCCCCTAATATTCTTTTAAATTAAGAAGAAGTTTAAATCTGCTCCCCTACTTTATCTTTAACATATCTTAGAGGTCGATAAGTCAGACGATATTATTCTCACCTGATAAATAAGACACGAAGGCACAGAGACGTTAAAGGCTTTGCCCAAAACCACACAGCAAGGTAGCAGAAGAGCCTCGCCAGATGGTTTGATTCATAATCTATTTTCCACTCTTTTACCCTGCCTGTGATCTCAGTTACTATTATCTCCCATTTCCCTCCAGTCAGTGCCGATACCCAGGAATCCTCAGCATATTTTTAGAATTTGGAATGACATCAGGAGTGAATTCAGGGTTTGAGAAAAGGAAGCGGAACCAGTCACGAGTGTGGAATGAGAAGGATAAATTCAAATGCCCAAGTTCTCAATCACATAGACTTTTTTTTTATTTTAATATTTTTTGGGGGGTGCCTGGGTGGCTCAGTCGGTTAAGCGTCTGACCTCGGCTCAGGTCATGATCTCACAGTTTGTGAGTTCGAGCCCCGCGTCGGGCTCTGGGCTGACAGCTTAGAGCCTGGAGCCTGCTTTGAATTCTGTGTCTCCCTCTCTCTCTCTGCTCCTCCCCCGCTCATGCTCTGTCTCTCTCCTTCAAAAATAAATAAAACCATTTTAAAAATAAATAAGTAAATTAAATTTTTTTAAAAAAGATTTTTTTTGTTTTTAAGTAATCTCCCGACCTCACGCGGGGCTCGAACTCACAACCCTTAAATCAAGAGTTGCATGCTCCACTGACTGAGCCAGCCAGGCATCCCTCAATCGCAAACACTTTTAAAAGTTCCGGTCCTTGGGGCACGCCTAGGTGGCTCAGTCAGTTAAGCATCTGACTTCCGCTCAGGTCATGATCTCGAGGTTCGTGAGTTCAAGCCCTGCATTGGGCTCTGTGCTGGCAGCTCAGAGCCTGAAGCCCACTTCAGAGTCTGTCTCCCTCTCTCTCTGCCCCTCCCCCTCTCACGCTCTATCTCTGTCTCTCTCTCTCAAAAACATAAAAAAAAAAAAAGTCTCAGTCCTTGGGGCACCTCCTGGTTCAGCCAGTAGAGCATACGACTCTTGATCTTAAGGTCGCGAGTTCTAGCCCCATGTTGGAGGTAGAGATTACTAAAACGAAAACAAAAAGCTTCCGGTCCTGGAATGAGGTGGGGGTGGAAGGTGGGGTGGAAGGTGGAGAGAAGGTAACCAGGTAGTGGGGCCAGGTAAAAGCCCTGGAGTATAGCACTGGATGTCAGGTTGAAGGGCTGACAGTGGACATTAGAGGCACCGGTCCAGAGCCTCGGGAAGAACTCAGTACTGTCCCGATTTCCCTACATCTTATAGAAGGTCAATGCCTCCTGCCAGGACTCTCCCATTCACATGCAACTTGGAGCATTACATTTAGCACCCCGAGCATTACAGAGGCTTGTGACAGAGCTGAGTTATGCAGGCGGGCATTAAAAAAAGACAGCAGTGTGCTGACGTAGCTGAGTTGTTGGGAGGGGCCTGAGCGGGCACTTCAAGGACCAAGATCGTCTAAGCCACAGGGAAAATGGTGGAAAATTCACCTTCACCATTGCCAGAAAGAGTGACTAATGGCTTTGCTCTTTTTTTAAGCTCCCAATTTGACTTTAGTCTTGAATCTTGGCTAAACTCCTTAGGCTGTACCTCTTGGCCTCAACATTGGGCAGAGGCCTTGCCTGCCTACCTCCTCATTAGTCTAGTAATCAATTATGTACCCTTATTTGGAATAAACATGATGAGTCCTCTCCACTCAATTCCATTCATACAATCACAGATAACTATGCTAAAAAATCAACAGCAGAAGAAATTCCAAAAAGAGGCCATCCCAGCACTAAGAGACATTCCTACGAGTGAAACAAACCAAATGTTCTTCCTTGCAGCCCAAGAACTTTATGCCAAAAAAGAAATCGTATATAGACTAACCCCAAGCGCCTATCATAAGTTTTTGACGTAATAATTTTGACCATGATCATTTTGACTATCGATACCGGAACGTAAGAAAAAGTAAGTTGAACTTCTCTTAGATTAAGTTCCATTAATATTATAGATGTTCTCGAATGTAGTTATTAATGGACAGAATAAATAAAATCCTGCATTACCAGTAAAAAGGGAGAGAAAGAAAGCAGTGAACTGTTTAAGGGGAAGGATGAGTGGGAGCTCAGAACAAAAAGGGCTAGAGAAGGAGCTAGCTGGGAAGTCATAGGGTTAGTGACACATGAAGCCCTAAAATGTTGGAAAAAAACAGACATTTACAGATCAACTGTAGAGGAAAGTGCACTGGGCCAGGGCCAGAAAATGTATGTTTGAATTTCATCTTCAATGCAGACTTTAGACGTGTCATTTCCCACAATTTTTCCATCTGGAAAGTAAGAGGGTTAGACCAGAACTTAAAGTCCCTCCCAAGGTGGACATTCTAGAATTCCTGACTCCCCCAGTCAAAACCACCCTGTGCAAGTCTTTTTCTAGTCCTAGCTCCCCTCTGCGTGACTGAACCAGCCCGGCCCTCCCCACCGGGCATTTGTTTGCATGTCACGTCGCATTTGTGTTCTGGTGGGTAGAAGTCTCTGGTTTCTCCTTCAAGACACAAGCCTCTGAAAGACGAAACTGTCTGGAACTCCCAGCTCTTGGAGCCTCCGCTATAGTGCTTTGCTGGCCTAAGAGGCTCTGTGAGGTCCCCAGGCAGGGATGTCTGTCCTAGCACGTGGCCTCCTCTGTGTCCCCGAAGCCGCCCCTGCCCTGTCCCCAGGACCCAGGGCCCGGCTGGCCAAGAGCAGAGCATGTCGGGAGCCCTCCACAACTGCACATTAATCCTCCTGGAGTTGGAGGCCCCAGCACCCCAAGGAGCTGATGTTTCTTGATGGGGAGCCTGGCTGCATTGAGTAGGCGAAAAGCTGTCTTCGCAGTGGAGTGAATTCCCTCAGACCCAAAGCAGCTGCTCCTCAAAGTCTCCAAAAACACAAAGTCCTCATGAATAAATATTAGGGGACGAAATGAGGTTTCCCAAGAACAAAAGCAGAGTTGAAGAAGTTACTGAAAGAAGCTGGGATCTTTCATCTCACAAAATATGTCGCTTACGTGTCGCCCCAGACTCTCCTTGCCAACCCCCCTCCCGTTCCACTGATCTGGAGCCACATCCTGCTTCTCCCTCACATGGAAACAGGCAGCACCTAGGAGATCATCTGCTCAGACTTTCCTTCAGAGGAAAAGAGAAACCGCAAACAGCTGCCCCATGAGCCGTCCTGCCAAATTCCAGCTCAGACCGGGGGATCTCGATGACCTCATCGGTATCCGAGCTGGAACTCACTTCTCCGGGGACAGGGGGGCTGCCAGCACCCGCGCAGAGTCCCTGGCAGAAGAAGAGGCGTCATGGTGGGTTCACGTCTGTGCCACACTGGGAGAGGTGGGCCAAGATCTGCACCCAAGGACTGAGCCCTGGGCCAGGCCCTGCTTTGCCAGTTGGCAGCTTGGGGTGAATCCCTCCACCCCACCATGTCTGCCCTGCTCCTTCCAATCAAAAGAGAGCCCAAGTTAGAGCCTCAGTCTCTCTCATCTGGATGCCAACAGAAATGCAAATACCCTTGGGAGAAAATGTGTCTCTGCACTGATGGATTTATCAGAGCCTGTCCAGAACAGTTTTGCTGAAACAGAAGGTGTGAGAGAGAAGGAGGACCAATAGAGTCAAGGGGTCCAAAGGTTCAAATCTCCTGCAAGGCCAAGGCCAGAGGAGGAGCCTTAGAACTCATGTTAGAACAAACCCTTCATGCCGCAGCTGGGGAAACCAAGGCCCAGAGAAGGAGACCATCTTTCCCGGCGTCTCATGGCAAGTCAATAGCAGAAGCTAGGTCTCCAGGCTCCAGACTCAGCCCTGCGTCAGCTGCAGACAAGGAGAGCCCAAGGCCTGAAAGCCACACCTCGCCTGCTTCCCGGGTTTGCCAGCTGACCCCTCCCACAACTCTGCCTCCGGAATACTTGGTTCCCCCCAGAGTGACCTCTGCTCTCAGTCCTGAGCCCCCGCAAAGCAGCATGAGCCGGCAGAAAGGGGTTGGGTGAAAAGGAAGACTGGGGAATGGAAGAAAGACCTAGGGAGTCTGCATCTTTAACTGCATCAGACTCTAATTGTTGTTAAATCTTGGCGTGCCTCAGTCGGTGAAGCGTCCGACTTCGGCTCAGGTCATGATCTCACGGTCCATGAGTTCAAGACCCGCGTCAGGCTCTGTGCTGACAGTGGGGAGCCTGGAGCCTGCTTCAGATTCTGTGTCTCCCTCTCTCTCTTTCCCTCCCGCCTCCGCGCCCCGTGCTCTCTCTCTCTCTCTTTCTCAAAACTGAATAAACATTAAAAAAGAATTAAAAAAAAAAAAAGATCTTAAATCTTGACTCGGAGTGGGGCTCATGGCTAGTACTTGTCTTTCTGGCCCCAGATGCGCCCTCCAGAATAGTAAAGCTGTTATCTTTGAATGCAAAGATCGACATGCTAATAAATTATTCCTCGTCTGGACTCTTCGAGTGACGCACTCCTTTCCCTCCTACCTGATAGTTGTTTTTGCAGTGGAAAAGAGTGGGACCTTAGAATCAGACCTAGGGTATATCGGTTAAACTTCAAAAATTATTTTTAACTGCGGTAAAATGTGCATAACAAAATTCACCGTCTTCATCATTTTTAAGGGTGCAGGTCAGTACATTCACGTTGCTGTGCAGCCAATCTCCGGGACTCTTGTCACCTCGAAAAACCGAAACTCTATACCCATGAAACCACCGACCCCCCACTCTGCCCTCCCCCCAACCCCCGGCAGCCATCATTCCACTTCCGTCTCTTATGAACTCGATGACTTTGGGTATCTCACATAAGGGCAACCGCACAGAATTGGTCTTTTTGTGACTGGCTTATTTCACTTAGCATCATGTCCTTAAGGTTCATCGGAGTTGTAGCACGGGAAATGCAGAATTTCCTTTTTAAGGCTGAGTGAGACTCCGTGGATGCACACACCACATTTTGTTTATTCACTTGATCTGTTGATGTGCACCTAAGTTGCCTGCACCTTTAATAATGCTGCCGTGCGCAAGGGCGTGCTTTTCAGTTCTCTTGCGTATATACCCATAAGTGGAATTGCTGCTTCACAGGGTAATTCTATTTTACATTTTTCTATTTTAAATTTAACTGCTATCTGATTGGCTTAAACTTTTGGGGCCTTTAGTTTGAGTATTGCAAAAACCACGTACGTAAAGCTCTTGGCTTGAGGCTCGGTACATGGTAGGAATTTAAGAAATGGTTGCCCCCCCCAACCATGAACTCTTGAGAAAAGGGCTGTGTTTTGTTTCTGTCCCCTAAGCATGTAGCATGGTGCCACACATATACAGCAGGTGTTCAATATACGACTGTAAGCGAATGAATGAATAATGAATAGAATAATTTCTATACATTGTAAGCACCCAATAAATGTTGGTGGAATGAATGAATGCATGTAATATTTCCTATAAAAAACCCTCCTCCGTCTGCAGCCTACTACGTGAGAAAAGGAATCCGCTCACGTCTCTAAAGTTCCTGGCAGAACAATGGAGAATCAGGTATCTGGCCGACTGCCGCTCATGCCAATGCTGACGAGAGCTCCCGCTTTCTGGGGCCCCTCCTTTTCCTTCACCCTTGGCAAGGGAATTCCATTGTGCAAGGTAGGTAAAGGTGGGGGCGCCTGGGTGGCTCAGTCGGTTAAGCGGCCAACTTCGGCCCAGGCCATGATCTCACGGTTTGTGAGTTCGAGCGCCGCGTCGGGGTCTGTGTTGACAGCTCGGAGCCTGGAGCCTGCTTCAGATTCTGTGTCTCTCCATCTCTCAGCCCCTCCCCTGCTCATGCTCTGTGTCTCTCTGTCTCTCAATAATAAATAAACGTTAAAAAAAATTAAAAAAAAAAAAAAGGAGGTAAGATGGATCTGCGTGTGAAAATACGCAGAGCATTTCCAGGCTGCCCTGGGTTTGCCATGGTTTCTCTCTTCCTACCATACTCATACAACACATGCCATGAGCTCCGAGGTGGATTGCAAAACGGAGCCATCCAGTTCCAATGCTGTTGGCCCATGCAACGCAGATGTTTTTGTTTTTTTTTTAAGATTTCATTTTTAAGTAATCTCGACACCCCACGCGGGGCTCGCACTCACAACCCTGAGATCAAGAGTCACATACTCCACCGACCGAGCCAGCCGGGCGCCCCGCAACTCCGAGAATTTCAATCACCCGGCCCGAGTCCCACAGCAATGACCAGGCCTCACCTCTCAGCAGCCTCCCCACTCTGGTCAAGCTCCCTCCTTGACCCAGGAGGCTTATCTGCTCTTATGTTGGAGCCCAGGCCCTTTTTCCTCCCCCCCAGTTTGGCTTCCACTTTTCTAAGCACTTCCCCCAATGCATCCAATGTAACTAACTACTCAGCTCCCTAGAACCTATTTATACTGCCTTCCTTCTGAAACGTCCTTTCCGTTCCCAAGTATATTGGTCAAAACTTGCCCACAGTGGTGACCGGAAACAGGACCAAAGGAAGGGAAACTCCCTTGCAGGTGCATAGATTGAGGACTCATTTAGGGCCTCCACCCATAGGACCTGGCATACAGTAGGAGCCTAATAAATATCTGTTAAATGGATAAATATTGGTGTAATATATCATATTCCTATATGATTTTTTAGACTGTAAATTCCCCAAGTATGGGTTTAAGAACTAGGTCTCTCCTCTCAGGAGGTCTCCTGACCCAGAGGTACTACCTATCTAACATACGTGAGGCTTCTGAGAGCAAATTCTTGCCACTTCTCCACGCTCCGTGAACCCCGAAACTTCACCAAACACCTTGCTAAATGATGACTTGGACCAGGGTTCCTCGGCCTTCATATTATTGACATTCTGGGCCAGAGAATTCTTTGATGTAGGGGGCCATCCAGTACCTCGTCATCCCGGCCTCTACCCGCTAGATGCCAGTAGCGACCCCCCTCCCCAACGTGACAACCGAAAACCCTCCAAACAATATCAAAGATCTCCTGTGTTTGGGTGGGGGCGGGCCACAAAATCATTCCCACTCGAGAACCGCCAACCTAGACGGAGGCAGAAAGAGAAGCAGTCGCTCTACGTTTTATTGCCTGCTGGGAACAGAAAGTATTTTTCTGGTAGAGGGAAAGTTGCATATTTATTCGATTAAGAACTGATGAGTAACGTACTTCCAGCCCCAGGGGGTTTCTCAGCATTGAAACGGCGGGCCCTCCAGGTGAGATAATTTCTGCCCGGGACAAAATTTCCATGTCAGGTCATTGGGGTACAGAATGGAATGACAGGAGAAGGAAGTGGAGAAGTATGAGGACGTGCCCCAGAAGTTACTAGAAATGACAATTAAGTACTTATACTCCTCAGCTAGGACCAGCCAGGGCTCCAAACCTGGGGTCAAATACATAAGGGCCTGCTCCAGTTGGATCCTACCTGCTTGCAGAAACTGGCGCCCAGAGAGACTGAATGACTTTTCAGATATTGCACAGCACATGAGAGGGAAAAAAAAAAAAAAATCAGGGCTTGAACTCCTTTTGAAGTTAAGACATCTGAAAGTCAAGGGGATGGGGTACACCCTTGGCCGCCCAGGACCTGTTCTCTCGTCTGCCCTAATCTGATTCTGGAAACACAGGCTAGACCAGGACGAGAGGGAAGAAGCGTCTACTGGTGATCTCTGCTGGGGGGGTGGGGGGGGGGTGGGGACCGGACAGTTCACAACACCAGGCCGTTTCCCAGGATGCTCTGGGTTGCTGGCTTCTGAGCCCACTATCTCACTTTCTTGTTGCTGCATGGAGATAAGCTATCGGCTTCTGCACAGGATCAACTGAGGAAGTCAGGAGGGAAGGGAGGCCTTGGCCGCTGGCAGGAAAAGGCTGGCAAAAAAAAGAAAAAAACAAAAAAAAAGCAAAGCAAAGTATCCTGGGGACAAAACTGCTGACTGGGCTAAGAAGGAGGGAAGAAGAGGCAGAGTTGAAGCCAAGGGGGAAAATGGGAGAGGGAAAGGAGAGAAAGGCAGAGAGACCCACAAAAACTAAAATGACTCAGCAAAACAGAACGTCAGGAGAGAGTTTTTCTCCTCTTTCTATTAAAATTTTCTCGGGGCGCCCAGGTGGCTCGGTTAGTTAAGCGTCCAACTCTTGGTTTGGGCTCAGGTCATGATCTCATGGCTCGTGAGTTCGAGCCCTGCATCGGGCTCCACACTGAAAGCACAGAGCCTGCTTGGGATTCTCTCTCTCTCTCTGCCCCTCCCCTGCTCGCTGTCTCTGTCTCTCTCAAAATAAATAAACTAAAAAAAAATTTTTTTAAAGATTTAAAACCAGGTTGCCTGAGTGGCTCAGTCAGTTAAGCATCCGACTTCAGCTCAGGTCATGATCTCGAAGTTGGTGAGTTAGAGCCCCGCGTCGGGCCCTGGGCTGACGGCTCAGAGCCTGGAGCCTGTTTCGGATTCTGTGTCTCCCTCTCCCTCTGCTCCTCCCCTGCTTGTGCTCTGTCTTCTCTGTCTCTCAAAAGTAAATGTTAAAAAAAAAAAAAGATTTAAAACTGTGTTTTCTCATCAGTTTGTAGTGTGCCCTTTTAAAATGTGCTTTCTTGGGGCGCCTGGGTGGCGCAGTCGGTTAAGCGTCCGACTTCAGCCAGGTCACGATCTCGCGGTCCGTGAGTTCGAGCCCCGCGTTGGGCTCTGGGCTGATGGCTCGGAGCCTGGAGCCTGTTTCCGATTCTGTGTCTCCCTCTCTCTCTGCCCCTCCCCCGTTCATGCTCTGTCTCTCTCTGTCTCAAAAATAAATAAACGTTAAAAATAAAAAATAAATAAATAAATAAAATGTGCTTTCCTGCTGCCTTGCCTTCAAAGAGTTAATGCAAAGCAAATATTCCTAAAACTCATTTGTGATCCCATAGAGAATCAAGCCTTTAAGAGTGATTTACTGTGTGACTTCAGGAAACTCATTCAACTATTCTGAGGCTTTATGCTCCCCTCTTATTAAAAAAAAGAAAAAGAAAAAGAAAAAAGAATGCAGAGATTACCCCAGCCAGCTATAAGGAGAGGCCTCATGGTCTAACTCACTAGAAGTGCTAAAGAGCTGTTCTTTCATCTGGAACTACCTAGGGAGAGATTTTCTTACCAGGAGCTTTTACATCCTCATTCATTTGAATTGGCGCTCTGGGAGCCAGGCTGGGAACAGGTATTTTTATCTTACTCTAATGGATAAGCAGTGGTATAACCAGTAAAAAAAAAAAAAAAAAAAAAAAAAAAAATGGATCTCTCCTTTGCTACACTCCTCCGAATACTACGGAAAAGCCCCAGACTTTCTCCTTCGAGCAGGATTCCAAGACTTGGCTGAGCAGACTGGATTTGGGGGAAGGGGATCCTGCTCTTTGGAGAGGAGAGGTACCCACGGACTGGCAGAGAGACTGCTGTTAGCATCAAAAAGCTTGAATCAGGAGCCTCTCTCTTCAAGCCAGCTGCCTAAGCCTCTCGCAGTTACACGGGTCCTCGGTATGGACTGCCGTGACTCAGTTTCAGTGTTGGAACTAACACAGGCGACTACAGTCCGTAACGCTCTGATAGAACAAGTCGCAGCTGGGCTGGGAAGCAAGGTTAGGGTTAAAACTTCCCAGGTCTGTGCTCTTATCGAGAAAGAAGAGTTACTTCCTCTTCGCATTCTGTCTTCCATGCTTGCTCTCCTCTTGACTTTCCTCCAGGCCCCTTCTCCTTTCCCATCCAACTATAGGCGGCAGCCCTTTATTTATCCTCTTTTCCAAAGCCCTCATCCTCCAGGGGGCCTACTCAGATTACACCTGCCCTTGAGGAATCCTTCCTTTACTTTGTTATTAGATCCCCAAATTTGTCTCTGAGAACAAGACCCTGCACACACAGAAAGACAGCAGTAAATTAGGGGTGAGTTATATGTCTAGTGTAATGTGCGTGCTCGTGTGTAAGTTAATACCACATGGATGAAATCTACAGCTGCCCCTGGTGATGCACTGCCTTGGGCTCTGAAATTCCCATTTTTATTTTATTTTATTCTATTTTTTATTTTTAAGTATTTTTTTAATGTTTATTTAGTTTTGAGAGAGAGAGAGAGAGAGAGAGACAGAGCGTGAGAGGGGGAGGGGCAGAAAGCGAGGGAGACACAGAATCTGAAGCAGGCTCCAGGCTCTGAGCTCTCAGCACAGAGCCCGATGCAGGGCCTGAACCCACAAACCTGACCTGATCATGACCTGATCATGACCTGAGTCGAAGTCACATGCTTAACCGACTGAGCTACCCAGGTGCCCCCGAAATTCCCATTTTTAGAGAACTGGTTTCTGAAGAGTGGAAGGGACTATGAGTCCCCTTGGTTGTTATTCCTTTTCTAGGTCAAACACGGCCCTGGCCCTAAGCCCCACCTCCCAGGACAAAGACCAAGCTGGAGAAGGTACCCCAATGGATAAGGACTTCATCCAGAACCATCCTGTGATATCACTGTTCTGGTTGCTTTTGAAGTATCTGCCTCTCTGCTTTGAAGTCCAAGGCAGGAGAGTCTCCAAAGGCAGGAGGACTCCCACATGCAAAAGAGGAAGGGAAGTTCCAAGTTCAAATCCAGGAACAGAAATGGAGAGGAAGAATCATCAAGCAAAAGGAGCCTTTCCCTCCCTTGTGGAAGGACACAAAATCACCAGGGCAGGAAAAGAATTTTCTCCTTTCTCTACCTACCTGAAACCCAAGACCCCTCCCCTTCTGCCTCTCCTGACCTGGTCGACCAGAGAATGTTCCCGTGACCTTGCAGGAGTCCCCTGAGCCAGGCTGAATCAAGGTGACTACAAACCGAGGAAGCTCCCAGGCCAGGGAAAGCGTGGGAACATCCTGGCCAGGGGTCCTCTCGGGCTCCTGCAGCCGCCGGATGGGTGCAGCAGGTGCGGGTACCCGGCGGGGACGAACGGTGCCTCTGCTCTTGGCAAATTCTTTGCAGGGGTGTGCGCTGGTGGGAGCACGAGTGAGCCTGAGAAGGAGAGAGAAGCGGGAGGGAGGATGAGACGGGGCGCCTGGGAGAGGCAGGCCGCTAGGGTGCAGCTGTGTGCTGACCGGGCGCCGGGACCAGGGCGGAGCTGGGCAGGACAGGGGCTGGCAGCAGCCGAGGCGAGGCCGTTTGGGTGTTGTGTTTCCACTGTAACTATAATTAGGCAGATTCTGTGTTTATTTAGGCTGAGAGCTCTAAGATAAATGACAGCTTCGAAGATGCTTTTCAGCACTTCATAAATCACCCACCGGCCCAGGCAGTTGGCTTCTGCCACGTCTGGGGTCGTCCTCGCGCTCTGCCCCCAGCCCCACCCTCGGGGACGAGGGCACACCCGGGGACGACCCCCGCGCTCCCGGCGCGACGGGCAAACGGTGCCCGTCCCTCCCAGAGCTCGCCGCCGCCTCCTGAGGTGGTCCCCGCGGCCGCGCGGGGCTCCGGTTGACAGGCAGGCTTGCCCTCCTCCGGGAGAATATGGTCTCTAATCGGCTCTAATTCAGGCTCTCTTCCCTGTGCCTGGCTGACACATCTGGAGATTTACAAGAGACATTTGAGAAGTATTTATAGCACAGGGGACTTCTCTTCCCCCTCCTATGACTGTCTGAGCCTCTCTTGGGGGCTCAGGGTGGAAGCTTCCTCGTCCTTTCCCATGGGAGAGCACATTCCTGCAGAGGGGTTGCGGACCGCAGGCCCTTTCCCAGTGGGACCTCGGAACTCCCTGGCCATGAGGAAGGGCGAAGAGCTGGATGGTGGTGACCCACCCTGTCTAGCCAGGCCTGGGTCAGGTCAGTCCCCTTAGCAGGAAGAGGGAGCAGGATGTGGGGAGTCGAACACCGGGCCTATCGAGCTTGGACGAGCTGCATGCAAGTGGCCCGTGGAGGTGATAAACCCAACGGAGACCGTGAACATGGTCTGGACCAGACACCTTCCCGTGCAGGGGTTTCGAACCAAAAACGCACACTGCAGAGCCTCCGGTCAGATCTCAGGGCCAGTGACGCGGACTCTTCTCCCAGCCCAGTTTAGGAGCATGGATTTGGAAACATTGGCCTTGGTTTAAAAAAAAAAAAAAAAAAAAGCAGACCAACGTGCAGTAGGCAATAAACCACAATAATCTGATGAGACCCATGCTATCAGGCGTAGCTCAGTCATGGTCTGGGAGGTCCAACCAAACCCGCAAGGAGAGTAAAGGGATTCCCGGCTCCAGACGTCAAGGTACTGCTGAAGGAAGGAGGGGTGTCATACCAGCCGCTGCCCAGTCCCCCCAGCACAGTCTTCTCCCCAGGAGGGGTCTGCATTACACCAGCCAACGAAGCCATCTTCCCATGCGGGGCACTGCACCGCCAGGAAGCCAAGCAAAGAGAGCGGATGGACTGGATCCTGTGCCCAACTCGGGGGCTCTGTCTGAGTAGACGTGCTGAGCAATCGTGGAACCCTCTGATCTCTACCAGAATTGCGTTCCTCTGTTTATTTATTTGGTATCGATTAGGCACCGTCTCTGAGCCAGGCCCTGGGCTAGGTGCTGGGCATGAAAAGATGAAGACGCAACCCTTTCACTCCTAGTCCAAGCGGGATTTGAAGTAGGGCCCATGCCCAACGTGGGGCTTGAACTCACAACCCTGAGGTGCTTGACTGACCGAGCCAGCCAGGTGCCCCACGTCCAGATTCCAATTCTGCCACTTACTAACTGTATGATCTGGGGCAAGTTCTTTAACTTCCCCGTGCCTCTTCTATCAAATGGACACAATAATAATAATAACTATGATGACTATTATCGGGCTTACCTCATGGGGTTGGAGCGAAGATTGAAAGAACGCATATCGAAGTGCCTGGAACGTAGTAAGCGGTCAATAAATGTTAGCAAGGGGGAGGGAGGGAGAGAGAGAGAGACAGAGAGAGACACAGCGCGAAGGAGTAAGATGGAGAGACACTGAGAGACTTCCTGTTCCACCAGGAAGGAAATCTGAGAAAGTGCTCAGGTCCCCTGAGTAAGAGGGAAGCAACTTTTGCTCAGCCACTGCTATCTCCTCCGTACTTTCTAAGCATCTTCTCGTGACTTGGGAGGTTTGGGTTCTTGTCTCAGTTCTTCCACAGCTGCTGATATGTTCTTGGTCTCTGAGCTTCAACTCGGCCTTGGTAAAAAAGCAGCAGGTGACTTTCCTTCCACAATCTTCCCTTCTAACATTTTATTTTATTTTTATTTTTTACATGTTTATTTACCTTTGAGAAAGTGTGTGTGTGTGTGTGTGTGTGTGTGTAAGAGGGGTGGGGGGGGCGGAGAGGCAGAGAGAGAGGGAAACACAGAATCTGAAGTAGGCTCCAGGCTCCGTGCTGTCAGCACAGAGCCCCGACGTGGGGCTTGAAACAGCAAGATCATGACCTGAGCCAAAGTCAGACGCTGAACTGACTGAGCCACCCAGGCATCCCTACTTTTTTTTTTTTAATTTTTTTAATGTTTTTACTTATTTTTGAGACAGAGAGAGACAGAGCATGAGCAGGGGAGGGGCAGAGAGAGAGGGAGACAGAATCTGAAGAAGGCTCCAGGCTCTGAGCTGTCAGCATGGAGCCCGACGCGGGGCTTGAACTCACGGACTGTGAGATCATGACCTGAGCTGAAGTCGGGCGCCCAACCGACTGAGCCACCCAGGCGCCCCATGAAGTTTATGTTGTTTATTTTGAGGGAGACAGAGAGTGAGCGGGGGAGGGGCAGAAAGAGAGAGAATCCCAAGCAGGTTCTGTGCTGTCAGCAAGGAGCCTGACACAGGGCTCTATCTCATGAGCTGCAAACTCATGGTCAGAGTTGAAGGCTTAAACCAACTGGCCACCCAGGCGCTCCACTTCTGACGTTTTACGGTTCTGTTCAAGAACGCACACAAAAACGAACATGAACGTATACACAGGTAATTTTGCAAATCAATGGGAAGAGTGTGTTGTTGCGAGAGTTTCCAATCAATGCTCTATCACTGATAAATGTCCTTTGTGGCACTCAAAATGATGATAAATTATCAGCCGTCCTCAGTCCTGACAAACATCTTTGTGACGTTATCAACAGCATAGCAACCACACTGAGGCTGTAGCAATGCCAAGGTTGAAAAGGTCAAATGTCCAAACCCAGGACCATTTTGGAAGTTTACCCCGGGTCCAGGCTACTCGGAAGAACTCAGACCTGCTGTTTTTCTGAGACCTGATCGCTCTGATTGATTCATCATTATCCTTTCCACTGCCCTGTTCATCCAATTTAATGAACGCTGCTGAATATCTCCCATGTGCTAGAAAACTTGGCTTAGGCTAAAAACAAATATGACAGGGTGCCTGGGTGGCGCAGTGGGTTAGGCGTCAGACTCGAGTTCGGCTTAGGTCATGATCTCACGGTTCCTGAGTTCGAGCCCCGTGTCGGGCTCCACGCTGGTGGGGCAGAGCCTGACTGGGATTTTCTCGCTCTCCCTCTCTCTCTGCCCCTCCCTCTGCACAAAATAAATAAAGTTAAAAAAATATATATATATATGACTCCTTCCCTTAAGACATTCATTGTCTTTTACGTGAAAATACAGGCAAACATAGCAAATAAAGGCAATGAAATGCTGTTCAATGTGGTGACAGAAGTCTGAATGGAGGCCACTGGGGGTACAAGGAGGAAGTGGTCAGCCTATACAGCGTTCTACACGTTAATGCTTGTTGGATGAGTGAATCAACCAGCAAATAGCCTGGGGTAGGAGATTTCATTGAGGGGCGGTAGGGAGGGAAGAGCAGGAAGGAAAAGAAATCTACCTCCCCGCCAGCTGTGCTATGAAACAAACCAACCAACTCAGTTAAAGGAAGTAGGAAGGGGGCTACGCATCTCTGAGAACAACCACTTGAAGCCGGAAATAGACATAGCCTGAAGCTAGTGCTGTCTTTCTTTCTGCTCCAACTCTTCCAGAATCCCAAGGCAGCAGATTTCCTGGCCAAAACAAGTTGAGCAGGGTTGGGGCAAAGGGAGGGCTTTCTTCCCCCCACACCAGAAGAGCTGAATCCCAGCCCTACCCACTGTTATGTGGAAGCCAAGTAGTCATTTTGCTGACAAAGGAGTTGGATGAGGAGGAACCAGCCTCTCTAATGTTCAGATGATCAAAGGCCACATTGCATCTTGTTGCATCTGGGGCTCACTCTGTAGCTTAGAATCCGACGCGTACAAAGGAAGACAGAGTTACGGGTTTATCTGTCTTATGGCTCGCAGATTTCACCAGACACCAAGAGGGCTGGATGAGAACATGTGGGTTAAGCAGCACAACCAGCCCTACCCAGGTGGAAGAACCCCCAAGTACGTGTCCTGCTCAGAGAGGGTGAGGATTGACAGCTTCCTTGTAAAAGACAACATATTCCTTTCATGTATGTTTTGGTGTAAGATACTAAAATGCACGGAGAAGTGTTATAGCTGTCAAATTTACTAATGGGATCTGTCTTTATAGCCCAGATCTTCAGAAAACTTCTTACAGGATAACAATTCAGCCCTCCTTGGAGCTTCGCTTCATTTCTGCTCTCCTGGGGAAGCAAGCAAAAAAAAAAAAAAAAAAAAAAGAAAAAAAGAAAAACCTAGGCATTTCCTACTCAGCCCTGTGTCATTAGCTGCGCTGAAATCCTCTGTCTGGTTAACTTTAGGTTTTTCCCATTGTCAACAATCTCGGAGGAAGCCTCAAACTTCAGCCAACTTTTACAGGCAGATCGCAGTTCCTGTCACCCAGTAATATCTTTCTGCTGACCCCTGGCTTCAAACTTGGCTCAGTCGATGCTCTTGACTTTTCCCACACTCGATGCTTCCAGTCAAAGAAAATGCGGCAAAGCCTGTTTTCCAGTGTAAGCATGTAAATTCCACACTCATCAACTCCAGGCATTTGCAGCTCCTGGCTTGGTCCCTACTCAGGAGGCAGACACAGACAATGGAATTTGTTTTTAAGATCTGCCTTTTGGGTTAAGAAGGTGGTGCCCCTAATTCTTGTCAAGAGGCCCTGTAATTTGAATGTTTCTCTAGGACGAGAGAGAGGAGCCACAAAGACCCACAACACTCCTTCACCAATGCACCTTGGTAATCAGCAGCTGCAAGCTCTTGCTAATGCTAGGTAATTCTATTTGGCTCAACAAACATTTGTGGAGTGCCTACTAAATGCCAGGCACTGTGACAGGTGCTGGCAATTATTGCTAACAGCCTGCACTTGTGAAGCAGTTGGCCAGGGTTAGAGATGCTGTTAGATGGCTGCGGGATAGAGGACAGAAGGGACGACCGAGCTCATCAGCACAACGCTCCCTCCTTCAGAGAGCATCTTACGCGTGAGAAAAACAGACGCACAAAGGGGTCGAGTCTCACGATAACTCATTTGCATTGCATCAACCGCTCGTCTGTCCTTCAGAATCATGGCGTAGTAGACAGAGCCAGGGATCTAGAGTCAAAAGATCTGGGTTCAAATTCCAATTCCTCCGTGTAGTTGTGTGAGCGGGGGCAAGTAACGTCACCTCCGGGTCTCAGTTTCCACTGATAAAATGAAAATAATAATACCCACCCTGCCCACCTCACAGGTAGAAGAGAAAATCAGATGAGATAATGTAATATGAACCAGCACCTCTCAAACTTTAATGTGCATATGGATCATCTGGGGGTGCTGTTAAATTGCAGACCCTGAGTCAGATGTAGGTTGGTCTGAGAACCTACACTTCTCACCAGCTCCCCGGTGGTGCTGCAGACCCTGGTCCATGGATCACGCTTCGAGTTGAAGGCTATGGACTGTTTACTAGTCAAATGAAAGGGATGGCGATACCAATGAGCATCGCCATCTAAGTAAACATCCGGAACTCATTCAGAATTCAGTAGAGTCTTGCTAAGTGATTGGCGATGTATGAGCAGCCACGTTTGGGGCAATGGAAGAAACTTATAGCAGGGCGCCTGGGTGGCTCAGTGAGTTAAGTGGTCCAACTCTTGATCTCAGCTCAGGTCTTGATCTCGGGGTCATGAGTTCAAGCCCTGTGTGGGGCTCCACGCTCCCCTGCTCCCCACAAAAAGAAAGAAACTTATGGTATGTCTTTGCTTTCTTAGGTGAACCATTAGAGAATAATACCAATCCATCCAAACTCTGCAGCTAGGTGAGAAGAAAAGAGAGAGAGAGAGAGAGAGAGAGAGAGAGAAATCTCCTATCTCTTTCAGTTAAAAACATTTACCCTGGATGTAAAACATTGAGATTCAAATCAGAAGGTCCTTGATCCTGCCAGATCATAACCTGTACGTTGTCACTATCTCCTGCCAAATTACTATGGAATCTTAAAAGCTGTTGGAACAGATATGCTTGAGGTTAGGCACCTCATGTCATCCCCAGTCCTGACTGGGCGTGGGCCTTATCCTAGTGTTTAAAGACCTTCCTGGGGTCATTTCAGCCTGCTTCTGAGCACTGACATTAGCCCAGATGAGAAACACATACCTGTTTTTCAAATACCTTCAGAAGAAGCTTCTTCATTTTCCTAATAAGAATGACGATTCACTCACACCCTCGGGAATATTAAGTGTTAGTTAACATGTGTGTATCTCTTACAAGCTCATAGCGTAGTCTTAGCAGTATGCAACTGAGAAGAAAGAAGCTTGAATCTGCTCGTCCTACTTACCTACAAAGAGATGACCCATTTCTCAGAATGTTCATGACCAGGTCTCCAAGGGCCAAACCAAAGCATCGGGTTGAGGGAATTACTGAGATAAATAGGAGGGGAGATATTATAATGAAATATTCTTGGTGGGAGGCAGGAGTCCCAGATTTTAGTCTTATCTTTACAACTGCTCTGCTGATCTGGGATGGGGCTTCCGACCCCTCTAAACAGAATTGACCCATTTGTAATGTGCAAAGGAGATATGAAGGGAAAAAAGAGTAGTAAAAAGCAAGAAAGCAGAACACAGAAATTTATTTTCACACAATTCCGGAGGCTAGAAGTCCAAGATCAAGGTGTTGGCAGGGTTAATTTCTTCTGAGGTCTTTCTCTCCTCGGCTTGTAGATGGCCATCATTTTGCGTCTGCACATGGTCTCCCCCCACCCCCCACCCGGACCATGTCTGTGTCCTAATCTCCTCTTTCATATAAGAACACTAGCCGTATTGGATTAGGACTCACGGTAACGGCCTCAGTTTACCTTAGTCACGTCTTTAGAGAACATGTCCACATGGGTGCCTGACTGGCCCAGTCGGTAGAGTATGCGACTCTGGATCTGGGGGTCCTGAGGTCAAGCCCCACATTGGGGGTGGAGGTTTCTTAAATTAAAAAAAAGAAAAGAACGTATCTGCAGATACACACTCCGAAGCACTGGGAAATATGTTTTTTTTAAGTTAACATTCCCCTAGTGGTTTTTACCTGTATTTTTCAGATGGTTGCTGGTTTCCTGCTTCTCTTCGGGCCTGAGAGTTGGGTTCATTGGGAGCTAAGGGGAATCAGACACGCTTCTCATCGGAGGTAACTCCAGAGTTTCCCCGGTACTGGGGTAACTCCAGAACATTCCCCGAAACCAAGTTTGCTGTGCAAAGTGGAGAGTCTTTCCTGGAGAAGGGAGGGCTGGGAGGAGTAAGTGGCGACAGTTTATCTGAAGCTGGCGCTGGGTTCATTAAGAGGCCTGGTGCAGTTTATCTGCTTCTTGTCCACAAGCCTCGAACGCAGAGTCCAGGCCCTGTCACCATCCCAGCCCAGGCGGCGTCGGGTTGGGAGAGTGCGAACCAGTGGGTCCCCTCCCCCCACCCCAATCTCCCCTTGTCTCCACCGGTCTGTCCTCAAGGGGTCAGATAGGAGCTGCAGTTGTGGAAACGAAGCTTGAAGGCCTTCTGTCAATGCTTCCTACCCCTCAGACAGTGAGGTCCTGGGAGTTGAATTGGCTGCTCCAATAAAGAAGAGACCCAGAAAGCAGCAGAAAGAGGTAGAGAGAGAAGAGGCATGCACTTACCTTTATCAAAGCCACCTTGCCTTGAATGTAGCTGACACTTATTTTAAGGGGTCCCATTTGTCCTTGTCCTTGTCACATTTTAATGATAGGGAACAGGATAAACATCTTTGCTGCAGAAGAGGAGGCCCAGGGATTAAGTCAAGCCCCTTTCTTAATGTCTCGCAGCAACCCAGCAGTAGAATCAAAAATGGCACACAGACCGCCTACATCCTAGACCAGCCTTTCCTGGGACTGAGGCCCTGGCCAGGCCTGATGTTCCTTCAATGCAGGGGAGGGTGGTGACTTAATCCAGACCACTCAAAACCTCCGTCCCGGGACGGAGGAGACGCCTGCCCAGAGGGACCACGCGTCATTCCACCATTTGGAGTAGACTCCGCAACCTGAGATTATTAACTTCCTGCATCTACTATCAGAGTTCATTTTCAAAGAGTTACTGACTCTTTTCCAGGAAGGTGGAGGGCACCAAGTGGATTTGTCCAAGTGAAAAGGAAGCCGTTGTTTTGATGGGAATCTGCCTCATCAGAACCCCCAACGTTGTCAGCGGCCCCGTGGTCTCCTGCCCCCTCTCCAAATTCAGCTTCCTTGAGGGGCCCGTTTGCACTCCCCCTTTGCTACCCGCTTCTCCGAACTCCCCACCGACGTCTGTTTCCTCAGTCCAGGTTCAAGGACCAGGGTGTCACCGAGTAGAACCAGGCACCGGTGTTCCTAAACGCACGTCAGTGGCCACGATCTCTGGACTCCCGACTCGGTGGCCCACTACACATGCTCGTTCAAGGTCAGCATGGTCGTTCAAGGCTTGGGACCCTGGAGCCGAGCTATCTTGTGTTTAATCTCAGCTCTTCTTACTGGCTGTATACTTAATCTCTCTAAACCCCTATTTCCTCAGCAGCTAAACGGATGCAGTAAGAGTATTTACCTCTTGGGATTAAATGAGATCAAGGGCTTAGCACAGGGCTTAGGCGCATGGTAAGCACCCCATAAACGTTAGTTATTATCATGAATGTCTCTTTATCTTCAGGGACTTTTAGGGAGGGGGCTTCCAAGCCCTCTGCGCCCACCGCCATCCTTCCAGATGGTTATATCTTAGTGGGCCTTTCTCTACTTTGTCTGTCCTTGTCCTTCACAGACCTCACCCTTTGCCTAGTAGATGCCCTTCCTCTCTTACCCCCATGGAGGCAAAAAGAGCAGATGGGTCATTTGGCCACCGATTTCCCAAATCGGTCAACTAGAGAAGGAACACAATGCCCCGCCCCCCAGGTAGCTGGAGTCAAGGCCACTTGACCTTCCATCGAAGCCCTCAGCGGCCTCTGCCCCATCCAGCCCTGCTGCCCCCAGACTGGGGTGGGGGTGGGGGGCCGCGGCGAGGTACGCAGGCCTGTACGTGGCTCTCCCCAGCCCCTCAGCAAGCTGCTTTTCGGGGACTGAAACACCAGTCCAAGCTGCCTTAGGCCCAAGCTTGCCATGACAGCAGGAGCTGCCTGAGAAGAGACGCTGAGATAATGAAGGATCCTTCAGACCCGTCAGCGTGGGCCAGACAGAAACCAGGTGCGAGGCAGTGAGCCTTCATCTCTTGTAAACAACCTTCCATCGCCCACTGCAGCCGCCTGAGCCCGAGACGGGGATTAGAGAGCACAGCTTCTGCAGGCCTGGGGCCTCTCAGCTGGACAGCAAGTTAAAGGGCTCACAAGATAACTCGCTGCTGGGAAAGATGCTTGAGGAAACACAGCCATTCGTCAACAGGGGGTTTGCTTGACCTGGCAGGAGAGAATCTGATATCTAAACAGTTCCCCGCATCCCCAAAGCTCTGAAAGGTCTCCAGCTAAATATTTGATATCACACCGGATAACAGCCCAAGGCTCTTCCCACTAGTGCGAGAAGGCTCGACTTGAGAGAGGCCGCGCCAGCCCTGAATTTGGCTGAAATCAGGCAGGTCTCAAGGTGGACGCGTCCCAACTAGGATGGTTTTGATGTCCTTTAACCCGGGCCGGTCCAATCAGGGGACAAAGGGCGGTCTCCTGTGAATCCGCGAAGAGACATGGAACCTGGAATCTCTTCCAAAGACAGTCGTCCCCTTCCCGCCCCGGACCACTTGCTTCCCCACGTCTTTGGTAGAAGGTTCCGCTTGCAGGAACTGAAAAGCTAACCGTGACCCCTGTGCTCAGCTTCATCCACCTGAGATTACAAAGCAAAGTTAAGCGCTTGAACCCCCTACGGGAGGTGAGGACAGACAGGCCTGGCCAAATGAAAGAGTGCTTCTGTTTCCAAGTCCTATGTCTCCAGCATCGGGGCTAAGACAGTCTCCAGTCCATGTTCAGAGTTTCTCATCAGGGGAGGAGAATGAAAGCGCATTTCAAATAGTACTGCCTCCAAGAGGGTGCTCCACTGATGATGGTGTGACTCTTGATCTCAGGGTCGTGAGTTCGAGCCCCACGTTGGGTGTAGAGTTTACTTAAAAACAAAATCTTAAAAAGACACAAAAAAGGTGGGGCACCTGGGTGGCTCAGTTGGTTAAGCATCTGATTCTTTTTTTTTTTTTTTTCAACGTTTATTTATTTTTGGGACAGAGAGAGACAGAGCATGAACGGGGGAGGGGCAGAGAGAGAGGGAGACACAGAATCGGAAACAGGCTCCAGGCTCTGAGCCATCAGCCCAGAGCCTGACGCGGGGCTCAAACTCACGGACCGCGAGATCGTGACCTGGCTGAAGTCGGACGCTTAACCGACTACGCCACCCAGGCGTCCCATAGCATCTGATTCTTTCTTTTTTTTTTTTTAATTTTTTTTGTTCAACGTTTATTTATTTTTGGGACAGAGAGAGACAGAGCATGAACGGGCGAGGGGCAGAGAGAGAGGGAGACACAGAAACGGAAACAGGCTCCAGGCTCTGAGCCATCAGCCCAGAGCCCGACGCGGGGCTCGAACTCATGGACCGCGAGATCGTGACCTGGCTGAAGTCGGACGCTTAACCGACTGCGCCCCCCAGGCGCCCCCCATAGCATCTGATTCTTGATGTGGGTTCAGGTCATGATCTCGTGGTCCTGGCATCAAGCCCCGAAACAGGCTCCACACTGAGCATGGAACCTGCTTGGGATCTCCCTCTCTCCCTCTCTCTCTGCCCCTCCCCTGCTTGCACTCACTCTCTCAAAATAAATAAATAAACATAAAAAAAAAGAATCGGGGCACCTGCGTGGCTGAGTCGGTTGAGTGTCTGACTTCGGCTCAGGTGATATCTCGGGGTTCATGAGTTTGAGCCCCGCATCGGGCTCTCTGCTGTCACCGCAGAGCCGGCTTCGGATCCCCCGTCCCCCTCTCCCTCTGCCCCTCCCCCACCGGCGCGCGTGCTCTCTCTCAAAAATGAACATTAAAAAAAAAAAAAGAATGAAAGATACGGCTCTCAGGCTGGACAGATACAAGTTCAAACCTCAGGTGTGATATTTACTGAAGGTGTGGTCTTGGGCAAGTTCTGTGACCTCGCTAAGCTTCAGTTTCCTCATCTGCAAGATAGGGATAGTAGCACAGTCACAGGGTGGTTGTGAGGTTAAATGGTGAGACATGGAAAGAAAGCACTGACCAGAGTACCTCATACAATAAATACTAGATAAATGGCAGTCATTATCAGCAATGAGATCTCAGGCAATCAAGAAGACTTGGAGAGGGGCGCCTGGGTGGCGCAGTCGGTTGAGCGTCCGACTTCAGCCAGGTCATGATCTCGCGGTCCGTGAGTTCGAGCCCCGCGTCGGGCTCTGGGCTGATGGCTTGGAGCCTGGAGCCTGTTTCCAATTCTGTGTCTCCCTCTCTCTCTGCCCCTCCCCCGTTCGTGCTCTGTCTCTCTCTGTCCCAAAAATAAATAAAAAACGTTGAAAAAAAAATTTAAAAAAAAAGACTTGGAGATAGGAAAGTGAGATTTATCTAAGAAGTGTTTCAAAGGGGTATGATTTGAGCACACAGCACAGGTTTATTCTTTTTTTTAAACTTTTTGAAATATAATTTATTGTTAAATTAGCTAACATACAGTGTATTTAGTGTGCTCTTGGGTTTGGGGGTAGATTCCCATGGTTCATCGCTTACACACAACACCCAGTGTTCATCCCAACGCCCATCACCCATTTTCCCCCTCACCCCCAGCCCCCCATCTACCCTCAGTTTGTTCTCTGTATTTAAGAGTCTCTTATGGTTTGCCTCCCTCTCTGTTTGTAACTATTTTTTTCCCCTTCCCTTCCCCTATGGTCTTCTGTTAAGTTTCACAAGATCCACATAGGAGCGAAAACATATGACACCTGTCTTTCTCTGACTGACTTATTTCACTTAGCGTAATACCTTCCAGTTCCATCCACGTTGCTGTAAATGGCAAGATTTCATTCTTTCTCATTACCAAGTAGTATTCCATTGTGTATATAAACCACATCTTCTTTATCCATTCGTCAATTGATGGACATTTAGGCTCTTTCCATAATTTGGTTATTGTTGAAAGCGCTGCTATAAACATTGGGGTACATGTGCCCCTCTGCATCAGCACTCCTGTATCCCTTGGGTAAATGCCTAGTAGTGCTATAGTTTTTTTTCAAGTAATTTTATATTATTGTTATCACAATAATATTTTTTTATTTACTTATTATTTTTTAAGTAGGCTTCATAATATTTTTTTATTTACTTATTATTTTTTAAGTAGGCTTCATGCCCAGTATGGAACCCCATGCAGGGCTTGGATTCCCAACGCTGAGCTCTACACCTCAGCTTAAATCAAGAGCTGGATGCTCAATCAACTGAGCCACCCAGGTGCCCCTAAAACCTTTCATTATAGAAAATTTCAAACAGATACATAAATGACAGGATATAATGGACTCTCATATGCCCAACAATACCCTGTTTCGACAACTTGATCGATCAAGGCCAATCTTCTAACGTCCTTATCTCCCTAGGCAGTTATAGTCTCTTTCAAGCTAGCTCTCTGGGCCACAAATCTAGGTTGTTCTTTTATAAGGGAGGGAACAGGGGATTTAGAGCGTGAAGACGTGTCCCACTCTTGATTCGCTGTATGACCTTGGGTGGGTCACTTAATTCATTAAATTCTCGGATTCTTCACCTATACAATAATAATGATAATACTTGCCGTAGGTTCGTCACAGAACTCGTGTGGGAATGAGACGTCTTGAAGGGGCCTTGTAAAAGGAAGTGCTATGCAAACACGGGTTAATGCCTCACCTCTCACTGTGTGTGATACCGTTTATGCTGTCAACAAACATTTACTGAGGCTGTTGTGAAGTGCGAGGCCATGCCGAAGAAAAACCTGTTCTTCGATCTTAGGTTGTGCCCCTGAGCCCAGCTGGTCACACTGCAAATGCCGTCACGAAGTCACTTAGGCCAGACAGAAAGGATTCCCCCGGGTGTCTCAGCCCCCACCTCGGGGAAGCCCCTCAGCGTGTCCTGCTGGACCAAGAGAGTCACTTCTCACACCACACGTCCCGGTTCAATGTCAAGGCCTGGAAAATGTCAAACCGCGTCAAGTCTCCAGGGCTGTATCTCCGTTAAGGTTCAGAGTGAGAATCGCGGAGACAGTGGGACCTCAAAGGTTAAAAACCTCAAAATCACATCTTGAAAAAAGAAGCTGTTGAGGACATAACCCAAATCGCCCTTTCAAAAATTATTTGGAGAAAAGCCTTACTCCCAGAATTTAAAGGTGTGAGGGGAAACTAGGAGTGGATGCCTGACCCAAAGGTTGGCCTGGCCTTAAAGCTATTTGGGCGGCAGCTACAGAAGATGCTATTTCTCTCTTGTTTTTCTTCCCTTCAAAAGAAGAGAATTCAGAATTTCATCTTGGCCCCAGTCCCTGCCTCCTGGTGGCCCATGAAAACAATATTTTCCTGCTCAGCGGGGCAAAACCTCTTATTTCCCGCTGTCCTTTACCCATCTCCTAGCTCCACACTGGACTCCTCGCTGCAGACAGATTTCTCTAGCAAGTGATTCTCCCGCCACTGAGCCCTGGCTGTTCAGCATCCCTAGAGCACGTCAGGGCCAGAGCAGAAATGAAAGGACTGAGGCAGTGTCAGCTGCGCTGGGGCCCAGGTCACTGGTGATCAAATTTTTTAATGAACATGGAGGCCAGGGACTTGAAAGGAAGGTTGGGGTTCACCGAAAGGCGAGCACAATATGCTTCTGGGTTATTAAATCCTGAACGTGCAGACATCAATGTCCTTCCAACACCCATTACTCCCAGGAGTCAGTGCTGCACTGAGCAGCCAGGCCCCCAGATCTCCCGGAAGACTTTGACGTCATGCTGTCAGAGAAGTATGAAAGACATTTGACAACAGGGATAGGCCCCAAGAGTCGGTATCTTGAAGCGATGTCTGCACTCCCATGTTCATTGTGCATTACACACAGTAGTCAAGATATGGACACAACTCAAGTGTTCGTTGACAGGTGTGTGACAAAGATGTGGTTTGTACATACAATGGAATATTACCTAGCCATACAAAAGAGTGAGATCCTGCCATTTGTAATAACATGGGTGGATCTTGGGGGTATTATGTTAAGGGAAATAAGTCAGACAGAGAAAAACAGGCCCTGTGTGATTTCACTCCTATGTAGAATCTAAAAAACCAAACCCAGGGGCGCCTGGGTGGCTCAGTCGGTTAGGCGTCCGACTTCGGCTCAGGTCATGATCTCACGGTCCGTGAGTTCGAGCCCCGCGTCGGGCTCTGGGCTGACGGCTCAGAGCCTGGAGCCTGTTTCCGAATCTGTGTCTCCCTCTCTCTCTGACCCTCCCCCGTTCATGCTCTGTCTCTCCCTGTCTCAAAAATAAATAAACATTAAAAAAAAATTTTTTTTTAAATAAAATAAAAAACCAAACCCAAAACAAACCCAGGAACGGAATCATAGATACAAAGAAGAACAAATTGGTAGTTGCCAGAAGGGATGGGAATGGAGAATGGGTAGAATCGGTGAATGCAATTAAAAGGCACAAACTCCCAGGTCTTAAATAAATAAACCGTGGGGATGAAAAGCATAGGAAATATCGTCGGTGATATTGTAATAGCCTTGTATGGTGACAGATGGTAACCACACTTATCATGGTGAGCATAGAATAACGTATAGAGTTGTCAAATCACTAAGCTATACACCTGGAACTAATAGGACATTGTACGTCAACTGTGCTTTAATTTTAAAAATAGTAAAATAATTTTTAAGTTATATATAGATTGCGATGGTATTAAGCCATAAAAAAGAAAGAAAAGAACTGCCATTTGCAGTTCTGGAAGAACCTGGAGGACATTACGCTAAGTGAAATAAGCCAGATACAGGCAGACAGATGTTGTATGATCTCACTGATATGTGGAGACTAAAAAAGTTGAATTCACGGAACCAGAGGGGAGAGTGGAGGTTGTTAGGCACTGAGAGGTAGGGGGCAGGGGGAGACAGTGCTCATAGGATAGTAACCTTCAGATCTAAGACGAATAAGTTCTGGGCAACTAATGTACAGCATAGTGATTATATATAATTAATAATATTGTATTGTATCCTTGAAATTTGCTAAGAGAGTAGATCCTGAGTGTTCTCACCACACGCGTGCACGCGCATGCACTCACGCACACACGCGCGCGCGCGCACACACACACACACACACAATGTGAGGTAATAGATGTGTTAATTAACTTGACTGTGGTAATAATTTCACAACGTATATGTATATGACATCATCACATTGTACACCCTAGAAAATCACGCTGGGCTACCTAAATTCCTACAATCTTTATTCGTCAATCATACATCAATAAAGCTGGGGCGGGCGGAGAGAATGAGATAATATATGCCTACATTATCTGATGATTATAAAACATTGTACACACGCTTTCTAATCATCATCGCTCTCCTTCTTCTTGGTCGACCTCCTCTGGATCGCTTCAGAATATTCGGCTACATTTAATATTTGTTAGTTCAGTCAGAACCTGTGAACCAAACACAGGAAAACGAGGACTAACAAGATGATCCCTGCCTTAGAATTAGATCTCTGGGGCGACTGGGTGGCTCAGTCAGTGGAACGTCCGACTTCAGCTCAGGTCATGGTCTCACGGCCGGAGAGTTCGAACCCCGCATCGGGCTCTGTGCTGACAGCTCGGAGCCTGGAGCCTGCTTCGGGTTCTGTGTCTCCCTCTATCTCTGCCCCTCCCCTGCTCATGCTCTGTCTCTCTCGTCTCAAAAATAAATAAAAACATTAAAAAAATAAATTTAAAAAAAGAATGAGATCTCTCCCATTAGAATGCATTGCACTAAGGGCTATAGGGGAGGCACATGCATAAGGATGTAGGAGAAAAGCTCCTAACTCAGAGTGGAGGAAGTGACAACAGGGCTGAGTCTTAGAGGAGGCATAGGAGTCACACAGACAAAGGAAACTAGGGGGGCTTTCTAGGCAGGGATGAGACCATGCAAAGCCATGAAGTTTAACTAAGATAAAGGTAAGCTACTTTGAATTTAAAAGTCACTGTTGCATCAAAGGACACAATCAGCAAGAGTGATATCATCATATATCTGAGAAGGATTTAATAACCAGAATATATGAAGATCCCCTACAACTCTACCACAAAAAAATGAACAGCCCTGCTAAAAGTGGACAAAGGACTTGAACAGACATTTCCCCAAAGAAGATGTACAAATGACCAATGAGCACAAGAAAAGTTGCTTAACATCACTAATCATTAGGGAAGTATAAATCAAAACCACAGTGAGAGGGGTGCCTGGTTGGTCAGTTGATTAAGCCACCGACTCTGGATTTTGGCTCAGGCCATGATCTCACAGTTCGTGGGTTCGAGACCCTCGTGGGGCTCCACACTGACAATGCAGAGCCTGGCTGGGATTCTCTCTCTCTCTCTTTCTCTCTCCCCCCTGTCTCTGCCCCTCCCCAGCGCATGTGTGTGCTCTCTCTCAAAATAAATAAATAAACTTAAAAACAAAAACCCACAGCAAGATACTATCTCACACCCATTAGGATGGCTACCAGGAAAATAAAAAAAAAGAAAATAACAAGTGTTAGTGAGGATGCAGAGAAATTGGAAAACTTGTACACTGTTGGTGGGAAGGTAAGATGATGTAGCCACTCTGGAAAATAATATGGCAGTTCCTCAAAAGGTTAAAAAGACAGTTATCATATACTCCAGCAATTCTGCTTCTGGGTATATGCCCAAAAGAATTGAAAGCAGGGTCTCAAAGAGAGATTTGTTCATAGTAGCACTATTCGTAATAGCCTAAAGTTGGAAGCAACTCAGGCGTTCATCAGCAAATTAATGGATCAACAAAATGTGATACATACGTGCAATGGTATATTACCCAGCCTTAAAAAGGGAGGAAATTCTACATTTCCCATGCTGCAATATGGATACATCTTGAGGACATTGTGCTAAGTGACATAAGCCAATCATAAAAAGACAAACCCTGTATGATTCCATTTATAGGAGGTACACAGAGTAGTCAAATCCATAGGGACAGAATGTGGTTGTCAGTGGCTGGGGGGGGGGGGGTAGGAAAGTGATTCTTTAATGGGTATAGAGTTTCAGTTTTCCTTTTTTTTTTTTTTTTAATTTTTTTTCAGCGTTTATTTTTATTTTTGGGACAGAGAGAGACAGAGCATGAACGGGGGAGGCGCAGAGAGAGAGGGAGACACAGAATCGGAAGCAGGCTCCAGGCTCTGAGCCATCAGCCCAGAGCCTGACGCGGGGCTCGAACTCACGGACCGTGAGATCGAGACCTGGCTGAAGTCGGACGCTTAATCGACTGCGCCACCCAGGCGCCCCAGAGTTTCAGTTTGTCAAGATGAAAAGAGTTCTGGAGTTGATTGCATATTACCTGAATGTTCTTGACATTAGTGAGCTGTATGCTGAGAAGCGATTACGATGGTATATTTCATGTGTATTTCACCACAATTTTTTTTGAAAGGTATTTTGGGAAAGTTAGAAAAAGTTGATATGCACTGGATATTATCGCTGATTTTTTTTTAGGTATGATAATGGTACCGTGGTTATGTAGAACGCTGTCTTCATTCTTAGGAGATGCACACTGAAAAACGTAAGATCGAAGTACAACCAGTTCTGAAATGCATGGATGGAAGGACGGATGCATAAATAAAGTTCCACAAAGCCAACCTGGCAAAATGAGCACAAGTGAATTCAGGCGGTAGATGTAGTGTTCCTCGTACTACCCTTTCAGTGTTTTCTTAACATGTGAGTGTTTTCATAATAAAAATTTAGAAAAAGAAATGTTACAATCGCTGTATGGACCCAGCTGGAGAAAATACAACCAAGCCACCATATATGCAAAAATAACTAGATTTTTCCATGTGCGTTAACTCTGGTATGACTGCCAAAAAAAAAAAAAAAATCCAACAAAACAAAAAAATAACCATTAGCTGTATTAATAGAAATGGAATATTTGTGGTGTGACCCTGGACAAGTTATTTACCTTTTGTAAGCCTTGGATTCCATAGGATGCAAAATGAGAATTCTTTTAATACCTTTCCTCTTGGGGTTGTGACAAGAATTAGATGACACAATGTATGTAAAAGGCTTGAAGCAAGAGCCAATATTCAATAAAGTCTCCATAAGGGGCTGGTGGGAGCAGAAGAATGAGGAAAATATTACAATCCTAATTGACTGTGTTGGTGGTGACACCATGAAACACAGTGTTCTCACAGGGTTGTCCTCTGGGTCCTTCCTGGGTGATACAGTCACGTCCTACAAGGAGCAGCTGAAGGATAAGGGGGTTGTTTCACCTGGAATTGGGACTGACTTTCTTCTGGGAGTGGAAAAACAGCACTAGGAGCAAAGGGTAAAAGTTTTAGTAAAACAAATCCCATCTTAAATAAGGAAAAGCAAAGTAGTGGTGAACAGAAAAGTAACTATCTTGGGAAGTTGTCAGCTCCCTGTCGTTGGTAATGGGTGGGTGGTAATCAGGCTGAACAACCGCTCAGTGACAAGGAGATTGGGGGGCACCTGGCTGGCTCAGTGGGCGGAGCATGCAACTCTTCATCTTGGGGTTGTGAGTTCGGGCCCCACGTTGGGTGTAGAGAGTTCTTAAATGAAAGGAAGAAGAAAGAAAGAGAAAGAAAGAAGAAAGAAAGAGAAAGGAAGGAAGGAAGAAGAGAGAGGAGAAGAAAGAAAGAAGAAAGAAAGAAAGAAAGAAAGAAAGAAAGAAAGAAGAAAGAAAGAGAAAGGAAGGAAGGAAGAAGAGAGAGGAGAAGAAAGAAAGAAAGAAAGAAAGAAAGAAAGAAAGAAAGAAAGAAAGAAAGAAGAAAGAAAGAGAAAGGAAGGAAGGAAGAAGAGAGAGGAGAAGAAAGAAAGAAAGAAAGAAAGAAAGAAAGAAAGAAAGAAAGAAAGAAAGAAAGAAAAGCAGATGGGGTCAGTCTTTCTGGTCCCTTCCAAGCCAGAAGGTCTAAGAATGCTTTTAAAATATGGCATCTGGGGGGCGCTTGGGTGGCTCAGTTGGCTGAGCAACTGACTTCACCTCAGGTCATGATCTCACGGTTTGTGAGTTTGAGCCCCGTGTCGGGCTCTGTGCTAACAGCTCAGAGCTCAGAGCCCGGAGCCTGCTTCAGATTCTGTGTCTCCCTCTGTCTCTGCCCCTCCCCCACTCATGCTCTGTCTCTGTCTCAGAAATAAATAAACATTAAAAATAAATAAATAAATAAATAAATAAATAAATAAATAAAATAAAATATAGCATCTGGTGGGCACCTGGGTGGCTCAGTCCATTAAGCGTCCAACTTCAGCTCAGGTCCTGATCTCACAGTCCATGAGTTCAAGCCTTGTGTTGGGCTCTGTGCTGACAGCTCGGAGCCTGGAGCCTGCTTCGGATTCTGTGTCTCCCTCTCACTCTGCCCCTCCCCTGCTCGTTCCCTCTCAAAAATAAATAAATGTTAAAAAATTTTTTAAGTATAAAATAATGCAGAGTGCTTGGTTTCTTCCAAGATCACCTCCAATTAAATGAAATTCTTTGGCCTCCATTGCTTTAGTTAACAAGCAACGCTGATAATGGGGGAGATGAAAGTAAGAGTGGAAAGACTCATGAAGCCATCACGGGACCTTATAAAAAGGAGTGCTAACTGCCTCTCCCCCTCCAGACTCCCACTGCTGTCTAATGATTTTTACTGATTCTCAGCAAAAATTGATATTCCCTTTGGCTAGGGGGCTAAGTGCCTATCCGCAAAGTAAGTGAAATATGGTGTCCTTGGAGCCCCTTAGCTCGTGAAATTACCAAGACCCATTATTTCAGCATGGTTGTCTCCAGGCCGGCTCCAACACATGACAAAAGAACCGGTAAGATGCCTGGTTCCTGCCTTCCCAGAAACTCGTTAATGTGTTTGACACCCCTTACTGGGAAAAGCTCAGGTGGAAAAGATTCTGAAGCCGGACGAGGGCTGGGATCTCTAAATATGTTGAAAATGTTATCTGTCTTTTCTCAAATATGTCTCTCTCATTCAGGTATTTGCTCTGTGATAGCCTTTTACCTTGACAGCCGCTGAGTCTCTGTGGCTTGTATTTCAGAACCGATAAGGAAAGGCAAGATCCCCCCCCATACCGCTCGCTGGGAGCACCTGGTGAGGAGAAGCCATATGTGACTGGGGCTGTGTGGCCTCACAGCCAATGCTGACCCACCTCCCCCTTGTCGTGCGTGCCTCACTCATCTAGAAAGAAGGTAACAGGAGAAAATAAATGGACTGTCTCTGAGGGGCTCACACACGCACTCTCTCTAGTGATCTTCTCATCTGCAGACTTGGCAAATTCTTTACAACGTCCGATCAAGAAGGGTTTTTTTTTTATCTGTTTTGTTTTATTTTGTTTCTGCACCTTCTCGATTTACTGCCCTGCTGCTGGGCTATATGTATGACGAGATGCCCCTATCAGGAGCCCCTTCAGAACTCTTCAAAGTCTGCGTCTATTGAAATAAACAGCGAGCCAGTCTCAGAATGTAGCTTCTTTGGGGCTAAAGCAGCATTTGCCTAAAGCGAGAGAGTAGATGCCAGACCCAAGTGATCTACTGCCCCTAATCTGGCTCTGTGTGCCTCATGTACCTCACCCCTCCTCTTCCTGTCTCACCCCAGCCTCCCCATCATTCCATCGTCAGGACCCCTGACAATAGGTCCCCAGGACCTGGGCTGAGTTATAGGATAGGAAGCTGCTTATGGCCTCCAGGTTTCTGCCTTCCATCTGCTTTGTGCCTGGCTCTCCAGACCAGTGCCAGGAGGCTCACAGGTGGAAGGGGTTGGAGATTTGGACTTTTGATCTGCTTATTCCTCAAAGTCTTCAAAGCCCTGACTATATGTCTGCCATGACCAGGATCTCGAACAAGGCCTGGGGGAGGAGGATGGCGGGGAATGGAGAATGTGGAAGAAAGCTGATTCCAATGAGAGTAGGCACCTGGGCAGTGCTATCGTCTCTAACTCCAGGGCTAAAACCCCTACTTCTTGACTATCTGTGTGTTATGACTCCCATCTCCTGTGAAGTCCTAGCACCCACACACCCATCATAAGAATTTGGCAAGATATGTCCTCAAAAAGACGCTTTCCCAAATTCACGTTAAAAGCCCCTTTTCCATTTTCCCCAGGCTTTCTATAATATACCAGACTTGAGCCTTTCAGCTTCAAGATCGGTCATGTTCAAAGTGCCTGCATCTTTCCAAACTGGGAGATCATTCCAAGGGGAGGATCCCTAAAGCCAGACCTCCCATCGTGGCCAAACTCTGGACCATTAGAGGTTTTCACAGAATCTAGGAGTCAACCGATATTTGATTTGGACTCTATTTGCAGAATTCTCCATCTTTAAAGGTTATACAGAGGGAGAGATTCCCTAGTTGAAGCTGGTGATCTTGGATATTTGGGTAGTCTGCTTGATATCTGTTCCTTAAAAGGAAAAAGGCAATGAATGACCTAAGACCTTGAACAATAGCTAGGGGTACAGTTGGGGCAGGTGGAATAAAAGCCATCATCCTAAATGCATTGCATATGCCAAATATGTGGACCAACATATAGATTCTTTAGGGCCAGGGACAGAAAAAGAAAATCACATGTTGCTTTTCATATATGCAATCTTGGGTACCTTACTTCTCTGAGCCTCGGGCTCCCCTGCTGTGAGGATAAGGATCATACTAACCAGGTTTCTGGGTGGCTCAGATGGTCGGGCGTCCGACTTCAGCTTGGGTCATGATCTCGAGGTTCGTGGGTTCAAGCCCCGCGTCAGGCTCTGTGCTGACAGCTCGGAGCCTGGAGCCTGCTTCAGAGTCCGTGTCTCCCTCTCTCTCTCTGACCCTCCCTCACTTGTACTCTGTCTCTCTCTCTCAAAAATAAATATCAAAAAAAAATTTTTTTAAAGGATTATACTAACCTCTCAGGGATGTGATGAAAACTAAAGGCTAACAGCAAAGTGCTGTCTACACGTCAATAACAACAACAATTGATCACAAGAAAGTAACTGCTGCCCTCAAGAAGGGGGGTCAGGGTGAAGCACTGTGAAAGAAGTAGAGTTACCCGGACAGCGAGTGATAAGGACGTGCAGACCCTGAGCAGCTGGCTTAGCCCAGGTCACCTGCGCTTCCTGCCCTTGACATAATAGAGCCTCTCCTTCCCACCTGTCCATGTGGTTTCTCTACTCTAATGCTCCTTTCCCTTCTCACAAATCACACAGACGCCGCTCAGCAAATGTTTGTTCCCCACAAATGACTGCCATTGTGATAGTACTGTCCTGGAGCTTGGGGATCTGTATGGATTACGGTACAGATGCCTGATGCAGCCCTAGAGGTCAAGTAGATGGACACAATTTGCAAGAGGTAAAGAGTTCCTCTAATTTCTCACCAGCCACCAGCCTGCCCTGTTACCCTCTCCTGCCCAAGCCTTGCTGCCTGCATCAACAGAAATATAGTGGCCAGCCCAAGGGTTAAGATAGTCTCACTCAGGGGCGCCTGGGTGGCGCAGTCGGTTAAGCGTCCGACTTCAGCCAGGTCACGATCTCGCGGTCCGTGAGTTCGAGCCCCGCGTCGGGCTCTGGGCTGATGGCTCAGAGCCTGGAGCCTGTTTCTGATTCTGTGTCTCCCTCTCTCTCTGCCCCTCCCCCGTTCATGCTCTGTCTCTCTCTGTCCCAAAAATAAATAAACGTTGAAAAAAAAAATTAAAAAAAAAAAAAAAAAAAAAAAGATAGTCTCACTCTACTTAGAACTGACACAGTCACACTGTGGATTTTCCGGACAGTTCGTTGTATAGAAACTATTTTTTTTTAATTTTTTTTTTAACATTTATTTATTTTTGAGACAGAGAGAGACAGAGCATGAACGGGGGAGGGTCAGAGAGAGAGGGAGACATAGAATCCGAAACAGGCTCCAGGCTCTGAGCCGTCAGCACAGAGCCTGATGCGGGGCTCGAACTCACGGACTGTGAGATCATGACCTGAGCTGAAGTCGGACGCTCAACCAACTGAGCCACCCAGGCGCTCCTCGTTGTATAGAAACTATTAACTAAGGAAAGAGGAGCAGGATGGGGAAAGTTGTGGAAATGAGGTCTTAGGAGAAACAAATGAAGGAATCAGGAATGTGTATCACTCTGGAGAAGGAAAGACCCAGGGGCACACATGAAAGCTGTCTTCAAATATTTGGAGAGGTAGCAAGTGGCAAAGGAATTCAGAGTCATTCTGTTGGCTCCAGAGGCAGCAAAGAAGTAAGGTGAGACCTAAAGAGTCAAATTCCTATTCCATATACAGAAATATTTCCTAGCATTTAGAGCAGTCGAAATTGGAGGAATCTTCCTTTACAAATAGCAATTTCCCTATTGCTAGAGGCGTGGGAGCCCAGCACGCGGTCGTGAAGACTGGGTGAGGGTGTAAAGTCTATACAGTCTTTTCCATCTCCGCGTTTTTCATTGTCCTTTTGCTTTGATTTGCCCCACCCTCATTCGCTAAGGCCATGTCAGGGGGGTACAAAGCGGAGAATTCCCAGCAATTGTCGACTTCAGCACTGTAATGTCCCGGGAAATTCACTCACCGGAAGGAGAAATAAAAGACTCTTGGGCTATGTTGAGGGGGTGCGTGGGGAAAGAGAGAAGGGAACAGAAGAGAGCGAGGCAATGCAGATTCCTCAGTTCTATGAGCTAGGAAGCAGCTAGATGGTCAACCAAAGGCAACATTGATCTGAAAGCCAGAGTAGTATCTCATTTGGGGGCAGGAACTTCTCTTCACATCTGCCAAAGGCCAGGAGAAAAACACTTCTTCCTGTTGCTAGAAGCAGATTTATAAGTAACTTACTCCTCCTCTGTCTCCATTCCCATAAACAACAAAACTCCTCCATTAAGTTTACAGAGTTGGGGAGTGTGTGTGTGTGTGTGTGTGTGTGTGTGTGTGTGTGTATTGGGAGGAAGCGAGAGTCCTTTCTCTCCAGGCACACTTAGTATGGAAACACCTGCTATTCAGACCTTCGGGGACCTGTGAGCTTTTCTCTCTCCTCTCCCAAACAAGGGCTTCAGACTCCACTGGGAACCACACCCTGTAACTCAGGAAACTGCTCCCAGAGTGAAGTGGGAAGGAGGGACTCTGGGGGTGCCGAGTTACATCCTCTGTGACGGCGGGAAAATTCTTGGCATCTTAAACCTTGCCTCAGTTGAAAGGAGAGGTTGGGAGAGGACTCCCCCAGGCTTCAACTGACCTGAGAGAAGAATTTGAGTTATGCCTCGGCAACTGAGCAAACATTTACACTTGTCACCAAAAATAAATTTGAAAACTAAATTTAAAAGATCGGGGGGGGGGGCGGGGAAGAGAGAGAGAATCAGGGCTTCTCTTGTTTTCCAAAGGAAGAAGCTGACATTCAGTTCAGCTCAGCACCTGGCAAATGCAGAGGACAGAAGAGCAAGAGGTTTGTGTACTGATCAAATTAAATTCAAACCTAGGATCCTGTTTTTCCGCTCCGCCTTGGAGATTTGTGAACAAGAGAGCTGGAGGCAGAGAAGGAAAAAGAGCAAAATTTGCTTTAATTTTTTTCCAGTCTCCCGTATTCCTTTGACTTAGAAAATCATAAAGAGGTAAAAGGAAGACCCGTATCTATTGTATGGGTCTTTTCTTATTCAAACAGAGGGATTTTAAAAAAAAAATTTTTTTTTAACGTTTATTTATTTTTGAGACAGAGAGAGACAGAGCATGAACAGGGGAGGGGCAGAGAGAGAGGGAGACACAGAATCCGAAACAGGCTCCAGGCTCTGAGCTGTCAGCACAGAGCCCGACGCGGGGCTCGAACTCATGGACCGTGAGATCATGACCTGAGCCGAAGTCGGACGCTTAACCGACCGAGCCACCCAGGCGCCCCCAAACAGAGGGATTCTTAAAAACGGGGTTTTCTCTAGTGAAATAGAGGGGGTTTTTCATAAAAGCAGGACTTAGGGACACACAGGTTATTTTTGTTAGATTAATATGACTCACATTTGGTTATCTTGATTTTTTTTTTGATGTGATAAGTTTGATTTTTTTTTTTTCCCAAATAGATTAGGATGTTGAAGAACCCGAAACTGGGGTTGGTAATAGGCACTAACCGGATGCTATTTTTCTTGTATTTTTGTATCCGTGCCTTTGTTCTTCACCATTAAATTCTAGGGATAAACACAAGTTCTTGCTCTTTTCCCTGGTCAAGGCAGGAAGACACAGGCAAAGCCTCCTAAACTGTGGGTCCAAAGACCCAAATGAAAACCAAAGGGGAAGAAAATCAGCTTTGCAGATCTTTGGTATTTGATGAAGATATTGTAGGAGATCAGCCATGTTTGGGACTTTTTGTTTGTTTATCTGTTTTGCTTTGTCTTCATTTTTGCTTTCCCTCTGAGCGCTTAGCCACCCATCACCAAACTTGGTGAGCTGATTAATTTCCCACCGATTTCCTCTTCGTTTCCATTCTGGGAGTTCTGTAGAGATAAACTCCACCCAGGGATTTTTCAGCAAAAGGCCCTCTTCCTTCTCACCTGTATGCCTAGAACGCTTCTGTTTTCCACTCACACTTCTCAGAAGTTTTGCTCTGCACCACTTACAGTCAAAGTAGAAACTCAAAGAGTGGGAGAGAAAGAGGACATTTTCAGGCAGGCATCATTGGCTGTCTCCCCGGGAGCCCGCTTTCTCCAGCTTTTGCAGCCATGTCTGCAAAGCCGTGTACTCGGTTTTTGGTCGAGAACACAAGTAACGATGCTTGTTTAAGCGTGAGGGAGGCCAGCGTATCTGTGGGAATGTGTCAAGGTGTGGATTTCAATAGGTTTTGAAATGTTCCCACTGTAGGTGGGGGAGCCTGTGAGCCTGCAGGCACTTTCAAAGGCATCTTCGCAATTCTCCGTTTCCAACGCACCTAAATTGCTGGATTTGAATTGCTGAATCGAGACCCCATGCCGGATTCAGCACCCCACCCCCACCCATCCTCCGGCAAAGCCGTTGCCTTCCTGCCCGCCTCTGGCTCTTGGTAGCTTCAGCCCCGTGGGTCAGATCTCTCCTGCCAAACCCCAAAGGTGGGGATTGAACACTGAGTTCTGGAAAATGACTGAGTGTAAATGGGAGACACCGTGGAATGACTGGAGGTGGTGGAAGGGGCGCGGGGGGGAAGAAGTTGGGAACCGGAGAACAACGTGGGATAGCTCGTCCACCATCTACCGGCCTGTGTTTGCTTACATAGACTCTGAAGGCTTTTCTCCTGAACAGCATGTTGTCCAGATTTTGCCTCTTCAGACTCCCCGTCCTAAAAAACAACAGCAGCTGGCAGAGGCTGTGGCCTGTTTGAAGTGGGGAATCCGAGAACCCTGGCCAAAGGCATTAAAACCATGCCCAGGACCCGTGGCCCTTGACAAATCTGCAGGTTGCTGCTGAGGCATTCTTTCCCCCAACTTTGTTCCTTCTAAGGGACCCCCGATCTAGAAATCTAGCCCCAGGGTGGAACAGAGGGTGCAGGGGACCGTTCCTTTTCCTAGACGGTTTTCCCTTCCCTTTCCCTTTTCTGTTCCAGGGTGGAACAGAGGGTGCAGGTGCCTGTTTCTGTGATCAGGATCCATGTGTGTACCTCGGTGGTAGGAATGAGCAAAAGGATGTCATCAATAGCCAACAATTTCCAATGGTAGCAACTGACCAGGCTAGGCTGGGTGATCTTCCCGAGAGCGGGGAACTTCCAACAGGCGGCCATCTTTGCCCGAGTTCCATTAAGCATTGAAAGTAATGCTTTCCCTTGTTCCCTTTCAGACCCAACAAGCCCATCATCCCCTGCTCTGTGCCTATTGGTCCCAGAAAGGGAAGATATGCCAAGTATTTTTAGAAAAGATAAAAGGAAACCTTAGTCTATCCATGTCTGAGTGACCCTAGACTCTGTGGGGTTGAGTTGGGAGATGGAGAGGGAAAAGAAAGGCTTATTTGCGCCAGGAGTGACTCACTGGGATCTCCTCACCTGGATCTCTCTGCAGAAGGACAACCGTTCCATCCCTTTTCTACCAACGTTTCTACAAATCTAAACACCCAGGGGCCCCTGGCTGGCTCAGTCCCTAAAGCATACTCTTTTTTTTTTTTTAATTTTTTTTTTCAATGTTTATTTATTTTTGGGACAGAGAGAGACAGAGCATGAACGGGGGAGGGGCAGAGAGAGAGGGAGACACAGAATCGGAAACAGGCTCCAGGCTCTGAGCTGTCAGCCCAGAGCCTGACGCGGGGCTGGAACTCGCGGACCGCGAGATCGTGACCTGGCTGAAGTCGGACGCTTAACCGACTGCGCCACCCAGGCGCCCCAAGCATACTCTTGACCTCAGGGTTGTGAGTTTGAGCCCCATGCTGGGAGTAGAGCTTACTTTAAAAAAAATCCAGCTGGGCCTTCAAATCCCTTACATTTCCAAAGTTGAGTCTTTTCTTGAGTTTGCTTAACTGAAGGAAGCCCAAATAAAACCTCTGCGGGTGAACCCTGGGAACAGACTCACCCTGAAGCTACAGAAATCAACTCTCTCTGTCATTTGCCAGAGAAAGACACCTTTAACGTACAAAGGTGGGAGAAGAAGAAAATGCCTCCCGAGTCCCCTCCCATCCGCAACCTTACTTTAATTACCTTCATGGTAACACGTCGATTATGTTAACAAGCTTGCAATAATCAAACGCCTGAAACTGACATCCTTTGAGAGCACCATTTGGGGGGTACCTGCCTTCTAGACAGGAACATTTTGCTTCACTAGTCACTTTATCAACAAATACAGCATCTACTCTGTGCCAGGCACTAGAAACGGAGCCAGGAACAAAACAGACAAAAACCTCAGCCTTCGTGGACCGTAAAATCTAGAATGTTAGGAGATAAGAGACTGTTCTCATATGTGGCTGCTGGAAACCGTGTGTCGCCTCATTATGTACAAGCGCTTTTAGTGTCTTTGGAAAAAGAGCCCAGACTGTTACGAGTTTCCCGAGTGTCTCTATGATTAAACATAGCCCATGATACTAATCACGTGCAGAGACATGACCCTTTGTAGCCCTGGACCGGCTCCCCAACCCAACGGGTCCATTTTAGGCCAAAAAGACCATCGTTTGCTGAGTCGTCTCTCCTCTGGGAGGCCCCCGGTTGCTTGCCGGTCCAGCAAGAGTGGAGAGACCAGGGCATGACCCCACGACCGGGGCCCTTCCCCTCCCCTCTTCTGGCCTCAGCAATCCCCTGGACAGGCAGCTCCGCCAGGGCTGGGGGTGGGGGGCTGCTAGCCATTTTAGGGCTGAACTCTCCATGAACCAGGAAAGGAAGGGGGGGGGGGACAGCAAAGCAGAGCCAGCAGGAGCAGGCTAGGGAGGCCAGGCTTCTGGGCAAACCTCTCTGGCTGGGTAAATATTGAGCTGCCTCATCTCCAAGGTGGGGGTTGAAATGGAGCTGTCAGACCAGAGTAAACTGAAGGGAGCTTCAGGCCCCAAAGGAGCAGAGAGCACATGCTTTGTGGGGCTCCTTCCCTCCTAGGTTCTCTGGCAGGCAGAAAGGGCTGCAGGACTGAGAGTTGTCTGGACTCAGGCCAGTGATCTTGAGAGCCTGGAGGAAATGGACTGGGGGTAGGAAGAGAAAGAGTGATTTTAATTAGCTCTAACTAGGCCAGTAGACTATATCCAACAGGATGATTCCTCCACCCACCCTCCCACCCTCCGATCCCCCCACTAAGCTTAACATTCTTTCTTACTTATGTCTTCTTCTGTCCTCAGATGAAAGGATGAGTCAAGCTGCAGTGGGATAATCCAATTTACATCAAAGACTGGGAAAGCAGGCCCAGAGAGACTGGGTGACTTCCCTGAGGACGCACAGGAGTCTCTCGATAGAGTAAACTTGCGTCTCCCGGCTTCTTACAAAATTCTTCCTTTCTCTGAAGTATCTGACCCGTTCATTTCCTAATGAAGAGAACAACCGTGGACAAGGGCCAGGAGGCCTTTGAGCTAAAGTCTACAGCTGCTCGAGCCTCTCTATTCTCCCAAGAAGGGACATTAAATAGCTTGCATCTCCAACTCCTGTCCCACCCAGGACTCCCTCTGATTATTGAAAGCATTGAGAAAGCCAGGGAGACAACAAAGCTGAAGCCTCCGGAATATTGCGATTGAGTCGTGCAAAGGAGGTCATTCAAGGAAGTCCTGAGACTCCGGACTGAGTCATCAGACAAAAAAAAAAAAAAAAAAAAAATCTAGTACAACTGCAGAGAGTGCCAATGTCGTGGAGTAGAGTGAAAATGTGCTCCCAGAGTTCTGCAAGAAGGCTATCCTGCCAAGAGCATGACTCATCGTGACACTGGACCAGTATTCTGTGGGGCTACCCTGAATCCTTTTGTTCGTAATCATTTTATTCCCTCACAGCAAGTCCCATGGTCATGGTACCAGGTGGGTCTGTGGGTGCAATGCAGGAGGACCCCGGCTGGAGGACGTCTGCTCCCATGATGCCAAGACCAAGAACAACTCAGCGCAAGAAAGTAAGAGGAAGGTCTTATGCGAATAGAAACATAACACAGAAAATCTCTACTGAATCCACTTCCAGGCAGTGTTCTTTTTTATTATTATTTTACTTGAGAGAGAGAGAAAGAGAGAGCTGGGAGAGGGAGAGAGAGAGAATCTTAAGCTGGCTCCATGCTCAGCGGGGAACCCGACGCGGGGCTCAGTCCCAGGACTGTGAGACCCCAACCTGAGCTGAAATCAAGACTCGAGACGTTTAATGGACTGAACCACCCAGACGCCCCTACCAGGCAGTGTTCTAAGTAGGTCTCATATACCTCCTTTATTCCTCAACAGCCTCCATTTTATAGCTGAAGAAATGGAAGCACAGGGAAATCGAGTGACCAGCAATAGCTTACCCAGCTAATAAGGGGGGAAGGGGGGGACCGCATTGAAAATGAAGTGACACTTTAGAACCCTTGCTCTCCACCAGTGTAAGTTGGGAACTCAAGATGTCTGCCTTCTTGCCCAGCCTCCCATAATGGGAGGGAGAAAGGTGCGGAGGCCCTGAGAACTGTCCCCCTCCATGGGGGAGTGCCCGGAGACCTGAAGGAAATGAGGAGGTCTCAGTCAGACCTGCTTGAGCTGTTCTCAGCTGCTAAGGAGGGAATCCCTTCTATAGACCCATAACTTGCCCTTAGACCCCTAGACGTATCAGGGATCCAACAAGATCCGAGTGTGACAAGTAAGCGTAGGTGTGTGCAGTCCTGAAGGTCCAGATGCGCCCTGGAATAGATTAAGGACCATAGAAGTGGGAGAGGACATGTCCCTTATCATGATGACAATTACTATTAGAGCCCACGTTTATTTATTAGGGACTATTCCAAGTATTTTTCACATATGAACTAATTTAATTTTTTTTTTAACGTTTATTTATTTTCAAGACAGAGACAGAGCATGAACGGGGGAGGGGCAGAGAGAGAGGGAGACACAGAATCAGAAGCAGGCTCCAGGCTCCGAGCCATCAGCCCAGAGCCCGACGCGGGGCTCGAACTCACGGACCGCGAGATCGTGACCTGAGCTGAAGTCGGACGCTTAACCGACTGAGCCACCCAGGCGCCCCACATATGAACTAATTTAATCCTAACATCAACCCTATGCAATAGGTACAATTACAATCCCCATTTTGTAGGCAGGGAAACTGGTCGCAGGGAATTAGACAACTGGCCCAAGGCCACCAGGCTATGACAGGCGAGGTTTGAAGGAGTTGAACCCAGGTATCCCAGACACTTCCCCAAATCCTCAGCCTTCCTTCCAGACTCATCTGGATCCCCACCCACCCCCATCTGAATCATCCCGAGATGCCCCCAGCCTCCCCATCCCAACTCCCCTCCAGCAGCCCAGCGGTTTGGGTGCAAAGGAATGTTCGTAACAAAGAAACTAACTTAAAAGTAAGAACTTCAGGGTTTTTTTAAATCTTTTTCTTGTCTCTCTTGTGCAGGAGATCAAAGGGCCTCACGTTGGGAGAACAAACGCTGCAGAAGAAGGCAAATGAAAGAAGAAAAGTTCACACTTCGGGCTGAGAAACAGATGGTGTGGAGGGAGGCTTGGGTGGAGTGGGAAGGCTCCACCGCCCCCCTCCCCCGACAGTGGGGGAGGGGTGCGGAGATGCTCCTCCGAAGCCTAAACAGACTTGCAACCAGCCCTGAGAAGAATTCTGTCTCCGGTGAGGAATCAAGGGGAAAAAATTCTCTTAACATTTTAATTTTCGGGGCGCCTGGGTGGCTCAGTAAGTTAAGCGTCTGACTTCGGCTCAGGTCATGATCTCACGGTCTGTGAGTTCAAGCCCCGCGTCAGGCTCTGCGCTGACAGCTCAGAGCCTGGAGTCTGCTTCGGATTCTGTGTCTCCCTCTCTCTCTCTGCCCCTCCCCTGCTTGTGCTCCGTGTCTCTCTCTCTCTGTCTCTCTCAAAAATAAAGGAACATAAAAATTTTTTTTTAAGATTTATATTTTCAAAACAGGAGATTTTTCTCGAGTTGGTCGTGGTAAATGGAGGTGTGGGGGTGGAGGGCTTTCCAGTTCTGCAGAAAATGCACTTTCCGATCTCCTGGTGAATATAATTCTCCTCGCCCCCTCGAGGGCTGTGAAAAACCCACCTTTCTGAAAGCCACAGAGGAATCCATGAGTAAAGCAGTTTGGCATCTATTCTGGAAAGTTTAACAGTGAAAGCCATCAACATACTTCAATAGCGGAAAAATGTGTTTCTGTTTGTGTTGCCGTCCTCCTCCTCTGTCAGTTTTGATAGGAAAATGCACAGCGACCTTTTCTTTATCCAACTAACTGCCTTCTGTGTAGACCAGTCTGGAGTCCGAGTGGGATTTAGGGGAGCGCAAAGTGGGAACGATGTTTGCATCTAAGGAGATAGGAGACTCAGGCTCATTGTGGATTATTTTGAGGCGCCCCGCTGTTAACAGAGAATCAATTTGCCCCTCACCCTTCCCCGGGGGAATCTGAGGGTTCCTTCTGCTATGACCAAAATCAAATGGGCCGGCCTTCCCCTTCCCTCCTGTCTCCTCCATCACGCTTCCCTCAGGACCTGTCAGCCCCAGTCTGAGGTCCAGCTCCACCACCCCTGTGGTCCTGCTCTAACCACTGCTCCTTCGCCTTCCCTGCATCCTTGCCCATTTGCTGGCCCCAAGGTTGGAGGGTCCACAAATCCCTTCCACCAGAAGGCTCTACCGGCTTACAGTAAACGGCTCCAAGCAAGGGGAGTTTTGTTTCCACAGACACTTGCTCTGTCCCCTCGGTCAAGGTGACCCCCTTTGGGGAAGCCAACCTTGGTGGCAATTTCAATTTAATGCAGAAAAGCAGTTAATAGATTTTTTTAAGGACAGAGGGCAAGACAGCAGCCTCTGGAAAAGCTAAGCCCACACTTCCCTTCCCCTCCGGCTGGGCTGTGCAACTCTCGATAACGTTGCCGCTACTATAATGGCATCGTTTTCATTAGGAAGCAAATGCTCAGCGTTTCTTACGGACGCTCCTAGTCCTTTTCGCAGCCTCTCTTCCTTTGAGGTCACAATTAAGTGGATGGGGTGGATAAGACAACCCCTTGGTCCCGCGCCCCCACCCCCATGCCCAGCTGTCCGGGCTCCGGGGCCTTTGGACTCCCCGGGTCACCGGAATCAATAAACCGGGCCGAGCCCGCAGGCCGATGTCAGCTCGACGGCACTGCGGGGCGAGTGAGCGATGGCGGTTTGGTGGCCGTCGCGGAGCTTCCTGAGCCCCGGCCCCCCGCCTCCGCCGACCAAAGGTTTGTCAGTGGGACCGGCCAGGAGACAATAGCTGCCCCCGCGGGCTCGCTGTTGGCTTGTTTGGAAAAGCCCAGAGGCGCTTCGAGGTAAAAAGGTCAGCGCGGGATTGGGATTTACCTCGGGGGGGAGGGGGGGGGGGAGGGCCTCTGCTCCCCGCCCCCAGGCCCTCCCACGTCCTCCAACAGGCCCGCTGGGCGCTGGGCGGGCTACCTGCCCTTCTCCCGAGCCCCACCCCTCCCGCCCCGGGTCGTGGCCGCCTCCCCTCTGCCGTCCAGCGGCCCGGAGACCCAGGACGTTCACCTTGAGCCAAGGAAGGGCCCTTCGGAGGCGGGCCGGCTAGGGCCAGAGTCTCCCAGCTACCCTGGCTTCCTTTGTCCCGATGTCCCCATCCCCGTTGGTTGGGGGCTTGCGGGTGGGAACTGCGGGCGTTAGGGGGTAACCCGTGTGCCCTTCTGGAGTTTGTCAGCGACCCATCCTCTTTCTCTGAGCAAGAACTGATTGGGAGGGGGCACCTTACACAGCCTCCCCACCCCCACCTCACTCCTTCAGCAAACTTTCAGTGTGAAGGCCCACTCCATGCCAGGCCTCCCTCTGGGCCGCGGGGAGAGAGCAGGGGGTAGGGAGTAGAGGGCCTTTGCTTTCCCCCACACTGCCTCCTCTTTTTTTTTTTTTTTTTTTTTTTTAAAGCACCTTTTCTGTTCTCTCCAAATAATGTTTCCCCCTTTTCCTGCCTCCCTCCCTCTCAGGACCCTCTCCGGGCGATTTCCTTCCCACTCTCTTTTTCCCACCTCTTTCCTGGCTGCTCCAATGACCCAAGGACTGACCACAGTCAGACCTGGAGGCTGGGGCCCAGTTCTGCTTTGGTCCCACCCAGTAAGTCCTCTTTATCCAGCTGAGGTCTTCCAGCTCAAATCTTTCCAGCCCAACCAGCATTCACCAAATCTTCCCCCATGTCTCCTCAGGGCTCTTGGAGTATGATGCCTCTTCCACCCTGGGGGGGGGGGGGGGGGAGATGGAGGAGCAGACAGAGTCGGGAAGAGGGAAAAACACAGACTTTATTGAAATGAGGTAGCTGGAGGTACAGAGAGAACCCGGCTCGCTTGGGGCTCAGGTTTCCAGAAACTCCCGTGGCACCTCCACTGTTTCTAAGGTTCAGAGAAATGCTTGCTGCTTTTGGGAGCTCTCACTGCACCTGGGCCTCCCTAGGCTGCCCCAGGGGTAGAGGTGGATGGGGAGGAGGGTCCTGGGTTTTCCAGGAGGCAATAAATAGGGGAGGAACTGGTGGGGGCGTGCCTGCGCCTTCCTGGTAGAGGCTTGCTGGGGGCAGGCCTCGAACAACGTTCCAGAAGTCTCCGGAGTACCAAGTTCCAAAACACTTTGGTGGCTTAGAGATGAGGTCGCCGGTGGAAGGAGGCAGGTCTCAGAAAACAACTTCTGGAGGCTGAGTTAGTGCAATACAAATGTGCCAGGAGGGGGTTAATAAGGTTGGGGGGGCAGTTTTTTTGGTCTGTCACAAGGCAGCTGGTGCTGTTGTAAGGTCTGTGGTGACTGGAGTGATTAAGCATCGGTAACAGGCCTGCACCCAAAAACCTCCCTCAGGAGAAACTTCAAGGCCTTCCCTCTGTCCCGGCCTGGAAGGGAGAGTTAGGAACCGAGGGCTCCGGAAGAGTCCTTGAGATTCAAAGGCACTAACTGAACACACGGAAGTTGGAAAGAAGGGAGAATTCAGGAGGGTGTGGCTGGCTCCTACCCCACCCACGTGCTGGTGCCCAGATGAAAGGCGGAAGGAAGCCCTTCCCTCCACAGTTGACACGTTCCGTGTCTCCCATGCCTCTGGTCCTGTAGGGTCCCCAGCCATCAACACCCCGCCCGGACCAGAGAAAAGCGTTTCCCCAGTCTCCCCAAAAGCAGCCGTAAACGAGCGCCCGGCCTTGGTGACGGCTGGCTGGAACGATGAAGTCGAGGCCTGGCTTAGGGAGAGCGCAGGAGAGGGGCTGGACTGAGGCGCTCCAGAGCGGAGGAGCCCCGACGGTCGGAAGGTTTCATTCAGGAGGTGATAGAGCTGGGCGAGGCCTCCGGGGAGGTGCACGTCGACTGGTCGGAGGCGTCTCCAGCCGCCTCCTTGGGGCAACCCGGAGGGGCTGGGGGCACCCGGCCTCCCTCCCGCTCGCGCTTCTTCTGCTTCATGCGCCGGTTCTGGAACCAAATCTTGACCTGCGTCTCGTTGAGCTCTAGGGTGGCGGCGATCTCCACCCTCCGGGCCCGGCTCAGGTACTTGTTGAAATGGAACTCCTTCTCCAGCTCGGTCAGCTGCCGCGTGGTGAAGTTGGTGCGGAGGCCGCCGGGCGCGCCAAGGCCCAGCTCAGACACCTTCGCTAGGGGGGGCGGGGCGGGAGAGACAGGGGGCCACGTCAGTTCTTTCACCTCTTTCTCCTTCCCCTCTCCTCCTCCTGGGCCAGCTCTAGCTAACCCCCCCCCCCACCGCTTCCTTGCAACTTCAGCTCTCAATGTGCCCTTGGATCACCAGACACCCCCAAATTCAGACCAAGCCCCCTTCTACCTCCCCCATCTCCCCCCCCCCCCAACATAAGCAGGTCCTGGGTCTGTGCTGGGCACACAGATCGAGAAGCAGGGGAGTGCGGGGGGAGGGGGGCGGTGTGGAGACTTACTCCTAAACGTAACCGGGCACTCGCTGGGCAGGGAAACCCCAAGTGACCTGAAACTGGGCGGAGTGCTCTTACCTGCCTCTACTGGACTGCTCCACCTGTCCTGCCGTCCCAGGCCTAGGACACCCTCAGTGCAGGAGAAGCAGAGCTGTTTGGGGCCCCGGAGAAGGGGTGGCCACGCCTGTCTCATACCTGTCTTGGGTGGGTTCCTCTTAACCTTCATCCAGTCGAAGGTCCGGGCTGTGGGGGTGCTGGGTTCTGACGGGCAGGGCGATTCCTTGTCCTCGGAGAGGAGATCAGCATAGGCCGATGCAAAGCTCGCCGTCTGCTCGCTCCCAAAAGGGGGCTGCGGGGGAGGGTAGGGCCCCGGGCCCGCTCCACCGGTTCCGTAGCCGTCCGACAAGCCCCCTAGCTGGGCCCCGTAACTCGAAGGATGGTAATAGCCTCCGTCTCCTTCGGGTTGGCCCAGAGGGTAGTACTGAGAGGGCCCGTAGCTGGGGTTGCAGGCGGCCGGGGCGTACCCCGAGGTCGCCGAGCTGGGGAAGGGCAGCCCGAGCGCAGAAGGCGGCTGCTGGGGGGGATAGCCTGAGTTCTGCTGGAGCGCAGGGCTGGGCAGTCCCCCGCCATAGCGGGTCTCCCCTGCGTAGCTGTCAACAGCCGGAGCCGAGCTCGGGGGGAAGGAGGTAGGGGCGCTGTGGGCGCTGTGGGCGCTGTAGGCGCTGGGTCCCCGGTTACAGAGTGGGTACTCTAAGAAGGAGTTCATCCTATTATAGTCCATGCGTGGAGGCCGCAGGAGGGTCGGCCCGTCTGGGGGAGACACCCTCTTGCCCTACAACCTTTCGGCAGTATGTCACAACGCTGAAGCTTGCATCCATGGCCTGGCCCAGCTCGCCCGGGCCAGGGCTCCCCCAGGAAGGGGGTAGGGAGTGGGGGTGGAGGGGCGCATGTGATCTCTCCCAGGCCAATGGGCGCAGCGGGCCAGAGTTTGGCAGCCCCAGCGCCCATCCATCACCCCCCAAACATTAGCATGACAAAGACACTTCAATCACCCGCAGCCCATCCATCTGAGAGCGACGTGGAAGCGTCAAAAACATCTTTCTTCAAAGACTTTTGGAAAGAAGGGACCAGAGGGAGAGGGGGTAAAAGTTAGAGGAATATTCAAGACTTTCCTCCCCTCCCAACCCCCAAGGCCTTCAATAGGCTCCTGGGTTATTAGATTTGGACAAATTCAACCCAGCTGCCCCTCACTCTTTCCACCCCCCCCCCAAAGGACTCTTCCCCCCCCCCTGCCCCAAGGCTGTAGACTGGGAGGTGGGGTATCTAGCCTCCTTACTTTGCCCAGAACTCCCACTCCTGGTCTCTGTCTCCCAATTTATCTTGGGGTGATGAGCTAGGCCAGCGGGGGGGGGGGGGCAGGGGGAGGTATGTTATCTTGGGCCAAATGGATACCTGTGAAGGAAGGGGGTGCAAAACACCCAAGGGCGAGGCAGGGCCTAGAGTCTAGAGGGAGAATTCATTAACCGAGAGGTGGGAAACGCATTTCAGGGAGCAAGACAGGAAGGCAGAAATGTGCAGAGGGGGGCGAGAAACGCCCCATTTCTCCCTCCACGTCTCCGCATAAACGCTCTCTCCTCATTCACACATCCATTCCTCTCCCTCAGCCTCACTTTATATTCTCTCTGTCTCAATCCATCTCTCCATTCGTCCGTCTCTCTCCATATTTATATTCGTTCCCTACCTATCCATCACCTCATCTCTCTAGATGTATTTATCCTCTCTCTAGCCATCCATAGCTGTAGCTGGCTCACTCACTCAGACTCAAATAACTCCTTGTATCTCTCCAGAGAGCCACAATGGGCACAGAGCTAGGTGATGTTTACAGGGGGAAGAGGAGGGAATTTTTATTCTCTCTCTCAAGTGTTCGAAACTAGCGTAGCTCCTGTGTTCCCCCTGGTTCCCTCCTCCCCCTCTCTCCCTCACCACCTTCCATCCCCTGTCCCTGCCCCCCCACCCCCACTCCCCCACCCCACTCCCATCCCCCCACCCCCCCACCTCCCGCCACCGCCTATCCCAAACCTCAAATTCCCCAATTCAATACCAATTGCAGCTTAAAGATTAGTCCAGTTTTCAGGGAACTTTCTAGAATAGGGCGAGGGAATTTGTTCGGAGAATGGGAGAATCAGTGTGGAGGTCCTGAGGTTCAGGAGTGGAGTCTCACCCCTCGCCTGCTCTGTGTCTGTCGGGTTAGGGTTGGGGGAGGGGAGGAGAACAGGAAGTGCCTCCTTCTGTCTCTTCAGACCCAGATGGGCCTGGAAGCGAAGCTCTTAGGTAGACCCCATTGATTCTCCTCCTCCAGACTCGGAGGACAAGAGCTTGGCGCAATCCAACACCCACGCTCATTTGTAACCTGTCAGGGTGTCTGCCTGACCCGAGGCCTGGGGCCGGGGCTAGGGCAAGTCCAGAAGGGCAAGAGTTCAGGGAAGGGATCTCTGTAAACAACTGAATTCAGGAGAGGAAAGGAAGCAAGCAGGTGAGACAGGTCCAGAGAGGACCCTCAAAACTTCTCAGGTTTCCCCACGCCTTAAAGGGCAGGGTGAGTACTCATCCTTTGCAAAGAACCCCAAAGCTGGCTCTCTCTCCCAGCCTCTGTGTCCATATTTCTGTTTCCCATTTCCCCTCACTTTGCCTGTGCCTTTTGGTCCCTTCTCCCGCTTTCTATCTTTATCACCAGAATCACACTACCTTTCTCTTCTCTTGATAACCCTTCAGCACTGCATCGCTTAGCCCCCAACTATGAAAGAGCTCACGGGCCCCTTGTCCTTTTCCCTCTTTACATGTACTCTGCTTGGGACCCTGCTTCAGACCAGAACAAGTTGGGGGAAGGGGGACCAGCTGGTAACTTCTTTAAGGGAGATACAATGGGGGAGGGGGAGAGAATGTTCACTGCCAAAGGGGTGAGGGCAGACAAAGGAGAGTTGAGATGGGGGCAGGGGTGGCCTGCAGGGGGGTTGAAAAGAAAAGGAGTGTGGAGGTGAGAACAAGCCTATTTTTTTTTCTGTTTTCTCTTCTTGGGTTTACAGATGTCCCTAATGGTTCCCTCTCACTTTAAGATATTCTCCACCGAGACCTTTGCAGAAGACGGGTAGATAGAGGGTTAGGATTTCTCATCTAACCCCAAATCTGATTGAGGCCTGTGTCTGACCTGGCTGCCCAGCCTCTGAGAGTTGTCACTTCACTCTCTACCTTTCTCCCTCTACCCAGAGAGAACCCGCTCATCTCGTCCCTTGCTTTTCCAATTAAGGGAACAATTTGAGGTCTAGGGGAAGCAGTGAATTCCAAGCCAGTTTAATAAAACAGCAGAAATCTGTCTGGGAGTTGGGGAAACGCAGCCTCCCTGTAACAGCCCAAGTGACCAATAGTCTATCACTAATGACAAGATGAAAAGGGTTGGGGAAAAAGTGTCTCAAGTGAAACCGTCGATTGCAGAGATGGTTTTGGCCTTAGCTCTCCAAATTCAGTATAATCTCTAATTCATCCCTGAGTCTTGCTCCCTTCGCTTGTGTAGCAGAGAGATTAAAACTTCCTCAAATTCCTGCTGGCTCTCCCAGCCCCAGCAGAAATGACTGGGGGGAGAAAAGTAACTTGGCTCCCTATGTGTTCCCAAGTCCCTTCCTCCTCCAAAGAAACCGCACCAGACTCTGGCCTGAGGAGAAGGTCTATGAAGCCTGAATTCTTTGCTAAATTCACAGCTGATTATAAAACAAAACAAAACAAAACAAACAAACAGAAATAATCCATAGCTGGAAAAAAACCTATGGGTGTAGGATTTTCTGATTGACCAAACTCAATTCACCAGAGAAGTTCTGGGTAGACCCAACACGAAAGTGAAATAAAGCGGATTGATTTCCTCTTTTATATACTGTGTGTCTAAATAGTGGAGCAAGGGGAACATAGGCATGTTTAGAGCTGAAATTATCTTTGAGAGGTGCCCCTCCTTTTCACACCCAGGATGCAGGCAGGGGGGCCATTCTAATCAGAATGGGGGGAATGTGTTAGAAGTTTACACCTGATTCTGGCCTGTGTGTGTGTGTGTGTGTGTGTGTGTAGGAAGCTGCCTTTGCCGGGGGTTAGCAGAAGCTATCTGTACAGTTTCTTCATAAGGTCCCCAAGTGTCTCTCTGCCTGCTCTCCCCAGCCCAGTTCTTGAAGGCCAAGACCAAGATCAAAGGTTGGAACTTAAGAATTAAAAGGGTTGTCATAGGGGCGCCTGGGTGGTGCAGTCGGTTAAGCGTCCGACTTCAGCCAGGTCACGATCTCGCGGTCCGTGAGTTCGAGCCCCGCGTCAGGCTCTGGGCTGATGGCTCAGAGCCTGGAGCCTATTTCTGATTCTGTGTCTCCCTCTCTCTCTGCCCCTTCCCCGTTCATACTCTGTCTCTCTCTGTCCCAAAAATAAATAAATGTTGAAAAAAAAAATTTAAAAGGGTTGTCATTTTTTTTCTCTATAAGAGATGGCTGTTTGAAGAGAGATTGGAGTCTGAATTCACTGGTGTTTCTTTTAATACAAGCTGATTAAATTGTTACAAATCTGGTTGAGAATCATAGACTGTGGGCAGTACATATCATAAGGGGAAGACTACTAGTTTGGGGGCTGGAATACTTGGGTTCAAGTCCTTGCTTGGCCATTTCTTAGCATTATGACTCCGGACAGATTTCTTGGTCTCTCTGAGTCTCAGCCTCAGAGAAGAAGAATGGGTTTAATTCTACTGACTTCACTGCCTCCTTGGTGGGATTAAAGCAAACAAGAAAATATAAACAATAGAGAACTCTATAAATGTTGATATTAACATTACATTCACATTCTAAAATACTATGAGACAGTTTTCTGCTTTTTACTATAACTGGCATATTAAAATCTGGACAGATGTGATAGGAAAATACCATGTGTGCTATATTTTCATGTAACGGATCACCATATATTATACATATGTATTCTATCATATGCAAATTTCATCAAGAATTGAGAAGTTTGGCTCTGTTTAGGCACAGGATTCTCTTTTAAACTGCAGAGTTCTTTGGAAACTAAAGCCTAATATTATATAATCTACAAAGAACCCAAAGGATTAAAATTGTAGCAGGAAGGTGAAGTTCGATATTAGCAAGAATTTCCTGATCTTCCAAATATTTGGAAAAAGTTTTCTAAGGAAACTAAGGAAACCTAAGGAAAAGGTTTTCTAAGTTATCTCTCCTTCCTTGAGGAATGTAGCTTAGAAACTGCCTTTCTGGGTGGAGTAGGGGTTGAGCCTAACTTCTGTATTCTAGATAGATTTCATCTGGAATGAAAGGTAAATCAGAGAGTTGGAATCTTCCTAAAAGGAAAGATTAGAGTGACACGAAGAATTGAAATAATTTTCTCCTTAATTGGGTTTCTCCAAGTGCATTAGTTGCGGCCAAAATACCCACTTCGGAAACTTTATAGAACAATGACCAAGATGAATTTGTACCTGGATGACTGTCCAGACTGTGATTTTTTTCTGTAGTGTTTGGGAATTAGAGAAGGTTTGAGGAGGGCTTTTTTACTTTTGACTCTGTTCTCAGGAGGAAGCGGATTTTTAGATGTCCTTCAGGCACTAAATATCTGCTTCCCAGCTGAGTGTGAAGAGGGGGGTGGGGGTGGGGACAGGAGGGCAGAACTAAGCCTGAGAGGTCAAGGAAGGATTTGGGCCACACCAACCACAGGAGGTGGAGGGGCTCCCATGGGGCCAAAGGCCGCTTTCTGCAAACTGAGGACATGTATTTGACTAGAAAAAATACATCTTCAGGAAGATGTACAGCACGGCCACAGAATGCTTGTCAGAAACTTAGGGGAAAGGTGGGCAGGTGAATTCAGCAGGGCTATTTAAGGAGACCCAGAACTTGTACCTGTGCTCTGATGCCCCAGCACTGAGACAAAACCTGTCTAAAAGGGACTTTTAAGATCTAGTACACCGTGTCAAAGAAGAAGTTTGGTGGCTTTTTTTGTGTAAGATGTCCTACTGTTTTTGAAACAAGAGGAAACATAACCAAATGTTGGGGAAGGTGACAAGGGACGAAAGTCAGAGGAAATCTTGGTTAGGACATTTTGGAATGCCCATATTTATTGAAAACTTGACACATAACACTATACCCAATTCATGCTTGCTGAAAAGGTTTCTTTCTCAACTAGTTTAAGTAATGACTGCCAGGGGGGTGCCTGGGTGGCTCAGTGGGTGACTGGGTGGGGGACTCTTGATATCGGCTCGGTCGTGATCTCACAGGGCTGGGATGAAGCCCCACGTCCGGGCTCAGTGCTGAGCACGGGTCTTGCTTGGGATTCTCTCTTTCCCTCTGTACCCCTCCCCTCCTTGTGGGGAGGCGCGCACACACACACACATTCTCTCTCTCTCTCTCTCTCTCTCTCTCTCTCTCTCTCTCTCAAAATAAATAAACATTTAAATAATAATAATGATTGGGGCATGATGGTTGGTATTAAGTCACAAATTCAAAATTTGTTAAAAGGGTCCTACCAGATACTTGGGAGGCGGGTTGTTGTCAAACATCAAAAGTCACCACCTCCATTTGAAAGCACGTGACACCAGCCATCATAAGTACTTAATACGTTGTTCGCGAAGACTAACAAGTATTACTTTGGTCGATATTGATGCAGAGGATATTAGAACGCATCTAGCTCTTCCACTTATTGTACAGATGGAGAAACTGAGGTCTGGAAAGTGGAAGAGACTTGGCCAGGCATAAGTTAAATTTTTTTGTCAATGACTCAGGGTTATCATGATTGCAAATAATTCCTCAGTCTAATGGTCGTTCACTTTCACCATAATATTGAGTCATTCGTCTTAAGAAATGACTCACCGAGAGCAGGGCAGACTGATCCGCAGTTTTGGGGACTGCACTGAAACCTTCCCACTCCAACCACAGCCAATTTAGAACTAGTCTGTGCTCCAGACCACTCACAATGGTCCTGCCCCAAGAGGAGCCCTGCCCCAATCAGAATGGGATAAGTGAGTGTGGCCGGCTGGTATTACCTTCTAGCTTACCATCACTGGTGGTGGGGCAGAAGGGGGGGTGGGGGGGTCCGGGGAGAGGGTCTACTGCTTTATCTGGGAATCCTTACCCCTTCTCCTTCCTTCTCCAAAGCCAGCTGGGCAATCTCAGGCTAAATAGGATGGCCGCAGAGATGAAATAAGGAAAAGGAGCTGATCTGGGACACAGGGGTCCCGAGTACCAATCCTTTAGGAATCCCAAATTGCCAGACATTCCTTTGATTTTGAAATTGGGTGGGGAGATTGAAAACAGGAGTCACTTCCTTCTGGAAATGCATTGTCTCTTTGTGCTGCTGGAGGGGCATCAGAGACGGTGAATTTTGTGAATATGGAAAAATAGAGACAGAAAGTGTCCTGGGCTGCCTGTGAAGAGTTCCACCTTCTCTCTAATAATCAACCAGGGGAAATGCTGGCAGTGCTCCTGATTCCCTGGATTCATTGCTTCCCACTCTCAGGATACACAAAGTACCTAGATCTAAACAGGTAGATCCAGCCTTTGGCTGGACTCCCCTGGCCCTCCACTCACTTTGGCAGGGAGGAATCAGGACTGGTGCAGCCTCAGGAAGGAGCTGAGATTCCCTATCCTTTGGTCCACTGCTTTGAGCTGGGGGAGGACTGGGAGGGATCAGCTGGGTAGAGAGGATCAAAAATTCTTAAGCACGGGAGGAAGGCAGGAAGCAAGGTGGCACTATGATCTAATAGTGCTTCTCAAATTTTAATGTGCATATAAATTACTTGGGGATCTGCTAAATTGAGACTTTGCTGCGGCAGACTTGAAGTGGAGCCTAAGGTTCTGCATTCCCAAGTAGCTCACAGGTAGTGCTGATGCTGTGTGTGGGTCCATGGGGCAGCAAGGCTCTAGGAGAACGGAAGCCTCAGAGGCCCCAGAGCGTTACAGACCAAGCCATGATCCCAGGATGTGAATTCTCTCCAGCAGAGCAGATCCTGTATTTTTGGCATTGATGAAGGGTGCCCTCCTTTTGACCACCAAAGAAAGCTGGAAGGTGGGCAATTAGCAAGATCCTTCTGGTATTCTTGATCCTTGTAACAACCTGCTGTCGCTGAAAGAGCATTTTTAATTAGACCAAATTATCTAGTTTGGCTGTCCATAGAAATCAAAGCCCCAGCTGAAATGTCTGTTTCGTTTTGTTGGTGTAGAGATGTCTATGTGCTGCGATTTTTAAGATGTTAAGCACTGCCTATGGGCATATTTTATGGAGAAATAAACACACAGCCCAATGAGATGTATAGTGTGGTTTTAATATATTGTATATTCACTTATTTATGGGGAAAATAAATATGCGAGCCAATAAGCTGTGTATTATTACTTTAATATATTGAATTTATTTCATACCTATATATTTTATGAGGGAAAATAAACTAATAAGATACATGATATTATTATAATAACACATCTAATTGTTCTATATTAATTTATTTATGAAAGAAATAAGTGCAACTTAACATGACATAAGATTACTTAATGCAGGAGATGAATTCTATATTAAGACAGTTTAAGGGATTCAATTCCAGCTGAATAAGATGTGTGCACTTCCCACACTGAGGGGCCAGTTAAAAAAATATGCGAGAGCCTGTCTAGTCCTATGTGTCACGACCTGTGTTGGCTCCTGGCTTTTCCTGACAGTTGTTGCCTCCCCGTGCCTGGTACTCCAAGTCCCCGTCCTGCTGGTCCAGGGGAAAGTCTGGGAGGCCCAGGAAATAAACTGCTTTTCGAGAATGGCAGCATCTGCTGGGGAGGTAGCCCTGCGGTGTCTGTTTCTGAGCCAGAGAAATATTAAGTAAACCTAAGAAGGATGGATGGCTTTCCAGGGCCCTTTAAATCTCCGCGTTCCCCGGAACGAACCAGGAGGCAGATGGGGGAGATCGATCCTGGCTTCCCCGCTCGCCGGGTTTGCAAGCAGCCGGGCCGGGTGCGGTGGGGGATAGGAGACAGAGCTGAGATGGCAAATGAAGCTGTCGGTAAGACAGGTAGGCCTGCATCTGGAGGAAGCGGCGGCCGGGCTTTAGATCCCAGAGCCAAGGGTGCACAGTCAGACCCCGCGAGGCCGACCCGGGCCTGCAGACCCGCCGCTCACCCCTGCGCGGCTCACCCCTGCGCCGCCCACGCCGCGCGCACTCCACGTCCCCCGCGCGTCCTCCGCCTCCGCTGGCCTCTTTTTTTTTTTTTTTTTTTTTTTTTTTTTAATAACACAAAAACGAAAAGGAGGCTCCTGGCTCCCTTTCCTCAGGGGGGCCTGGAAGGTCCGGAAAGGAGAAGGCGGGCGCGGGGACAGAGCCCCGAAGCGGCTGTCATGGCGGCCACCGACTCTCCCCGCGCCCTCCCTGCAGCCCGGCCCCAGCGCCATTTTGAGCATCTTCACGGCTGTCCTGTCGCCCTCCAGCTCTCCTCGCTCCTCCTTCCCGCCCCCGGAGGCCTAGCGCCTGCAGAGGCGGCGCGGGCCTCCCCGGGCTGGCGGCCCCGCCGCTCCTCGGACGCCCTCCCGACCCCGAAGCCCTAGAGTGGCTGCGGGCACCGAGGAGCACTGGGGTCCGGGCCTCGCTCCATTTTTCCGCGAGCCTCCTTCCTGGCCCGCTTGGAAACCTGCTTCCCGAGAACACCCCCCATCCCCCACGCCACTCGGCCCACGACCCCTGGCCTCGCGTCCCCAGGCTTCTTGTGTTCCCGAAAAAGCCTTTCCACCCGGCTTGGGGGCACTGAAGCCAGAAGCTTGGGAAACCCTAGGAGCCCTCCCGCTCCGGCTAAACCTCTGCGCCCCCTGCTACGACCCCCGGTCGCGTCCCCGAGGCCTCCTCTCCCTCCACCCGCCCACCTAGATCTCTAAGCAGAGCCCCGGGAACACCGACGCGGGACCCAAGGCCATCTGTTGGAGGGTGTGCAGGTGACAGAATTCCAGCAAACTCCCCACTCCTCTCGAGCTGAGCTGCGGGTCGAGAAGCGGTGGCCAAGTAGGGTCGCTTTTGTACCACCCGGACTTAGCCGACGCGGGGTCGGGCAGCCTCGCGCGGGTCCCGAGGGAATGAGGGCCGGCCTAGGGAGGTGCGGGGCAAGGGGCTGGGGTTCCAACACAAACACTCGTTTTCGTATTATAAAGACATTTATTTAATCTATGAAAATAATGTACAATAAATACTTTCCCCTTTTCCTATTATTAAAGAATTTCAATAAATAATCTACGGGTCTAAAACTTAAAAGAGAGAGAGGAAAACAAGTTCCTCTAGTTCTTTTTTAAGAAAGCCCCCCCCCCCAAGAGTTTAATTATTCCTGAGATTTCGTTGGAAGGAGTCTACCGAACGGAATTTGTCTGTGTGTTTTAAAAAGACGCCCGAGTGCCCAATATTTTAGAGAGGAACGGAAGGAAATGGATTAAACACGAATTCAGTAATACCTGAATTTTAGCAAAACACAGAAAGAAGTCTAAGCGACTTGGGGGAGGGGGGGTCCTCGGGTTTTCCAGCAGACGGGACGAGGGGACAGGGGTCGAAGCGGCCGGGAGGAGGAAACAGGTTAGGGGAACTGCAGGTCGATGGCACAGAGGGTGCTGGTGAAGAAATCCAGCTCTTCCTCGGAAAAGGGAACCGGGCTGTCGAGCGAGCCCTGCAGGCTGGGGGACAGGCCTCCGGACAGCTGGACACAGGAGTCGGCCGCGAAGAAGTTGAGATCGGGCAGGAAAGGCGAATCCTGCCGCTCGGGAAAGGCGTCTTCGGGCAACGGCTCGGGCTCCAGCCTGGCGGCCGCGCGCAAACTACCCCCCACGTGAGCGGTCAAAGGCTGGGGGCCCTGGGCGCCCGGGAGGGCCGGCGCGACCTCGGGCGGGTGACAGCAGGCTTCCCGCGCCGGCCGGGAGGCGGAGGGGCGGCCAGGGCTGGCCGCGGGCTCGTCGGCTGGCTCGCCGGCGTCCTCCAGGGCGCCTGGGCAGGCCGGCTCCCCGTCGGGCGGCTCGCGGTGCTGCGTCTGCCGCTTGTGCTTCATGCGCCGGTTCTGGAACCACACCTTGACTTGCCTCTCGGTGAGGTCCAGCAAGGCCGCGATCTCCACGCGGCGCGGCCGGCACAAGTACTTGTTAAAGTGGAATTCCTTCTCCAACTCCAGCAGTTGCGTGTTGGTGTAAGCAGTGCGCAGCCTGCGCGCCCCGCTGCCGGCGGCCTCCGGCAGTCCCGGACCATCTGCAGGGAAAGAGGGCTGGGTGTCAAAAGCGGGCGGTGTCCCCTGCTCAACCTCATTCAGCTTAGGTGAAGACCACCCCAGCCGCCAAAAACAGTATCAGCAGCAACCCCCCCCCCCTTCCCGCCTACCGAAGCGGCGCGCTCTCACGGCTTTTTCCGTCCCCCTCTCGCCGGCAGACCCTGCCCGGGTCAGGGCACAGCATTCAGAGAGCCGCCCACGGACCACGCAGGGGGTAGGCAGCGGCTGCCTTTTGCCCCCAGAACCTCAGAGCCTCCATCCCGAATCATTGGCGTGGAGCCCTCAATTCGGCATCTTCGAGCTTAACCCAGAGAGAGGAGGTTCATTAAGAAAGATTATTCCTCACCTCCTGTCCTCCCCGGCTTTCAAATTCCCCTCTTTGAGAGCGGGGAGAAATGGGACTGAATCTTTTCCTGCGCCCAGGTTCAATCCCCAACACCGCTTTGATTCCTCCGTACAGATAAAGGTGAAAAGCTAAATCAAATCCTTTTTCTAACAGAGAAAAGGCTCTTCCCCAACCAGACTCCAAAATCTGCTATAGTGTTGAAAGAAAGAGAGAAAGAAAGAAAGAAAGAGAAAAAACCAGGCCTGAACCCCAGCAGTGTATTTTTCTTGTTCATCCCTGGACTAGACGGGGCAAGGATCCCCAGCAGGCTCGACACCCTTTTTACCTCCCCCATCGCTCTTTCTCCCCCTCTTCTAGCTGCCCCTCACCCCACCCCTACCCCGCTAACCGACCTGCTGGCGATCCGACCCCGGAGGCCGAAACGGAGGAGGCGGCTGGAGGAGACGAGGCGGATTGGCTGGGTTTCTTGGCGGATTTCTTCTCTTTCATCCAGGGGAACTCGGGGACCAAGGGGGCGGCGGGGAGCGGCGGCGGCGGCGGCAGAGCGGGCCCATCTTCGCCTCGCTTTTGGCTCCTGGGTCTCTGAAGGGTGGAGGCGCCGGGCTGGAGGCTGGGGAAGGTTTGCTCGAAAGGAGGAGGAGGAGGAATTAATGTCGACTCCTTGATTGATGAAGTTTGAAATGTCTCCAAGACAGCGGGGAAGGAAGTCAGACACTCGGCGAGCGATGGCTGGCTGTTTATAAACCCAATCTCCCTCTCAAATTCAAAATTCATGGCTTTCAATGGTGGGGGAGGGGGCCTGCTGGGGGGGGCGTCAGGAGGGAGGATCGGAAGGGACCCCCCCTCCTGCCCCCCCCAGGTTTATGTGATGGAGCGATTTTGGGAGGGGGAGATTTCGCTCTTTCTCTCTCTCTGTTTTTGTTGTTGTTGTTTTTTTTTTATTTTTATTTTGGGCCTTTATAATTGTATATTGCTGATAAATACAAGCGTATGGGGACTCTCTCTATTAAACCCAGGACTCCGGCGAAATTGCAGGGAATTCATGGTCACGGGACTGGCCTCGGCCAATCGCTTGTCTGGGCCTGGTGGAAAACAGAGAGCATTATTTGCTTTAATTGATTCAAAAACTCTAGAGAACCACGACCTGGACACCGTGAGCCCCCAGTCCTACACTCCCTCTCCCCAGTGCTTCCCTTTCTCCAGAAAAGCTAGAGGAACCTTTCTCTCACCCCCTTCAGAAGATGGGAGGCTCCAAAAGGTGGAAAACAAGAGAATCTAAGGGAGAAGTCTTCCTCTCTTCCAAATATTTTTAATAGAATACATTAGTGCTTTCTTTATAATGCCAGCCGTATTATCTTCCCCACTCTCCCCCCCCCATTAAAAAAAAAAAAAAAAGAAAGAAAGAAAGCTGAGTAAGGATCTCAGAGTGAAAGAAAAAGATAGTAGAAAGAGACTTCCATCCTTTGGGAAAGGTCAGTGTTAAGGTGCAATAAGGAAGAGGAGAGATTTACAATCATCAGCACCTCCATCCCCATCCCACCCCCCCAAAAGCAACAGATAAATCTTAGAAAATCGACAGACACTCCCAGGCTGACACAGAGGAGTGAGATAGATGGTGAGGGGCTCTTTGGGGCCTCTGGCAGCCAAAGCTGTGTGGTCTCAGTTCCCTTCTCTGCCCAGTGTTTGCAGCACTTGTCCACCTGCCTTCCTCACCTGGAGCCATCTCTCTGCTTTTCAGGACCCCACAACAGCCAGGGTGTCAGGTGCCTATGCTCTCCCTCAAGCCTCAAGCCTGTATCTGTATCTATATCCAGGGACATGAACAAGAACCAAGGTAGTAGGAGATTTAACTTAGAGCACTCTCAAACCTCAGGCCAATGTTTGGGGGGAGGAATCCCCACCCAGGACAAAGAGAATCCCCCTTCCTATTTTTGCCAGTGTGCTAGTTTTAATCATCATCATCATCCCTGGCAAGAAAGAATTCTCTGAGCACGGAGAGGGTGGCAACAATGACTACTGAGATTATATTCCATTTAGGGGGGAAGGGGAGGATTTTTTTTTAATTTTATTTCGAGGGGATCAAGACAGTCTGAACTTTAGAGAGTATTGTAATGTACTGGAGAGAGGGGACACAAGACTCGCCCCCCCCCCCCACCCCGGAGCAATTGGTGGGAAACTAGATCTCAAAGCAGAAAATGAAAAGTCGATCTGGGGGAAGATTTTTAAATAAGTGGGTCAGAGGGACCGAGAGGAGATGAGGCGATCAATCTTAGCCCCCTGACAGCTCCCTCCGATGGCATCAAAGAATTTGGCTCTTTGGGAAAGCCGAGGGAACAGCCGAAATTCCACATCCCTTTAAAAGGCCTGGGGGTGGGGGTGATAGCAAAAGAGAAAGGTGATTCTGGGAGAGCAGGGGAACAGATGGGCAATGGGGACAGAGGGAAGGACGCTGAGTTGGGTGGAAAGTTTGTGTGGCGAACTCCCACGGCTCTGGCCTCCCCTCCCCCTCCTCCTCTGGGCTGCCCAGCAAGGAGGAGAAGGCTGGTTAGCAGAGAAATGGCAACTCAGCCGGGAGCTGGAACTAGAAACTTTCTGTCAATGTAACAGCCGCGTGGGTGGCGGTGAGTATTCATCCGCGTGGGTGGCGGTGAGTATTTAAAAAGGACCGAGAAGGCCAGAGGAGAGCCAGGAGAGAGAAAGGGGATTTGTAGGTGGGGGCTGCAGGGACGGGAGGTGGACCGCTGCGGAGGGCTCAGAACAGAAGGAGCTGCTCTGAACTGGGCAAACTGGCCAGAGACCGTTGTGTCCAACTCCACTCCAAAGAAGGCACTTTTCGCCATTTGGGGGGGGGGGGGTGCGGATGGGGCGGGGGAGGGGAGGTGGGCACAGAAGAATCCGAAGAGTAGTTGTCTGGAAGTTGTGCAGGGAGGCCTGAAAGAGGGTGCTCCCTCCATTCACCCCCTTGAGAAGCCCTGGAAGTTTTTCCGCAGCCTCTCCAGCTGGCTGAAGGGTAGAGCGCTTCTCTCCGCATCAGCTCAGGCCGAGACTGTCCCTGCAGGAAATACGGCTCTCTTTAACCCTGCTGACAGATTTTATGGCCAGATTAGAGAACAGCAGAAAAGTTGGGTGTTAAAAGGGGCCAAGAGAGCCCTCCTTCCCAGAGACACCGCTTCCCCGCCTCCTGTTATGCTGTGAATCTTACAGCACAGATATTTTCCCCCACGACTTTGGCGGCTTAGCTAGAGCCTGGAAGCCCGCAGAAAGAAGGGCGGAGGACACCAAAGCCAAGTGGGCCCTTATTTTTCGTTTGCAATTCCAGCTTCAGGCCAGAGCTCTGTTTTTCAAACTCAAGCTCAATTCCTTCTCTTGGCCTGCCTCTCTCGTGCTAGATAAATAATCAATCCACTCCACCCCCAGAGCCAAACATGGCGCTCCATCTAGTTACATCATTCAGAAAATGTTATTCAGGGAAGAGGAAGAGAGAAAGACAGAAAGAAAGAAAAACCCTTGAGCGTTATTTGATCCCAATCAAACTTTGCACGCTCTTATGCCTTTAAATTATAGCCTGACCCGATGCTAAATTGCTTGCTGCTTGGATGAGCCGAGTCCAGTTAAAACCCTACTTGGTGAGGGGGGGAGGGGTAGAATTCAGGTTGCTTTTTTATTGTTATTTATTGTTGCATAAAGACTGTAATTACTAACCTTGGACTGCCAGGATGCAACATAAAAATGAAAATCAGCCCTCGCTTTAAGGCTGAGGGCCTGGAACGATTCTCACTGACACTGCCCCCCCCCACCCCACTACCACCAAATATATGCTCCTAATTAAGCAATGCGGGCGCATCGCTTACAATTAGAATTATGCATCTCTTCAGCAAGCAGCCATCGCTTCTCTTTCAACGAATTAGCTCCATATTTCAGCCGCCCTGTCTCTTCGCTCTTATCGGCTCCAGCGACGCGGCGGTGACATTTCATCTTTGACAGACCCTCTCTATCCTCGCGCCGATGTGATAAAACTTTTATGGAACCACGACTAAGAAATGAAGTTTTCCCAAGGATCGTGGAAACGGAGCTGCACATTTGCCTGGGGACCATTTTATTTACGCTTGGATCCCACCGCCTCGCCCTCCCTCCTCCCTCTCCCCTTTCCTTGGCAGGGAAAATCTAAAGCGCCTCCTCTCCCTCCGCCCCGAGTTTTATTTAGTGATTTAATTTCACTTTAGTTTTAAGGTTTGACCTGAGAAGTCTAGGCCTCAGATTTTTTTTTTTTTTAATCATTTTCCTTTGTTTTCATTTTAGACCCAATGGTGGTTGGGCTTCGGGTCACGTGACGACTTCTTTGTAGCTCCGGAAGAGAACTGTGAAGTTTAGGTTCCTTGGAAGAGCAGTAAGCGGCCAGATGTTGTTGTTGTTGTTGTTGTTGTTGTTGTTGTTGTTGTTGTTGAAGGTGTGGCCAGGAAGTTGTGGCCAAAGGCACGAGAGGACAAAAGGTCAATGAGAAAAACGGAGAGGCCAAGATAGGGTCTTCGACGTCCTTCTTTCCTTGGGGGAAGTTTGGCAGTCAGCAGCCTCCCCCTGCTATGTAAATCGGACCACCAGGACAAGATAAAATTGATAACAGAAAGTTTATTCAAGAATTGTTTGACAGACAACCCTTTTAAGTGAGGAAAAAAGTAACTACGGAAGAACAAAGAAAGTTTCGAGAGGGAATTAACTCTAACTCTACGAATTCAGGACTATACAATGACAATAGGAGCTGAGTTCATGCCTTTTAGAACTAATTACAATTGCTCATAAGTACGCGTTTAACATAAATCTACAGCTCTTTTCTAGAGTACAATAATAACTAAAATAGCTGGTTTTACATGACAGGAAACACAACGTCCTTTATAACAAGTAAATACTAAAAAAGTACAATTTGTCATTTTCTTCCCTCATATAAATACATAATGTAGGGGGGGGATAAATAATACAAAAAAGAAAATATTTTAACAGGCTATAACCAATAAATATATATGAAAATGTTCACTAGAACACACACTTTTTGAGCGATGCCGGACTCCTGCAGACCCAAGCATCTCTCACAGTTGTTTTTATATCCATTAAAATGTAAACTCTAAGTGCAACAAAAGTGTCCTGACAGGGGGTTGAGCGAGGCGCACAGGCCCAGCTGCAGCCCCTGCCTGGGACAGACAGTTTGTTAAAATATACCCTGTTTTCACGTTAAGTCAAGAGAGCAACAGAAGAAAAGAAAAGTGTAGAACCTCGTGTCGCCCGATTGCTTTCTGTGGAGAGAGGGGGATGGTCCTGGAGCTGAGATGGGAGACAGCAGAATGGGCAAAGCTTCAGTCCTGACACCTTGCCTGCTCTGACCTCCCAGCGTTCCATAAAAGAAAAAAATATATATATTTATAATATAGACAGCTCTGACTTTCAGGATCTCTCGCCATCCCTGAGCCCTCTGAAAACTGTAATAGAGGGGGGTGGGGTGTAGACATGAATGTCCTAAAGCAGAAACTATGGGGCTAAAAATGGAGGGAGCGCCCCCAGAAACCTCACATGGGTGGGAGGAAACTTGAGGCTTCAGGAAAGTGGGAGGGGAGCGTGCTTTGGGCCCTTGGTTTTGAAATGGGCTCTCTTTTTTTGTTTGTTTTTTAAAGGAGAACTGCAAGGAAAAAAAAAATCAAGATTTGGAGGAATTACTCACAGAGATGGAAGGTAAGTTAGTTGGTTGGTTGGTGATGGCCTAGCCATCTTGTCTGCTTTTTAAAATGTGCTTCTCTGCCTTGTTTCCCTATCTCCTAACTGGGTATTGCTGGAGGCCTAGGGTTGAGGGGATCATCTCCACAGTCGGCTGTGGATTTCTCTCCAGTGGGTTGGCAGGCGGACCGAACAAGGACTGGAGGACCTTACAAAGCAACTTCTCAGGCCAGGGGGAGGGGAAGGGGCTCCAGCCCCGGTCTTCCCAGCAGCAAGTGTGGCTCTCGCCTCCTTGCCTCCCTATTTCAGACCTCCAGGCTGCCCCCTCAGAGCGCACGGCCTGCGCCCCTCGTAGCTCTCACCCACCCCAAGACCTCGCCCCTCCGCCGCCCCGGCCCCCCCGGCCCCTCTCCGATCACAGGTGTGTTAATTTGGGCGCTTCTTGGATTCTACCCTGAGGAGGAGGCGCATGGTGAGAGGAGAGGTCTGTGTAGGTAGGGTGGGGATCGCAGGGTCCGTGGTGCTGGTTGGGGGCCATAGGGGGCGCCCCATTGTAGTCCAGGTTCCCCGAGGGGTGGTGGGAAAGGTGGTTGAGGCCGTAGAGGGAGGGGCCGGCAGGGGGCGGCAGCGGATCCGCGTAGCCGCCCCCGCCCACGTACACGGGGCTGCCCTGCATGGTGGGCGTCCCATAGGCGCCCCCGTTGGCTTGGAGGACGTGGGGCTCGTAATCGGCCGCCGGAGTCGGGGGGTACTTCTGCGGGGCGCCGCAGCCTTTGAGAGGGGGCTGGTAGTTGGAGGGCAGCGCGTAGGCATTCTGGTGGGCTTTGCCGAAGGCGGGCGGGGACGGGCTCTCGTAGCTGGGGGTCATGGAGTGTAAGGCGTTCATGAAGCCGGCCGTGGACTGCATGGGTTGCGGGGGGCTGCCGGCAGGGGAGGGGCCCCCGGACGACGAAGCCAGGCCCTTGGCCTTCTGGTCCTTCTTGTACTTCATGCGCCGGTTCTGGAACCAGATCTTGATCTGCCGCTCGCTGAGGTTCAGCAGGTTGGCCATCTCCACGCGGCGCGGCCGGCACAGGTAGCGGTTGAAGTGGAACTCCTTCTCCAGCTCCACCAGCTGCGCGCTCGTGTACGCCGTCCGCGCGCGCTTGGACGCCGCCGACCCCGGGGGGCTCTTGTCCCCTCCCCCGCCGCCGCCGCCGCCGCCGCCCCCGCCGCCACCACTGCCGCCGCCTCCGCCGCCGCCGCAGCCCTCCGCTGGATCCGAGGGGGAGGGGTGGGAAGGGGACAAAATGAAATAAAAGATAATTACTGAACACGCCGAAATTGAATGCATGGTTTCTTAATAAATCCAGGCCTGGACTCGGAGCCCCCGCCGCCCTCCCCTTCTCGTCCCCGCCTCCTCCTCACCACCCCCCCAACGCCCGTCGCATTAGCGGACACTCTATAATAGTGGCATTTATTAAGAGACCTGTTCTCCTCTTGCTGCCCCAGCTTATGAAAATTTGATCATGTCACGCAGACAGAGCCGCATGGCCATTTATTTAGAGCTGGGTTTCCGCGCGCGCGCTTTCTTCCCCCATCACCAACTCCAGGTTCTGGGAAGACACCCCCCCCCCCACACACACACACAAACTTCCTGCCGGGGTCCTGTGGACTAGGTGGGCGGCCGAGGAGAACCCCTGGGGGAATCTGAACATTCGGGGGCAGGGCTCGGAAGTGTGGCTCGAAGAGGCTGCCTTGCCTGGAGGCCGGGACCCCGGGCGGCCCGAGCGATTGTGATTAATACCCACAGTAATCATACTTAATAATAATCAATCGTTGACGACTCTGCGCCTACTGGCAGCGTCTCGTGGCTCTGCGGCCTTGCAAAGGGCTGAGTCCGAGCGCCTGGCCTTCTGCAGCTCAGGTGAAGGGTGGCTGGAGGGAGAGGGTGTTGGCGGGGTCAGGGGTCATCAGGTGGTGGGGGCTACGGGAAAAGCGCCGCTGCAGGGCCGCCACCTGATATTGTTCCCCGGCCGCCGCCTGGGCGCCTAGGGGCTGGGTGCTAGAATAACAGTGACATTCCTGGCCTGGACAAAAGCTGACGACGAGGAAGGCAGAGAGCTGGTACCTGTGCCGGGGGAGCTGTTTTTCAGCTTGGACGTTTGCCTCGACTCTTTCATCCAGGGGAATATCTGTTTGGTGAGGGTGGAGTTGGAGCCAGGAACGCACTTGGGGGTGCCGGTTTTGCTGGGCCCGCCCCCATCATTGCTGTTGCTAGTGGTACTGGTAGGTGCGGCGCTGGGCGGGGGTGAGCCGGGCGGGGCGGGCAGGGGCTCGGGGGCCAGGCCGGGCCTCATGCAGCTGCCGTTGAGCTCCTTGCTCTTGGCATGCGGGGCGGCGTTGCCCAGGGACTGCAAGGAGCACGCCGAGCGCTGGTAGTCGCCCTCCAGGTGCGTGGCGGCCTGAAAGGGGGGTTGGGGGGGACCTTCGTAGCCGAAGCCATTGCTGCCAGGGTACGAGGAGTAGCCTCCGAAGAGTGCTGCCGCGGCGTTGTCGTAGTAGGTGGCTTTCTGCATCGCTGGGCGAGGCCCGGGCAGTGGGTGGCAAGTTGCGAGAGCCTGATACCCTCACGACCGGACATTGGCACCCGCGGGGGTCACGTGAGGCGCCGGACCCCCCCCTCCCCTTTCTGCCCCCCTCCTCCCGAGTCCGTTGGGAGCTGCTGACCTGTGGGGTGAGAGAAGAGACACAAGGGGGAGAAGAGGACCGGGGCTCGAATCCATCTTAGGAGCTGAAAAGGGAACTGACATCAATAGGGTTTTTTCTTCTCCCCAACCCCAACATCTTCAAAGCAGATGCTGAGGCCACTTTCCTGACCTGAAATGGATTTTTCTTATTTCAGTGCTTTAATTAAAAAAAAAAAATTTTTTTTTTCCACTTCAAAAATAAGGATTCTACTCCTTCGGGGACTGCCTAGGTATACAATCTTACCACTGGAAGGCCATTGCTTCTTTCTTGCCTGCAGGCTAGTCCCTGACCTCTCCTCCTCCCTCTCCCTATCTCCCCCTACTAACTCTGGGATAAGGTGGCTCAAGGAGGTGGGGGGGGGGGGGACTAGGAGACTCCAAAATAAAAACATCGTCAACAGCCTCCTGTGAGCTGAGAGGCCTCCTGCCTGCTGTCTTTGCCTCCCTCCAGGTCCATCTAGGTCTGTCACCCAAGCGGAGTCTAGCCTGGAGAAAAAAAAACCCCAAGGATCTCCAAAAGAGACAGGAAGGAGAAGCAAGTTGAGCAGGGAACCTTCTCCTGTGAGGGATCCTCTCTTTCCCTACCCACCTCACGAAGAAGACAACAACAGCCTGACCTAGAAACTTCCCGAACATTTTTAACCTCCAGAGCCAGCAGAACGGAGCCTCCTCCCTGGCCCCTGGAGGAACCACCACCACCTCCAGTCTGAATCTTTGCTCAGCCAAGTCTGGGACCCAGCAGCTAGCAGCTAGCGGCCCCCATGGGGCCCCCAAATGGAGCAGGATTGTTTCTATTTCCCTGGCCAGACGGATTGGTGCAGTGACCATTTGGCCCAGGTCTCTCCCCGCTCCATTTTTTTCATCAGACCTAATTTTTTCCCACCCTTTCCTTGACAGTCTGTGTCCTTTGATTTCCCCAAAAGAAGAAAAGAAGAGAGAAAAACTGGGTAACTGCCGGACTTTACTACCAAGAGACGCAAAAGTACTTCCTAACTGAGGACATCTTCTCCCAAAGGAAAAAAAGTCCACAGAGCAACAGAACAATATTATTCTCTGGGTTGGAAACAGAGTACCTTGTTTACTGAAGTTTTCTGAGGCAAAAAAAAAAAAAATAATAATCATTATTTTAATGCAGACGCTTAAAACTGTGCAGAAAAAAAAATAAAGGTTCGTGCTGTCATAGGATTTTGTATATTTCTTCTAAAAGTTCTGACTGCATTTTTTTCCTCCCTGTCTTCCTCAATTTCTCATCATCACATTTCATAAAACCTCCAGAGTGACCCTCTCTTCTGACATGTGAGTGTAGACTACTTAAATCTCATTCAGCCCAGCTGTTCAACCCCAAAGAAAACTAAAAATAGGCAAATAAAATAAAAGGAGTGCAGGTGAAGAAGTCCCTCCCACACATAAATCCCCTTCTTAATGGCACAGATACACATTCAAAAGGGAGCCGGGGAGCCCTGAGTTCCGATTGGTTTCTGGGAAGAATTTGTTTCTGGGAAATACACATGGGTCTGCAAACAGCAGGTCCTTCCAGGGAGGAGAACTGGAGTTCAATTGACCAGGCTGACCCAATCCCTTTATTATTATTACCATTAGCCTCTGATGATTTAACCAAAATTAGCTTCAGAGCAGCCCTGGATGAAGGGGGAATTAATTAACAGGCATCAGTTGAGTTTGTTATTAATAGAGAAGAGAATGAAATAAAAACGTTGGAAGGGGTTGGCTGGCTGGGCCCTGGCTTTATTTAGTCTAAATGATTGTTACAGCAGTAATGATGATGATGATGATGATGATGATGGTGATGATGATAAAGCAATAATCTGACTAGACGCCTGGGGCCGAAATTCCTGTCGTTCCCCCTGCAATAAACCTGCAAACCATCGCAGGACAGAGGCCAGGCGAGTGTGGGAAGCGGAGAAGCCAGAGACGTAACAGGAAAGAATGGAGACTCCGCTGGCGGCGAGAAAGGGCCGGGAGGTTTGTGGACGGAGCTAGCCCCTGGCTGCCGCCTCCGGGCTGTCTCGGCCACTGCTGCCGCGGTGGCTGGTGACTAGCTATGCTGGCCCAAGGAGGCGAAGAGAAAGCGTTCAGGACGCCTCAACGGCTAGCGGCGGCAGGTTCCGAGCACACCGGGCGGAGGGCAGCAAGTTTGGGCGCTGGAGGTAACCGAATTAAAAGGCGCCTTAGCAACTCCGCTCTGGGACTTTGCCAGGCCCGGATCGACCGGAGGGCGCAGAGGCCTGGCTGGTGGGACAGTGAGAAGAGGTGAAGGTGCTGAGGGGATCTGAGATCTGGGGATCCAGGAGAAGAGGGGGTGGGGAGCAGCTCTACCAAGCCAAACATGTCTATTTCCCTTGCCTCCATGTTGGAAAAATCCAGGCTCCATATGGCTTCTCGGGAGAGAGGGAGGGAGGGAGACGGTGGCTCCCGGCTTCCCCCCAGGGTCTCGTTGGAGGAGGGCGGTGAGCCACCCCAAGAACCCCACCTGTCCAGGCACACCCCTGAAAAGAGCCGAGGACAGTAACAATAGCTGGGGAAGCCCGGAGAGAGGGGCTAGGCCACCTTCCAGGACTTAAAAAAAAAAAAAAAAATTAGTGGAAGGAAGAAAAATAAAAGAACAAGAAAGGAAAGGAGAGAAAGCTTAGGCTCTTCTTAGCAGCCGGGGGGAAATTCAGCTCTGGCTCTGGCTGCTGAAAGAAAAAAGAGGAGAAAAGGAGAGAAGCAAGAAGGGAGAGGGAGAGAGGGAGAGAGAGAGAGAGAGAGAGAGGGAGGGAGGGAGGGAGGGGGAGGGAGAGAGAGAGGGAGAGAGAGAGAGAGAGGAGAGGAGAGGAGAGTCGCTGCGTGGAAGGAAGCTTAAAGCTTGTGAACTCTTCTTGAACCGAGATTGGAGTCATATGGGCCATAAATCATTGAGACATACTCTCCGCCATTCACAAACTGATAGCCTATTTCAGTCCAGCTTACCTTAGCCACCGACGAGGGGAGAACAGGCAGACATAATATATATTCACATCGAGCCCCAGCGCGAGCGGCAGGCGAGAAATCTCCCCTCCTTGAAGGCAAAGGAAAAAAAGACCACTGTTTAAAGCTGCGTCGCCCCCCCCCCCAGTAGCCACCCCGGCTGGGGAGCCCGAGGGGCAGAGCGGCCGGTGGAGCCGCGCGGCGTCCGCTTCAATTCACTCGGCTTAGGAGCGGGGGTGCGCAGGAGGGAGGGGGGTGGGGGAGCGGGGGAAAAAAATAGAAGAAGACCGAAAGGTGCTGGAGCGGCTCAGCTCGCTGAGAATCCAGCTCCGGGCTCCGGCTTGGCCAAGCCGCCACAGTGTGGTTGCCCTACAAGACTGGTACGCCCTACTCTCCGTAACAATGGCCTCTGCTTTTGCACAGGGAAAAAAAAAAAAAAAAAACCACACACACACACACACACACTCACACACACACACACACACACACACACACACAAGCTCACACACACCCCCACCACTCCCCCTTTAGTAAGCTTAGATGCCAGATAAGGAGGGAAGGTGGTGGTGGTGATGGGGGCGGGGGAAATTTTTTAAGGCCCCCCCCCCCGGAAAAAAAAAAGTGAGAAAGGAAAGAAGGCAGAGATTTTTGTTTGTTTGTTTGTTTGTTTGTTTAAAGAACAGGTAAATTTTTAAATTGAGATTTTGGCGGGGGAGGAAGAGGAGAGCACGGGCAAGGGAAAGCTGGTGGAGTTCACAGCTCCCCCCCCTCCCGCCCCGCACCCCACTAATAAGCCATTATGCTAACTGAGAAGTAGGTGGGGAGGCCTAAAGGCACCCAAGGTGTCCGGGGGGTGGGGGTGCTGGGTGCCTCTCTGCATTCATTGGCAATGGCAACACCAAGGCTTTTTTTTTTTTTTTTTTAAGTAGTTTCACTCCTCTGGGACTGGTGGCTGGGTCTCCCGCCCTCTCACCCTGGCTTCCCCCCCCAACCACACTCTGAGTCTCCCAGTCTGTCTCTTCTCTTCCCCCACACCCTCCCTACTCCTCTTCTCTCCCTGCAAGTCTCCAGGCCCAGTTTCCAACCGGTAGGGGGGACAGCCAGACGTTTTTTAAAAAACACCCCCCCTTTTTTGAGAACAGACAACAAGCGGTGAGTGATTATTTTAAAAATCCAGACCATCTTGCAGCAGGAGGGGGGTTGAGGAGAGGGTGACAAAAGGGGGACTCTGTTTAGCTCGAGCTCTAGACACGGCTGGCAATAGAGAGGCTGTAAGAACTTAACAGAGAAGTTTCTGTTAAGATTCTCACCTCGGGATAGGCAGAAGGGGCTAAGAGGTGATAAGGACATTTGTACTTCTGAGAAGGTGAGAAGAACTACCAAAATGGCTTCATCTTAAATGCGCTGGCAGAAGAGAAGGGTGGTTATTAGTATTGTTCCGAACAAACCTGTTTGTTTCTCTTAGCTCTGCAAGATTTATGACTCTTGGCACAAATGAGGAAGACTACAAAAGCTAAACTTTTCTTAGGGTGTGTTTGAGAAGGGCAGGAAAAGGCAAGGAGGCCTGTAGGAGGGAGACAAGAGCCAAGAATGTAGGTGTCTGCAGATTTGGGGCGGGGGTGGGGAGAGCCATTCCCGCTGGAGGAAAGAGACAAAAAAGAAGACCAGGACGTTTCCCAAAGCAGGAGTGTTTGCAACTCTGCCTAACTGCTGAGTCGGGACTTAGGGGATGAAATAGAACGCAGAGAGTCTCTCTTTTCTACAAAGGCAGCTTGGAAAACTTGTTCTCTTTAACTTGGAGTAGACAGAGCCAGCCACTACCCTGTGACCTCCTGGTTAGAATGCTTGGCTTTTGCCTTCTCCCATCTGGACGCACCAGAGGAGATGGGACTGGGAGAACAAAGGTGAGAGATGGTTCCAGCTATTGTCCCCCTCCGGGAGAGGGTGGCTGTGTCTGGCAAAGCTCCCCTCACACCCTATTGCTCCCCACTCACAAGCTCTGCTTTGGGCTGAGAAAGGGTCCTATTCTCCCAGGGTCTCCTCCAGCTCCTACCTCTTCCGGGCCTGCTAAGTCAGTTTTCATGGGCTGGAGCAGCCAGTTTTGGGGGGCCTTGCTGAACGGGGTGGGTGGGACCCATGGCCTCCCTGCCCTCCAGCAACAGGAACCACATGCAGAACCTCCCACTGTGATGCCCCAAGGACCCTACTACCACCTGCCTAGAGAGCTGGTGGCTGAAGGAAGGGGGGGGGATGTGCATGAGGATGAAGGGTGGGGGCCATTTTTCTGTTTATCAGTAGTACCAAGAAAAGAAAATGCTCAAGCCAGAGCCGATGTTGTGGCTCAAGCCAGGACCCTCAAAGAGAGCCTAATGGTCTGCCTGTGTACGTGGCTGCACAGAGCCTGTCCTGAGATTTCTAGACCCTGGTCAGGGGCCTACAGTGTTGGTACCTATGTAGCTTTGGGCCTAGTGGGTTGGGGACTCAGCCCAGGGAGGCTTCCAGAGGCTTAAGGGAACCAGCACCTTTGGGTCTTTTCTCTGACTCCCCCAAATTAAAAGTCGAAAATGGACCTCAGACCCTCCAGCTCTCCTAGCTGTTGCTACCACTGGCTAGAGAAGGTCATTGCAAAATTGAGAGAAGAGGAGAGCCTGGTGGCTACGGGGCTGCACAGCTTTGCTTCAAGGAATAAAAGAGAGCCTAGAGGGCACCCAGCCCAAGGCGGGCCTGTGAGACTGGGGCTGCGATGCTTTCCCCAGACAGCAGCGGACCCCTCCCCTCCCAGAGCCTCCTCAACTCATTGTGGTCCCTTCTGGTGACACAAGGAGCTGGAGCACGGTGGGATGGGGGGCGAGAAAGAGGACTGGGGCTGGAGAAAGCTAACCTGGAGAAAACTTTCAGAAGACACGCACCCCCCAAATGCGGTAAGAGATGGAGTGGGGGCTTCTTATTAAACCTGGAGAACAAAGTCCATTTGAAATGCTTGGGAGGCAATTAGATCCCAGTTTGGTTTCTTTCTTGCCTTTTTCCTTCCTTTCTTGGAGATTTCTGGCGGGCCGGTTGCCCCTGATCGGGGCTGGGAGATGGGAGGCTGATGGTAAAGAGGCAGCCTGGCCGGCACCCATTCCACTGGGTGGGCAAAGGCAGGGCAGTGAGGAGCTGGGCCAGGGGACTCGGAGTAGGAGACATCAGAGGGGTGTGAGCGAAGACCGGAGTCTAGAAAAAGACAGGGGAGAGGAGTTTCTCACTCCTGACAACACAGTGGTGATTTAGGGGCAGACCAGAGAGAGGAGTGACCAGTTTCTTCCTGAACCCAAGAAGGGAAACTTAGGCAACTTACCGTGTGCGTGTGTGAGAGAGAAATTGAAAAGGAAAACTCGAGAAAAGATTAGGACAGATTTTATGATAATCTAACAAAGGCAGAAATTAATAATAAAGGTAAATATTAGAAAGAAGAGCCCCCTTCATGGGCATAGTTTCCTCTTCCACTCCCTACAGCACTCCCCTCCTCCATTCCTAATCCCTACTCAATATCAGGGGACAAGGAGCACTTTAAACCTCTTTAAGCCATTCCTGGCGCCCACCCTCCCAGGCCTTAGAGGGATCATGTCTCTTTCTCTCCCCCCTCCCAATAAAACCCATTAAAGAGCAAACGAAAATTCTCCTCTCAATAAGGACAAAATGGCTGGCTCCTTTAAAATCGATTTCTGGTTTCAGCTTTGGGGAGACCAAGGATCTGGCCCCCAGTTCAACCAACCCCCGGCTCACTGAGAAGCGGGGACCTGGGAGCGGGGGTGCGAAGCGATTCGAGATCTGTTTCTTTCTGGTCCTGTCTGGGCTCCGGGTCCCACACTCTTCCAGCTTCACTGCCCCAACTTTGTGGCCGCTGCGGACTCGTGTGAAGTTCACACACACACACACACACACACACACGCACCGGAATGTCCATCTCTTCTTGAATATTAATAAAGATTTCAAAGCTGGCGGTTGTAAAATTAAATTGCTAATGAAGATGGCTCTTGGTTTGTTCATTCCCAACCCCCACCTCTCTAAGATGCCCTTGCGGGAGGAAACAAAGGGGAAACGGGGCAAGAGAAGATTTGGTGCCTCCGCGGAGGCCAGTGTAGACCCGGCTCAGCGGAAGCCGGGATCGAAAGAAGACGGAGTACGGTCAGAGAAGAAAAGGGCAAGCTGTGTTCTCTCTGCCCCGAAAGTGTAGGGGCGCGAGGGGGAAGCAGGAAAAAAAGGGGGGAGGGCAGCCACGTGGGTTCGCAAAGTGTCTCGGTGACCACGGAGGCGCCTGAATGAGCCGATGGAGGTGCCGCGGGGCCGAGGCTGGAGTCCGGGGCAGGCGGGCGCCCTGGGGGCTCAAGAACCCGTTCTGAATCCGGGGTCCCCGCCGCATCTGGAAGCTCAGTCCCGGCCTGGTAACCCCCCACGCGGGCGGGTGTCGAGACAAAGGTGGGCAGCCCGGAAAAGGCAAGAGGGAGAAGGGCGAATCTTGGACAGCTTGGGGAGGAGGTGGGCTGCTGGGGAAGGGAGGGAGAGGCAGGCAAGAGAGGACAGGGGCCCAGCCTGCTGCCAGCGACTACGCAGGTCTCTCCTGACAGATTGGATGTCTCTCTCCCTGTGACCTCTGTTTAGCAGACAATAACTCACCGAATTAATGACCAATCAGCGGAAGGCCTTCCCAATTGCCTCCAAATATAACCCCCCACCCCCCCACCCCCCGAGTCAGAATAGGATAGGGCCAGAGTCTGGACCTGCCAGCCCTTTGAGTCCCCGCCCCCCACCTCTCAAAACAGAGCTGATTTCCAGAACCCCAAAGAGTTCTGCCCATCTCTTCTCACTCCTCCATCAGAACTCATGTACCTGGTCACACTTCCCAAGGCAGTCTGGAAACCTCTGGTCCCCTGCTGGCCTCCCATGTCCCTGACCCTATAAGAAATCTCCCTCTCACAACTATGCAACTTCTGAGAAGCTCTCTCCTCTTTTGAATGTTATCTACTTCCAGTTGGGTAAAGAGATGAAGACAAGAGCAAGAATAGGGCAGGGGGTGGGGCGCCTGGGTGGCTCAGTCGGTTGAGCATCCGACTGAGCGTCTGACTTCAGCTCAGGTCATGATCTCACAGTCCAGTCCTTGAGTTCGAGCCCCGCGTGTCAGGCTCTGTGCTGACAGCTCAGGGCCTGGAGCCTGCTTCAGATTCTGTGTCTCCCTCTCTCTCTGCCCCTCCACTGCTCATGCTCTGTCTCTCTCTGTCTCAAAAATAAATAAAAACATTTAAAAAATTAAAAAAAAAAAAGAATAGGGCAGGAGCTCATCCACCTCATAAGCCTCCTGTCTTGGCTGCCCGGGGAGGAGACCTGATACAGTGCTGTGGCACCCTGTGTGTGTCGTCTCCCAAAAAGAGAGGGCTCAAAGGCCCTGGGGTCAGAGTGAGGCTGGGGGACAGACGGTGGCCTACCATTACAGAATCTAAATTCTGAAACCATAATTCAGTCTTTGGGCTGGAGTAGGAAGAATTTCAAAAGCTGAAATTTGAACAGCTCCAGACTCAGCCCAGTGCCTGTCAAGGAAAATGCCTTGCTCTGTGAGGCGAACCCTCCTCTTCCTTAGCCCCTCACCCCCAAATGCCAATCCCAGTCCAACCCAGCTAGCCAGCCCCTCTCCACTGCCTTCTGTTTCTATTGCTCTCAGCCTGGGCTTCTCTGCTGAGAATAAAGACACCTTCAAGAGGAAGAATGGTCCAGATTCTAATAGATTTCCTAGAGCCAGTCAGAGTAACTATCCACTGCTCTGGGTGAACACAAACTCCCTGTATATTGCAAATAAGCGTGTGCAGTAACTTCTATACCCAGATGCTCTCAGGACCCCAAGCACTAGAGAGTTACCCAAGGTTACACCTAGGGAGAACTCAGACACTGTCCTGTCCTACCCCTGCTACTGTAACAGACAGGGACACTGAGGCTCAGAGCCAGGAAGTGGTTTGTCTAAAAATTTGGCATAGGCGTAGCAGTTGGGAGGCTAGGCTTCTAGGCATTCCAGATTGGCTATGTGCTCTGAAGCAGTGAACTCCCGGGGCCTCAGCGTCCCCTCTATAAAGTTAGAGAACATGTGTGGAGGGGAGGGATTGGGCTTAAATGATCTCTAAGGTCCTTTTTTGGACTGACAGCTTGTGGTTCTCTGTGTGCTAACGTAAAAGCGAATGACCATTATTGCGCAGTAGTAAACTGAGTTCAGACAATAATGGGCACCATCTCTGGCAAAAGCAGAATATTTCTTCTTGGGATTTAAATGGGACACCCCCACTACCCAGCCCCCACCCCACTCCTGGTTGTCCTTGCCCCCACAGAGGCTCATGCACGGTTTTAACTGCTTTTCTGTGTGTGTGTGTGTGTGTGTTGTGCGTGGAGCGGGGGGTGGTTTTCTACCTTCATCACCAAATCAAAAGTGCTATTTTTGGACAGCAACCTGAGCAGTAAATAATTAATTTGTATAATTAGAAGGGGAAGGCTTTGACCTGACAATTTTTAACCAGGAGTCAATGCACCCATTGTACCAGCCTGGCTTTCTCACCCGACCCCCAACTCTGCCCACACACCTACCGGCCTCCCTAACTGCCCCCCCCCCCCCCGCCCCACCAGTTGGAGACCAGCATTCCCAAGATGACCAGCAGGGTTCAGAGTCAGATTCTGCTCCCTCCCCAAGAAAGTTCCATTCTTTGCCTCCTCCCTCACAGAAACAGGCCCTCTGGCAGCACCCCTCACAGCTTGCTTTCCCGACCCCCTAATGCCCCTAACCCCCTAACACGGGTTCCAGGTCCAGGCTCTCTGCTCTTGGGACACATGAAATCCACCTCCCCAGCTCGAGATGCCCCAACAATGCAGCGGAGTTTGCATTTCAAGAAACTCCCATTAATATCAATTTACTTCACTGAAACCTCGGGTTCTTCATCAAGTTGATGATTTATGATAAAATCAATTAAATTACGGCCACTTAGGGCCCAGCCGCTTCCTCTCAGATTTCATTGGTGCGGGGCCCAAGTGTCTGGTGGAAAAATGCAAGTTTAGCTGGAGGCGAGGAAAGATAATTCTGCGGCTGAGAAAATTTAATGCAAAACAATTTCCAGGCAAAGCCAGGCTTCTAGAAAGAAATGCAAGAGCCACCAGTTGGCCTGAGGACATAACTATCTGGGGTCAAAATATTTCTCTCCCCACCCCCAGCATCCTGCATGGCTCCCTTCCTCTGTTCCACTTTGTGCTCACTTGTCCCTTCCCAAGCAGAGACTTCGGGAGAATTGGAGAAGTAATGGTGGAACTCAAGCCTGCCAAGGCCCAGTGTCCAAGCACCGATCTCGGCTACCACCCCAGGCCTTTTTCTTCTCTCCCGCTCCCCTCCCCCCTCTCCACGCAGCCATGCTCACTAATTCCTTAGTCTCCCATAGCAAAGTTAAAGGTTCAAAGGGAAGATCAGGCAGCGTGGGCAGATGGCACAGAGGGGCCAGGGACCAGGCCAAGTGGACTGTGCTGCATGTGGCTGTGGGACGAAAGAAAGCACGGGGCAGGGGGCAGGGGTGGGGGGAGCATGGTGAGAGGACGGGGCAGCAAAGCACAGAAAGAGCTATCACATCACAGAGTACCAGGACCAGAGAACACGGAGCCTCCCTCCCAGCTCCCTGTGTGCCCACTCCCAAGGCGATGCTGTACCCCCACAGACCCCAGCCCAAGCGCACGTGTGCCCCAGTGTGCGGACGCTCTCACACAATACACAAACACACCTCCACGTGTGCACGCTTGCACACTCTCCCTCTGCATCACACAGACCCACCGCATCCTGCGCCTGCAAAGGGACGGTTCCCACCATCTCCCCACATCTGGGAAAATAAATCCCAGCCAGTGAGCCTGGCATCGTCTCCCACTACAAGGAGAGGGGCTCCTCCCGCCTCTGCTCTGTTTGGTTTTTGGTTTCCAGAGCAGTCCCGGAGTAAACATAGCTTCTCTGAAGCCATAAATCACCCCCCTCTCCTACCTTCTCAGTTTAACACCCGGCCTCACCGCAACCCCTTGTAGTTTCAGCTTCAAATAACCCGCCAGGTGCTAAAAGGCTCACCAGGATGGCAGCTGGACTGTGGGAGCAGGGCCCAGCTGTCCCCCCAACTCTAGGAGATGCCCCCACATTTCCTCCACAACCCACAGCTTCCGGCTCCCCTGGAAAACCCTCCCCAGCCTCCAACACTCCCTTCCTAAGCCGGAGAGCCCCCCCCCCCACATCCCCTAACCCGGCTCCCGTCCACACACCCGCGGCGGGGCGGCGAACAGCCCCACATTCCTCCACATTGCCCTGCACACCCGGATCCCTCTGCCCCCTCAGCACCCACCCACCCGCCTCTTTAGGGTGCTCACATCTTTGTCTGCCACGATTCGGATCCAGCCTCTTTCCCGACCCAGGAGAGAGACCTAGGGGCTGGGGTGTCGGCCGCCCCACACGCACACCCTTAGCCGACCTCCCCCCGCCCCACACTCCCCGCGCTGGGCCGCGGGGCTGCGCACCCCCACTTACCTGGGCGGACTCCCGCTAGGGCGCAGGCCGCGGGCGGCCGGGAGCAGCGGACGCGCGGGAGCGGACTGCCAGGCCCGGGTCCCTCGGCCCCGGCTGGGGCGCCCCGGCCGCAGCCGGCCGCATCGCGCTGGTGCAGACCCCGGCGGCCCCCGGAGCGGCCGGCGGCGCGGGGAGAGGCCCGGAAGCGCTCGCCCCCTCCCCGCCCCCGCCCCCGCCCCCGGCTTTGTTCGGCCTTCGGGGCGGCGGGGCGGCGAGGCGCGCGCGGAGGCTGCGCTCTCGGGGCGCGGCCGGGGAGGGGGGCCCCCGGGGCCGGAGGAGCCCGGAGCGCCCCCTCGGCGAGGGCCCGCGTGGGGGCCGCGGGCGGCCGCGCGCGCCTGGCACCGAGCCCGGTCGGGGCCGCGAGAGCCGGCCGAGCTGCCAGGGGAGAGGAGCCGCGAAGTGACAGGGGGCACGGCGAGGCGCGGGGAGCGCCGGGGGCGCCATGGCGGAAGGCGGGCGCACGGGCGGCTCTTCAATGTCACCAGCGAAATGGGTTCCATATGTCCGGCCCAGCGGAGAAGGGAGGGGAAGGCAGAGAGTTCTGGGCAGGACGGGACGGGAGGATGGGGGTGGGGGTGCGCAGTGGGGAGAGAGAGCGGTGGCGAGGGGGTAAAGGGACTGGTGCGAGAGAGAGGCGCGAGAGGCTTTGCATTTTCCAGGTTCCCTGGAGTTTTCTAAAGCTGTTTAGGCTGGTAGGAGCTTGCTTCCCCTTTTTCCTTTTCTTTCCTGAAAGATGGGGGAGGGAGGAGATCAGTGAGGGCAGCGTCCGTCGGTTCAGGCTGGGGGTTCCAGGGAGGAGATGTGGATTGGAGGTGAAAGGGAGAGTTCTTGGGCGGCTGGCAGATCAACTTCTTCTCCGCGTCCCTACAGGGGGAAAGGAGGGACCAAACCCGCCAGGGGGAAGAGAGGCCGAGGAAGGGTTCCAGGGCCCAGGTGTGAGAGCCTGACCCAAATCCACTGCCCGCTACCCCCCCCCCCGCCCCCCGCCGCCGTGGAATTCTGTTTTGGGAGGTTCCAGCCATTAAGTTACTGGCGGGAGCCGTGGAAAAGTGCTAAGGTAGTCTTGGCCATTCCCTGACACTTCAGTTCCTGCCCCAGCTGCCTCAGACCTGATTTAGCACCCCCAAGGGCCTACTCGAGAGGCAGTTGCTTCTGGGACGGCCCCAGCTTTGGGCAGCTGCCTGTAAAGAAAGCACCGAGTCTGGAGGAGCTTCCAGACCCCTGCAGCCCTCCCCTCTCCCTGTGGCTGCCCTCCCCAAAGGGTTGGGCTCTTTCTCCATGTCTCTCTCTCCCTCTCTCTCTCCGCACCCTTTCTAATAACCATCTCTGCGGTCTCTGTCCCTTTCTCACGGCCTCTTTGTCTTCTCATACTCTGCCTCTCTATCTTCAGGGAGTTTGAACTGAGTCCCGGGAAAGACTTAGTAGCTCCAGAAATTCACTTCTGGGCTCGCTTACTAGGCTGCCCCTCTCCTTGGGGGCAACGTGGCCCTTGGCCTGAGGGCCCTTTCATCTGTAGGGGTAACACATCCTTCCATCACAGAGACATTCTCTTTGACAGAGAAGGGGGCAAAGTGAGTGGTTCCCTTCCCAGTTCCCTCCTTGTCACTTACTTAACTCTGTGTGTGTGTGTGTGTGTGTGTGTGTGTGTGTGTGTGTGTACCCATGCAAGTTGTGGAGCTCCTTATCCCAGGACAGCCTCTCTGCCCCTCTGACTGGCCTTTGTCTCTCCCTGTCATCCCCTCCTTGGGCTCTGCCTCAACTTCCCCCCCTCAGAAAGGGATCTTACTGCTGCTTCTCTTTCTGAGGCCCTCTCTTTTCCTTTCATCCTCTCTCTTCTCATCTTTTTATTCAGTTCCTCTGATGGCTAAAACATTGGCAAGCCCAGCTTCTTACAGGCAGGGGGATACACACCATAATTACTAGAGAAAGTGTACACCAGCAGAGTTGGGAAAGAAGATGGAAACAGCCAGCAGCTTTCCGAAAGCCCCTGCCACCAGATACGTTCTACTCCATCCCCTGAACAGCACAAAAGCAAATGGGATGGTGTGTGTGTGTGTGTGCACGCGCGCGCGCACACACACACACAGAACTGATAAGAGGCAGGATGCTTTGTGGCTAAATAAACCAAGGGTGTGTGTGTGTGTGTGTGTGTGTGTGTGTGTGTGTATTTAAACAACAACAACAAAGTCATTGCAAACTTACGGATTTGGGGGTAGGCCTATATGCCTGGGCATCAGGCCTCACATGGAGAGATTCAACAAGGAGCCAGCAACTAAAAGATAACATAATGGTGGAGAGGGATGATCTCCCCGCTTTTGTCTCCTGGGGGAAGACTCTTGAGTGCGAGTTGGGGAATGGGAAGGGGCGGGGGGGGGGATCCCCAGGGCCAGAAGAGACAAAGACCTGAGGGGGGGGCGCTGAGAGAGTGGAGAGGATAAGAGGGGGATCAGACATCCACGTCAAAGGCAAAAGCAGCAGGGGGAAGAGGGGCAGAGAAGGAAGGATGGTTGGTAACCCGGGGTAGAAGCCTGTAGGACTGGCTCCCAGCTCACCTACCACCGCCCCCCCCCCCCCGCCCAAGCTGTGACCTGTCCCAAGGAGCAAATCCTTCAGCCTTCCCCCTTTTTCCCCCCTCCTCCAAAACAGGCTGAATTCAGAAGCTAATAAAACACAATTCTACCCTCTTCCTTCTTCCTCATGTCCCTCCTCCTCTCCAAGGAAGAGGTAATCCTTCTCCCTTCTCAGGGATTCCAAGACTTTGGCCTAAATTCTGGAACACTGATCTGGGGGCGAACTCACCCTCTCCACATTTACACCCGCCTTGCAACTTCCCAGGTGAAGGAGAAAGACATACTCCCCTCTCACACCCAGAGCGAGCATGTATGTGTGGGATTCTCCAACACTGAAAGAGAGAGGGCCTGAAGGGTCAGAGCCTCTGTCCCTCAAGTCTGCCTCCCCCCAGCCCTTCCCTCCTCCCCCACAATCTCCAGTCCTGTCAACAGCTACCCCTGAATCCAGATTCTCCCCAGTTCCTTGTATCCAGACCAGATAACACCCCCACCCATCCCAGCCTAGGGTCTTGATCTCTTTTACCCTAAACCCTTTTCAACCCAGACTCCCACCACGCACCCACAAATCTGTCTATTAACAAGGATGGGGCTCCGTGCCACTTGGAGCAGAGCATGGGAGCGAGTTCCTGGATGCCCCAAGACTGGGGCCTAAGCCGACACTCCACGAGGCTGATGCCATGAATAATTAACACCTGGGCGCGGCGTCACTCTAATTTTTTTGCTCGAAGGTTTACACTAGCAGGCAGAGTTAAATATCACAGATAATCGTGGCTATAAAGTCACTTGGCCAGGCTCCAGCCAGAAAAGGAAAAGCCAGCAGCCCCGATCGGACTTGGCAAAGGTTCTGGCCCTCTGCTCCTCACCCATCACAACTTTGGGGCGCAGTGTAGAACATCCCCAGAAGCTATTTCTGGCTTTGCTCTGGACCCATCAGGCTCTTCCCTAACGGGAAGGGACTGAGCACCCCCCCCCCACATAAAACCCGAGGGGAAAGTTACCAGCTCTCCTCCTCCCAATATGCACCCCATTTGCTCCCTCTTTGGATGGGGGCTTAGGGAGGGGAACACACCCCGTGTTCTGGAACACTCACCAACTTTCTGGGACCACCTGATTCCCGGAACATTTCTTTTCTAGAAAAACTTGGAGAACTTCTCTTTGCGTTAGCCCCAAACACACATAGTCCCTCACTGCTGAGGAAACTTTCTTTGTTTCAGGAGGTCGAAGGAAGGCTACTGGGGTGTGAATTCATTTCCTTGTTTTGTTAGCCAGGAGGGTAAGCAGCCAAGGCTTTCAGCTTCTCTCCCTGCCCTTCACCCTCCGACCCCCACCCCAGCTCCCCCAATGTGGGTAGCTCCTTCTTCACCCTCGACACCGTGCCACACACATCAACCCTATAGATGACGCTTCAGTACCATAACTGAATCCTTCTAGCCCCTTCCAATTGCAGAGGGCTTCAATTTGCTCCCCATCGATTACAAAAACCTTTGCCTTCAACTCTAGTAATTTCTTCCTCCACCTGCACTTCTCTTGCCCCCAGGCTCCTTCTGCCTTCAGAGTTGGGTCCTTTACCCTGGGCTGCAGACAGAGCAGCCAAACTCCTGGAGGGGAACCACTGAAAAATGAGGCTCTGTCTGCTGCTTCAGGAATGCTGGCTCTATCAGGCTTGCAAATATAATTTTTATATTAGGTCGTGGTCTTTGACTGGGTTTATATGCCAATGAGGCATTTCTGGTTTACCAAATTTATACAAATCTTGCCTTAATTGATAATCACAGATGCTGTAATTTAAGACCTCCAGCTATAGAGCTTTCATATTAACTGCTGATATATTACTGTAAATCGTCTGAAATAACCAACTCCTGGGAGCAGAGCAGAGAGGGAGGAGTAGCTCCGAGAGCCAGTCTCTCCCGGCCGCAGAAATGGCCCAGCTTCCACATCATTTTCCGTGAGAAATGATTTATCGAAGACATGGCCATAAACAACACAACTCGCTCACAAACACACACAGACGCGCGCGCGCACACACACGCGCTCACACACACACACACACACACACACACACACAATGGCTGGCATACCGGCCGAGAAGCTGACATCCATATTGCTATAAATCAAGAAAAAGGTTGGAGGAGAGAGAGAGGGAGAGAGAGAGAGAGAGAGAGACAGAGAGAGAGAAGAGGAATATTCCTAAATTCTCTATGCAATGCCTCAATGGGTATAAACACACAGAGCACCGTGTGAAGAGAAATGGCAGGAAATGAAGATGGCTATTTGTCACATTTTACGACAATAACATTAATAACAAACAATAAATTTACATGGACATATAAGACGCGGTAGGTAGTGAGAAATCCCTTCTACTTACAATACCCCAGCCCGCGGTGTGGCTCCGGCTGCGGGGCTGTTTTATTGCTGCCTCCCTCTCTTTTTCTCTCTCTCTCCCTCTCTCTCCCCCTCTCTCTCTTTTTTTTTCTCGGGGTACAGGCTTGTTTTTCAAAGGACAGTTGAATTGCACGTCAGAAACAGGGAGACCGAGCCTGCGATTTTCCTGACGAATACATATCTATTCTGCAACCTCGGCATTAATTATTTAATGAATCACGTGACCAGGAGGGGGAAGGGGGTCTTTCGATTTCAGACTCAAAGGACCACTATGACCTTCCCCTTCAGGAGGAGAAATTTTCCTGCAAAATAGGTTCCCCCCAACCCACCAATGGAAGAGTAGCAAGTTCTTGTCTCCCACATTCACATCTATACCTACTCTACCTACGGCTCCCTAACCTCCCCCCAACCCCCGCCCAGACACACACTTACCTACAGCCCACCTCTCTTCTCTCCCTTCTCCTCCTGCTTCTGCTTAGTTCGTGGAGGTGCAGAAATAGTCTGCAGGGGCGTCTGGGGGGTGGGGGTGGGGTGGGCGCAGAGCCCTGCTCCAAGCCTCTGGATTTCTCAGCTTCCAGCTCGTCTCTCTGCGTCCTTTAAGATTAGGATTCCCCCCAACTCCATTCTCTCCCTCACTCCTAGGATATTTATTTTAGTGGGACCCACTCCCCCTCTCCTAAAAAAGCAACAACATTTCTAAAGGGACCAGCTTCAAAAGAAGCACTCCCCACAAGTCCGCGGTACATAGGCATGAAGAATGGGGCTTCTGGCTTTAATGCTCTTTCTGATCTTTTGTGGTACATTTTGAAGGGGCAGAGAGGGGACAGGATGAAGAGACGACTCTGGAACTCCCAGAGCTGAGAATACCCGCAAGGGGGACTTCCCCCCCACCCTTGTGTTACTACCACCACGAGGAATCAAATTCTACTGACCAACTGAGAATATGTTCTAGACACAAAGACTCAGACTAGGGTTTCTACACAAAAGAAGTGGGCACTCAGGCTCTGTCTACCTATGTCACACACCATCTCGGTGACCCCCTCCATCCCTGACACACCAGGGAAGAGGGCTTAAGATTTGAACTAGAGGGGAAGGAAAGGGAAGAAAGACGAGGCTTTGAAGTCAGTCTGGCAGCCCCAGGGTCCCTATTCCCCAGGTGTCAGTACCCTGAGCTCCCAATCAGCAGACAATGGAGACCGATCAATGGGCAAAGAGGAGGGGGGTCGCATATTAAAGGGTTAAACACAGGGATGATAGGGGAAATCCATTCCCTAGGCCTGGAGAGGGAAGCGGACACACAGTCCTTCATCTCGGATGTAAACAAAACAAAAACAAAAACGAAAACCCAAATCCCCCAAAGCTTCACTTACAGCTTGGCCCCAGAATGGGCAGACCAGTAGCAACCAGAATCGGAGTCCTGGGCCATCGCGTGGGGTGGGGGCGCAAAGGGGAGCAGAAAAGACATTCCTGCAGGAGCCCCTGTCCGCACATTCCCAGGCTTATCTTCGGCAGCAACTGGGGCAGCCTGGCCTCCGCCGCGCCGGCTGGAGCAGACACGAGAGAGAATCAATGCGGCTTAGGGTAGGGGAGCAGGGGCCGCGGGGCCGCCACTGGTTTGTTTGGAGAGGTCTGACCCAAAAACAACTCAAGGGGGAAGAGGCTGAGGACCCAGATGCCTTCACCACCCGCAAAGAAACAGCCACCCTGCACTCGCACTCGGCGGCCCCCGTAAATTCCAGCTGTGGCGGCAGCTTGGCCCCGGCCGCCTCCTCGGAATCCCGCTCCCGACGACGCACGGGTGGGGCGCCGGCGGGGCCCAGACTCTGTAGGGGGGTGGTCGGCTTTGATTGTCCCGATACAAAACACAGACTGGGATTGAATTCAGCCGGCTCCCGATGTGGGCCCTGCGCCCGGTTCCAGCCAGGGCAACTCCTTGCAAGGTCCTGGCCACAAATGCATTAAAAACGGTCCCCTATAGGAAAACAGTCCACTAAAGTCTGAAAGAAAAAAAGGAGAGAGAGAGAAGGAGCGAGCGAGCGAGAGAGAAATTGGAAGCAATATGCAGGAGCAGGGAAAGACAGCAATCTCTGAAACCTGAGAAATTGTCTTTAAGGGCAAGGAAAAGAAACCGCAAAATGACACGAAGACACGCTGGGCAGGTTCTGCTAAAATGCCCACACTCTTTTCGGATCCTGGGAATGTCCGTGTTCAAATAAACAAGCGCCTGAGCGCGCGCTGAGCGCTTTCTTGCTGCCGATAAAGCGAACGTTCATTCTGCGAGAGAGGCAAGATTGATTTACGAATCTGAACGCGCCGGTTTTATGGCTGATCACAAATCCGTCAGCGCTCAGCTCACGCTGGGAAACTTCCCAACTCCGTTTTCCAAGCAGACTCCCCTCCCCAGCCGGCCACTCTTCCCAGGGAGACCCACCACGGGCGCTGGGGTGGCCTCCCGGGGCTCTGGCAGGACTGAGGAGCCCCTCTGCCCCAGTAAGTGCAAGGAGGAGGGTGAATCCGGAGGGCCCAGGGGCCTGGAGGGAAGAGAGGCCAAAGATGAGGATGGGGTGGCCACCAGAATTGTAGAAGGTGAAGGTGAGTCTGTCTAGCTGGGGAGACTGCCCAGCCCCTGAAAAGACTGGGGTCTGGCAGTGAGGGAAAAGGGAAATCTGGAAGCTCTGGCCTATGGGGCTGAAACCCTTGAATGAACCCCAACTTTCCCTTCCATTGTTTCCCCCCTCCTTCCCTTTGATGGACCCCTCACTCTGCAGAGAGCAGCTTTGTAAAGTCCCAGGTGACTAGATCTTTGCCACCTGGGACTATAAGAAGGCCCACAATTGGTTATCTGCCCTTATGAGTAATGGGTGCACGTCTCCCATGAACCTCAAACATTTCCAATCCAGGAGCAGCCCAGCTCACCTTTCTACCCACTTCCTCTCCTGCCCCAGGCCTCCAGCCCCTGCATTTATCATGCCACTCAGGGACAAAGGAGATGATACCAACCAACGCCAGTTAGTTCTTGCCTGAGACTGAGTCCCCAAGTGACAGGAGACGATTGAGACGATTTACAAAATACAAACCAACATCCCACACACATCCCAGCAAGGTTCTGTGTCTCCTGGTTTTAAGTGAAGGAACATTTCCTCTCTTCCCAGCTGGAGTCTCAGTCTGTCCGTGTCTCTCACTCACCCTCTCTCTCTCTGTGTGTCTCTTTGTCTCTATCTCCTCTTTAAAAAAAAAATTGGTTGCTGGTATGGATTTTCAGACACATCAAGTAGAAAACAGAATTGGAAAGGCTCCATGTTAGCAAATTCTCCACGCATCTCTTAAAATTCAAAGTTGCTAAAACTCTGGTTGATGTGGTAGAACTGTCCTTGGAAATGGTCAGGACAGCCTGTACTGACCCTTCTCCCATCTCTCCTGCTCCCCTGGTGGGAAGGTATCCATGGGCTGTGTGAGAAGCTGGGGTGAGACTGGGGATTAGGGGAAGGGGGCACAAGTGATTGCAGGAATAGTCTCCTAAACAAAGGAACTTCAGAAAAATGGGTTAAGAAGCTGTGAATTTGGATATCAGACCTCGAGAGACAGTAACCTCCAAGGGACTGTTAGTGGGGGAGCCTTCCCTCTCTTTAGAACCCAGGGGTTTGTCCCTTAAGCCCTCTGAAGCCCTGTGGACCTGTCATATCGTCTCCCTTTGTCTCTCTTCCCTCTGCTCCCTCCAAGCGAAACAGGAAACAAGAGATGAACTGGACATGGGGGGGGGGGGGGCCTGGTTAGAACCCGGCCTAGGGAAGGAGTCCTACACAGAGATCCAGATCAGCACCCTACTCCCTTCCCCCAACTGCACCCCAGGGCTAAAATTTTCACTCTTTTTCTCCCCAGGGGACAGTAATAGAAAAACAATCCAGAAATTCCCAGTTAGCAAAGAAGGGGTTGGGGGCTAGAGGGAGATGATGAAGGTGGGGCCAGGACAACAGCTCAAAGTACCCCTCCCTGCAGAGGTAGGACTTTCCCTCCTGGGCAGGAGGCAGGAGCCAGCCCACTGTCCAGTCTCAGAGAGGTCAAGGGGCTTCTGAGGTCATTTTGTGGTTCTAATACTGAGCTAATCGCCTAGAAAACGTGGCCTTTCCATGAACTCTCTCTCCTGCCAGCCTCCTGCCTCCAAACCCTTAGTGAGCCCCAGGGTAAAAGAGCCAGCACATTCGGGCACAGCTCACTGGCTACCTCACCCTCAGAAGCAGGGCCCCAGAAGGGGGAACAGAGACCCCAAAACAAGAGAGCAAAAGGAAACCAAATTGAACACTGAGCCTCCAGGAAGAAGAGGGGGGCAGAGTTGAAAAGGAAGATTCCGGCATCAACGAACGTCGCCTGTAAACGGAACAGTTTCCTGCTCCAGAGTTGCAAATATTTGTCTAGAATCCCAAGCTAGACACAAAAAGAAGGAAAGGAAAAACAACAACAACAAACCAACATCTACCTAGACCCTGCTCCAAGCCTGGGGCATTCCATCCAAGAACTGCATTCCATTTTTTCCAGGAGGCGGCAGTGACAACATCTCACCGGTAAACAGACATATGGGACGCAAGCCACCAGTGTAGACAAGCGAAGTCACAGAACACACGGGCCACATGTGCACATCACCACACACGCACACATGCACACACGCTGCCCCCCCCCCAGGCCTGCCTGCATTTTCCGAAACCCGAAAAAGCACTTCTGAGAGCTGCCTCACAAACCACCCTCTCTGGGGTTTTTCAGGGGTCCTGACACCTCAGTCCCAAGCAGTTCAAACACTCTCCAGGTGTGAGGCCCCTCTCTCTCCCTCTGACCCGAGCATCAGTCATCATAAAAGGCAGCAAATCTGACCAAGCATCCACCATAAAAAAAAAAAAAAAACGCGAAGAAAGTTGAAAAAGGAAAAGAAGGAGGCGAGAGACTTTCTTCTTTCCTTTGTAAAAAGAGCTCATAAAATGATCAAAAAAAAAAAAAAAGGCAGCCCAGGCAGGGGCTTTGCTGTTACCTTTGCGCCTCTCGCCTCCTCTGGCCTGAATTCTGCGGATCCCATTCATGACGAAGGGCTTCTTCCAAACTGAGAGAAAAAAGTTTTCAACTTTATGGTTCCAAATTTTTCCCCCTCGCAGATCCGGGAGAGCCAGCTAACACTTTTTTCCCCCAACAGCCGGTCTGCGGAGATTTGCTGTTGAATAATAACAAAGGAGAGAGGATACGTATTTAAAGAAAAGAAGTGATTAATGGTTTTCTGTATAATTCTCACATTTTTCTTAGCTCTTGTCTACACAGAATGGCTGTGAACTTTAAGCTCCATAGAAATCTTTTTTTTATTCTATTCATACCTTCCAAGGAGCAGCTTTGATTTGGTTCTATAGAGACATTCCTGGGGGGGCATATGCTTTTTAAGGACTATTTTCCCCCTCCACTAAGGGCGGTATCCCTTTGGCAGTTAAACATCACACCGCGATTCGACCAAAACAAAGCTCGCCTCCAGGTCCTGTCAATTTTTTTTTTTTTTAAATGAGACCTCCAGGAGCATTTCAACGGGCAGTTCCAGCGCCCTTTCCCGTGCTGTGGACACCGGCCCTGTGTGTCCCAGGCCCTACCCAGCCTCAAACTCCCGGGCGCTGCAAACCGGAGGAATACAAAAGAAATAACAGTAAAAAACGTGCTGGTGGAATCAGCTATGTTTATTTTCTGGAGGGAGATGGGACTGAAAAACGACTTTTAATTGCATATGCTCTCTCGAGCCCCAAGTTTTTTGGAGGCGGGTGGCTGTATCCTGGGCCACCACAAGACCAGAGACCCTGAGGCTGGAGCCCTCGGACCTTAAGCACATCTCTTGGGTGCTGCCCCAAAACGGCCCAAGCCCGACAGAGCTTGTGAGGGTCATCGGCACCCCCACCCCCTTCCCCCACTCCATTCTAGGGGTGACTGGGACCTCAGAGACAGAAAGCTATTTGGTCCCCGGTCGTACTTTCGATACTTTCTATGAGAAAGAAAATGAAAATTAATACAGGAGCAGGGCTTCACAAAAGAGGCCATTTGTCTTCTTGATTATCTATTTGCTTGTCAGAGTTTGAGCTATGGCACCGGCTAGCTCCTTTGTAATATAAAAATACTCTGAAAACCTGCAAACACCCAGAAACATCTGTGCAAAAAATTAGACTCATTAAAGCTTTAAACACCTCAGAGGAAAACGATACCTTCTTAGGCGGGAGGAAAGAGGCCGGCCTCGCAGAAATCCTCCCTCCGAACCTTAATAAGCAAAGAGCCGTCTGTCTAGAAAGAGACAGCTTAACCGCATTTTATTTGCTTATGACAAATAAATCACGATATGAAAGGCTTTGCCATACTTAAGCCTCTCGTGTCCTACAATGAAACATTTTCCCCCCATTAGGGATTGGAGTCGGCCCTCCCAGTACTTTCAATCCATTTTTGGACTGGAGGGAAAAAATTAAAAGCCCCAAACAAAACACACCCACCCCAAAAGGAAAACAAACCAGCTACCACAATTTGGAGTCCTCTGAGATAGAAATTCTCCTTGGACCCTTTGAAAAAAAATCCTCAACCACATACAATGTGAGGCCGAATGGACTGAGATGCTTAAAATATACGCTGGGTGGCATTCGTCTGTATCTTTACATCAAGGTTTCAACAAAAACACGCCGTGCTGGTCACAAGAAACCAAACATTTATTTCTATTGTCACTCTGTACAGGACACAAAATTTTCACGCCAACGAAGGGTTCTAGACTCAGGCAGCCCCAGAACTAGGAAGGGACCTGGTTTGGAATGTCAGAGAGAGAACAGGAGACAGGACGCGCATGACATAAAATAATAATAATAATAATAATAATAATAATTAATAATAATAATCAATGCAAAACAATGATAAACTATGGGAGAGGTCTCTGCAATATGTCTCCCAGACTGGGAGGCCCCACCACATTTTCTGTGCTAGTCTCACATTCATTTGCAGCGGAGGAGAGAAGGCCTGGCTGCACAACTCAATTGGCCAGAGGGTTGTGCCCAGCTTCCAGAACTCAGCTGGCCCCTCACTCTGCCAGGAATGGCTTGACCTTCCAGAAGAAGGCCCTCTCGGGTCTCCGGGTCTCTTTTCTGTTGGACTCAATTTCCCTGCCTGGTCCTGCGGTGCCAAGGCCACCCCCCACCTCCACGTATCCCCTTCCTGCTGCTGCCCCCCACCCCACCCCTTGGTGGAAGGGGGTGAGCAGTCAGTGTGCCCATGGAGGGGCACCGAGGGGGAGGAGGGTGTGTGTGTGTGTGTGTGTATGTGTGTGTGTGTGTGTGCGCGCGTGTGCGCGCGTGTTACCGTGGCCAAAACACTGCGCTATCTGGCAGTCACAGGGTGCTTTCGCTGGGTGTCAGGAATGGGGGACAAAGAAAGAAAATCCAGGCTGTCTTCCAGCAGCGGCAGCAGCAGAGGCGGCGGCGTCGGAGCCGGGCCTCATTTGTTAGCCGGGTGTCGAGGTAATGGTCGCCACCGAGGCCCGTCCTCTCCGCGGCAGAGTAAACAAGACAGATGGGCCTGGGCCTGGCGTGATTAAAGATGAAACGTGGATCCATCTTCGCCAAAGCTGAAAACGAGGAGTGCAGCCTCCTATTTCTCTTTCTGTCTTTTTCTTTCTTCCTTCTTCTTCTTTTTCTTCTTTTTTTTTTTTTTAAGGAAGAAACCAAGAGACTTGAACCTTGCTTCTGGGGGGCCTCGCCTGGCTCCCTATTGTCATTTCTATAAATAAAGCTTCCCCTCCCCCTCCTCTGCGTTTATTCGTGTAATAGATAAAGTAGGGGGAGGGCAGGTAGGCTTTTGCGGACCCAGGCCCCAGGGTCCCCTCCCGCATCTCCCCCTGCCGCTCCCCCCCCCCCCCCGCCCAGCGCTCACAACCCACCCCCGCCCCGAGGTTCGCGGCTCCCGCGCGGGGGGCACTAGAGCGCGGGGGGGCCTCCGTTGGGCCGGCCAGGGGGCCCTCCGGCTGCGCCTGCGGTGCCACCCGAGCGGATCTTGGTGTTGGGCAACTTGTGGTCTTTTTTCCACTTCATGCGCCGGTTCTGGAACCAGATCTTGATCTGGCGCTCGGAGAGACAGAGCGCGTGGGCGATCTCCACCCTCCGGCGCCGCGTCAGGTAGCGGTTGTAGTGAAATTCCTTCTCCAGTTCCAAGACCTGCTGGCGAGTGTAGGCTGTCCGAGAGCGCTTGGGCTCCCCGCCGGCGTAATTGGGGTTTACTGGACACACACAGAGAGAGGGAGAAAGAGAAAGTTTTATTGCCCCGAAAGGGAGGAGGGAGAGAGCCCTTTCTTCCAGCTAACACAGCGTCTCCCTCCCTCCCTCCCTCCCTCTCCCGCCACCTCTCCTTCCTTGGAGGGGGGGGAGGGGGGGACGAAAAGGGAAGAAAGCGGCCCCCAGGAAGAGAAAGAGACCTCAAAGTTCTGGAGGGTTATGTTGTCTCCACGTTGTTGTTTGGGTGTCTGGAGAGGGGGGTGGGGGCAGAGAGGAATCTCCACAAGGTTTTAACCGCTCCTCTCTGCCCCCTTGGCCTGGGGCCCCGGGATGGGAGAATGAGGGGTGAAAGAGGGAGGGGGGCTTCCCTAAACCTTTCTTCTGTTAGTTCCCACCCTCTGTGCTCAGATTCCAAGCAGCGCCTGCCCCCAGTAAAAACTTTTGCCCACTTCTCGAGCCCAGGAGCCAGACTAGAGGAAAGAAAGGAAAAAATAAATACTGGGAGTTGACTCAACTCTCCGCTCAAATACAGATTACCCCCTCCTCCTTCTCCTCCCCCACCTCTCCCACCCCTCCCCAACTTCCAACTTCACTGAGACTGCATCTCCCTGGCGAAAAAGTCGCTGGTGAGAATGGCAAAGAGGATGGGGAACCGACTTCAAAGGCGCGGGGCCCACCAGGCCATAAAAATTTATGGGGGATGTAATTATGTGGCTCTGAAAACAGGCGACCGTAAATCTCCGGCAATGGCGAGTTTATAGCGGGGACAATTGGCTTCCCCCAGCTCCCCCCCCCCATGCCTCCGAGGTCCCTTTGGTGTAAAGCACCGGGGGTGGGAGGGGGAAGGGGTGCCCACGCACTCACCCGTGCTCACGTGAACTTTGCGCATCCAGGGGTAGACGACGGGCTCTTTGCACGCGGAGTGGGACGGGCTGGGGTGCAGGGGGTTCTGGGCGCAGGGAGGCGGCGGGGGGCTGCTGCTGACCGCCTCGCAGCGCTGGCCGGGCTCCGGGAGGAGGGCCCCGGAGGGCGGCGGCGCAGGAGCCCGAGGGGACAGCCCGGGCGGCGGCGGGGGCGGCGGGGGCGGCGGCGGAGGCGGCGGGGGCCCGGGGTCCCGGCAGGCCGCGTAGCGCTGCACGGTGCACGCCGCGCGCCGCCCGAAGCCCGCCTCCGGCTGGAAGCCGCTCTCTCGCCTCTGGCCGCCGGCGTAGTACCCCGGCGAGTGCTCGCTGGGTAGGTAATCGCTCTGTGAATATTCCTCGCACGGAGGGAACTTGGGGTCGACATAGTTTGAGTTGATCAAAAAAGAACTCATAGCCATTAATTTCTGGGAATTGCCCACAAAATATACTAAAATTTATTCCGACCCCTGACTCGTTTTCCTGTTTCCGAAAGCCCTCCTACTTACTGTCAAGTGAACAAAGTTAGGGGCCCACGTGATCCCCGGAGCCAATGGCCGCCCCGCCTGCGATTCCCGGATAAGGAAATCTGCTCACCCGGACCCTACTCCAGCCAAAGAGGTTTATTTCCCCTTCTTCTCTTTCCCCCTCCCCACCCACCCAACACCAGGATTTACATAGGGCTCCTGCGGGGCGACCGCCTCCTCGCCAGGCTCTCTCCGGGATCAGAGAGAGAGAGACAGAGAAGGAGAGAGAGAGGGAGAGGAACAGGGCAGGTTGCCGCTGGAGGGCCTGTTGGGGCGCTGGGCAGAGAACAATCCCGGATCCCCTCGGAAGTTGGGGCTCCCGGTGCAGCCCCTCCTGTCCTGCCTCGCCTCCACCCCGCATTCTCTGCCTTCCATAGGCCCCCATCCCCTCCTCAGGACGGCGAGGAGCCCAGGAGTCTGTGTGGGGAGTTAAGTGAGAGACAGCCTGGGGGCTCTGCCTGGAGAAGGGAACCCACATTGGGGGCGAGAGGCACTGAGCATGGGGCTTTTCTCTGCAGTCGCCTGGGGAGGGGTAGGGAGTGAGAGAGGAGGCGTCGGGAGCAAGCAGGCGGGTGCACGGAGGGACTTGTCAGAGATGAATGGAACCGCGGGCGGATCGATAGGAAATTCATGCACTAATTCGGGGAGACCTCGCCTTCCAAATCGCATTTAGCTGCGCTATTAGTTTGGTTGTGTCAGTCAGTCCTTCCGTTCCCTTCTCCTATCCACTCCTCCCCGTGCCCAACGCGGCCCAAGCGGGGAGAAATGACTTGGTTCCTCACACTGAACACGAGCGCTGGAGTAAAAATCTTGCAACTTTGGAGAGCACACTGAATAGCAATTTGCTAATTCCAAAACCACCGGAGCAATGCTAATCACGGTGTGCAGACTTTCTAATTGCCGCTAATGCAGCCGCCTCTGCAGTGCAGAGAAATCTCACATCCTTATGATGCTGGGGGTAGGAGCCCTGGGGGTGACCCACACACAGAATAACACCCCTTCGTAACTGCATATTTCCAGGCCCTCTTGTTCTGATCCCAAACGAAAAGGAGACCTCAACATCCGTTTGAAAAGCGATTTTCTGTGCCTTCGCCCACTGACGACGATAGTCGTTCCCCGCCCCCCCCCCCGGATTTTCAGTAAAGCCTCCCTGATCCCGGAGTAGAGAATTAGTGGGCTTGAGGGAGAGAATAAAATTAAAACACCACCAGCAATATTAACCTATTAAGAGAAGCGAAAAGGGACCAAGCCTTCCAGGGGCAGGCGTGGGAGAATTCAGGTAGATGATTCCTCTGTCTCTAACCAGTAAGGGAGGAAAAGAAAGAAGAAAGAAAAAGGAAGGAGTCTTCGTGTGGTCAGTCACCGGATGGTCCTCATTTGGGAAAAAAAATTTTTTTTTCTTCGGGAAAAAAATGAGCGGAGTGTTTATGTCAACTACATATTCCCCTAGATACGAATTTGTGACCACAAAATTCCTTACACAAATTCGGATCTACAGGGTATATACAGAAGACAGACAGATCTTCTTGGCCCAGAAATTTTCCAGTTCTCCCACTTTGCGCGCCTTCTTCTCGTTTGGGGTGTGATTTCAGTGCTTTGATTTTATTTCGTTTTGTTCTACTTTTGAGCTCTGGGAGCAGGAAAAGGCACTGCGGGTCCATTTTGGGGATTACAAGGTTTTCAACTCTCTTTCTCTTCTATCAGAGAGAAATTGAAACCGCCGGTTCCGCAAAGGGACGCGAACCTCGCGGCCGCGGCCGCGGCGCAACCCTGGGCGGCGCATGAATTATGAGATGTAAACATTAGCTAAGCACAAAAGGAGGAAGGGTCATCCTGAGGCTGCAGCATAGTCAGAATCAGGCCCTTCTGGGTGCCCTCGCGCCCCTCCCCTCCCCCCAGGACTTTTATTTTTTTTTTTTTAAGAAAAACAAAACCCCAATCGGTTCCTCCATGCCCCTCGAAGCCTTTAGTTTGCCATCAAACGAATATCTAGATATTTTCCAAGGCGCCTCTCAGCAAAGGGAGGAGGGAGAGGCGGCTGGGTGTGAAGGAGGTGTCATAAAAGTCCTTTTGGAAAAATTCAATGGTAAAAAGAGAGAGAAACAGCTGTAAAGAAAAATGCTGGGAGACCAAACAGATGGGGCCCCGGATATTTAATGACGGGCAATTCCATTTACAACCTGAGAAAAAGATCAAAGGCGTTTCATTTCCGAATGAAGGGCAATGAGGAACCATAAAAGATGCAGCCAGATGATATTCTGGCCCCTCCCAAACTCCCATACCTCCTGGGGCCAGAAAAGGGGGATAATCCCTGAAGTGTGCAAGGAACCCCGCTTCTCCCACCTCCCTAGCCCCAGGCAGACTCTCTCTGTCTAAATTTGCTCATTCTGCCACCTGCTAGGGTCGCTGGCAGTGCGACCAAAATGGGGATCTGGGAAACCTGGGGGAACCTGGGGTTTCTGAATGAACTTCCTGAAGGTCCCAGTAACTGCTGAATATACTAAACTGGGAGACTGGGGACTGGGCTGGAGGGAGCTGGGTCCTAGACTGAATGCTGAGGGCCAGCACAGGGTTAGGGGAATTGGCACAGAGAAAGCCTCCGCCTTGCCCAGACTCCCTACCCATCTCCCTGAGAAATACTTGCATCCCTGGTGAGCAAGTCAGAATCATATCAATTTCATTAACAAATACAGCGATAACACACACACACACAAACAACCCTCTAACCATCACATTCCAGAAGTCTCTGCCCATCCACAATTCTGGGACCCTTGCAGGTGGGTAAGAGGAGTGCTCCCACTTGCCAGAAACTATGTCCAGAGACCCTCTGATTTTCTATCCTAAATCCAGATTGCCAATTTTGGCCTCCGGGCCCGATTTCTAACAACAACACTCTCCCAGCCCAGCCAGGCTGACTTGCATATATTTGAAAAATCACACACACACACACACACACACACACACACACACACACCCCACACCACACCACACCACACTTATATTTTAATGATCTTTGCCAAGAGAGGGTCCAATAGACCCCCCCACATGGGCACCTAGAGAGACTACTAGAGTCTGGCCCTGGGCCCACAGACAAAATGCCTGGGTAGGACCCCCACCAGCCCCGCGACCTCAAGCAGGGATCTTTCCAAGTCTTATCAAAGGCCAGTTAGTCAGGGGTTCCACGACCCATTCCAACTGGCCAGGCCCCTCCCCCACCCCATACCTCCTGTCCTTCTCAACTCGCTCGCTCTCTGAAACCCGTCCAACTCAGTCGGCTTTTCCGAATTTGGGGAGGGCCGCTAGGCCGGCCACCGGGCCTCTCTGTTGCTCTGCACTTCACAAAGGATGCAGCCCAGGTGCTCGGAGCACCCCAAGAGAGAGGTATGGGAGACAGAGACACTGCGGGGCTGGGTATGGCTGATCTTAGGGACAGAGCGCAGAGATTTTCTCTTCTGCGCGCTGGGAGCCGCCACCTGCCCATCCCACGGAGGCGCCGCACCCCCCCCCCCAGCCGAGTGCAGCCGCGATGGGTGGAGGACAAGGTTTATCAGCCACTCCCTAGACGGATTTCACCAAAACCGGGGGCTGCCTCTCCCTTCCACCCTCAAAAGAATGCTAACAGGCGTAGTCATAATAAAAATAAGAAAAAGCAAAAGGCTTTGCGCGCGCATCCCGAGCCACCTCCCCTGTACTCCCCGCTCGCTCGCTGGCTCGCCGGCCGCCTTCCCCCCCGGGCAGCCACAGGTTGCTAGAGTGACCTCTCACTGCTCAGCCCCCTTCGCTGTCCCGGGCGTGCCCAGCCCGCACGGAATCCGTCTACCTTTTGTCGCCCGGGAGAGGGCACAGAGCGAGGGAGAGAAACCGAAGGGTCGAGGAGGCGAGCCCCCAGCCGGCCCGCGCACCGGAGGCCGCACCGAGGAGTGGAAGGCCCAGAGAGGGAGCGGGCAAGAGTACTCACCGGCCCTCCCGGCCCGCAGACCCGCCCTCGGGCCCGCTCGGCCACAGACGAGCTCGCTCTTGTCCACTATTGTGTGTCCGGAAAACCGAACCGCGGCTGCGGGCACAGCAGCTCCGGGCCTCCTTGGAGGCCGGAACAAGACTTTTTTTTTTTTTTTTTTTTTTGATGTGTTTTTGTTTTTGAGGCGCAAGTTTTCGTATTAATCTCATACTTTGTCAGTCTTTGTTAAACAGCTAGGCGCGTCACGAGGCTCTCGAACATTTTAATAATTTTTAGACGCTGTGACCTACGGTTCACCCCTCTCCGGGCCTCCCCCACGAGCAGGCAGTTACTATAATACGCTGGCGCAGTTCGCTCGGTCATATTGAATTTTGCGCAGGTCATTACTTGGGAGAAAAATGACGGAGTAGGAATTTGATTCAGCTCATCCTCCCCAGCTCTACTTTTTTTTTTTTTTTTTTTTGCCAGAACCTTCTCTTCCCTTCACCCAACCCCCACCCCCAAAAAAGTCCCATTCCGATAGGGCTCAGCCTGCCCCACCTTCACCTTGATATTCCATCACTCCTGTATTTTTGCCAGTTCTGGTTCCCAGGGAAAAGTGGGAGAGGGTAGGATGATTCCACAGGGACTCCTTTTGGGGCCTATGAGGGAGGATGGCTCCTGGAGAAGCGGCCTTCGGGATCTGGGTCCCTGAGAGCAGGCCTGAGCCGGAGCCCCCTTCCCTCCTGCCTTCACTATTAAATGGCTGCATTGGTAGGGCCTGTATGCCCACCCCCTTGCATACTCTATCTGCTTTATTCCATTCCCCAGTGCCAGAGATATCCCCCTTTCTGCCCAAACTTTGGAGGCTCCAGGGCCCCAGGAATGAGTCCTCCACCTCGTGGGGGTGAGAATTGGTCCATAGGCCAGCACATTTGGGAAAGACAGAGAACCCTGAGAGAGGAGCTGGACTGTGCTGGTCAAAGCTTGGGACTTGGCTTTCAGAGGCCTTAATTTCCCTTTAAAAACAAAACAATACTCCACTCCCCCCCCCCCCGTTTTTTGTTTAAAACCACTTCTCATCTATACAGTAACTCTTTTTACCTACCCCCATCACCACCACAAGGAGGTACTGGAATAAAGCAAGGAGGCATTAAAAATACTCAGAGACTCTCTTTGATTTGTCTCTCAAGGATTAGAATTGGTGGATTGTCAACAACACATTTTCCCCTTTCTCCAGCCTCCAACGGCCCAGCAGAGGTAGGTCAGGTGACTCCCCTTCCACCCAGTTTAAGTCTAGGGCGAGTGTCTGCAGGGAGATACACCCCCCTAGCCCAGGGAGATGGGAGACAACATCCCCAAACACCTGGTTTGGCCAGAATGGCTGAGGACCCTCTTTTCCCCTTCCCGAGGCCTCTCCAGCCCAGGCCCTTTGGCTCCTCCAGGCTAGTCCACAGAACCATAAATTTGCTAGCATTCTGTCCTGGAAAGGAGGAAGAAGACACAGAGGAGGAACAGGAGTTCCTGTTCCGGCTATGACCTCTACCCCTTCTGGACTTCAGGAATTCCTTCCTGGCCTGACTCCTCAGAGAAACGTGTCCCAAGGCTGAGTAGAAATGGGGACCCACACCCAACTGGTTAGGCAAAAACTGGGGCAAATTGATGTAAAATCTGCCATTAAGTTGTTGTCTCTTCCGGCCATATTTCAAAAGGCATCTTTATGAAAACTCTCAGGACAAACACCCACAGCGCACCTCCTATACCCAATGCTTAGAACAGAAGATGAAGACATTTCATAACACAACAAACAGTCATTTAAAGACCAAAAATAGGCATATGCCCTGGTGTTATAATTACAGAGTCCCTGTAAACACGTTACTTATGAGCGCAGCCTAATGCATGGATTGGAGGTTCATTTCAGGTCGCTTGTTTCAACTCCAGTTAAAAAGATCTCTGTGAGGCCATTCAGTATTTTTCCTTCTCATTTCCCCTCCCTCCTCCACATAGGAAGAGAGGGATTCTGGATGCACACACAAGTGGAGGTTTGGGAGAGTGCGAGGATTAGCAAGCCAGCCTTCTTTCAATATCCACCTTCTTAAACCCAAGCAATTTGGAAAGAGGAATGGGAATTCAGAAACCCTCCAGTCCTAGCCCATAGGAGTCATGGACTCCAGCTGACTGGACCCAGCCTGGGGGCTAGGAAACCCTGAAAAACAGGCCTGCCTGGGGGCAAAGGGGGGAGTTGGGGGAGTCAGCTGTTTGGCCCCTTTAGGGGAAGCAGGGTGGGGCTGATGTTGGTGAGAATCAGGCCTTCACCTTGGAAGCCTTCTTTGGCCCCATCAAATGTCCTGCAAGGACGTGTGGGTAATTGGATTTTTTTTTTTTAATGTGTGCGGCTGGGTAGGTTTTAATTAAATTTTATATGGTGACTCAAAGGTTATCTTTGGGAGAGAAAATTGCGCAGAGGATTCCATGCCCCCAGCGCTCTTTTGTGCGGCTCCCCCACCCCACCAGCTCCGGGGTTTGGAGAAGGGTTTCTCCTCTACTCCAGTGTCTCCCTTCCCAGGTGTCAGTCTCTCCACCCCACTTCTGCTCCCCCACTCCCCAAGCACACGTCTCCCATACCTCCAGCACCCCTTGCTCCCTGGCTTCTCTCTCCACTCACACAGCCTCCTCCCCTTGCCCAGCCCGCCCCCGCCGCTAGACGCCGCCGCCCGCTCACGCACGCTGTAAACTTTTGACCCTCCAACTTTGCGACCCCTCTGGCAATAACACTGGCCTCACGGCCCAGGATCTCATTCTGCTGTGCCGGCTGCAGAAATCCAAGCGCAAAAACGCTTTTCGTGCCCCTCCCCCGCTCACCACCGTCCCCAACCTCCACTAAGGGCCTTAGCACTGGGGAAGAGGAGTCTTGATTATTAAATAGCTCCTTCGGAAAAAAAACAAAAACAAAAACAAAAACGCCACCCCACTTCCCGCATTTCCACCGGTCTCTCCTGTGGAGTGCCTGGAAAGGCTTTGGATGACCCATCCTCTCCATTCTTGTCCCCGAGTGGGGCCGCGGGTGCTGGGCGTGGGGACACACAGGGTGCGCGGTAAGACGCGTCGGCTGACCTGGAGGAGGGAGTTTCTGGGGTGAAGAGTGGAGAGAGCTTGGAGCAAGGGTTCCTTGAGAGCGGAGGGAGCCACAGTCCCCAAAGGGCTGGAAAGAGAGCTCAGTGTCCAGGCCGTGCGAGACCCAGCGGGGCCCGGGGCCACCTTGCACGGCCGCTCGCTGGCGCCTCAGAGGCCCCAGCCTGGCTGTGAACTTGGTCTAAGGCGGACTCTACTGGCAGCTCGGGGACGTTACAGCCTCTGCTTCTCGGCCAGCGCAGCGGCCATACGGGCGACCTGCGCTCTTTCGGTTTCCCTTGTGCCCAAGCATCCCCTCTCAGGACCCCACCTCTCACAGGGACAGGTTTCCTTCCTCCTTCTCTAGGGGCCCGTTGGGAGTCAGAAAACAGAAGAGAGCAAATTAGAGAGGCACAAACACAGAGAATGGAACAAGCCTGCAGAATTTCCAAAATAGAGAGATTATCCTGCATCCCGCCTTCAAGCTCCAAGGGGAGATGTTCTCACATGCTGGCACTTTCCCTCTACTTTTCCTCCAGATGCTGCCTTCCGAGCTGAATCCTTCCCTTCCCACCTGGCCCGGGGGTCATCTTGACCAGGCAAGCCGGACTGGGGCCTGCGAGATCCCTTTCCTCCCTGGGCACATTCATCCCTACCCCACAGGGCTCCGAGGTCAGGGATCGCTATAATCAAAGACAGCGTCAAGGCTCAGAGGCCGAAACCAGGGCCACAGCTATGTGGGCTCAGCCCGTAACCACGCGGACTGCAAGGCCAGAACCCGGCCGGGCAGCCTGGGAGCCTCTTCCCCGGGGAAGAGAAGCTAGAAGAAGCTGCAGCGAGTGCATCTTCCTCTTCAAGTGGAAATGTGGGGAGAGAAGAGACAGGACAGAAGACGCCTGAGACAGGGAAACGGAGAAAAAAAAAGGTGGAGAAGAGATTAAAACTTGGAAAGGTGGTGACATGCCAGGTGCGACCGGTCCCAAATCGCTCCCAAGTCCAGTCCTCTCCCGTCTCCTAAATCCCCCACATCCTCTGGGAGCCCGAAATCTGGGTCTCAGTAAATTCACCAAAAGGAAGAACGAAAAATCCGAAAATCAGCCTAAACCTGTCGGCAGGCGCGTCCCCGGCCCAAGCCGCCGCGGAGGTGGCGGCAGCGCGGCCCGCGGCGCGTAATGTATGCGGCAGCGGCTCCAGCGGCTCGGAGCCCCAAGCAGGCCGGCGCTTCGGCCCCGTCTGCTGACCTCTGCGTGATCCCGGACTCTATGAATTATTGATGAGATATGAGCGTTGATTTCCCCTTTCAGGATGCAAACTCCATTATATTGTTAAAATGGCGATTTAATCGTTGAGAATAGCTTTGGTGTGGGTTTTTTCCCCCAACTCATTTGCGCCTCCTTCCTTTTCATTTAACTGTCTTAATTAAATCCTTTAACAGATTTTAATCACTTTTTGGAGGGAGGGGGAAGACGAAGGGGAAGGCCATCACCACCACCACCACCACCACCACCAAACACTAAAAACAAAACAAGCCCCCAAACCATAAAAAAGCTTCTACCTGGAGGAAGTTGGAAGGAAGGTGGGGAGGAGGCGTGAAGCCCTCTAGAAAGGTCGTGCTGCGAATATCCACCAAAGGATCCATCCCTTGGAGGGCTGGGGCAGCCTACCTCTGACAAGGAAGAGTCAGGCCTGAGGGGTGTTTAATTCCACCCCTGAGAATATTTGTGTGTGGATTCTGACTGTGGGGAGGAAGGCACGCTTGCCCCTGCTGAGAAGTGCGGGGACATCAAGCTTGGGGAAGGCCACAGGATTCTGGTGGAGAAGGCCTCTCCAATCTGGGCCCTGGGGGCACTTAGGGAGAAATGTCCATTTTCCTTAAGGGGCCCCTATTTCTCCCCTCCTCCTCCTCCCCAAGCAGCTCAGTTTCCAGGCCGGTGTCTGGGTTAATTAATATGGATGTGTAACAGCGCTGCAGCAATCGATAAATCCTGCTGTGGGCAGATCCCAGCCTCGAAATCTGATTACTTCTAGAAACTCCAAAAATGGAGAGAGTGACCCTAAAGCATGGGAGGGGTTCTCCCTAGCTCTGTCCTCCTTGGTCGATCCAGTTGGTCCCCAAGCTGAAAAGCCCATGCAGGGAGAGCCTTCTCCTCACTGCCCTGGAAGGGGTTGAGTTTGGGAGAGCGGTCTGTTTTCCCTCTTGCTCCAAATCCTTGGCTTCTGCCCCAGCATTCAGACCCCAGGGATAAAGGAACCGGGCCGGGGAAAGGAGCTTCTATTTGGATCTTGCCCCCACACCCTGTCCCCACCCCCCCCCCCCCAGGGAATACATTCTCACAGCCAGGGAAGGGTTAAGTGTCCTGCTGCAGTTATGGAGAGGAAGCCGCCGATGAAATATGGGCGCTAAGAACTCCAGGGCCGGCTGGCTTTCCTGTTTACACTTCTTTATACTTCCTCCCGCCCCGTGGCGCAGAGAAACAAACCAAAACAAAACAAAATAACCAAATAAAACAAAACCAAAAAAATCAAAATCAAATTGTCTGCAGAGTGCTGGTCAGGCTGGCCTTGGGGGGGGAAAGGGCAACTGCGGCCTCAATCCCTGGCTGCCTCCTCCGCCCTGCCGGGGGTTGAGGGTGCTGGGCAGTTGGAAGGATGGGCGTAAGGATCTGGCCAGAGGGTACCAGCCTGTAGCTCACAAGGTTGAGGCCTGGGCTCAGCCGGGGAGGGGAAGCAAGTGGGTGAGAAGGGAGAGAAGAGTCCTCCAGACTGGGGAACAGCTTTCCCAAAGAACATCTTGGAGGGAAGGGCGGGGCGGGGGCGGAGGGGGGGGGATGAGAGGGGGGGCTATAGCAAAGGAGAAGAAGCTCCTTGCACCAGAAACCCCTTCCCACCTCTCACCCCCTCCCCCAACACATCCTTGTTGGGTTTTAAGGGAGACCATTGCCCAGACAACCTAAAGTAGAGAAGAGGAAAACCCAGCCGGAGGGTCTTCAGGAGCTGCTTAGAGGAGGAGACCAGACCCTTCAAGGGTTTTGGCCTCCGGGGAGGAAGTGGGCACCCCCGCCTCGGGCTTCTTTTTGCCATTCCGGAAAATCTGTCTAGATATGCCCAGCAGATGTCCCTGGGACACCAGCCCCACACGTTTCTTTATCAGAGTTTGCAGAGCTGACATGGAAGGGGGCAAAAAAAAAAAATCTTCAAGGCAGGCCTGGTGGTCTGGGGTTTCTGAGAGAAGGAGGCGGCGTTGGAGGGAGGCCAGGGCACATGGCAATGGGGTTTCCCAGGAGGCCCCAGGTCAGATTCTGCCCCTGCTGCACTCTTCCTCTGCACCTTACTCAACTCATTTGCCTTGTCCAGAGTGGGAGCGTGGGGAAGCTATGCCTCCAAAATATATTGGTATCTTAAAGGATGCTGAGGATCCTTTGGGAACTGACCGGAGTCTCCTTTCCAAGGGATACCAATGCCTCATCATTCTTGGGGAGATTCATCTTCAAATCAGGGTGAGGACACCAAGCTCTCTGTCCTCCTTGCTCTCAAACCTGTGAAGGCTCTCCTAAGTCAGGCCTGGGCAGGGACTGGAGAGCTCAGGGAACAGAGAGTGGCTGCAGGGAAGAGAGGAGAGAGGCAGAGGGCAGGCATCCTTTAATGGGAAATGAAGGGAATCTTGTGGCCCTCTCCTTGTCCCAAAGATCAGAAGCCCCTTAAGGCGCCACATGTCCAATTTGAGGAACTATCCACAGGAGTTGATAAGCTGGCAGGCCGGCAAAAACAGGAGTAACAGGGTGGCAGACCCCGTCGATCTTAAAAGGGGGGGAGGACGGTGGTCAGTTTGGTGGAGAGGAGGCCTCTGGTTTTTAGAAGAGGGTGACTTACTCTTAGAAAATAACAGGCCCCCTGGGGGTCAAATGATGAAATCCCTCTGGTTTGTGGTGCCACAAAACAAAGGGGCTTTTAAGGGTCTGGTGGAGAGAAAAGAAGAGGGCGAGAGAGGAGAGGAAAGAGAGAACCTCTGATTTTTCTCTCCCAGCTCCTGCGTCCCTTCTCCCCCCCCCCCCTCCGGACAGTTGGGGTCTGTGTTCTGGAGCAAGTTTTATTTATGGAGGGACTGCCAGGGATCTGCTTCAACATCTAACTCCTCCAGGCAAGGGAAGAAGCACTCCTTTTCCCCCCCCTCCCACTCCTGGCCAGGAATTAGGTTTGGAATTTGAGGGGATTGTGCCCCTCTGACCCTACTTAGAGCCAAGCAGAAGGGTCGGCTTGGAATTAACAAGCTGAAGCTGGGTGCAGAAGTGCCGCGCTCCCCATCCTGAGTAACCCCCTCCAACAGGCCTTGGAGAAAAGGCAGGGACCCCCTTTCATAGGGTTCAAAAATCTGAAAGCCAAAGAGAGCCCCAGTGCAAGGCAGCCCCCAGCAGCTGCGCTAGCCTTCCGGGTGCTTTTTCTCAGCTCAGATGTATCCAGATAAAAGTGCCCAGCCGCGCGCGCCCCCACACACCCCTGACAAATGAATGTCATAAAGTTTCTTTCCTGGGGGTGGGGAGATGTCTGTCTGAAGATATCCAGCAGTGAAGTGGCCCCCCCACAAGGGGCCCTTGCTTCAGTAATACACACCCTTCCCTCTTGCCCCCTAAATTTCCAAGGGCACCGAAGGAGCCCCCACGAGCCCCTTTCCCCACAAAGAGCCAGACACTCCTGCGAATACAAACCAGGCACCCCAACCGCTGAGGCCTTATGGAACCCAGTGCCCCCACTTCAGACACCCAGCCTGTCAGGACTCGGTGCAAAACGCAGACTAAATTTCCCCCACCTTATCATCTCACAGCCCTGCGGCCGGCCGGAGGCAAGATTTCCTTCCCCAGTTCCAAGCCCCAAAATTGCGAGGGGAGAAAGCGAAAGCTGGAAGCCACTTACCGCGGGAGCGCCGGGGCCTGGGCTGCCGCCACCGCCTTCTGGGCTGGGAGAGCGCTCACCTACCTCTGCCCCCTTCCCCACCACAGCGAGCAGTTAAAGTGTCACTTAACATTCTGGAGAATGTGAAATATACCGCGCGGTGTCAACTCCCCAAAACCATAAAACTAACTTTATGGACCTCACGTGACTTTCTCGAGCCAGTGAGGGGTATCTGTCTGACTTCTCGGCGATTTTTACGATCTAACTTCGAGATAAAACCCCTATCCATTTGACATCTAAATGTCATAGCGACTTTTGGGATAGTTTGCTATGGACAAAGGGGGACAAAGTCAAGGGGTGAGGGGGAAGGAGGGCCCAGTAGAGCCTCTACGACCCTTGGCTGCCTCCTCACCAGTTCCCCCTCCCCCCCCAAGTCCTGTAAGAAGTTGGGCCAAGCTGGAAGGGATTGACCGGGTAAGTGTCCAGACTTGACTCTTGTACTCAGGGTGGAGGCGGACTTGGATGGAGGAAGACTGGGCCCTAACCCTGGGCCACTCGGGCTGGCAGGGGAACAGGGGTCTTTCAGGAGGGACCCCAACTCCTAATCAAGAAGGAAGGTCAGCTGGGCCCCTGGAGAGAGGGAGCCCTTGATAAGTATAGAGAAGACTGAGGTTGAGAGAAAACCTTTGAAATTGAGCTGATTTTGTTTTTTTTTGTTTTTTGTTTTTGTTTTTGTTTTTGTTTTTTTTTTTTTTTTTGGTCTTAGTGGGTGGCAGAGCTGAATTGGGATTTGGGCCAGGAGCCAGGGGATCTGAGCAGGCCTGTACCACTCCCAAAAGGCCAGGAGCCTCCTAACAGGACTTAGGCCTAAACTGCTTTCCCTGAAGAGGTTTCTAGAGGCTTTTCTGGCTGGCTGGTGGAAGGCCAGGGTAGAGTCCAGCTCGGCCTTTCCCTTACTCCAGCCCCGTGTGGGATTTCTGGGCCTCCCAGTCCCCCAGACGGGGGAAAGCCTATCCCTTGGCCCAAGTACCGCTGACCAAGCCAGGGATGTAGGTGGCTAAGAGAGGCTGCTTGCTGGCAAGCACCCTGCTTTCCCTTCCCTACACCCCAGATCTGTCAAGAATGGTCTAGGGTGTGCCCAGTGATGGGAGAGGCAGGCCCCCAGAGAAAAGACAAGTGGGAGGGCAGTGGAGTAGGGGAAACATTTATTTGACTTCAAGGAAAGCTACAAACAAATACCAAAAGCGAATCACTGAGACAGGCCCGGCAAAGGCAAAGACAGATTTCACACGTAGCACAGCATCCACTCACTCACTACAAATGGTCTTAGAAGCGAACTGGGGGTGGGGGGGTGGGGAGGGGATGGGTCTGACCCAGACTATCCCCATATTTACAAGGTTTGGGCCCTCTACTCCAGACCCATGGACTCACAGAGAAATACACAAGACATTTTACACTGAGGATTATTTTTGTTTCCCTACACTCCCAGGCCAGGCCTTGTGGGGCCTACCCAGGCGGCAGGAACCTTACTCTCAAGGTTTACCTTCCCTCTTCTCCATATCACCCTCTTTGGCCCTCCCTGCCCCCTTCCCACCCCAGGACCAAGCCACTGGGAGACTTGGGCCTGGGGAGTGGGGAGGGAGGAGGAGGAGGGTGGAAAGAGACAGTCATGGACTCCATCGCGGAGGCCAGCTCAGCTGGGCCAGGGCGCTGCCGCACTACCCCACCTCAACTGCTGCCCCTTAGAGAAGTTTCAAGCTGAAACTCAAAATTACAGCGATCATCCTTTTATAAATAAGTTAGAAGAACACAGATGGGGAGGGGAAAGTTCACATTAAACATGCGAGTTTCTTTCTTTCCTGGGGGAAGGAGTGCAACCACAGACACGAACATTCAGAAATACTGGCGGATTTGGGGTGAGTGGAGGGGCGTGGGGAGCATGGAGGGAAAATAATAATAATTATTATTATTAACAATAATAACAAGATTAACCAGTCCGGGAGAGAGGGAGCCACAGGAAGACCTAAGACCGAACGAAAAATCGTAACACAAGGCCGGGGCGAGGCAGGCTCGTGGGAACCGGTCCCCAGCGGGCAGTGGCAGCGCAGGGAGGCTTGGAGGGGCCAGGGCTGGGGGCGGCAAGGGCTCTTGGGCCACCCAGGGCTCCTCCCGGCGGGCTCAGGGCTGGAAGGCGCTGCCGGCTGTAGCCAGGCTCATACTTTTCAGTTTGTTGTCTTTCTTCCACTTCATGCGCCGGTTCTGGAACCAGATCTTGATCTGGCGCTCGGACAGGCAGAGCGCGTGGGCGATCTCGATGCGCCGCCGCCGCGTCAGGTAGCGGTTGAAGTGGAACTCCTTCTCCAGCTCTAGGGTCTGGTAGCGGGTGTACGCGGTCCGGGCCCTTTTCCCGTCCGGCCCGGTCATATCTGGAGCAGACAGAGTAGAGCCGCGAGGCAATGTTATTCCGGTTAAGGGAGGGGGGCACTGGATGGGAGAGGGGCGTGGAGCAGGACCCAGGCGTCCCTGGCACCCAGCTCACCGCAGCTCCAATCCTCCCCACTCCAGACGCCCGCATCCGAGCTCGCTTCTGCACCCCCTTCTCCTGCAGCCCCCACTTCTGCCGGCAGTGAATGCGCCCGGCTTTGTCTCTTGCTCCCTCCCTGTGCCTCACCCTTCGCTGGGCTCAGGCGGCCGCTCGCCCCGGGAGGGAGGAGAGCGGCTGCACTTTTGCCCTGGAGAGCTCCTTTTACTGCTCGCCCCTCCTTTGCTAGCAGCAGCCTCAAAATTTCGGGGCTAAGCACGACCCTTCCCCACGTTACATAAACCCCATCCTTCATCCTATAGCTAGTACAGCTGGGCGAATAAAACCTTAGCCGAATCTGGAGACAAATGATTAAAAATACTCCTCCCCAGCTAAAGACCTAGACCTTCTTTGGCTCTATCCCCCGAGCTGTGAGGACCCTCTTAGAGACTTCTCGCCCCCGGAAAAAAAAAAATAAATCTATATTTGAGGAAAAGCCAAGCTCTCCTCGCCTCCCCCCCCCCCCAACCTCCCCAAACGCAGAGAAGGAAAGCCGGGGGAAGACAAAAAAGGGAGCGAAAGCGACAATTACCATGGCTGATGTGAAGCTTCCTCATCCAGGGGAATATCTGCGGAGTCTGCCCCTCGGGCGCGGCTGTGGAGGTGGCCATGGGCTCTGGCTGTGCCCGAGCTAGGCTCGGGCTGCTTAGCTGGCTCGCCGCTTCCTCAGGCTCCGAGGATGCGCTGGCCTCGTCTATTTCGGTGAAATTGGCGCTGGAGCTGGCCGGGGTCGCCTGGTCGGAGGGGGACGAAGCAGAGGGCTTGGCGCTGTGGCTGTCGCCGTTGGTGCAGGGCAGGGACTCGGGCGAGGACAGGGAGCAGCTCGACGCCGCCTGCCTGAAGCGGGGCTCCTGGGCGGGCGCGGGGAAGGCGCGCGAGCTCTCGCCCACCGCCCCAAAGTGGCTGGAGGAGGCCGAGGAGCGGTTGACGCTGAGGTCCATCCCATTGTAATTGTAGCCGTAAGAGCCGGTGTGCATGGCAGCGGGATCCCTGTAAGAGCCGCTCAGAGAGCTGCCACTGCCATAATTTAGCAACTGATAGTCCGGGCCATTTGGATAACGCCCCGAGAAGGAGTTTACAAAGTACGAGCTCATTTGGGTGATTTTGGAGGGCTTGATTTGTGGATCGTGGTCGTTATAACCCTGTGCTTCACGATTTATGATGTATTAATGAATTATAGCGATGCACTGTACTTCGTTTTGCTATGTATGCGGCCAAATATGGGGGGGGGGGTTGGAAGGGGGATGGGGGGGCGTTAGAGAATCACGTGCTTTTGTTGACCAGTCGTAAATTCTCGCTGATGACCTCAAGAGGTAATTCATGCTCTATGGTTACAAATAATGACGATCCGAGAATCGTTAGGGCCGATTCAATGCGAGCCTCCGAGAGAGGGGGAAAAAAGGAGAAGGGGGAGAAACCGGGAGAAGGTTGGCGGCGGCCTCTGAGCAGAGCGCGCCACCTCCCGGCGATCGGCGGGAGCGCGGGCCGCAGACTGCCATGGCGGCGACCGCTGCCTCCCTGCTGGCTCCCTGCAAACGCCGGGCGAGAAAAGAAACCTGGGCCAGGCTCACCCGCAGAGTTGAGTCTTTTAGAGGAGGGACCCAGTTGAGCCTTTACCCACTTTCTTGAAAGTGGTGTTAGACTACTGGTGTCCTTCTCCTTGTCATTATTATTATTATTATTATTATATTTTCACTCTGGATGAAATGATCAAAAACTGAGTCGCTTTTCCCTTATGTGGGCTTTGCAAGTCTCCGAGTTGGGGAAGGAAATGGTGGGGGGGAGGGTTGGAAGATGTGTGAAAAACAATTATTGCAATGCGTTTCCCCCTGAGTTCAGCCCGGCCTGCTTCCTGCCTGGACTGCTGTGGCCCATGCATAGCGTCCAGGCGGAGCTGGCAGGGCTGGGCCGAGGGTTCCACGGAGAAGCTTTCACTTCTGTGCCCTTTAGAAGTTTGGGATCCTCCTCCTGACTTCCTCTTCATCCTTAGCCCAGGCCCGGAAAATGGCAAAGCAGGACAGGGACCCCAGAGGAGGAACAGGGCTGGGGCTAAGCGGCCTAGTTTAGGGGAAAACGGCAGCAGAGTAGGTGCCTGGGGTTTGGGGTTCTGAGAGTCTGGGATGAAGGCAAGACCCTTGCACCAGATGCCCGCTATTGCATTGGGAGGCCCCACTGAAGGCCCCTTGCTGGCATCTGGGTAGTTTCAGAATGTGCTCCGCGGCCCACATCTTCCCTGGAAAGGGGTTCCGAGGACCAGCGGCGCCTTGCTGAGCACGCTGGGCGGCCAAAGACCGCCGCAGCTGGGCTCCTTCTGCCGGATGGCTATTTTCTTTAAAAATAAAAAAGCGAGAGAGAGGGAGGAGGAAGAAAGGAAAACAGTGTCTGCAGATTGCTGCCTGGGTGAGGGTGGGGGTGGGGAGAGAATGGGTCGTTTTTTTGGTTGAGGGCATGAGACCAAAATGCCCCATCACCTGGCCTCCTGCCCTCAAGTGTCCAAGGAGCAGGGGAAAGTCGTGCCCTCCACCCCGCGCCCGCCGGCGCCTTCAAATTCCCCTACTTGTCGATGAGCTCCTGCTTGAGGCAGGAAGGGGCGCCTGGAGCCTTCAGCTGCGCGCGGAGAGATACCCGGTGGCCCCGATTTTAGTCTCCAGAGGCACGGGCCGGGAGCCGAGGGCCAAGGCCGGAGGAGATCAGGCCATGTGGACAGGCCAAAGGCTACCGGCTTCGCGATCGTGAGGACAGCAAGGCGCTGCTGAGGCGCCAGACCCTCCTGGCTGTCTCTGCAGGGGCTCCGGGCTCGGGGCCTCGGTCGTCCCTCGTGCCACGGACAAACGAGGAAAACCTAGAGAATGAGAGGGAAACGGCCCTTCTCCGTCCCCCAAGTGTGCACCAGGAGAGGCTGTTTGGAGCCTCAGCACTGGCGAGGCGCGGCGCGGGAGCCTGGGCGGGACCGCTCCAGCCTTTATCTCAACTGTAACTTCTGAGTCGTGTCGGGCCCGCTGGGGCCGACCAGGGCTCCAGCCTTTGCTGCGGAGTTTCCGGCACTGGGACGATGGGGTGGCCTTGGGGGTGGGGGAGTGGCAGGGGAGGAGCAGAGGTGACCGAGCGGCGAGTTTTAACGTCTTTATTATTATTATCATCATCATTATTAATAATATTAATATTATTACCGAAGTATTTCACGTCCAGAGCTAAGACAAGACTACAAACACAACACATAGAAAATTAATAAAATAGAACTTTGTTTTCTTCTGAGGCTCCTCTTCTTACTTCTAGGTAGTATGTGCTCCTTCCAGTGGCTTTAGGGAGGGGGTGGGAGAGAGGTCTGGGGTCAGGGAGTCTTCGAGGCCCCCCGCTGAGGGGACTGCGAATCTACCATTGAACCGTGCACCGGGGACATGGACGAAATGAGACGCGACACGGACAAGAGCGTTTTGCTCTGCTTCCAGGAAACATCAAGTGAGTCCGGTCCTCAGTTCTCGCAGGGGAGCCTGATGGGGCTGAAGCGGGTCCCGCAGGGATGGAGGGGGCGCTCAGGGTGCTGGGTGGGCTCAGGCGGCAGGGCCTCCCAGCACCCAATGAGAGCTCTGCGGGCGGGGGCGTCCAGAGAGCGCTGGGCCCCCCCGCACGTGTCGTGCGCTAGAGAGCTGGTCCCCCGGGTCCCCCGCCCGCAGAGCCTTCTCGGGGCTCTCCGAGGCCCTCGGCTCCCCACAGGCCGCTCCCTTCGCGTACCCCTCCCTTTCCAACGCCTTCACTCCGCTGCTTTTTCTTCCTCCTCCTCGGCACTGAGCTGAGACGCGCTGAGCAGTTTGCTCTCCTTTTTCCACTTCATGCGCCGGTTCTGGAACCAGATCTTGATCTGCCGCTCGGTCAGGCACAGGGCGTGCGCGATCTCGATGCGCCGCCGCCGCGTCAGGTAGCGATTGTAGTGAAACTCTTTCTCCAGCTCCAGCGTCTGGTAGCGCGTGTAGGTCTGGCGGCCGCGTCGGCCGCTGGGCCCAAAGGAGGAACCTGTTACGCAGAGAGAAGATGCTGAGGCCTGGGGTCGGCGGGGCCAGAACCCCCTCCCCCACTCGACCCTCAGACATGGACTCTAGCCTGTCCCGGGATGCCCTCCGCTCTCCGAGAGTTCCCTGCTCCCCCCGCCCCCCTCTTTCACTCCTCCAGCGCCCCCTCCAGATTCCCTCCGGGCCTCCCAGGCCTGTGCCTCTGGTCTAGACTCCAGGTGGGGGATGGGAGGAGGGCTTAAAATCCCACCTGAGCCGAGGGGGAGGGGCTGGGGAAGGACTGGCCAGGTGTGTCTCTTCCTAGCCTCATCTTTTCTTTCCATCTATCCGGCTCCCCCACCACCCTGTGATAGATTCCAGCCCTTAATCCGTAATGACGTGGATCGATCCATAGTCGGCATTAACGGCTCCTCACTTTCGTGTCCCGCTAATGGACATCAATTTGGGACTTCAGGCCGACAAATAATCCAACCTGAGACCCAGGCGCCTGCTTCTCCCTCTCTCCCCCTCCGCCTGCCTGCGCCTGCTCCCTCTCCCTTTCTTCGCCTTATTCGCCCTCCCTCCTCTGACTACCACCCCTTTCCTGGTGCCTCCTCCTTCCCCAGCCCCGGACCCCCAGGGAAACACAGTCCGGGACAGACTCAACTCTCCCTCGCCAGCGTCACGCCGCCCCCCTTCCTATGACGCACTCCGTTTTTAATGGAACCGTCTTCGGGTGGGGGACCCGACCAGGGCTGGGGGCACGAGGGAAAGCCACGCCAGTGGCTGCGGCCCCTGCCCCCTCCCCTGCCCCGGAATCCGGCTCCGGCGTGGCGCTCCGGGAGAGCCCACTCGCTCCCCCTGGCTCCCAGTGCAGCTGGGACTTTGCAAACTTTGTAACTCCTGAGGGCCAGAGGACAGAGCGGGAGACCCGGGGCAGGCGCCCAGTCCTCCCTTAGCTCCTAACTGAGATGCCCACCCAGCACCCCGGGGGGGGGGCGGGAAGGAGGTGGGGGCGCTACTTCTGTCCCCGGGGGTGGGGGCCCGCGGGGGTCGGGGCGGCCGCGGGAGGGCTCACTCACTGTTGCACGAATTCATCCGCTGCATCCACGGGTAGACCGGGGTGGAGCACTTCTGCTCCTCCGCCTCGCCGAACACGCTCTTGTCCTGCGCACAGTCTGACTTCCGCGGCTCAGGGTGGAACCGGGGCGGCTCTTCGGCGCCCGAGAGCGCGCAGGCCGACTCCTTCTCGCGGTAGAAGGCCGGCGCCGGCCCGTAGTCGCAGGGCGCCGCTCGGCCGTAGCCGCCGCCAGCGGGCGGGTAATAGGAGGAAGCGGCAAAGCCCTTGTCCTGGCCGGGCCCGGGCCCGTAGGGCGCGGGGTAGTGCCTCAGCGGGTCCGCATAGCCCGACGAGTAGAGCGGTAGCTGGCCCAGGAAGGACTCCTGCCCGCTAGCCAGAGTGACGGGGAAGGTGGAGTTCACGAAATAGGAACTCATTGGGAGGGGAGGCGCGCTCGGCCGCTGCTGCTCCGCCGGGTTTATGATTTGTTGTGTTTTATAGTCCGAGCGCCGCGCCTATTAGTAGTATATCTGAGATTGGGTTTTAGCTGAGGGGGGATGGCGAGGTGCCAGTGAGGGCCAGAAGGAAATACAACCATCTGATCCAACACTGACCAATGGCAGAGGCAGGAATTGTCAAATAGCACCCAGGAGGAGCGCAGCCCGCGCGAGGGACCCGCGCACAAACCTATCAACCTTTTTTTTTTTCCCTCCTTCTTCTCCTTCTCCTCTCTCTCTCTCTCTCTCTCTCCCCGACAACACAACGCGTCCTGTTCCACCTACGTAGGATCTGCGAAAGAGGCGTCTGTGCCTTGGAGGGAGGAGGGAGCATTTGGATTGAGACCACCCCATCCCCCAGTGATTAAATAAATATATCCCTCCCCTCCCCACGCAGGATAGGAAAAAGTTAATTGTGTTTTCAGAAAAGTTAACCCCTGCGTGGCTTGAGCCCCGTTCCCTCAAGGGAAGGGTGGGTAAATGTCCCCCGAATGAATCTCCGCGTGGTGAGGAGAGAACTAAAGGAAAAGGTTTGTTTCTAGGGTTTTGTGTAGGTAGAGAAGAAGAGTTCACTGTTTAGCATCGCTTTCAGAAAGAGAGGCGAAGAAGAGGAAGCACTCTCCTTCCCAGGTGAAAACTGTTTTTCCTGCTTCTCAGGTCTACTCTGTCTCCTCCAAGCCTGGGTTTATTATTCTCGCTTCTTCACAATTCTTATGGTCTGAAGGGCAGGCCAGAGCCCAGAGGACCCAGAAGTCTGGGAAATAGGAGGGTCTGAGCCCAAGGTTCTCCCTCCGGCTCTGTGGCTAGGTTAAGCTAAGCGAGGCTAGGAGCTTCTTGGAAGGCTACGGCGGCTGCCCAAGACGTCCTGCCTGGTTCCAGCATCTGCTGCTTGCTCTTGGAATGGGAAGGGGCACTGGGGAAAGGGAATAGCCTTCTCTTCACTTGTGGGAGAAGGAGAGGAAGAGGAAGGGACATCCCCCAGCCTAGGTTCCCCTGATCCCTACCCTGCCTGCAACCCTCACTCCACCCCCACCCCCTACCCCCCAAATCATTAGAATATCCTGGGCTACAGATTCCTAAGAATCAAAGATATCTCAGTACATCTGGGTACAGGGAAGAAATTGTTCCCCCTCCAATTCTGGGTCCTCAAAACTGCCTAATATTTGAGGCAATCAGAGACAGCCAGGAAAAGAGGGGACCTTGCTCCTTTTCCAGGTCTCTCCAGAAGCTGGCAGGTCTCTTTAAAATGAATTTTTTTCCCAAGACTCGGTTTGGGCTTAGTTTTATAAGGAGGGAGAGGTGTTCAGGTCCTCCTGGGGACTCAGCAGGCAGCTTACAACTATCAGCCCGAATCCCCTCTCCAGAGGCTCACCACCCTTCTGTCAGACTCAGTGTCTCTCCAGTCCCTCCCACATCTCATATTTGTATCACCAGCTTTGCTGCTGCACAGGCTTGAGTGTGAGAAAGAGTGCTCATCTCTGTTCCTCTCTCTCTCTCTCTCTCTCTCTCTCTCTCTCTCTCTCTCTCCCTCTCTCTCTCTCTCTCATCTAAGGAAAATGAGCCTTGAAGCCAGGCTGGAAGACTGAACCACAATATGTTTTCAACATTCTAACTATGCACATGGAAGCCAGGCACTAAAGGTCGATAATGTTCAGACCTGAGTTCAGGAATGAGTCAGGATGTGTGACAAAATCTGATGATGAAGGGGCCAGCTGACTGTCTGCTATCTCATACTTTGGGTTCCTTTTTGTGGGCCAGGTTTGCCCACTAAAGATGACACAAGATACTAGGGAAAGTGGTTGGGATACTAGGGAAAGGGCTGAGCTTGGTGACCAAAAGTGGGAAATTGGTTGGTTGCACAGTGGCCTACAAGGATCCCGGAACTCGGGAACACTTCTAGGCTATACCTTCATGGCCACATAGTGATCCCTGGATGTCCCACCAATCACTTCCTAGCCCAACTTGGGGGGGGGGGAGGGGGTTATCAAAATTCAAGAAAATAAACTCAAGTCTTCTAATGATGAAGAATCCTAAGTGCCCCAATCTAGCTGTGATTGGGCCAACTCCTAGAGAGGAATAGGGAACATTTGGGCTGGGGGAGCAAGGTCAGGAAGGTGCCTGTATGCACCTCCCTCCTCCTTGCCACTGAGGCTAGGCCTTGGGCCATATCTGCCCTGCCTCCTCCCTGGTCACAGTGTCCCCTTCCTAGAAATGCACAATGTGGGCTTTGCTGTGGAGTCGGGACTAAGTAGGATGCTGTAAGACAGGGAGACTTCCCTGATACAGAAGCATGAAAATAATCTCCTTATCCTTAGAGCCACAGCCCCAAATTAACCTCACCTCTGCAGGTTGCCTGTCACGAGATGGAGCCCGAACCAGGGCCTGGGCGCCTGGAGTCCGGCATGAAAAGAAATAGCGCCTCATCGCTCTTATCTAAACCCAGAGGTATTTATGAGCGTTTATTCGTCTGATCCGTTTGTTTGGGAGAAAGAGCAGACAGGGCCCGGCCAGAGGCCGCCTGGTCTCTGGAGCCAGATCTCTACGAATCTGTCTGTGGTTCGGTCCACTGCCGTCTGTCTGTCTCCAAGGGGGAATATGTAAATACCCAGCAGGCACAGCCGTCTGCCAGTCTGGGGTGTCTCTCCCAGCCTCATTGAGGAAGTGTGTATATAGAGAGATGGATATAAATGTGTACCAAGTCTTGAGTACGCAACAGAAGGATTGTACAGAAACCCCACAGGCAGAATTTATAATTGTAATATTCTATGCTGTAGATCCGAGCTCCTCTGGATGCGCACGCATTTTCATTTCCCAGGGAAATGTCCGAGTTGTGCTCAGCAACTGAGTAAAATTCTCCTGCACCGGTAACCTCAGGGAGGGGTTTTTGCCTGTATGTGTACGGAGGAGAGGAGGATTGAGACACTGTCCAAGTTTCCCATTTCCTCACAGCTACAAAGCTCCCCCCACCTCCGGCTCATTGGGCTGTGGACATCTTCCCCCAGCCCACTCCCAATTCTGGCTGGGATGGAGCGAATGAAAATAACTCGACTCAATTCTTCCCCTAGACTCTGTGATTCTCTGAATTTGGGAAACATAAATGTTCCCAGAGGGAGTTCCCAACCTAGGGGAGCTGTTTACTAGGGATATTGCCTTAAAATTAGCCCGCCCAAAGCGCCGGTACAAAGACCTCATTTCCATTATGCAAATGAACGGCACCGTCTCTGATCTTGGGGGGTGGGATGGGCGGTGACGCTCAGCTCACTCTCCCTGTTCCCGGCACCCAGGTCCATGGGCACCCCAGGAGCCCCAAAGTGTTTCAACCCCCTGTACCAGCCACCTTCCCTCCCTACCTGTCCTTCGGATTGCCCACGAGAAAGAGGGGCCCGAGACTTTCCGGGCAGGCTCCCTCGGGGCCTCCGCACTGGGCCGGGCCTTCTGGCCTCGGAAAGTCACTCTTTCTGCCCAAATGCTGAAAGGGCAGCTCTCCTGTGGTCCAGACTCTGGAGGCGCCACAGCCGCTGGGTTTGCCCCCCAGCACCGCCGGCCCCCCTCCACCTCGGCAGTTCTGGCCCAGACCCTAGTAACACCTCGGCCTGCCTGGCACCGCAGGCAATTTCCTGGAGCCCCCGCCCAGGAACTGGGGCCACAGCACCTTGAAAGGAGCGGCCAGAGCTTCCTCCTGCGGCTTGAAAGCCCGAGCTAATCAGTAACCCGTGAGACAGGGGCCAATATTCAAACTCGGCAGCGGAGGCCCCGTACCCCTGCCCTCGCCACCCCCTTCTGGGAGAGCAGTCGGGTTAAGCGGGTGTGAGGGGTCCTGCAAGAACAGAAATCACCATGGTCTGGTTCCTTAATGATTGATCCCTGCTCCCACTCCCGATTTTTACCCAAAGCATATTTGTGTCCATTTTGCTTGAAACGGTCGAGAATGGGGGAGGGGACCCACACTCACTTGCAGACACCAACAGTTTCCAGAAAATTCGGCTCAATTCCTTCACCACGGACTCACCGGCCAACCCGGAGAACACAGACCCGGTCTGTCTTTAGACAGCCGAGTGGAACTGCGGGACCGGCGCCTCCCCTGCTGGCCCCCTCCTTTGGCCGAAAAGAAAACCAAATAAACCTTGAACAGCCTTGGCCTCGCATCTCCCGAGCGGCCCGGATGGTCCCCTCTGTAGCCTTGGAGGGGTAGGAGGGTGAGGACTCTCGACTCTGATCCCCCAACCCTTTGGTTCAGGGCCCCCTGCCCGCGGGATGCAGTATTAGTCCTTTTTAAATATGTCCTAGAAAAAGCCGCCTTCCCAGCCAGCCGCTGGGTTTGGAGCTGGAATGGGGCGGGCCAGGAGGAAGGGACACTTGTTTTCTAATCCACACGCGGAATGGCGGGTACCAAGATCCAGCGGAAAGCGACAATCTGGGCCCGAAGTCCCCGCAACCCGCCGAACCTGAGCAGCAGGGGCTCCGGGCGTCGCGCACGGTTCAGGCAGTGAGTGTCGCCCGGCTTGCGGCGCCGAAGCCGCATGTCTCCGAACGGACGGTAGATGGCAGCAAACCGCATAATTTGGGTCAGAGCAAACTGTCTAAGGGATGATTTATAACCACACCAAGACTACAGGAGAAAAAGACCTTCAGTCTGGATGGGTTTGGGGAATTTTTCCTTTGAGAATAGGCCCCGAGTACCGTGGGTGCTGGCCGAGAACTTCTCTCGATGTGCAGCCGAGGGTCCCCGCAGGTACCCAGTCCGGGCCTGCTTCTAGGCATCTACCTGTGCCTCCAGGGACCCCCTTCCCGCGCCACAAGTGGCCTGCATCCCTCTCTTCCCAGCTCAGGATCCAGAATGCCAATATCCCCCTACCGACCCCCATCCCCCGCGATCCCTGGGCCACCAGAGGCCCCAGGCCGAACGCTCTGCATTTGGTCTTTAAAAAGAGGAAAGCAATCACCTATTCGTGCAAACCAAACTAAATCATAGTCTCTCCTGCCCTCCACGCCCCAAACCGCTTATCTCTCCACTGGCAGCTTCCCCGGAAGCCCTCCCACTCACTCTGTTTTTAGGTTCTCACCAGCTTTCCCCTTCTTCCACCCCACCAGCTACTTTAGGAATTTCGGTCTCCCTCCCAACGATCCTTCTCCCCCCTCCTCCCCACCCCCAGGAGGCCTGGCTGGAGAATGAAATCAGGCGCCGGAGGGACAGGACTAGCTGTCTGAGCTCAGCGCCAGGCAGCTCTCCAGTCCGGACACCATCAGGTTCCCTAACTGGGTTTTCTTTTTGATTTGCTGCTGCTGCTGCTTCTTCTTCTCTCTCTGTCCCTCCCTGTTTTGTTTTTGTTTTTGTGTACAAGCCTCAAACACAACAACACACTCCACAGCTTCTTCACAATCACCGCGGTTGGATCCGGGGAAAGTTTGAGGTGCTCCCACCTGAGACACGCACATGGCAATTTCCTCCACCGAAATCCACACACCCATAAAACACAAGTAATAGAATCAATATTGCACAGACACCAACACGCTGTGACCTACCGCGTTAAAAACCACAAAACTGTCTCCCTGCAGAGCGACGCTCCCTCCTGCGGGAGTGGCGACAGACCTGGGCATTCTCAGGCTGGCTTCCTGGGGGGAGGGGGTCTCCCTCGATGTTGGTGCCTCCACCCACAGCCCTTGAATTTCAAAAATGTCTCCGTAAGGGAGATAATGAGCATTTCTCTGTGAATTGTTCTTTCTGTGTCCCTCTAGCCGCCGCCTCCTCGCCCTCGCGGGCCTCTGCGGACATTCCAGGCCCTCCAGAGACCAGAACGTCCCTCGGCACCACCTCCCCTTGTGCCAATGCCGCCGGGAAACCGCCGATACCCATGCCGGGCAAGAGAACTGCGCGGGGGGCAACTGGGGGAGGCCGGAACGGGGGGGGGGGGGGCGGGTGGTGGGAGGGGGAGGGGGCGCGCACCCACAGAGGCCATAGCGACAGGCTTCTAGGGCGCCCTGGAGCCCAGACGCCCCCATCGTCTCCTTTGCAGCCCCCTCGTTTGAGCCTCCCTTCCCGGCTTAAAAAGGCGACTTAGAGCTCGCCTCCGTGGTCCCTTTTCGGTTCCTCCTCCCGTCTTCCCTGCCTTGGCTCCCCCTCCAGGAAGCAGCCACCCCTCTCTCTCCGGCCACCGAATTTCCTGGGAAGCCTCTCCCTGAAGTGCCCAGAGGTGGGGTTCAGCCCCCTTCTTGGAGAGAGAGGGGGGGAGACGGAGACAAACCCAAGCCCCACCCCCTACAAAATCGATGCAAAAGAATAAGAAGAGAATTGTAGAATCTCCCTTACCTTTGTAGACCTTGGGATTTCTCTCCTCCGATTGATAGGGGTGAGGAGGAAGGAGGGGGGAAAAGCGTTCTGTTTCTTCTTCATCTTCCAGATAATATTGTCCCAACCTGAGAGCCGTCGCTTCCCCTTCTCTGACTTGGGAGAGAGGGTGTTTCGCTTTTCTGACATTTGCATAGAAAATGGAGTAAGTTCTGGCTTTGAAAAATGGTATCAGGCTGCAGTCCTGGGCAGATTGTCCATTTACCCTCCATGATGACTAAAATCCCAGATCAGCAAGCAAATCAACTTAGAAATTAAAATTATTTTTGGTTCTCTCTTTTGTGTAATTCCCACCCCTCCTTCCCTCTCTCTCTCTCTCTCTTCTTCTTTCCTCTCCCTCTCTCTTCCTCTCTCTCTTTTTCTTTATCGAGTGATACTGAAGTATAAAAATATCAAGAGGCTGGAGCCCTGAAGGACGACAGTGCTCCGACCTAGGTGTGGTGTCCAAAAGAATGCTGCATTATAACCACCAGGGAAATGATAAAAAGTTCATGTTCACGATCGCCCGGCCACATGACCGGCGCCGGCCAATCGCTGGATTCAACCACTCATAAACTTCTATCACAAAGTTGTAAATTTTCATAAAACAACAAGGAATTTATTGCATTTCTTCATGGCTGCTCCACCAGCAACCCTTTTCTCAGTCGCCATCTTCTTTTCTTCTCCTTCTCGCTATTTGGGGAAACCCCAGTATGAGAAGGGGTGAGATTTGGGGTGCAGGGAATCAGGCAGAGGAGCCACAAGGGTCCATCTGGGAAGGGGATTCTTTCCAGAACCTCCCTATTCTCACAGGAGCTCTGCCCCCTCTTCTAGTAAGAATTCACCCCAAATCCTCCACACGGGGGCCATTCTAAGATAGTTTTGGGGTGAGTCGGGAGCAGCGGCAGGGATCCAGAATTGCCACTTGCATCAGGGCAAAATGAAAGCTTCAGTGCCCCCTCTCCCCTTCTGGATGCCCCCCCTCATTCCCAGCCCTCTAGATGGCAAGACCCCCACCTGTGAGGCTTGTGGCATTGCGGGTGTGGGGGCCCTAGATCCCCCAGGGCCTAGTTTTTGCCCGGGGAAGAAAGGTAGTCCTGATAGAGGCCAAGGCAGACAGTCTAGCAGCCAGATTCTCGCCTCTGCACCCCAGAAATTAGAAGACGATGAAGCCGGATCCCTGCCTCTCGCGCCCAAATGCCCGCACACCCAGGTTCCCAATGACAGCTCTGTGTGCTCTCAGGGGGTTCTGCGGTCATTAATGGGGGAAACTGCAGGTCCAGGGGACTTTTGCTTACAAATTCAAATTAAACAGATCCTCCTAAAATGTGCTTCCCTTCCAAACTGGTTCCCCCCCCCCACCTCTGTCCCCATACCTGTTCTTTACATTTAAAGGATCCAAGGCTTATAATCGAATAAATTCTAAACCTCAGCTCCACAGGTCTAGATGCCTAGGCGCCGTCTTCCAGGTTTACGTTCCTCAATCAAGGGGTGTTTTGGAGGAAAACAAACAAACAAACAAACAAACACCACCAACAACCAACAAAATCCACCCCGTGTTTCCCAGGTCCCCTGAAATACTCCTGTATTTTGAATTGAGCTACCAGCGCCCAGATGCAGGAAACGAAATTACATCCCCCCACACATGTTTTTTTTCTCTTTTTTCTCTTTCTCTCTACTCCGGAGAAGATTCCAGGTTGCCGGCCGCGCGGACCGCGGGTAGCAAGGCGCGGAGGAAGCCGGCGGAGCTGCGGCGGGAGGCGCGGCCGGCTCGGAGCGGCCCGGCCGGCTCGGAGCGGCCCGGCTGCGGCCACACTAGCCGGGTAAACCTGCCCCGCTCAGGTTCGCGTTCTCAGGGCTCATTCTCCACCATTTTAAAGAATTATTCGGATCGCTGTGTTAATTTAGATGAGAGAAATTAAAATGCACGAAAGCAAAAGAAGTGGAAATAAAAGAACCGAACAGGTCTTGCAGAAAATGTGTGCCTAGTGAGCGGGAAGCCCGGAGCGCCCTGGCTTTGGAGGCCGCCTTGGGCCGGCCGTGCGTCTCTGGTCGCCGTCCCGGCTTCTGCTCAACGCCGCCCAGGAAGCGGGAGGGGATCTGGGGGGGGTCACCTTCCCTTTCCTTCCACTCTTCCTTCCTATGGGGCCTAACACTTTGGATTTCAGCTCTGCGTTTGGGGCCCAGCCTGGTCTGAAGGCCTGGACGAGGAAGAGTTCCCGTAACTGTGGGCGTTTTGTTTTGCGAACGTGTGCGACTGGGCGTGCGGGCTCGTGGATGTGCTTCCTTGGGGGGCGAATGTGAATCCGTGTTTATAAGCCAGGGTGTGAATGTACGTTGGTATGCATAAATGTTTCTGTGAGTGAGTGTGAATGTGTGTTTACTCGTGAGTGTGTGTGAACGTGAATGCGTCCGTTCCCCGGGTCGAGTTGGGATGTGTGGATGCCTGTATGTTTATTTATGAACGTACGAGTAGGGGTGTTTATTGGCGACTGTGTGTGGCGATGTATATATTTCTGTATGTGTGATGTCAGCCTGTGAATGTGTGTCATCCGTGCATTTGTGTATGTCAGAGTGTGTAAGGGGGATGTGTGTGTGATATCAGGGTTCGCTGGCTAGTAGCCCCCAGAGCAAGGAGGAGGAAAGAGAGCCGACCCCAAGCACAGAAAGAAACGACTAACAGCAGAAGTTGAAGCCAAGAGGCTCTGGGATGCATAAGCCTGACCCTCTCTGTCCCCCACCCCTGGTTCTAGGGAAACACAGAAAATAAGGCATCTGTTCATTTTTAAATTGTGTTTTATTTCTCCATCCTTCAGGTACACATACAACGTAAAGAGGATCACGGGGGCTCATGGGAACAAGGAGCATCGGGCAGGCCAGGTGCACAGAGGGGACACTTGAGCTAGTCGGTGGGTCCATGGGGCTCCCTAAGGCCCCTTCAGTGCCGCTACTGGGAAGTCAGGGGGGCTCAGGAGGACGGAAACCACACACTGTAAGTCCAGACCCACAGACCACAAAGACAGCGTCAAAGAAAGGCGTTTACAAAACAGCAAGATTTTACAAAGACCTTACAATAGCGACATAGAAAAGGGGCGGCAAATCCCAGAAAGCTACAGAACAGGTAGATGATGTCCTCATATCGTACAAAACAAACCCGACGGACGTTTCTATAGGTAGTATTTTTTTTTTTCAGTGTTAAGAAACCAAAATTTCACCTTCTCTCCTTAAAAACTTTTCAACTGCTTTCCACTATTTAAATAGTTTTCCCCCTCCCGATTTAATTTGAGTTTCCTGGATCAGTTCTCAGAGCTGGGCTTCACCTCTCTCCCTGTCTCAGCTCTCTTCCTCTGCCCTTTCTCCGGCTCTCACTCTTCCTCGTCCTCCTCCACCTCGGCCTTGTCCTGGCCTGTGGCCCCAGCACCCGCCGTCTTGTTCTCCTTTTTCCATTTCATGCGCCGGTTCTGGAACCAGATCTTGATCTGTCTTTCGGTGAGGCAGAGCGCGTGCGCGATCTCGATGCGCCTCCGGCGGGTCAGGTAGCGATTGTAGTGAAACTCCTTCTCCAGTTCCAGGGTCTGGTAGCGGGTGTAGGTCTGGCGCCCTCGCTTTCGGTCAGTCCCTGCACATAATATTTAAAGGAGAATAATCAGTGCATGTAGGAGAAGCCACGAGAAGTGGTTGGGAGAGCCCATTTCTCCACTAAGCCAGATTCTTATTTTCCATACCCCCAGCGTGTGCAGGCTTTTCCACAGGCCTCCTGAGGCAAACATCCCCACTTTCCACCCAGAAAGTCCTCCAGCCTCAGGCTTCTGGATGAAAGATTTAGCCTGCTGGCTCTTGTGGGACGAGGGAAGGTTAATCCTCCCATCACCCCTGGGACCAAGGACCCCAAGCCTCCCTTTTTGGATAGTGACTCTGATGTCTTTAGGGCAATGGGGCAATGGAAACCATAGAAGTGACCCTGGAGTGGGGCTCTAGGCCTGACCTGAGTGCTTTTCCCAAAAAGAAAAGGAAACAAAGGAGCCTTATAGACCCAGTCTCTCTCTTTCTCTCTCTCTCTCTCTTACACACACACACACACACACACACACACACACACACAGCCTGTTTGGGTATGAGGTGGAGGTGAGAATTTGCAGATTTCCTTGGAGCTCAGAGTTGGCCTGAGAGCAGTTGCCCTCTGATGACCATTTTCCAGTGAGTGGCTGAGGTTCAGACAGGGCCAGGCTGTCCTGCCTGCCCACCTGCCCAGACGACCCAGTTCTCCAAATCAATGTTTGGGCCTCCAGGAAGGAAGGCACAGGGGAGACAGCAGCCTGGTTTGGGGGGCGGGACGTGGAGTATCAGGGTGGTGGGGGCTGAAGGCCAGAGGAGAGCTTTCCAGGTTGGGCCAAAACCCCGAGGAGGCTTGGGGGAGGCTGCACTGGGGGCGGTGCCGATGCCAGCCCTCCTGGGAAGTAGATGTGGGAGGAGGGACTAGGGGCCCTAATTTCAAGTCAGATAAAAGCCAACGTGAAATGTTTACGAGCAGAAAAATTTGGGCTTTGATAAATCAACTGGAAAGGCAGTTGAAGTATGGAGCAGATAACGGGGACAGTGACCGCCAATATGGATGGTGTAGGAGCTGGGCTGCTTCTGGCTGGATTAGGAGCCTCTGACCACAAGTCTTGGGCCTTCTGAACCTTGGGGTTGGGCCCTGAGACCAGGAAAGCATTAAGAAAGATGTCTGGTTCGGGCTAGTCAGGAGACTCTACTCTCTGGGGGCTCCTGCAGTAGCCTCTTCAGTGGCCTGCACTCTCTAGCTTCTGATTTAGCTCTATGGAGACCCTCTCCTAAGAGGACATTCACCCTTCTGGAATGATACCTGCAAACTTGCTGGCCACTTCTCCAGAGGCACTTAGGAACCCTAGGAGGGGGCACCTGAGGAAGCCAGCTGTACTCCTGTGAGGCTGCTCACCCTTTCTCTAGCTCTGCTTCCCCCTTCCCAAGTTCACTGGGGGGTCAGGAGCCTCGTCTCTCTTGGTCTCAGCCCCCCTGTCTCCACCTGCCTCTCTGGCTCTGTGTCCCTGGCTGGATCTTCATCTCTTCTCATACCCCCTCCTCCCGCCAAGCCTCTAGAGCCCACCTCTAATTGTCCAGAAGGGAATAATGGGGGAGCGGGGTTGGCTGGGAAGGAAGGGGGAGGGGAGAATTGCTGAGCGCTGCGGCCCCCTCCCCCAGACCTCCAAGCTGGGGCTGGGGGACACACCCAGAGCTGAGATCCCCGGCGGGGGAAGGGAGAAGGGAGGGGGGAGACCCTAATGGCTATTCTCTGCAAACCCCAGCCTTCCTCCACAAGACAAACGGCCTCGTCTCCAGCCCGTGCCGGCGCGGCTGATAAATATTTAAAGCTAAAAGGCCGGGAGGAAAGGTGGGGGGCGGGCGGGGGCTCGGAGCGCCACGGCGTCGGCGGAGAGAGATCCGCCAGGGGAGCAGAACGAGCCTGAGAGCACCGATCAAAAAATGGGGGTGGGGGCGGCGCGCCGGGCTGCGGCCGAGGGGCTGCCGCGTGCCCCCCACGGCCGACCTCCTACCGGAGCATTCTGGACGCGGAAAGGGGCACTCGGCCAGGAAGGGGGCGCCTTCCGGGGAATGTGCCCAGGCCACTGCGGCTCGGGATGGCTCGGTGCGCGGCGTTACCTGAGCTTCGCATCCAGGGGTAGATCCGGAAGTTACTCTCGGCCGCCAAGTCCGAGTCCCTCTGCTCCTTGGCGCCCGCCGCCTTGGCGGAGTCGCCGGGACACACCCCGGAGAGGTTCTGCTCAAAGGGCGCGCAGTGCATGTTGAAGGAACTCGGCTCGAGCCCGTAGCCGGCCGCGTAGACGCCGGCTGCACTCTGGCCCGCCATGCCCCCCCCGCCGGGGTACAAGCCCTGCATCGAGGCGGCGAAGGAAGCGCCCGAACCCGCTCCATAGCCCGGGCGCTGGGGGTTGGAAGCAAACGCGCAAGAAGTTTGTTCAGGGAAGGCTCCGGTAGCGAAAACCGAACTTGCGGCTGGATATTTAGAAAATAAAGCATTCGCATAATACAATGAACTCATAATTTGGCCGGATGATTTGTAGGCAGGGACGTTTTAGTGTCGGTTTTACGAGATTCCTTGATATATTACAGAATTAGAGTCCAGATTTACACCAAAAAGGACCCCCTTTTTCCTCTCCGGACCACGTGACCCCGCCCACGTGACGTGCCCTCCGCCAATGGCCGGGCGGCCTCCCCACGGCTCCCGGTAATGTGGAAAAAATTGTGTGGCGTTGGATTTATAAAATATGATCAATAATGAATGGGAAAGCCAAGCTCTGTGGATTGGGGCTGGGGGCTCAAGGGCCGCTGCCGACCCCCTTGGGCTGGAGGCAGCTTGCAGGCGAGATTTGGGGAGGAAGGGATTGAGTAGAAGGGAAAATAAATAACCTCGGAGCGATCCGTGTTGTCACCCCCCCCCCCATACACCCACCTCCCCAGCCGGTTACCCAGCGAGAAACAAATGCAGGGACTGCCCGCAACTGGGTGGGTGGGTGGGGGCAGGGCAGGTCTTTATTAATCTGGGCCAATTCAGCCTGGCTGGGCCTTTGGGGGAACTTGGTCCTGTTCTCCCGAGGTGAGGAGCGGAGGTGAGCCTGGCTTCCTGGCTCTCTCTGGGTGCCCCCGGACATACGGGCAGGGATGGAGTGAGGCTTCGTGGGTGCTCCTACAGGCGCGGGATCCAGCCCACAGGCGTTGGATACTGCGGTTTCTGTTGGCTTAAAAAAAAAAAAAAAAAAAAAAAAAAAAAAGGTTTGAAAATAAAAAAGGAAGGGGGTGGGGTGGGTGGGAAGAGAAAGGAAGGGAGGAGGGCGGCCTGGGTATGCTGCTCTCCTGGTTCCGGGAGGCGGATGCCTCAGTCGAGCGTGGCTGCCGGAGAAGCAGAGGCAGCGAAGGAAGGAAGGCGGCGAGCCACGACCTCGGAGCTGGGCGAAGGTGGCCAACTCTTGGAGAGGGAGAGGTGGGGAAGAGCATCTCCCCTCTCCTCCTCCTCCCCCCCCCCCCAAACCCAGTGGGAGGGAGGGAATAAATATATAAGCTTGTTCAACGGCCCTGCGCTCCACTTTTACCAGCCACCCCCCCCCCCCCCATGCACACACTGGAGACAGGAGAGGGCCCACAGAAACAAAAGGGGAGGTGGCGAGGGATAGAGCCACCAACCGGGCGCATCTCTCCAGCTTGGCCTGGGCGCCTGGGTCTCGGGCAGACAGCCTCAGAACACGAAGGGAGGGGGTTTCTCTGGGCTCCCCTCCCCCGTTCCTCTCTCCTCCAATCAGGCGCAGCCGCCTCCCTCACCCCCTGCGCCCCTGGGCCAAGGGACTCGCACCACCTGCCTCCAGCCCCCGCCCCCTCCTCTGGGCTGCCTGGCCTGGAGGGCGCAGGAGCCCGGTGACCGGCTCCCCCCCCAGCTCTGCAAGGCGCCGGGGGCAAATGAGGAGCGCGGGCCGGGCCAGTCTCGGGTTCTCGCTTGTAAACTTTATTGTAACTCTTCCGCCCTTTTCAGGCGCAGACAACAGAACAAAGTATAGAGGAACAACAAAATATATAATTAGCCCTCCCACCCCCCAATAAAGCAATTCACGGATACAGGATACATTCTCTTCACAGTAAACCTAAGAACACTTTTAACAATTGCCCACAGCGCGCATGCTAACTAAAGTAACCTCTTTTGAGAAACACTTAAGACGAAATTGCCAAACCAAAGGGGGCGGGGGTGTTGGGAGGAAAAGAGAGAAGCAAGAGAGAAAGCCAGCGAGCTAGGGAGGGCAGCGGGGAGAGAGGGGTTGGGAGGGGGAAATGAGGACGAGAGAGAGAGAGAGAGAGAGAGAGAGAGAGAGAGAGAAGAGAAGAGAGAAGGGGAGGGAGACAGAAAGAATTACGGCGTGAATAGGCAGTTTCATGTTGTTGGGAGAACTTAGCAGAAATCGGTACCTCGGTCATTACAAAGAAGCACGTTCAAAGGAAAAAAGACCATTGCACAAGGAGGCTTTTTACACGGGGCGGGGGCGTGGGGGGCTCAGCCAGGCCGCAGCCGCTCACCCTCGCAGGGCGAGGGAGTCCTTGCTTAAAATCCTTTTCTTTCCCCTCCCCCGGCCCCCAAGAGAAGGGAAGGAGATCCACGGTAGCTCACACACAGAAGCTATTACGAGATACTACCACTAGCGGGGACTGGCGCGGCGGGGGACGCTGCGGCGGGAGGCCAGGCTCCCGGCCCCGCTCGCGGGGCCAGAGCTCTCTCGGGCGGGGGCGGGCGACGGCGGCGTGGTCGGGGGACCCGCGGACGGAGGGCAGCCGCGGCCCTGGCAGTCCCAGCTGGAGCCTACTTCTTGTCGCCCTTCTGCGCGTCGCCCTCGTCCGCCGCCTCCGGGGCCCGCTCCAGCTTCTGTTTCTCCAGCTCCTCCTGCTCGCATTTGCTGCTGGGGAACTTGTCTTTGTTGTTCTCTTTTTTCCACTTCATCCTCCGGTTCTGGAACCAGATTTTGACCTGTCTCTCTGTCAGTCCCAGCGCATGCGATACCTCGATCCGCCGCTTGCGAGTCAGATAGGGATTAAATAGGAACTCCTTCTCCAGCTCCAGGGTCTGGTAGCGGCTGTAGGTCTGTCGGCCTCGCCTGCGTCCGGCGGCTGCTGGGAATGGGGGAAAGGGCGAGACAGGGGGGAGGGGAGGTTGGGGGAGGGGGCAGAGATGGAGAAGGTTGGAAGATTCGTGAACCAGCCTAGGAGACCAGTATAATAAGGGCAAGGGACCTTCTACCCCGCTCAGGGGCGGGGGCGCTGGGAGGCCGCGGTCAGAGGAGCGAGGGGAGGGGGGGGGAGGGGGGTCAGACACCACTGCATCTAAGGGAGCCAGAAAGGGGGAGCCCCCTCCCCTGGTAAGGAGCACCAGAGTTGGGTAGGGGTGGTTCAAATCTATTAAAAGTGCCATAAACTTTAGAAGGAAGGATGTGAAGGGGGGGGGGGGGGGGAGGAGGATATAAGAATTTAAAAAGCCAGGATGGGGAGGAATGGACCCACCTTGAAAAGCCCCCAGAGCCTCTGCCCCAGAAGAAAAGTTTCTTCAGGGTAATTAAACTATAAAGCAATTGAGAAGTGCAAAAGTTGAGCGCCCCCACTCCCACCACCCTCTCTCCACTACCCCCATAAAACACTAAAAGGGGAAAAAAAGGATGAGAAGAAGAAAAGTAAGGCAGGGTGAGGGGTTTATGGATTCAGGAAATGTCGCTTAGCGACCCCCTTTCAAGGGAAACAAAAAAGAAAGGAAGGAAGCAAGGGAGGGAGGAAGGAAGGAAGGGAGGGAGGGAGAGAGGGAGGGAGGAAAGGAGGGAGGAAGGAAAGGAGGAAGGAAAGAAGGAAGGAAAGAAGGAAGGGAGGAAGGGAGGAGGAAAGAAACGGGAGGCGATCGGAACGCAGCAGGCACGTCTTCCAGGAGCTTCAGGAAATGCTCCCGGCCTTCCCGGCCCCCTGCCCGGGCGTCGGGCCCTCCGGTCTCCCTTCCGCCCCGGCCGTCCCCGCCGCGAGCTCACCTTGCGGGCGCATCCAGGGGAAGAGCTGTGTGGGCGACGGGCTCTGCTCTGAACCCTCGGCCTCCTCGCCCAGGCCGCTGGCGGCGGCGAGCTTGCAGTCGGCGTACTGCACCAGGTCTGGATCCTGCGCACCGAACAGGCTCTGTCGCTGCAGCGGGTCGTAGCCGTAGAAGTTGCCCGGGTCCCCGTGGCACGCCACGGCGCACGGGTTCTGCTGGTAGGGAGCGGTGGACAGCGACGACGGCCCGTGGTAGAACTCCTGGATTTGCGACGGGTGCTGGAAGCTGCCCCCGCTGCTGGGACCGTACACCACGGTGGGTCGGCCGCCCAGGTCCTGGGCGAAGCCGCAGTCATAATAATTGGGGCGCAGGGACTCCCCGGTTTTGTATTTGGAGAACAGTGAGTTGACGAAATAAGAGCTCATTTTATTGAATTTTGAGGCGGCGGCGGCGGCGGCGGCTGTAGTTGGGGGCTGTTGGGGAGGGGGTGGGGAGGGGGAAAGGGAGGGAGAGAGAGAGAAAAAAAACGCGGATTCGCCGGCTCCTAGTCACCCTCGCCAGGAAAGGAGAGGGAAAGGGAGGAGGGGGAAAAAAGAAAAGAAAGAAAAGGCGAAGAAGATCTCGAAGCCGCCGCACTTTTTGTGATTTCCAGGAATAGAAAAGGGCAGCGAAGCCTCCAAAAGTCTAAGCTTGCATGGCAGCCGCGGCTCGCTCGCCCTCCCCCCACCCCCCACCCCCCAAACAAAAATATACCGCCACTTAAAGAGGTCCTCGCTTTACATTTCGAAGAAGGGATGCCAGTTCATAAACAGTTTTCGGTGATTTACTTCCCTGCAAATGAGTTGTTTCATATTTTGCACTGTCTTTTCATGATCATTTGCATCCATTAGAGACCCCGCATCCTATTGGCTTCTCCGTACTCCTCCCGGACAGAACGCAGAGCGAGGGTGCGAGCGAGAGAGAGCGAGCGCGAGAGAGAGCTAGAGCGAGAGAGCGCCAGGGAGTGAGGAGGGCGCGGAAAAAAAAAAAAAAAAAAAGGAGGGGAAAAAAAAAAACACCCAGGGAGAGCGAGGGGGAGAGGGGGAGAGAGGGGGAGAGGGAGAGGGGGTGAGAGAGAGAATGAATACGGATTAAATCTGTTTAACTACCTACATTAATGAGATATCTCTCGCCTCACAACAAATCAAATACCTTCGCAGACCACCCCCAAAGACTGATGTGGGGGAGTCACGGAAAAAAACACGCACACACACATACACAGCGCGCCAGGCGGAGGCACGCTGTTAATTTCGCGATTTTAACGAGGCAGTTGGAGTCTTTTTAAATGTCAGGGTCGCTTCGGAAAAATGTAAAAGAACACGGTTTAATTGCGCCGAGTTTTAAAAGGTCCTATAAATGTAATTGGTATTTTAATACAAGTTATCAAATCATACAGCTTCCTCTCCTAAACATATTTTCAAACAAACGAGGTAGTCATATTTAAGGCTTTAATGATCAATTTCCTTATTATTGATAAAGGTTTAACTATCGTGTGGAGGGAATTGGCTGGGTAACCGGCCCCCAAAAAACGGCTGTAAACTCTTTAACAAACTATAAAACGCAATAAAGCCGGAGTCTGTTGTTGTTTATGCCGCAGCGCATAAAAGCTGTTAGCATTTTACGAGTTCTTTCCTCTACAGCTATAAAACTGCAGCTTCGATCGCCCCACCGCCCGACTGCAGCGCGGTGGGGGTGACGAAGCCGAAATGAGAACGATTATGGGGTTTTTTTTTTCGGCGCAAACGGTGACTTTTCCGAGATTTTCGCCTCCTTCAGCTGTGGCCAGCACCTGCCCCCATCCCCTTTCTGGAGCCCCCCCCCCTCCCCACACCACCTCCTCTCTGCCCCATCCAGGCCACTCACCAACTTTCCCTCATTAAACAAACAAGCAAGGATTTTCTTTAGAGCAGGGGTCCCGGAAGACATGAGAAGGGACCAGGAGGGGGGAAAGAAACTTTCTGGTTAATGGGCACTGGTGAAGCAGAAAGCAAAATTCGCCCTGCAAAGGCCAGTTCTGCAGTTCTGCACAACCCTCTTGACCTGGAGAGCAGTGCTGGGATGGGGAGGGGGGCACTGACTCTAGTCCGTGCCTTGGGGGACCATCTTTGTGTGATGGGAGAGGGGCCTGGTGTTACTAGCAGGATGACACCAGGTTGGGCTGTCCCACTCCTGCACCCAGGCCTTGGGACCTTAACTAACCAAGCTCAGTTGGCTCCTAGCCTTCCCAGGCACCTTCTGCAGCACCCTAGGGTGAGCGGGCATCACCACGCCCATCAGCACATCAAAGGGAGGGAAGGGCCGTGGTGGCCGCTGCTGGGCGCCCACCAAGGCCCACGTGCTTGGTCTTGATGTCCCGTTCCTGTGCTGTCCTCTCCTCTGCTCTAGGTAGGGGCTGCAAGACTGTATGTGTGGGGCAGGGGCACCTTGCGGCTTTCAGCATCCTTTGAGCCATGGTCACTGCCTAAACCGACCTTGGGATAGAGGGGATTTGGATGCAGCAAGGCCACAGAGCTCCCCATTTTCTCTCCTTTCCCCTTGGGGAGCCTGTAGTAGTTAAACCCAACTCTCTCCACAGACCTGAGGACCTGGGGCTCCAGAGGCACAGCATACAGGGCCGAGCTGAGTGGGTGCCACTCTCTCCTGCCTTAGCCTTTCCCAGCCTACTGGCCTGCTGGGGATGGTGGCCTGGTTTTAGAAGGCCCCAGTCCCAGGGTCCCAACCAACGGCCTCCTGAATCAGCTCACTGGCCAAGGAAAGGAAAGGAAGAAGGGAGGGAGAGACAGACAGAAAGAAAAATTCTAACAACAAAGGTTAGAGGCTTTACAAACACAGTCGAGCCATTGTTTATTCACCAGAGTGCTTTGCTTTGGGAAGGGTGCTTTTGGGGGATCCCATTTACCCTAACCTTTGCAAAAATGAAACCATCAGCTTTTGCCAAGGGGAAACTACCAGTAGGGCCCCTTGGTCCTTTAAAAGTGAATCAGGAGAATGGGAGAGGGGCTGAAAGGGAGAGAGAGAAAGGAGAAAAGGAGGGGAGAGAACCAGGGTCTTGGATTTTCAGTGCAAGGCTGAGGGGGGCGGTGAGGCAGCAGAAGGCAGAGTTAAGTTGTTGCCGAAGAGAACATTTTTATCAAGTGCGGGGGATTTTATGGTCATGATTTGAGGACTCACCGGTGAGGTAGAAATTCAATGACTTGTTCTAAATCATCCCTACACCGTGCCAGAAATTCCTGATGGAAGGAAAATGTTTCTATTATAAGAAAAAACAAGAAAGAGCGAGGAGATAATTTATAAACACCCAACGGAGCGCAGATTTATTAGAGAAACTCAAGTTGAGAAACTCCGCTGGTCTCTCTGCACCCGGTCTTGGGGGAAGAGAAGAGAGACCGCGGCGAGGCTAATTTTAAGGAAGGGGGGGGGGTGTCTATTTCTCAGCCAGGTTTGTCCGGATTGGGGGACACGCATCAGGCTGGGCCAGGAAGAAATGGGAGATTTGGAATCAGAAGGGTTATGGACAGACAGCTCGTGGGTCTCAGAAGGAAAATTACCCCCAGTCCAAGCCTCCAGCTGCTAAATTTCGGAAGGACCCTTGTCCCCGAGGTTTGCCAGGAGCAGGGCCGCACGGATCCGGAGCGCTCACCTGGAAGCCACGGACCGACCTCGGAGAACCGAGCTCCTGCTTCACGCCGCCGTGCCCGCCCCCACATCCAGCCGGAAAACGCACACTTTTTGGGCGGCCCAACTTGGGGCGCGCAGAGCAGCCGAGAAAATATACGAGACCTCCCGCGCCTCGCCGTTCTGGGGAGCCCCTGCCCCGCGCCTGGATCCCCCGGCGAGCGCCCAGCCCCGGACGCGCACAAAGGCTCTGAAGCCTCCGTCCGTCCGTGCTGAGCCGCCCCGCCGGCTTTGGGCACCGACGAATCCCCACCAACGCCAAGGATCCATTTCTCCCCCACATTGCAACCCCCAAACCCTGGGCTGGCTCACCCGGTTCCCTCTCCTGCTGATCCCGTCTGGGGGCAGCTTCCTCTTCATCCGACCCTCTTCTACCCGCTCGCCCCTTTCACCTGACCTGCTCACCCGCATCCGGCTAGACATTCCTCTAGCTCCCCTCCCAGAAAATCTCATTTTTCCCAACCAGTTCTCCCCTTTTATTTTGCCCATTTCCCTATTATTATTATTATTATTATTATTATTATTATCGTTACTACTGCTACTGCCCGTTTTCAGGCATTGGTTCCCCTACCGACCACAGAAACTGGGTGAGAAGCGCTGAGACCTCCTCCTGGGGGAAATTCAGAAAATTGACCATTTGAGGGGAAGGGCGGGGGAGGGGGGGGGGAGAAACACACTATATCTGAAATCTATAAAATGGGGGAAACGGCCATAATGAACCCTATATTTTTATTACGCGCAAATTATTCATGACTTTTGGTAGCGCTCAGTTCATAGATTGAGGGCCGACCAAGGTGCGCGGTGCCGCCGCCAGAGTCCGCAGCCGCCGCCGCACCGGGGATTTTCGCGTGGAGCAAGGGTGCCATCTAGCGGCCGTCCTGAGAAAAGGCGCCGCCGCCACCGGCTCGGCCAGTTTCTCCCGAGATGCAGCCGCCTGCAGCCGCCGAGGCGACCTGCGGGAGAAACTTTCATTATTAGCAGAAAAGGGGGAGGGAAACGAGAGCAGGCGAGAGACAAGGCATCGGAAATCAGGAAATGGCTCATGAAATTGTGCAGATAAGCTAAAAAAAAAAAAAAAAACAAGGAGAGGGGGTAGGGAGGAAAAAAAAATGAAACCATCAGCTTTTTTCTTCTCATACTTACCCCCGACCCCCCCCCCACCTCAAGCCCCTAATTTCTAGCGGAGACCGCCAATCGGTGCGTCGTTTATGGCCCGTAAAAGGGGGAGCCGAGTACTTTTCAAACCCAACACGATTGTTTCAAATTCTGAGGAAGAAACAATTGGGCTTTTTGTGGGGGGGGAGAGGAGGCCCGGGAGGGTGGGTTGGGGCTGTAAAAGGATCAAGAGGCTGCCCGCGCCCAGACGTCTGGCCCCGCCGGACTGTGTGTGTGTGTGTGTGTGTGTGTGTGTGCGCGCGCGCGCGCGCGCGCGTGTGCGCAGGGGGCTTCTCATTTATGACGCCCGATCCTGGAGGGGGTGTAGGGAACAAAGACAAGAGTCTGAATTGTGACAACAAAGTGTTCTTCCCTCCCCTGTCCCTCTTCTCCCCCTCTTTGCCCCCCTCCCCCGGGCCTCCCCCCTAAACCCCAAGCCTCCGGGAGGGTGAGGGTGGGGGCTCCGGAGCCAGGCCCACCCATTCGGCCGCCAGCCCCCCGGAGCCCAGGCCCAGCTGCGGCTCCCTGCGCTCCGGAAAGTTTCCCCTCACTGTTTGCTTTGCTGCTGTTTAGTTTCTTAACCTTCAGAAATTTATACGCTATAAACTTTTATAGCGGTCATATTCTTTTATTGCTGCGCACACGGCATTGAATTCCTCTCCCGGCCGCTCTCTGTCTCGCACTCTCGCGGTCTCCCGCTCCGAATCTCTCGCTCTCTTTTATGACAACAGATTTCCCCATCTCCGGCTTCCCGGCCTCCGCATCTTCGCCTTTGTTTGTCTTTAAAGAAGCCACCCCCGGGCTCGGGACCCTGACGCCGGCGGCGGCTTCCCCGGGAGGCCTCGCCCCCCAACCCCGCAGCTCCGCGTTCCGCTCCCGCCGCGCCTTCGCCTTCCCTCCCGGCGGATGCTCGCCCGCTCGCGGCTCCGGGGAGCCCAGGATGCGGAGGGAGCCTAGTCTACACAAGCTCTAAAGCCAGATTCATTTCATAACCCGAATGGAACCCTCCTTGGAGGATGCGGGTCCGGGGCCCTGCCAGACCCGGGAGCTTCGCTTTTCCCCCTGCTTTTTGCTCTCTGTCCGACTAGTTCGTGCTTTCGTTCGCTGGAGAGGGGTTGGCCTGGCCTCTTCACTTCCAGGCGCCTCTCACTCGGGCCACGCTTTGTCCCCGCCGCTACCCCCAACCCGCAGGGTCTCCGCGGGCTGCCGCGCCGCTGGGGTGGGCCCGGCGGGAGGCTCCGGGGGCGAGCGGCCGCTTCCCCACCGCCCGGCGAGCAGAAGCCGAATCCCAACGCCTGGCTGGAGACAGGCAGGGCTGCGCGGGACAGCGGCCTTCAGAAGAGGTCCTGGCGGGGACCCCGCAGTCTGTTAGGGACGGAGAGGTGCCTCTGGAGACCGAATTTAGTTCTGGGGTCCGACTGGGGAGGGAGGTTTGGTTTTCTCCTGAGACATTTCTGTTGCATCCGGCCACCTCTACCAAACTCCACCCGCGTGATACCAAGGCTGCAGCCCTGTGGCTCGAATTGGAGCCTCACACTCCTGGTGGGGGCCAGAACCCTAAGGGGCTCACTCCTTCTGAGCGCAAGAGAGGACTGTCTGGCCTTCCTAAGGCCTCCGTCTACACCCAGTCGCCCCACTGCAGGGAATGGCTGCAGGAAGCTGGTGCCTTCCTCACTCGCATGATATTTTGAAGTGGCCAAAGCAAGGTGATGCTCTCAGCCAGCTGAGAGAGGAACTATTTCCAGGAGTGGCGGGGCTCTGGAGTTGGTGGGGAGGCCTCCTGTGCAACTTGGGGGGGGGGGAGATCTCATTGCTCCCTGCAGACCCAGACCCCTCTCCAAATCACTAATCTTTTCCTTCCGTCCCCCTCTGGTCTCCCGGCTCTCCTGTGGGAAGGCTCTTGCTCCCTTTAAGCAGAGGTCTTGGGACCTGGGGTCCAGACCAGTTCTCAGCCCCACCAGGAAGCCCTGCCCTGCAGGGTCTAAAGGAGGCACCTCTTGGGTTCAGGAGTCTCTCTGTTTTCCAAGCTGCCCTCTTGGAACAAGGACCTCTACCTCTGGCCAGGTGAGGAGAGCCAACACAGAATAAGACACAAGGAGAGATTTATTTTCTAGAGTGATATATATTTTTTGTTCTTTTTCTTGTTTTTTTTTTCTTCCAAAACAAACAATCAGAGCTCTAGGCCCCTCACCCTCCCACTCCCACCCACGCCCCCCTCCCATATAAGCGACAACTGAAAACAGGCGAGACAATCACCCCCAAAGAAATCACGAAACACAGCACAATTTCACGACAGCCACCGACAAAGCAAAGAAGTTCTACTGGAGTGTCCCCTTGCAGGGTCGGGAGAAGCAGGAGCAAGAACAGTTCATGGAATTGAAGGGGGACTGGACAGTTCCGGGGAGCGGGGGGGGGGGGGGGGGGGTGAGGGGAAGCAGGGAAGCACAGAGTTAGCTTCCGGCCTGCTGCTTAGGTGCGATTTCGCCTCTTTCCTTTGCACGCGGGACCGCGTTCCCCAGAAGCGCGCGCCCGGCAGGCAGGCAGGCAGCTGCGCAGGCCACCATCCAGGCCCGAGTCGCGGGAGGCAAAGCCCGGCGCTGGGGCAGGTCTCATTCTGCACTGGGGCGGGCAGCCGCGAGCCCCGAGGCTCCTCTGCATGGGTCGAGACGTGGGCAGGATGGGGAGGCATGCGCCAGGCTCCGCGCGCCCGCCGGAGCCTCTGCTCCCCCCTGTCCACAAGTGATCCCCGGAAGGGCGCTCTCGGGGAATCGATTCACAATAAATTCTCCATAGGACTCTCCTGACCTGGCTTTCCTGCCTATAGTAGGGTTGAGCTAGCAGGGGATGGAGGGTGGAGGGGCTTTTCTACAAGGGGCGGCTTGATTCGCTGGTGCAAGGTGGATTTGGCCGAACAGAGTTGATTTCAGAGCTGGGGAGGATGTGCAAGAAGGCAGGGCCTGTGTAGAGCAAGAGAAGCTAGTCTGTGTCAAGCGGGGCACAGATGAACAGACAGACGACATTGTCAAGGCTTACGACCCACGATTTGACCTCCTTTTGTTGGAAGGAGAGGAAAACAACATGCGGAATTAAACATTTCCTGCAACAAAACGTGTGTGTGTGAAACACCTTCATAAATCCCAAGATGCCTCCATAAGACCACTGCTGTCTTTCCTCGCCCCTTCTAGCTTTGCAGCTTGGGGGCTGAGTTTACCCCATTTGCCCTTGGGTCCAAATGGGGTATAGTTGGGGATTCCATAGAGACGGTGACGTGATGCCGAGCCCTTTGGGCTACAACGCCTCATTCAGGAGTGCGGCTCTAGACATCTTCTGGATGTGGATTTGTGTCAGGGGTAGAATCTGGGCTTGCTGGTGGTCTGAGGGCTGTTCTGCCAGATTTGGGGTGCGATGGTCTGCATTTGGGGTGTCACTTCATTTGAGTGTTGGCTGTGAGCTTTCCCCATTATCACTGTGGGCTCCAGGCTTTAAGTGTGTGGGCTTCCGTTGGGCTGTATGCAGCTGGAGTGTCCCTGGGTGACTCAGGATAGGGACAGGGCGGGGGGGGGGGGGGAGGTGCTGCGTGGAGACAGGTAGGCTGGAAGTGAGGGGCTGGGGCTTCCCAGAAAAATTAAGGGGATTGCTAGGGGCTCGACTAGGGGCTCTCTTTCCTTGCGGCCCATCACTTTGTTAGAAACCAACTACATGTCTAGCTTCTAAATCAACAAAACTTCCTTCTGAGGCTCAGGGAGAAGAGAAGGACAGGTAAGGGCAAAGGAAAGATGCTTGAGATGCAGAGAAGGACTTTGAAGAGAAAGACCCCCTTCCCCGTTCACTTGAATACATCCCAGACAGCGCTGGCCCTGCAGCCATCACTTATAAATAAGCGTGAGATGGGGAAGGGGCAGGGAGGGCCGGGCGGGGGTGGGGGATCTTCACTCTTTGCCCTGTTCCTTATTCATTTTCTTCATTTTCATCCGCCGGTTCTGAAACCAGATTTTGACTTGTCTCTCACTCAGATTGAGGAGTCTGGCCACTTCGTGCCTACGGTCCCTGGTGAGGTACATATTGAACAGAAACTCCTTCTCTAGCTCCAGCGTCTGGTATTTGGTGTAGGGACAGCGCTTTTTCCGGGAAGAGCGAGCGTGCAGCCAGTTGGCGGAGGGGTTGGCTGAAAGAGAAGCAGCGATAGAATCAAAGAAAGGAAGGGGGGCTGAAGGGCCCCCCCCGTGCTCTCCTTCCAAGAGGATGTCCCCCTGGTCTCCACTCCCCCATCTTGCATTGCGGAGGGGGGCGCTGGGCCTTCCAGTTCCCAGAAGGGGTCCCAGAGATGGGCCAGGAGTTGCTGTCGACATCGCCCGCCAGGTGACAGTTACTGGGACAGAGTGGGGCCGAACAGGCTTGTCAGCGCTTCCAAAGCTCTGCCTGTCTCAGGTTCTCGCTCAGTCTCTTTCTCCACTTGGGTCGCCACTGGTTGGGACTCAGGTCAAAGCCCAGCGTGGCTAAAGCCCCTCCCCCCTCCCCACCGGCACCACCGGGACTAACCCGAGGTAGCTGACCTGGAGGGTCCTGGCCCTAGGTCCAGGAGGTAAGAGGAGGGTTGGGCCCAGGGGGAGCCGGCTTCTGTTCAGCCACGCCAGAGAGACCTCCTGGCCCCTCCAAGTCCCGTCAGGGACACCCTGCCTTCATCACAAGTTTGCATCTCTTGGCCACATGGCAGCAGGCCTGTGTGTCTGTAGATACCTTGTCGGGCCCCCCCCCCCACCGCCACACACACACCCCGCAAACATGGGTCTGCACTTAGAGACGCAAACATCTAGCATACTCCAATTCACATGCAACCCAATTGCAACCATTTATCAACTCCAGCCTGTGGACAAGGGAGCGCCAGGGGCTCACAGATAACTTATGGTTGCAATAGTCTCTCCTTTTCCGCTCCTGCTCAGCTCGCAGTTTGGTTAAAGCAAGTTCAGGGAGATTGGGAAGCGAGACTGCTCCGGTCCCAGGGTGGGGGGCCGTGGATGATGTGGGGGTGACAGAAGGCCCTTCACAGCACACCTAACTCCAACTGGCTCCGTGTAGTGAGGACGAGCAGAGAAAGGGGTAATTGAATGGAAGAAGGGGAGGCGGGGGGGGGGGGTGGGGGGGAGAGGAAACAAAAATATACACGGGCTTGTCTTCCTTTCCCTGTCTCTCTCCCTACCCTGGAACTCAGAAAAGTTGCCAAACAAAGCAGAGCCAATTAAAAATAACAGCCACCCTTTGCTAGATTCTCCTCCCTAAACGAAAAGCACTGAATGTATTTTTTTAAAAAATACTCTGGCTCATCCTACACTAAGTACCGTGTCTTACCAATTTGCAGTGCTATGTCTTTAATGTGATTGCCTGGGATGGGACCTACAGACGCATTAAATATGAAAGAGGGGGAAAAAAAACTGTTAATAATTGATCCCAGCCCAACCGCCGCCTTGCAGTAATGGGTTTTCCAGGCAGAGTTTGGGGGCTTGGTGTGGGGGGGTCTGTTTGGGTGTGAGTCGGGAGGTTTGGGGAAGAGCCCGTGTTACCCAAACGGTAGTTCTTGTTATTAACCCTGGCAGGCTGGAGGTGGTAGGACCTGGCAGGGACCTCAGGGGAGCGGGGGCAGCTCTCTACCCTCCAGCAGACAAGGGCGCCCCAAAGGGCCCGCGGGACACCACCACGTTGACAGGAAATCTGGCAGGGCAAGCAGAGACCAAAAAAATCTGACCCTCGCTCCCCCAAAAGAGTGAGGGGTGAGGACTTGTTCCGGTCAGCCTGAGGCTTATTGTTCGGAGCTAAGAACCCCCAACCAATTTGCTTCTTCTCAACCTTAAAAACGAAAACGGTGAGACTCCCCCTACCCCACATCCAGCCAGCAGCACCTCCTGGAAATTAGCCAGACTTGGGCTCCTGGCGGGGGTGCTTCTGGAGCAGTGGGAAAGATGAGGAGTAACTACCATCGGAGGGTAAAGTTTTCCGCCTTGCCGCAAGCCTCTCTTCCCCCCACCCTTCCTCTCCCCAGGGTCCCTTCGGGATCTCTCCTTCTCCACTCTGGCGGTCGGCCCCCGAAGTTCAGAAGCGATCCCCGGACTCCCCGAGAGGCGGACGGCTCCGGCTGGGGCTATAGGGAGCCCCGCGGAGCGCAGCGGGGGCTGCAGAAAAGGAAGCTGCAAGCCGGGGCGAGGATGCCAAGGAGGGGAGGGGGCGGCCGGAGGGAAGGCTCCCGGGGAGGGGCCGGCGCATCCGGGGAGGGGGCTCAGTCACCGGGTCCAGGGCTTCCCCGCCCCTCCCGGCGCCGGCTGCGGACCCTGAGCGGCTACTGCGCGAGACCTGCTAGGAACAATCCTCCGCCAAGCTGTTGCATCGCAAATAAAATCCTAATGAGCCCCCTCCCACTTCCCCTTGGCCGGCTTTTACGGTCTGCGCGTGGCGCGGGGAGCTCTGCCAGCCGCGCGGCCCCGGGCAGCCCCGTGCGCTCCCGCCCTCGCCGGCGCGGGCTCTCGGCCTCGCCGGCTGCCGCCCGGGCCCCGGCCCCGCCGGCCCCTCTCCCGGCCGGCCGCCGACAGCCTCCTCCCGGGCTTTGAGCCCGAGCCCCGGGGGAGTGGGGGAAGGGAGGCCGGGAGGGCGGCGAGGTGGTGCCTGCGCCCCAGTCCCCTCCAAGGACGTGGCAGCGGTGGGGGCGGCGCTCCGCCAGCGGCCTCAGTCTCCCCTTCGGGGGGCACCCGGCTAGCTTTGCCTGCTTCCTTCCTTCCTTCCTTCCTCCCTCTTCCCTCCTCCCCCGCTCGCTCTCTCCGGCCACCGCCGCGGTCTCCCCTCCACATTGTCCGCAGTTTATTGCCTCTCCCCTCCCCTCCCCCCACCTCGCCTGGCCTTCGGCCTGGTATTTCCTCACTTTTTATAACTTACTTTGATCCGGCCTCTCTTTGTCCTCGCTTCCTTCGCAAATTTTATTGTCCCCGTAGCCGGGTCTTTGATTAGACAGGACGGCCTCCCTGCCCGCCGAAGTTTCCAAACTGTACTCGGGCGTGCCCTGTTTGAGCAGCTCCCCAGGCGCGCCCAGCAGCGGCTCCGCCTTCACCGCCGCCTGGCCCTGCCCCGGAGCAGCTTCGCCGCGCGGCGCCGGCTCCAGCCAGGTGCGGAGGTACCTGCTCTCGGCCGGCGGGACGCCCTGGGGCTGCAGGTAGGGGTGGTAGACGGACGGCAGGCTTCCGGACGCGTGCGGGCTCAGCGGCGCCCAGGAGGCGCCGAACACCGGCGCTTTGGGCTGGAAGCTGCACGAGGGGAACTCCAGGTGCTCCGCGTGGCCCGGCTGCCGGGGGCTCGCGTACTGGCCGGAAGGAAACTTGGCTGGAGGAGCGTCCTCACTCTCGTGACTTATGATCGAGTCGACATAATAGCTGCTAAGCGTCCCAGAAATGGACATTCTCAGACATTATCCGGGCGCTCGCAGGGGGAAGGGAAGCGCTCGCGCGGCGGCGCCCAAGCAGGGAGAGGTGGCACCCAGACCGGTGTGAGGGCTTTCGGACGCGACCCCCCCAGCCCCCCACCCTCCCACCCCCACCCCCTGCTCAACTTCTCAGCCAACAAAGTACAGTGGAGCAGCCCGGCTCAGCGCTCCTTGCAAAATGATTGGTCAAAGTTTTTCCGACTGCCTGATAAAGCGTCAGCTCCAACATAAATCAATCGGGCGAGGGGGCTGCGCTCTCGCTGTCATCCGTCCGCACCGCATTCCATATCGAGGATGGATTGTTTTATGCTGATGCAATGTGCTATCACGTCAGGGCTCCGGCGGCCACGTAACCTCAGCCCGAGCTGCCGGCCGCCCTCCCTCCCCCCCCCTCCCCTCCTTTTGCAGGAAGGGGGGTTGTTCTCGACATGGGGCGGCGGGGGCGGAGGAGAGGCGGAGGGAAAGCAGCGGGCTGCCTCGGGAGGGATTCAGGCTGTGGAGCCCTCTCCCCAGGCGGGTCCGGGAGGAAGAGAGGGAGAGCTGGGCAGAGGGAGGGAGAGAACCCCAGCCCGGGGAGCAGACCGAGAGGCCCACAGCATAATTAAAGAGGGGGTGGGGACAGGACCCCCAAACGCCACTCCACCCCGCAGGCCTCGTTTCCTCTCCTCCGTCCCCTTGACACAAGATGTTTATTAAACAACACAGTGCGGCAGCAATCCACTGGAGATGAAGTAAAGGGGATGGGAGAGAAGTTGGGGGGTTTTATAGGGCATTATCTGCTTTGGAGGGCTCTCTGTGACTATGTTGGGAGGTTTACAGGCCTGGGAGCTTCTCCTGACCCCTCGGTAGCTGACAGAGGAGAGCGGGGTGAGTGTCCAATGACCTGGTCCTAAAATTTAGCTATCCTAAAATCAGAACCTACATGAGGTTAGAGGTATTCACCGGGCCCTGAAAAGTTGAGCCTCAGAAAGAGTTTAATACAACTAGCCAAAGGTCCTTGAAATTCCTGGGGCCTCTCTCTGGCCCCGGTCAGAGGGAAGTAGGGGGTGGGGGGGGGGCATAGCCATTACTCTTTTCCTCCCCCTGATAACTGCCGGGGGGCCCTTAAAATTGCCCCGTTGCGGGAGCCGAATGTGAGAAAGGGTTAAGGGAAATTCCCTAAGGTGTCAGCAGAGCAGAGGTGTGGGAAGGGGTCCCGCAGTTATCTCCCCTTACACCCAGTGAAGAAGGGGCCCAGTTTTCGACTCTTCCGGATGGCTCTTCTCACCCGGCATCGCCTTCCTGATAGATTTCCAAATACCGGTATTGGGCACCAGTGTAGACCGAGGGCCTGCAGGTCAGTCTCCCGGCCACCCGCCGCCTCCCCTCCTGTGAACTCTCTGGCTGGAGCTTTCAGAGAGCCGGTTTTATTGGTCTCTGCTACGCGGCCCTGCGCGGATTCTCCCCTGGGGCCACCGGCTGGCTTCCTGGCTCATCTCCCGGCCGCAGCTCCTCCAGCTTCTGCCCTGGGTACAGTGGCTTCTTGTGGTGTAGAGGCACAGGGAGACGCAACCCCTGGACAGACCGGGCTCTCCTGCGGTTGGGGCTGGGAGCAGGCTGGGGTGGGTTTTCTCAGCATTGCCGGGCCCTGGGCCCTTAAACGATCGGCTGTCCCCAGCCCTGTCCTTTTACCGAAAGCGGGGCCATCCTAATTTGGGGTTTTATCTTTTTGGCCATGTACCCCTCTGCCTGCAGAAAGCTGCAGATCACCTCCGCGCACACACAGACACGCTCCCGCCCGCTTTTCTTTCCAAATGAAGCCATCTCGTGTCATTACGTGTGAAATACGAGGGCGAAGCGCCATATTTCTTCACATTATGGCGATTTCAAAATGATTTTTTAAAGATCAATGCCAGCGCCCAGCCGGCCCCCTCCTTCCCCACCCCAGCTCTCCGAGGGCGACAGCCCGGCAGATCCGGAACCAAACAGCGTGAAGATCTGCTTTTTCCATGGGACCCAAGTGGGGAAACAAAAATCCGATGCAAATTCTTCTAAGTAGCGGTTGGACGCTTGGGAAAGTCAAGGGAGCTCCCCGGACTCAACAGCGAGAAAGCTGGGCACAGAGCGAATGAATCACAGTTAAGGCAAAGCACCTGTTCTCGATTTGCCAGACGTATGGAGTCTGCTGTTGGCTTTACCTGTAATAAATATATTCTTCAAAAAAAAAAAAAAAAAGCGCCTCTCCTGCCATAAATAATGGTGTTATGAAGCATGGAGGGCTGAGTATATGACTTTCTGTAGTATATAAATTAGGGCCCAAAAGGCCATGTGGAGTGTGGGCAGGGCCTTTTTTATTTATAGAAAAGTCACAGTGCTGGGCTGCTCTGAGGACCCAGGCCCGTGCAAGTGCTGGGCTCTGACTGCAGCCCTCTGGTTCCCATCCCTGGCCCAGACTCTGTTGCTGCCTTTCTTTGCAATAAGAGAGAAGTCAAGAGGGACGCTTCCTTTAGGGAGGAAGTTAGAGGCAGCACATTTGAGCTCCTGACTTGTGCCCTACAAGGGTGGGGAGGCCCAGCAGACAGGGTTTAGGTTTCTGACTTGCTCGTCTCCCCTTGTGGCTGGCTCCTAGGTGCTGGGTAAGGAGGAGACCCAGGCCTCTTTTTCTGAGACCAGAGCTTAGCCTTTGCTCCTAACACCAGAGTGTGGGAACAGTTTCAAAATGATAGGTTTTGAGGTCTCAGTCTTCTCAGGAGAGAGGGCTCTGGAGGGAAGAGAACGAACCAGCACCCCAACCCTGGGTCTTGCACCCCAGCTCATCTCCCAGGTGGGGAAGCAAATGCACCAAGCGATAGTCCCACCCCAGCCAGCCTTTCTAGCAAATGCTGCTGTCCCAAACTGGAGCTCAACTCCAGTTCAGGCAGAGGGCTAAAGGGTCAGTGGGGAGGGAGCCCCCTGTTTGGGTGCTCTGAGGGTCTATGGACGCCCTCAAAACCTTGTTTCCTCTCCCAAACAATGGTACCCACCGTGAGGGAAGGAGGCAAACAGGTCTGCCGGCCGTCCCTGGAGCCCAGCTTCTAAAGATGCTTAGTAGAGAGGTTGCTTGAGTGGGGGTCACTTTGTCCGGAGACAGCAAACTGCTCCCCACGCCACTCCTAATCCTAAAGAGAAAGAAGGAAAACCTTGCCTGCCCCCCGCCCCCCAGTCTCTGGCCATTCCCAGCACAGGAGCTGCCGCCTGAGCACAGCTAGGGCCAGTAGCTGGTGGCTCGGAGAAGGACAGGCAGGGAAAAGCTGCAGCCCTTGGCCACACTGGGGCCCAGAGCAGCCAAGAGCGAGGCAGAAGTGGGGAGAGCAGAGGCCGACCCTGGCCAGGACCAGACGGTGAGTGCCTGTGCTTGGGGTGGGGGGGGGCGGCTTTGGGAAAGATCCTTGTCAATAAGAAGAGAGAGGGAAAAAATCTAGACAGAGGGAAGGAAAAGCAAGAGAGGAGGAAAAAAGAAAAAGAAAAACGATAAATGGGAAAAGGGGGAAAAGTTTGTTTTTAATAGATAAGCTAAGCTGAAACTTAGGCATTTTGTATTTGAATAGATGTGGATATCCTGTATGTAGATTTCAAATCGATATTTATTTATGGGGACCCAGTGTGCAAATGTGCTGTACTCTAGGTTGTGTATAGAATATGTAATAAATAAATACACCCTACTATAATAGCGGATGTGCTTGGGTGTTCACACAGAAGACCCAATGGTGCATATGTGGAGGCATGTATAACCCCTGCGAATGATGTGAGTTCACGATTCTGTTCATAGAGGAAGATCTGTTACCCAAAAGCTCGTGCATACATTTTTATAACTATCACACACCTACGGAAAGGGCAAAAACTTGAGTATTTGTGTACTTGAATTTTGGCTATAAAACATCAGTTGATCAGGAAGCCTTGCTTGAAAATCTCCTGTTGACTTGATATTCAGGCAAAATATATACCGTATCCTCAAACAAACGCATGTGGCTTACATCTGAATCCTTTGATAACTTTCTTCCAAAATATTTCCGTGGAAGGTAAAGGAAATGCCTCAGACTGGCCCAGGGGAGGTCATGAAATTTTGTGACTTTTTTTTTTTTTTTTTTTTTTTGGTCCGACCATGACCTCCTTTACTGTGTATCTCACCCCAAACTGCAGGAACGATGTACATCGTGTGATGTTTCTTTCATGCTAGTGATGGACACAACGATGTAGGCACCATTACCTGCACACAAGCGTGTCCCTCACAAGTGTGAATCTGACCAGTGGGCAGAGATGAGCTGAACGTGAAAGCCCTCAGGTAACTGTGGGGGTCACACAAAAGCACTGCTATCTACAACGAAATTACAAAGGTCCCCAAGCCTATGTCTCCAACCACCCAGAGATATTTCTTCTGACCCAGAACCAGAGTCCAGACCCACTCTGGGAAAGAAAGAGGGGTGGGGATGTTTGCTCCAAGGGGGAAGAAATCAAGGTCCCCAGAACCTTCAGCCTTTATACAAAACCACCTCTAAACCGGGATCACATCGAATCCACACACATGGGTTCAAACCTCAATGCTGCCACACCCTCCAAGTGGGGATTTTAATTGCAAAGTAACGAAATCTCCTGCCAAATCTCCCTCCCAGGATGTCAGAGGTGAAAGGAAGGACGGAGAGGTCACTGGCCCAAGCAGACCCCAGGAATCTTATTCCCAAGTCTCAGCCATCGGGGATATGGAAGGCTGACTCTTTGGGAGGGGGCATCCAGGAGGCCAAACGGGGTTGGGGGCAGGCGGGGCGAAAAGGAGCCGAGCAGGTAGAAGGTTATTACGGAATTGCTTCCATAAAACCTGAGGCTGTTGTAAAACCCTCTGCTTTCCAAAGACTTGATTTCCTCTTTTCTCTCTAACATCCCCCTTTTTTTCTTTTTACAGCACTGTTCCTGGGAGGGGGTGGCCAAGAGACGCCGGGATGGAAGACAGTCAGGCTCCAGGCTCCGGGTGGCTGGGCAGGTTTGTGAGAGGCCCAGAGAGAAGTAAGGTAAGGCAGAAAGACACCCTAGACCACCTTCACCCAGGCTGGAGGACAAGAAAATGTCAAGGAGTTGTGCTGTTGGCCTTTGCTCACCAGGGGGGTGGATTGAAGGCTGCATTTCTCCCAGGGCCAGAGGTGGGTCTCCCAAGGGCCCTTCCACTCCTAGCAGATGCCCCTTGTTCACAGACTGCCCCCCCCTCCATGTCAGCTTGGCGCCAGAGCCCCATCCGGTCGGGCCTCTTTCCCGGCCCCTTTCCACATTCCCTTGCCTCAAGCAGGGGGAAAAAGTTTGGGAACAAAAGTTAGCTTATGCTTTGGACCGTCCCCTCCTTCCGCCAGTACTTCTAGCTATTCCTCTCCTGGGCCGGGAGCCAGCAGCCTAGAATGGGTTGGGGTCAAAGAGGGTATCATGGCTTTGCCCCTGAGCCCCCCCCCCCCCCCCCCCCGCATCATCTCCTGTCAGACCACCAGTCTGGAGTGAACTGCCCAACAGCCTGGGCTCCCCATTTAGCCTGCACATCAGGCCCCTCTCCCAGGGGGTGACCTTTAGGACCGAGGTAAACCTGTAGCCCAGCACAAGGGTCTATGGGGAAGCCTTGGCCACTCTGTGGAACAGGAGCTGAGGGATTGGAAAACGTAGGACTTTTTCTGCCCCACCTCTGCCCCACTAGGGGGCCCTAGGAAGGACCCTGGAGGCGTACAGGCTGAGGCTACAAGGGATCCTGACATTTCCCCTTTAGAATGGGACATACTGAGCCCTCTTCAAGGACCTGACGTTTCCTGTTGGAGTCCTGTCCCCCCCCACCCCACCCCCACCAAGGGTTGCAAAGATCTCAAGGATCCCCTGTATCTCTTGAAACCAAGCATTTGCCAAGTTGGAGAGGCTTTCCTTGAAAAGTCTAAACGTAGACAGGAGCCCAAGATCCTAAGGCAGAAAGCCTGAAGCCCCAACCAGCATTCTTTGGCTCTGCAGAATAGCCCAGCAAGGTGCCTCTGGAGAGTAGAATGTTCTCCATTCCCGCTTTCCCTCCCAACACCCACTTAAAAAATACGGAAGTAGGAAAGACACCCTAGGGCTTCCCACCTCTTTTCTCTGGGGAACATCTTCGCTGTTTCTGGGTGAAGGATCTCGAACCTCTTCACCATTTGGCAAGAGTGATACACTGGTCCTTATGCTGCCTCCCTGCCCAGCACCCACCCCCCACCCCCCACGCACACTCCTCCAGCTAAGCGAGGAGCAGTAGCTGCCGTGAGTCGGGTGGTTTAATGTCGTTGTGTTCAGAAATCCAGGCCCAACAACATGAAACTACCTAATTCACTCAGCAGCTCCAGGTCAAGGGCTCACTGAGGGGGCAGGCCCCCGTAGCCATCTTATGGGCCAAAAAAAAAAAAAAAAAAACCGGTTGGCCAACTCACTTCATTTTCCTTCACCACTTTCCCAACAGAACCCAGTTGCTAGTAAACAACCCATCCAAAGAACTGGAGGCAGGACTCCAGGCACAACCATTCAGGAGCCGGTGCCACCAGCTCAGAGATTCCGGGAACTTTTGTTCTCTTCCAGGAGCCCCGGTGGAGGAGGATGGGGACCCTAGGCCCAGCCCCAGACCTGGACAAGGCCTCACGGCTACACCTGCCTGGTCACCACCTCTCAGCCTCCGTCTCTGCAGCTGGAGGTCTCCACAGATAAGATTTCTCAACTTCAAACTGTCATCAAGGTGCATCTCCACTCCCCGTCGTGGGGCTAGTGCCTATATTCCAGGGTCACCCGGGGTAGTTCGGAGAGGCCAAATCTTCAAGCCCTACACCACCCCCCTGCTTTGAGACTGGAGTAGAGACCGGAGAGTGGAGAGGGAGAAAGTGACTGCTGGAGACATAGGTGGAAAGGCAGAGTGTGAGAAAATACCGGGAAGACTAGGGATGACAGGCAGGCAAAAGCGGGTTGGCCTGGACAGTCGCTGCGGAGGCGCCCTGCCGGAAACGTCCGGGGTAGGGGTGGGGGGACCTGGTTCCGCAGAGGCTGAGCCGTCCCAGGTAAGAGGATCCGCTCCGAATTCACAAATGAAACCTGGAGGCTCAGCTTGGGACGCAGAGAGCAAGGCTGCTTCTTGCTCCCTGACCTTCAGCTTGGGCCCTTCGCTCTCCGCCCCCACCGATCTCCCCTGCGGCCACCTCTACCCCTCCAGACGCCCGCGTCGTCGCAGGTGTTCAGGCACACAGCCCACAGCGGGCCGAGGCGGCGGACTCACCTGGGCGGCGGCGGCAGCGGCGGCGGGAGCGGCCGTCGGAAGGCGCGGCGCCAGCGGCCTGTCCCCCCGTCCGGCCCGGCTCCCTCCCGCCCTGGCGCCGGCGGCGAGGGTCCGCGTGGCCACGTGTCCGGCGGGGAAGTCCGAGGGAGCGGAGGAGTCTGCCCGGCCGCCCGCTCCCCCTCCCGGGTATAAATCTTGGGGACCGGAAATACAATAAAACTTCACCGTGTTGATGAACTTCAAATGGTTTACATCCCCTCCTGTCCTGAAAAGAAAGACGGCCGGGGGGGCGGGTTAAAAGGAAGGGGAAACAAATTTACGAGCCGCAGAAGCAGCCGCCTCGGCCCCTTTCTTTCGTCCGAGCAGACTGTGTCCGCGTGGAGAGAGGCAGCCTCGGCCCCCGGGACTTTGCGTCGGCTGTCCCCGCCTCCAGGGACTCTTCTCTCGCAGGAGTCGCCCGTGCGGCGGCTGGCAACTCACCGGGCCGCACGCACAGGCCCGGGCTCGGCGGACCCGGCCCTTCGCCCAAGCGGAGTTAGGCGCCCCGTCCTTCCTCGCTAAAGCCTGGCTCTGCCGGCCACGCCCTGTGGCCTCGTTCTTTGCGTCTTTCCGCTGAAAGCGGGTTTTTTTTTGTTTTGTTTTTGTTGTTTTCTTTTTGCGCCTCTAGCTGCCAAACCTTTGCCCTGTCCCACCCGTTTATTGCCAGGTACTTGCTTGAAGGGGAGAGAGGGTCAGGAGGCCTGAAGGGGCTGAGCGGGGCAGGCGCTCCCAGAGGAGAAACCGAGATGCTGGTCTTGGCCAGAGTGGAGGTGACGGCCAGCGCTGAGTGGTGTCCAAATTGGCCTCTGCCGAGGCCTCTGCCACCGTCTCCTGTCTGGTTCCTTCAAAGCCTCCGACAACAGCCACTACCTGAACCTCCACTGCCCTCTCCATCGCTCTTTTCGGCTCCGGGACCTTTTGCTTTTGTTTTGTTCTGACCAAACTTTGTGGAATCCGGATTTGGAAAATCGCTATTAGGCCGTAGTGAATCAAAACCAAAACCAAGGAAAGGGTCTTTTCGCTGTGAGCTCCAGATAATTGGGAGCGAAGTTGTTGATTTCCTGTTCACTTTGTCTGCTGGAGGGGCCTGGTTAGGTGCACTTCTGGGCGGGAGAGCAAAGGAATTCGATCATGTCTCACAGTTATTCACCAAGAGATAAGAAGGATCTAGGTCTAAGAGGCGCTGGAGGGCTTAGATGAGCTCAGGCGCAGTCAGGGCTCGGGTGCAGAACTGAGGCTCAGCCAGCAGACCCAGGCTGGGGCTTGGGGCACTGGCGGCCCCTTCCTCCCACAGACACACACAGGTGCGCCCTGTGTGACCCGCCGGCTCCACGCCCACCCCCCACTTCCAAGGAAAGGCCCCAAAACATTACTGGGGACTTCTTTTTTTAAGTGATTTAAAAAAAAAAATGGGGACATCTGGTTGGCTCAGTCTGTACAGCAGGTGACTCTCGATCTCAGGATTCTGAGTTCAAGCCCCACATTGGGTGTAGAGATTATTTTAAAAAGAAAGAAGGAGGGAAGGAAGAAGGAAAGAAAGGAAGGAGGAAAGAAAGAAAGAAAGAAAGAAAGAAAGAAAGAAAGAAAGAAAGAAAGAAAAGAAAGGAAAGAAAGAAAAGGAAGAAAGAAAAAGAAAGAAAGAAAGAAAGAAAGAAAGAAAGAAAGAAAGAGAAAGAAAGAAAGAAAGAAAGAAAGAAAGAAAGAAAAGAAAGGAAAGAAAGAAAAGGAAGAAAGAAAAGAAAGAAAATTCAAAATAAAGTTATAAACAAATGGAAGGGGCAGGGAAAATACTAGGGTCTACAGTTCGCAATTTTTTTGAAAGGCTAACTCTGAGGCGGGCAGTCCTACTCTGCCCCAGCCAGTGGGGGATGGGAGCCGCCGTGCCCTCTGGCTCCTTCCCTGCACCAAGGAGGAGGAAGGCGGGGCTCTCATTAACAGCTGGAGGACAGGAAGTAGCTTGTTTCCGTGCCCATATTCATATTCCAGGATATGCATGAGGAGGCCCCTCCGGCGGCTCCCTCCTTATTACATGCCCGAACTCCCCCATTTTGCTCTTTATCATGCTATATTTTTAATAAAAATACTGTGATGGCAGCTCCTGGCAGTCACCCCTGCTATGAGGATTTGCCTCCGGGAGCTGTTAGCGAAGGGCGGAGGGCAGGACTGAGGGGCCCGCAGTTTCCACACCATTCGAGACGGTTATCACCCGCCCCCTTGCCCCCTCCCCCAGAAGCCTGCAGTGGGGGCAGGTCACTGTGCTGGCTTCCTGCTCATTGCTGACCTGGGTCTCGGGATTCCCTGGGCCGAGGAGAGGGGATGGGACGGTTTTAGTCTTAGACGATGGGAAATCTGGAGAGGCCACGGCTGCGGAACAGATGTATCTGTGCACACACAAGTTTCGCACATACTTTTCAAGGGCTTTGTAGCTGCCCCCCCCAACTGGTACCCAGAACCCAGGCCATGGATCCCAGTTTAAAACATAAAATTCTCTGCATGGGACTGGACTGACACCTCAAATACATTCCCATAAATGCCAGCCAACTAGCCTTTTCCTTCCGAGATTGCTGGCCCCAAAGGAGCCAACTTTCAACGCCCAACACAGATACCCACCAACAGGGGAGCTGCTGCCCACAGGCACCCTTCTCATACACTGGTTGAGCTCATAATGGTCACTCCGGGAGTAAAGGCCATTGGGGCGGGGCTTCTTTTCACCCTCAAGTGTCCAAATCCTCTCCCCAAAGCACGTCGATCTCCAAGTTATTCAGAAAATTGAAAATGTAGATGATCAAGCTGCAGGGTTTAGGGGTAACTTTTCCCTACTCTTGTCCCTTCTTGAAGATACAGCAGAGTTCTAGCATAACTGGAGGGGACTGCACATGGGATGTTGAGAGGAGGCAGTGTAGACACAGATGCAGAACCCAGGATCCTCAAAGAAACCGAAATTGAGACCCCCTTCCATTTAGTTAGAGTTGCAAGGAGAATAAATATTCCTGGGCCTTCTTCCTCCGTCTCCCTTCCTAGGTAGGGTTCAATATGTTGGCGGGGTGGGTTTCAGAGCAGGCAGAGGTGCCGGAAGCACCATCCCTGAGACCTAGGCTCGATGTTTTGCCCCCAATTTTTTTTGCCCCGGGCTGGGGGAGCGGCTCCGCGGTGGCGGGCGGGTGAGGCTGAGGCCGCCGCCGACCTCTAGGCGGCGCCCTGGCGTTGAGTCCTCACGCAGCTCTGTGTCCCGCGTTGGTGAAGGGGCCGGTTCCTGCAGACGCACTGAGCTTGGCCTGTAGCCGGCCGCCGGCGCGTCGCCTTTGGCGCCCTCTGCCAAGCAAGAGAAACACGATGAAACGAGTGAGGGCTGGGAAAGGAATCGGCAGCTAATGGTGGCTTCATCCGCTCCCCACCCCCTACCCTCCTTCCCGACTCTAGGGAGCCTTCCACAGCCCAGTCTCCTTTGATCTCCCCAGAAGCCTGCTCAAGGGCAGCGCCCCCTCCCCGCAACTTGCAAAGGAAGACACTGAGGCCCGAAGAAATTAAGTCATTAGCCCAAGATCAGAGCAGCTATAAAATGGTGAGGCAGGCCTGGAGGACAAGTCCTTTACTCCAAGTGAAATGCTCTTACCCCAAAATAGGACGACCCCAGCAAAAAATGTCTGTCTTGTGAGCAAAATTCATTTCAGGAAAGGCAGCCTTTGGGGGGGGGGTTGGAATTAAGATTTGGGGGAGCACGTAAGGGAAGTGGAAGCGGATATAGGAGAGTCTCAGCTAAGATTGGGAGACAAGACGAGTGCAGCCCCCTCCCTTCCAAGACATGGTCAGTTCAAAGCTTACAACCTCCCCAGATGTGTGTCATCGAGGGCAAGTGCCCGAGGCCTTCAAACACCCAGGTGAAAACGACCCACAGGACGGGGGGGGGGGGGGGGGGGGACACTGTGAAGTTTGAATACCTTGTAAAAGAGGCCCTGATGACAAGAGAAGGTGTTGGACACAGGACTGCCCCATAAACCCAAAAGAGAAAGGCCTTTAGGGCAGGCAGTCAGGTCACTTTCCTTGGCTCAAATGGCCTGTCGGATTCCAGGAAAAGGAAACCTTGCTCGGGACACAGTCCCTTTGAGTCTAAGCTCAGAGACACCCCCCCCCCAGAACCCGAGAAGCACGGGGTAGGAGAAACGGGGGTCCCTCTTCCCCTCCTGCCAAGGTAGAGACGCCATTTTACACTGCGGGGGGCCCACTTGGAGACATCTCTCCCAAGTTCCTTGTAGGACAGAGATCCCAGAGAATCCCCTGGGGGAAAGGCAGGGAAGCAGAGGGGCGAGGGGGGGCTGCGGGGCTGGGGCAGCAAAGGGCACGCGCCCACCGTGCGGCAGACTAGGCCCCCCCACCCCGCCCGGGTCTGCAGCCCCGCGAGACGCACCTTCCCTGCATGGCAGGGGCTCCCGTGGACGCCTAATTACCGAGAGCACATCTGGAGCAGCTGCGCCCTAGCTGGCCTCGGGCACATTATTCTGCTCCAAACCCTATTTTCATTCCCGAGGCTGAATCATAAAAGACTCTAGAGGCAGGATAAATTCGGGTGTGTGTGTGTCAGCATTCTTACGTGCGTGTGTGTGCGCGCGCGCCCGCCCGCGTGCGCGCGCGCGAGTATGTGAACGTCCGGGAAGCGTCTGTGCGTCTCGCTGTGATTTTGCCCAATCGATTCGCAAAAGTTAGGGGGAGAAATGGTGCAACATCAGGCGAATTCAACTGCGAACATACTGTCGGCCTCATTATCCGCCCATTTCCAGGGAAAGCATTTGGGGCTGGGAATTAGCCAGTTAATTGCATCACTTCTTTTGTTCACTTTAGGGCAGGAGAAACTATCTGCTTTCTATTAAAACATTCCATATTTCAAAAACTTTAAGATCTTCTCATTGTCAATTTTCTTTATTTCCATCCCCATTACACCACTTGAACATTCAGATATGCCAGTATCGCATCAACATTATCACACACACACACACACACACACACACACACACACACACTTACACAGGGTTTATGCTGGGAAAAGTCACCCAGTTTCTGCATCTGCAAAATCTGGATGTCTTAACTCTTAGGGTTGTTGTACGGATTAATTACTGTACAAAGTGTCTAGGATTTAGCACAACGCTTGGTGAACAGAGAGTATTTAGTAAATAATAACTATTAATAACAAGGAAGGGGAGGGGGAAAAGAGGTGGAGGAGGAGGAGGGAAGGGGGGAGGGAGGAGGAAGCCTGCTTTGTTCTCAGAGAACCAGTCTAAGTTGGAGGGTATGTTCTCAGCCTGTATATGTATAATGTATTCTTTTGACTTAAAGCAATGTCCATAAAAGCGAGGCCCCTTGAACCCCTTGGCCTGTAACTACCTCTTCAATAAGGAACAGAGAATTGGGGCAATTATCTGGCTCATTTCAGGTTCAAACTCCCTTTAGCCTGAAGTATCTGGATCTGGTGGGGGAAAGGTCTGGGGAGTGGTGGCATATTCTCATTCAGCTTCTCAATAAGCCTTTTCCCTTTGCTGGAGTTGTTGAACAAGATCCCTGCCTCAGAGAATGGGTGGAAAAGAAATAGGGGGCCCAGAAAGATGGAATTAAAGCAGAACATCTGAGAAATACTTCAGAAAAACCACGGCTTGCTCATTTCCTGGGCATTTCCTACTCATTTCCTTGGAGTTTCTCCATGTTGTTAGCCTCAGAGACTCCCTAAACAAATCACAGAAATTTGCCTGGTGGGAACCTTCATTTCACATTCCACGGATATCTCCTGAGTGCCTACTGTGTGCCCAGCGCTGGGCTAAGCTCTGGGGCTCCAGCGGGAGCTGCACTCCACCAGTTAGCAGTGCTGAGTTGCAGGCAGTGAGAGGTCTCTGCTCCCAGAAACTAGTCCAGGGATCTAGGGAGGGTAAGACCCTGCTGGGCAGGAACTTCTGGCCAATGACTGCATTGCCTTTTCAGGGCCAAAGTTCTGGTGCAGGGGCGGAGCCAGATGGTCTGAGGGCACCCCCCCTCCCATTGTCTGTGGGAAAGAGGCCAACTCCACGGTGGGGATGGCCTTGTGGGGGGAGGGGTGGGGCACAGGGAATTGAGAAGGGGTGAAGAGATGGCTAGAGGCTCCTGACCCTCAGTTGGAAGTTCCTGAGAACACCAATTAGCTTTTTTTTTTTAATTAGTAAAGTAGGAAACAAATGGGCATATATTTCTTCTGCTCTGATTAAAAGCATTTAGGTCAGGTGTTCCCAGCCTGAATTATTCAGTTTAAGTTGTCCCAAGCAGAAAATTGTTTATTTTTTTCTTTTTATTTTCAGGCAGGGGTCTGAATACTATTAGCCGGCCATTGGCTTCTGTGTGACAGCCCAGAACGGTGGGGGCTGCTAGGTGATGGTTGTGTCAGCCCAGAGAGAGGCAACTGGCAATGGGTTGAGGTCTTTCCTTCCCCAGGTCACATTTACTTGAAATGTGTAGGCAATTGAGGATGAGCCAGGAGGGTAGGGCAGTGTGTGAGTGTGTGTAGGGTGTAATAAGCCAGACAATTTCCTGTTCCCTTAATTTGTCTGAACACAGTGCTGAAACAAGGAAGTTGGTTCACTTCTCAGACCCCAAGGAAACCTCACTTTTTTTCAGGGAGATCAATTCACAGGAGTGGGGAGAAATGCCAGGAAGGTTTTACTGGGCCGTGGACGACAAAGAGTCTAAAGAAGCCAAAACTTGGGGTGAAACTCGGGGGTCCCCCAGGCTCGTCAGGAGCTACCTGATAATGTGTGGCTCCTACCAACAAGATAACAAAAATATTTGGGAGCAAATCCTTCCCTTTTCCACCCAGAATTCATTATCTCCGGACTCTAACCTTGGCCAAGCCCTCAGGCCCACGGAGAACTGGGGTCTCCGAAGAAACTGAATAAGCAGATCAATAAGGGACACAAAAGAACATTGCGCTGCCCGATCTCCATTTGTTTGGCTCACAGACAGCATTATCGAGAGGGTTGTCGCCAGACAGCCTTCCCCTCTCCGGGAGTTTCATTACTTTTTTTTTTGTTCCCTGATATGTTTTTTTATTCCTCAAGTCCCACTTCCTTCTGGCGGCTGGTCCCACCCTGGGCCAGCCCAAGATCAGCTTCTCGAAGCAAACCTCTTCCCATTTTCTTGAGCCCCCCCCCCCCCCCCCCCCCCCCGCTCTGGGAAACAGAGAAAGACTGACTCCCACTGGGAACCCAGCCCCTATGGTAGTGGTGGGGAGAGGGACACTGCCGGATGGGTGTTTTTAAAGATAAAGGATAATCTGGTAAACACCAAAGTATCAGCTACAGGCAAAACAAAGTGAAGACCTATATTAACTGACCACATTTGGTCGCGGCATTTTCCAGACACCAGCTTCTTTGATCAGTCCAAATAGGAGTCCTTAACCTGGGGTCCAAGGGGTCTGAAATCCTCTGAAATTGTGGGATTTGGTGAGTATTACGTAAGTACTTCCCCCCCCCCAGGGAGGAGGGAACCAATAGCTTTCATCAGATTTTAAAGTATCAATGAGTGAACCCCAAAGTGTTAAGAATCCTTTATCCACCATTCACAAACAAATACCTCCAATGGGAGGCAGTGAAATAGATTTGGGCACCTGACACCTGACAGGATAAAGTAAAAGAGAGGACAATTTGAAGTGTGTCACAAGGTCGGGTGGATACAGTCATCTGGCCTTCCCCGGAACCACGGGCACCTGCTCACAGGTGCTAAGGACTCCAGGACCAAGACCGGTGGCCCACAAACCCATCCTGACCTCCTTGCACCCTTGCCCACACACAGAACGAGTGTGCAAGGTCTCTGTGTCTCTAACCAAAATGATAAGGAGCTTTTCTCCACCGGGGCCTGGATCTTCTCCAGCCTGAGTTGGTCCTTCTCTTGTCCTGAGTTGGTCCATACCAAAAAGGAACGGAAAGTTTCGGGATCCGTTCCCCAGCCCCGCTGAGAAATGCCCTCGCTCTTGGGGAAGGTGCTTCGGATACTTCCCTGGATATTTCGCAGGCCTGAGGTGCCTTGCCTGCAACCCGAGAACCTAGACCGACGTCCAGGCCGCTGTCATGACCTTAAAATTCTCTTGGTCTCAGGTTGGGTGCGGAAAGGGGAAGCAAGAGACAGCTGAACAGGTAGGCAGACGGAAGCAGACACAAAGAAAGGGACCCATGAAGGCAGCCAGAGAGAATGACAAAGAGCGAACCGAAACAGCCAGACAGGAGCTGGAAGCCGGAGCGCGGGGGCAGGTGGAGCCGGCAAAACCCGTGTGCTGAGAAGGGCCCACAGGGGCCGCGGAGGCAGCCAGGCGCGTCTCCTTTACCCGTCCTTACCGGGAGGTTAATGACTTTGTGAGCGCCCCCTCGTTCCAAACTGCCCATTTAGAACTCCTCGGTCTCCTTAAGACTCTCTGATTAATTAGCAGGTTCGGGAAGATAGAAGTGGCCCTGGTGGGGTTTCGCTGGATCTTTGGTTAATTGTGGGGAGGAAGGGCGCATCCGGGAGGGGAAATCCAGGGCCGGGAAAAGAGGGCAAGAGGTGCTGGCGTCGGCAACCGGAGGGAGCAAATGAACTGTTCGTGCGCCGGGTAGCCGAGCCTAGGACCCACTCGCCCCCTCTCCCCCGCCCCGGAGCAGAACAGCGAGAAGATGCTCCCTTGGCAAAGGCGGCCCGTCCCAGCCTCTGCCAGGCCCCCCGCGCCCAGATCCCGCTTGGGGCGAGGCGCTGGGTCAGCGATTACAGCCGCTCCCTGCGCCTCCGGTGGCTGGACAGAACCCCCCACCCCATCTCATGTCTTCCATAGGACAGCCGAGGCTGTGAGTCCACAGGCCCTTGGCGTTGCGGCGTCCGAGGGGGCACCTGTGTAACTGCGACCTCCCTTCGCCCCTTTATTGCCGCTTCCAGCCGCCTCGGCGGATTTGAAAGCCTCCTTTTCTAATCCCTCTGTCACGTTCCCGCCTCAGGAGGGCCGGGGCTCAGAGCTTGGCCCTCCCAGGCTTCCAGATTCACCCCTGCGGCGCCAGCCTGCGGCTGGGCTGTCGGCGGCTGGGGCTGGAGGCGCGCAGAGTCTCTGCGGCTAGGCTCCCCCCCCCGCCTCCCTGCCCGGCGACCTCCCGGCCCTCCTGCCCGCAGCGGGGAGGCAGTCGCCGAGCTGGCCGGCGGCTGGCACTGAGACCGTCGCTCCGCGCCCCGGCCAGGAGACAAAGGTGATCCCCAACTGAGCACCGCGGGGTGCGTGCGGCAGGGGACTGCTGCGCCGGTCCAGCGCCAGGGAACCCTGTACAGATCTTGGGTACGTTCCGCGCAGTTCCAAGCTTGTCTGGAGTTGGGGGATCGATGGGGCGCAGCGGTCTGGAGCCCCTCTCATGGAGGGGCGACCATCCCAATCCCCAGGAGACCTGGTTCCACAGCGGTGGGCAGTGACGCGGTCTCTCCCAGGAGCTTGCACGAGTCGCAAGGCAGGGACATCGCAGACCGCAGGAGGAGCCGCGCAGGGGAGAAGGTTGCTGCGAGGCGCTTCCTTCCCTCGGTTTCACCTCCCAGCCCAGGAGGTCCCCGGCCAAGGAGCTCACCGACTGGGGAAGAGGTAAGAGGCTTAAGGAGTAGAAATCTGGCCCCTCTCCTTTTTTGTTGTTTTAAAGGATGAGGTCTCTGGGTATTGACTTCTTTTGCCATAAAAGAGTTTCGGGCAATTTGACTAGTCCTGGCGAGTTTTGGGCTGAAACGTGGGTCCTGATTCATGGTTTAAAAAAAAAAAATTGTTGGATGGTGGAGGTTCAGGAGTTCATGGTTATTTTTCTCGTTATTATCCGTTAATATCCAGGTTATTTTAGACCAAGTCCTCTCTTCCACTTCAGCCGAGATTCAGCCTTGAACAGCTGCCCCGGGGGAGTAAGCAGAGGGCTGAGAAGGGGGGCAACTCAGAGCCGCCCCAATGGGCGATGGGAGGGGGATGGGGGCGCTTTGGCCTTAATTATCCCCGCAAGGAAAGTCTGTTGTTTCTATAACCGGGGCTGAGGGGGGCGGGCAGGGTGGGTAGAGTGCGGATGGGAAAGTGGGCTGAGAATGGCCCCAGCGGCCCTTCCTGAGGAAGAAAGAGTTGAGATTGGGGCAACTTCTAGGCCCTAGTGGCTTTCGCCCTTTGCTTTCCAGACAGTGGTGGGGAGAAGAAGGCCGCCTGGGTGCTTTTGCAGGTGAAAGTCAACCTGGGAAGCAGCGAGGTACCAACTCAAGGGGAAAAAAACTAAACACCTGAATTAATGACCATAGTTGGTCTCAACATTTTCCAGACATGAATTCCTCTGATCAATCCAAATAGGAATTCTTAACCTGACGTCCAAAGAGTCTGAAATCCTTGGAAATTGGGGGATTTCATGGCTCTACAAGAAAGCCCTAGCCATTTCTGAGGAAGGGAGGAAGCAAGGGGAACACGGGAACAGGAGGGGAGTGACCACAAACCCTGCAGTGTAGCTCCCTAGAGACTGAGCCCTGAAACCCCAAATCTGAAACCTCAAGCTGATCCCATGTACGCATTGCCAAACTGAAGAGCGGAAAGTTGCAAATCAACCAAGGAGAAAAGTTTCCACCACTGTTTTCAGATGGGTCTGGATGTCTAAGTAGATTACGAATCTGGATGTTTTCAGGGATTTTTTTTTTTTTTCCTTTCCAGCTATTCCTGATTTTTGAGTGGGCTCTGGGGCTCATGGGGCAGCCAGGCAGGAGAGAGATCTGGACCTCCAGTCCCCTGATCTCACCTCCACCTTATGAACAGCCCAGGGTCCCCTGCAGGCCAGGTCAGGACCAAGCCTGGCCTCGCCAAGGCTCTGTTGGTGGCAGGCCTTGCCCCAACCCCCTTGGCCCTGAGGACTCACTTCTCTGTGAGCCCAGACCTGCTGCCCAAACTGCACATCCGGCCACCCAAATAATGACAGCATTTTTAATTCTTCCTGTTTTTGAAAACTGCAGACGTCCCACATCCTCAGTTCCTCTTAAGGAAGATGGTACCATTGGATCTTGGGGTGTGGGGGACTGTGGAATCAACCTCTAAGCATTGGAGAGCAGGGCCTACTATAATGACTTGTCACCCCCAATCACAGTGCTGCCCAGATGGGTCAAACATTCCCCCTTTTTTTTCTCTCCATCCCTACCCTCCAAGCCCAGAAAAAAAAAAAAAAAAAAAAAGTCATGGATTTTTCTGTCTTTCTGTGTTGGGGGAGAAAGAGAAGACAAAACCCAAGAGTCAGAGGGCAAGCCATGAGGGAGGAGGAATATGAGGGTGATGATTCCAGGAGATTAAAATAAGCGACCCCCCTCTTTCTAAACCAAGAGCCTCTGAAGCCTGATGTTTGTTTTAATCAGGCCAGGAAGAGAAGTTGGAGGCAGGGTGGGTGGGAGACGAAGTGCCCAGCCTAACAGATACTCCAGTCATGGGGGCAGTGGCTTCTGAGGCTTCTGAGAAGGCAAAACTGCCAACCAGCTGCTTGGGATGGTCTGGGCCTCCCAAATCACAGTGTGGAAGAGTGGAGGGCTCTCCTTGAGGGCCTCTGAGGTCTCCTACAGTGCCTTGCCTGGGGCTAGTGAAGCCTTTCCTTGCATTTCTTCTGGGGCTGTGTGCAAATGTATGTGTGTGTTGGGCCTGCGGGTGCGGTGGTTCTAAACCGTGGCGGGGGGTGGGGAGCAACTCACCTCCTGGGGAGTCTATGGTGATATGGTTGGGAGTGGAAGGAAGTGTCATCCTTTCTGGGCTGGGGGACTGAGGAGGCCTCTTTGGCACTTGAAGCCAAGTGCTCCAGACCCCAGGGAAAGGGAGGAGCTGCAGCTCCAAAGAGGGATTCGCAGGGGAGATCAGATCAGGAAAAGCACCAGACTTTCTTCCTCCAGGGGTCTGGGAAATACACTGATAAATGTGAACGTTCACTCAGAGAACACCTCCTTTCCAGCATGGGTCATTGTGCTTCTACTAATACTGGAAAGTCTGGTTCTGTGCTGTATGTTTCCACATTTAGCAAATGTGGAATATGTGAAATATACCACGCACTGATCTAATTAGGAAGAGGGGGTGTATACAGGTGAAAATGTGAATTTCCCGCCTGCTACCTTTATTATCGGGCACAATTGGGAGGACGTAATTTTCCGTCTCTTTTCCATGTTTTCACCAATCCTCAGTCGCTACACAGTGCTTAACTACTGGCAAAGGCACAGACTGACACAGGATCCCCCACTGATTATTGAGGGTTACTAATTCCTAAGATACCCCATAATCCTACATACCCCTTTATGCCTAGTTCTCTCTACATGCCTTTTCAAAAGCAGGTATTGACCCCTGAATCAATCCAAACAACTTGAGATCCTTCCCCTGCCTTCTGCCCCTTACCATAAACAACAGGGCCCTCTACAAAAATGCACCCGCATCATTTTTGTGAGTGTGAGTTTCCAGTAAGATGGCGGCGCCAGGCATCCCTCCAGATTCGGATACACGCTTTCCCAGGCAGATCACTCGAGTCTCAGTATAATCCAGAGGGCAAGGAAACCTGGGTCCCCTTGCAGCGGTGGAAAGTGGTTAGAAGCAAGAGACTCCCCCAAGCATTCTCTCTCCATCGCTTCCAGGGGACTTCTAGAGAGCTGATTCTGCACCTTGGGGGCCTGGCGCTCCCGTCTGGACCCAGAGTTCCAGGCCAATTCCTAATTTCCGTGGAGAACGAATAACCGTTGTCCCTTTCCAAGCTACCCCCACCCACGAGGCTGTTCAGCCAGCCAGCCCGGGTTTCTCGCTGCATCCGCTTGGAATCCGGAGTTGCAAGCGGGCAGACCTGGTGGAGAGGGCCTGAGGCTGCGCGGGGCATTCGGGACCCGGCTCTGGCGAGCCACGGTTGCGGGCAAAGGATGGGGGGTGGTGGTGGTGGTGACCCTCTGCCCCCTTACACACCTTCGCTTGGAGAGTGAGAGTCCAGTGGGAGCGGGGGGGGGGGGAGTGAAGGCGTTGCGGGGGTACCCCGAGGCCCTACTGGGGAGGCTGGATCCGTCCGGAGCTCAAGGTTAACAGGCGGCCCGGGTAGCCCACGCCCGCCACGGCCGATCAGTCCTCAAAGCGCGGCCGAGGGACTGCGCGGCCCCAGAGGGGTCTTTCAAGCCTCCGTTGTGATCTGCGTGGTCGCGGCCCCCATGGGCGAGAGGCAGGGCTGGGAGTGTCTCACCTACCTCTCCGAACCGCGCTGTCCTCCGCGCGTCTTCAGAGGCTGCAGGGACCCGGGGCTTGGGGCGCTCCAGAGCCTAGGGACGCTGGTGATGACGCCGGGGCCAAGGGCTCATCGGCTGTGGGTCGCCGCCCCCCGCCCCCGTGAGGCCTCTGGCCGCAGTGTCTGGGTCTGGGGCGCCGGCGCCGACGGCGCTGGAGGCGCGAAGGGACTCGTGCGTCCTCAGTCCCCCTGGCGCCGACGAGGGGGTGAGAGGGGAGAGGACAGGACCCGGGCGGCGGATTGGCGCGGGCGCCACCTTCCTCCGCGTCCGCCCGGGCGGGGCTCCCGCCGGTCTCACCTGCCCCCTTGCTGGGGCGCCGTCGGATCACCGCGCGGCGGTTCCAAGAGTGGGCCTTGCGCCCTCTGGAAGGCCAGAGGCGCGGAGGAAAGGCGCCGAGATGGCCGGCAGACAGAGGAGAGACTGTGTGTGTGTGTGTGTGTGTGTGTGTGTGTGTGTGTGTGTAAGAGAGAGAGAGAGTGAGAGCGAGAGAGAGCGAGCGAGAACGGACAAGAGAGAAGGAGATCCGGGGAACGCTTCCCAGAGAAGCCGTCAAATGCAGAAATAGACAAAAGAAGTAGGGGAGAAAGAGTCGGGGGGACAGAACGAAGCCCCGGGCTTCTGAAGCGAGCGACAAGTTGTCCTTGGGAGTTGGGAACGTGAGAGGGAGGGGCGAGGCCAGAGGAGCCTGAGAGGAGGAGGGGGCGCGCAGACCCTTGGCTGGAGGCGACTGATCCACGTGCAGGACCCAGAACCCGGACAAGGAGAGCGCGAGACCCTCCTCCGTCCCCCCCTCCCCCAGTCCCTCGCCCTGTTGCAGCCGGTCTCCGGCTGGATACAGCGACCGGGCGACTTCCCTCGCTCCCCTCCCGCCGCCCCGCCTGTCCGGGGCTCGGTCCCTCCTGGGGGGACAGCACCAGGCTGAGGGCTGCCTACTACCTCTTCCTTTCTTCTGTTCGCTGCGCCTTGAATGGGATTCTCCCCCTCATTACATGATAAGGACTCGCGAGGCCAAAAGGAATGACCTTGGCCAAGGTCAAAGGAAGAACTTGGAAGTTTTACTTTCCATCCCAGCCCTTAGGATCCCTTTCCGGTTTTGCCCTGCTGGTTACTGGAGTGGTATCCAGGCTCTTCTCTGCATTTCGCTCTAAGGCCCAAATAGAGATCCCAGCTTACCTCCGGCCAGCCACCAGCGAATGGGCCACAGATGACCCAGCCGGCTGGTCTCCACGTGTTATCTGGCCTCAGACCTGAGACCTTTCTCCTCAGCCAGCATGAGGCTGGGGACCCACTCATAATCCAGCCCCTTGCTGCAAACGGTTGTTCCGGTTGGGGGTGGGATGTGTCTGAGATCTGAGTTCTAGGCCTGGCTCTGCCACTTTAACTGTGGAACTTCAGCCCCACCCCCCTCTCTAGGTTTCAGTCTGTTTCCTCTGTATATGGGGGGTGGGGGGGGGAGGCAGGCTGGGTCATTTATGTTTTGTTCCTGTACCCTCCTCTGGCACGCGGGTTCTGCTGAACTTACACTGCTGAAACAAACACGCATCCAAGTGGTGATTTCATTCTACAGCCACTTAACTACGAGTACAGAAATAACGATACAATTACATTTTGCTTCCATGAGTCCATTTTTCTAGTTTCCTTTCCCGTACTTTTTACGGATGATAGGATGAATGCCGCAAAGGGCGCTGCTTTCTAATGTCCACTTGGATCATGATATTTATCGCCATGTTCCACTTAACATTTTTTTAAATGTTTATTTATTTTTTGAGAGAGAGAGAGAGAGAGGGAGGGAGACACAGAATCCAAAGCAGGCTCCAGGCTCCGAGCTGTCAGCACAGAGCCCGACGCAGGGCTCGAACTCACAGACCGTGAGATCATGACCTGAGCCGAAGTCAGACGCTTCACTGACTGAGCCACCCAGGCGTCCCTCCATATGTTTTTAAAAGAAGATCAAAGAGCCTTATCTTTTTTTAAAAAAATAGAAACTTGGGGTCTCTGGCTTTGTTTAGAAAGTTCTCCCCCACCCCTAAGGTGTTCCTGTAGATATCTTGTTAGTTCTTCATTGCTACCACAAGTAATCATCACAAATCTGTCATCTTACAATTTGTGGGTTGGAAGTCACTCACACACAGGTTTCACTGGGGTGACATCAAGGCATTGAAAGAGCTGCATTCTTTTCTGGAGGCTCTAAGGGAGGATCTGTCTGGATCATTCAGGTTGTTGGCAGATCCGTTTCCTTGCTGTGTGCCGATAGAGGGCTGTTCCCGGCTTCCAGAGGACGCCCACATTCCTCGCCTCTTTCTTTCCTCCATCTTCAAAGCCATCAATGGCTTGACCGGTCCTTCCTACGCTTCAAATTTCTTTTCCTTCTTCTTTTTTCTCATTTCTCTGATTTAGCCAGGGAAGTTTCTCCAGTTGTAAAGATCCATGCAATTAGATTGGCCCCACCCAGATAATCCAGGATAATCTCCCCATCTCAAGGTCCTTAATCTGTACCCCATGTCTTAATCTATATACAAAGTCCTTTCGCTGTGTAAGGTAGCATATTTACAGGTTCCAGGAATTAGGGCGAGGGCACCTGTGGAAGAGGGGCGGGGAGGGGGGCATTGTTCTGTCGATTACAACACTTCAGTGTTATTTTTTCTTATTTGAAAAAATGTAAGCTTTTAGTATACCTGAGATTTATTTCTATGTATGGAGTGAAAGCATAAGTTTGGTAACAGGCTTGATCAGCTTTTCCTATGATTATTGGCTCTTCTGCAAATTGCCTATTTAAAACCTTAGCTCGTTTTGGGGCGCCTGGGTGGCTCAGTCGGTTAAAGCGTCCGACTTCAGCCAGGTCATGATCTCACGGTCCGTGAGTTTGAGCCCCGCGTCGGACTCTGGGCTGATGGCTCAGAGCCTGGAGCCTGTTTCCGATTCTGTGTCTCCCTCTCTCTCTGCCCCTGCCCCGTTCATGCTCTGTCTCTCTCTGTCTCAAAAATAAATTAAAAAACGTTAAAAAATAAATTAAAAAAATAAAACCTTAGCTCGTTTTACTTATTTATGTAAAATTAAAAAAATTTTAAATCCAAGTTCCTTAATATATGGTGTAATAATGATTTCAGAAATAGAATTTAGTGATTCATCACTTGCTTCTAACACCCAGTGCTCATCCCAACAAGTGCCCTCCTTAATGCCCCTTGCCCATTTAGCCCATCCCTCCACCCAACACCCCTCCAGCAACCCTCAGTTTGGTCTCTGTATTTAAGAGTATCTTATGGTTTGTCTCCCTCTCTGTTTTTATATTATTTTTGCTTCCCTTTCCTTATGTTCATCTGTTTTGTATCTTAAATTCTACATATGAGGGAAGTCCTATGATATTTGTCCTTCTCTGAGTGACTTATTTCGCTTAGCATAATATACTCTAGTCCCATCCACATTGTTGCAGATAGGAAGATTTCATTCTTCTTGATTGCCAAATAATATTCCAGTGTGTGTGTGTGTGTGTGTGTGTGTGTGTGTGTGTGCACATATATTTGGGCTCTTTGTGTGTACATATATTTGGGCTCTTTGCATACTTTGACTATTGCCAATAGCACTGCTTATAAACATTGGGGTGCATGTGCCCCTTTGGAACAGCACTCCTGTATCCTTTGGATAAATACCTAGTAGTGCAATTGCTGGGTCGTAGGGTAGTTCTATTTTTAATTTTTTGAAGAATCTCCATACAGTTTTCCAGAGTGGCTGCACCAGCTTGCATTCCCACCAGCAGTGTAAAAGGGTTCCTCTTTCTCCCCATCCTCTCCAACATCTGTCGTTGCCTGAGCTGTTAATTTTAGCCATTCTGACTGGTGTGAGGTGATATCTCATTGTGGTTTTGATTTGTATTTTCCCGATGATGAGTGATGTTGAGCATTTTTTTTTTTATGTGTCTGTTAGCCATCTGGATGTCTTCTTTGGAAAAGTGTCTATTCACGCCTTTTGCCCATTTCTCCACTGGATTATTTGTTTTTAGGGTGTTGAGTTTGATAAGTTTTATAGATTTTGGATACTAATCCTTTATCTGATATGTCATTTGCAAATATCTTCTCCCATTCCATCGGATGCCTTTTAGTTTGGCTGCTTTTTTCCTTCACTGTGGAGAAGCTTTTTCTCTTTTTAAAAAAAATTTTTTTTTAACGTTTATTTATTTTTGAGACAGAGAGAGACAGAGCATGAACGGTGCAGGGGCAGAGAGAGGGAGACACAGAATCTGAAACAGGCTCCAGGCTCTGAGCTGTCAGCACAGAGCCTGACACGGGGCTCGAACTCAACGGACCTCGAGATCATGACCTGAGCTGAAGTCGGCCGCTTAACGGACTGAGCCACCCAGGCGCCCCGGAAGCTTTTTCTCTTAATGAGGTCCCAATAGTTCATTCAGTTTTGCTTTTGTTTCCCTTGCCTCTGCAGACATGTCAGGAAAGAAGTTGCTGTGGCTGAGGTCAAAGAGGTTGTTGCCTGTTTTCTCCTCTAGGATTTGGTCGTCTTCCTGTCTTATGTTTAGATCTTTCATCCATTTTGAGTTTATTTTTGTGTATGGTATAAGACAGTGGTCCAGATTCATTCTTCTGCATGTCTCTGTCCAGTTTTCCCAACACCATTTGCTGAAGAGACTGTCTTTATTCCATTGGATATTCTTTCCTGCTTTGTCAAAGATTGGTTGGCCAGACATTTGTGGGTCCATATCTGGGTTCTCTATTCTGTTCCATTGATCTATGCATCTGTTTTTGTACCAGAACCATACTGTCTTGATGATTACAGCTTTGTAATACAACTTGAAGTCCGTATTTATTTATGTTTTAAATATTTTATTTTTAAGTAATCTCTACACCCAACCTGGGGCTTGAACTCACAACCCCCAAGTCAAGAGTAGCATGCTTCACCAGCTGAGCCAGGTAGGTGTCCCAAAACCTTGGTTCTTTGATCATTGTTCTTTTCATTGTCACTTAATGAGAACTCTTAGTCTTTTTGGTAAATACTAATCTATAACACTTTATCTGTTAGTCATCCTGAAATTGGCCTTTTGGGGTTATTTATTTATTTATTTATTTTGGTTTTTTTTTTTTTTAACAAAAATAGACACATTTCTTAACCTCATGAAATTTACATTATGGGGGAGACTGTAGATGTTAAATAAATTCATTAACATAGTAACCAACATTTATTTACAAATTCATAGAAAGTATTTGAGGAAGAAAAAAGGAACTGGGTGCTATGATAGAGAGTAATGGAAGAACATAATTTGTAAGAGTGGTTCAAGAAAGTTGTCTGTAAGGATGTGATACTGAAACTAGGATCTGAAAGATAAGATAGGGGCCCTGGTTGGCTTAGCCAGTTAAGCCTCTGACTCTTGATCTCAGCTCAGGTCTTGATCTCAGGATTGTGAGTTCAAGCCCCGAGTTGGACTCCATTCGAGGTGTGGAGCTTACTTAGAAAGAAAGAAAGAAAGAAAGAAAGAAAGAAAGAAAGAGACAAACAAGATAAAGAGTTATCTAGGAGGAGCATGGAAGGCAGGAGTGTTCCTGGCAGAGGACAGCTAGTGCAAAGATCCTGAGGTAGTGTATCAGGCTAATTAGAGAATAATTTTCTGTCATTCTGTAAAGCTATCTTTATAACAGGTTATTTAGTCTGGCTTGAGGAAACTTGGATTCATAGAACTTTTTTTCTGGAATGTTTTTGTCAGCTTTATTGAAGTAAAACTTATATATAATAAAATCCACTATTTTAAAGTGGATGATTTTTAACAAGTGTGTATATCTGTGTCACAACTATCACAATCATGATATAGAACATTTCTATCACCACGAAAAGTTTCCTGGTGCCCTTTTGCTGTCAATCTGCTCGCCACCCATCCCCAAGCAACCACTGATCTATGATCTTCTAGTCACTATTGTCTTGATTTTTCTAGAATTTCCTGTAAGTGAAATCATTGAGAATGTAATATTTTTCTCCGGCGTCTCTCACTTTGCATAATGATTTTGGAATGTAACTACATTTTGTGTTTCAGTAATTGGTTTCCTTTTATCACAGAGTGTATTTGTTCTTTTTTATGGATACACCACAATTTACTGATTGATTTAACAATTGTTGGACATTGAGGTTGTTTCCAGTTTGGGGCCATTGTGAATAAAGCCGCCACGAATCATGCGGGCAGACGTTTTCAATTCTCTTGGGAAAATACCGAGGCGTGGAATTGCTGGGTCATCTGGGTGATGTGTATTTCGCTTGTATCCTGTGACCTTGTTAATATCTCTTAAGAGCTCTAGAAGCTTGTGTGTGTGTGTGTGTGTGTATTCCTTAGGATTTTCAACCTAGATGATCATCTCGTCTGTGGATAAAGACAATTTTATTTCTTTCCAATCTACATGCCGCTTATTCATTTCTCGAGTCTATTTCCCTGGATAGGACCTCTAGTACAAAGTCAATGGTGAGAGCAAACGCTCCTGTTTTATCCTGACCTGATGGGGAAAGCATTCAATCTTTCACTAGACAGTATAATGTAAGGCTACATGAAAGGTGTTCTTAGTTGCTCTTCATCAAGTCGAGGAAGTTTCCTTCTATAACTAGTTTTCTGGAAGTTTCTGTCATGAGCGGATGGAGAATTACATCAAATGGTTTGTATGCCGGGGTGCCTGGGTGGCTCAGTTGGTTAAGTGTCCAACTCTTGATCTCAGCGCAGGTCTTGATCTCAGGGTCGTGAATCAAGCGTGTTGGGCTCCACAATGGGTGTGGAGCATGCTTTTTTTTTTAATTTTTTAAAATTAGTTTTCTTTATTTTTGAGAGGCAGAGAGAGAGACGGAGCGTGAGTGGGGGAGGGGGAGGGAGAGAGGGAGACACGGAATCCAGAGCAGGCTCCAGGCTTTGAGCTGTCAGCACAGAACCCTAGCGGGGGCCGAACTCATGGACGGTCAGACCATGACTTGAGCCGAAGTCAGACGCTCAACCGACTGAGCCACGCTGGCGCCCCGGAGCATACTTTTTAAACAAACATGCCTCTATCTTTTGGGGGTACCTGGGTGGCTCAGTCGGTTCAGCATCTGACTTTAGCTCAGGTCGTGATCTTGCAGTTTGTGAGTTTGAGCCCCACATTGGGCCTGCTGTTGTTAGCGAATAGCCCGCTTTGGAGACTCTGTCTCCTCCTCCGGCTCAGGTCACGATCTCGCGGTCCGTGAGTTCGAGCCCCGCATCAGGCTCTCTGCTGACTGCTCAGAGCCTAGAGCCTGTTTCAGATTCTGTGTCTCCCTCTCTCTCTGATCCTCCCCCGTTCACGCTCTGTCTCTCTCTGTCTCAAAAATAAATAAACGTTAAAAAAAATTTTAAAAAACATTAAAAAATTTTTGCATGCCTGTCTCTTTTAGTTCTTTGACGTAGCGAATTGAATTACATTGACTAGCTTTTCATGTGTCAAAGCCAATCCTGCATTCCCAGGATGAACCCCACTTGATCGTGATGCATTAGCCTTTTTATTTATTACAGCATTTGATTTGCCTAAGTTTTATGTTTTTTCCCCCTGAACAATATGCTTAGAGGTGGATCAGTTTTTTTTTTTATTTTTTTTAAAAAAAATTTTTTTTCAACGTTTTTTTATTTATTTTTGGGACAGAGAGAGACAGAGCATGAATGGGGGAGGGGCAGAGAGAGAGGGAGACACAGAATTGGAAGCAGGCTCCAGGCTCCGAGCCATCAGCCCAGAGCCTGACGCGGGATTCGAACTCACGGACCGCGAGATCGTGACCTGGCTGAAGTCGGACGCTTAACCGACTGCGCCACCCAGGCGCCCCAAGAGGTGGATCAGTTTTATTGATCTTTTAAAAAAGTGTTTGTTTTCATTGATTTTTCTCTATTGTGTATACATTTTCTATTTCATCGATTTCTATTCTTTCTTATTTTCTGCTGTCTGCTTACTTTAGGTTTATTTTGCTCTTTTATTTTTTTTCTAATTTCTTAAGGTGCAAGCTTAGACCATTGTTGTTAGATCCTTCTTTCCTTTCTACTGTAAGTATTGAATGCTGTAATTTCCTTTGAAACACTGCCTTACTGTTTGCACACATTGTGATATACTGTATTATTCAATTTCATGCAGCTCAAAATAGTTTCTAATATCCTTTGTGGTTTTTCATATGATCCGCGGGCTATTCAGAAGTGTTTTGTTTAGGGGCGCCTGGGCGGCTCAGTTGGTTAGGCATCTGACTTCAGCTCAGGTCATGGTCTTGCAGTTTGTGGGTTCGAGCCCCGCGTCGGGCTCTGTGCTGACAGCTCGGAGCCTGGAGCCTGCTTCGGACGCTGTGTCTCCTTCTCTCTCTGCCCCTCCCCCTCTGCTCGCGCTCTGTCTCTCTCTCAAAAATAAACATTAAAAAGAAGGAAGTGTTTTGTTTAGTTTTCAGAAAGTTTGATGACCTGTCAGATCTGTTGTTGATTTTCGGTTTAATTCTGTTTTGGTCAGAGAAACATACTTTGTGTAATTTCAGTCCTTTTGAATTTATAGGGAATTATTTTATTGCCCAGATGATGAGCTGATAATCCCATGGAAAGACCATCAAGTCCATTAACATACACCTGGACTCTATTACAATTCACCCCTGATGTTTGATAACTAAAATGTGTTGGCTCACTTAATTAAATTTGAACCTATTTAAGTAAGCCATCCTGGTGCTTTATGAGGCCCACAGCCTCGTAGTTGAAAGTTCTAGTGCACGTCTTGTTTAAGAGCCCGGTGTTATGTATTTTTAGAAGTGAAATAAATGCCTGAGCCACTCTCATTAATGTCTGCAACTCTAAAGAGGGTAAAAGGTGTCTTGGTGAGGCCTCGTATTGTGGCTTTAGTACATGTCTGACCTTGGTTTGTATTTTGGGATATCTCTGAAGCAAGAACATGTCCAGAGTTCTTTTTTTTTTTTTTAATGTTTTATTTATTTTTGAGACAGAGAGAGACAGAGCATGAGAAGGGCAGGGGCAGAGAAAGAGGGAGACACAGAATCCAAAGCAGGTTCCAGGCTCTGAGCTGTCAGCACAGAGCCCGATGCAGGTCTCGAACCCACAAACCGTGAGATGGTGACCTGAGCAGAAGTCAGACGCCCAGCCGACTGAGCCACCCAGGCGCCCCACATGTCCAGGGTTCTTTACCCCAAAGGGGGTGACCCTGGATAAGGGGACTTTCCTAGTAGCCCAGGGGTCTGGGACAGGGACAGCCTTTTCCCACTCTGGTGTTTGATCAGGAACTGAGGGCAAGAGAGGCCACTTGATGGCCATGCCAAGCTTGTGGTCAATTTGTTATGCAAATTGATTGTAAGGTGATTGGAACAAATAATCACCAACATTTATTGAGTGCTAACCACTATACCATCCTGACTCTTATATGGCTATAATTTTTTTTTTTTTCTGTTTTTAAATTCGCTTTTCTCTGTGACCCAGGAAGAGGTCAGACATTCTCTGGTTAGGCCTTAGGGTAGTCTAAGAGCGAGGTCTTTGGGGACAGGCAGACCAAAGTGTGACTATGGCTCTGTATTCACTGTGTAACCTTGGGCACCTTAATCAACTGCCCTGAGGCCCAGAGCAGTTTAAAAGATATTTAAGGGGCACTTGGGTGGCTCAGTCGGTTAAGCATCCGACTTCAGCTCAGGCCGTGATCTCACGGTCCGTGGATTCGAGCCCTATGTTGGGCTCTGTGTTGACAGCTCAGAGCCTGGAGCCTGCTTCGGATTCTGTGTCTCCCTCTTCTCCCTGCCCTTCCCTGCTCTTGCTTTGTGTGTGTCTCAGAAAAATAAATAAACATTAAAAAATATATATAAAATTATTTTAAATATTGTAAACAAATTAAATATTTTAAAATACTTTTAAATATTGAAAAACATTTTTTAAATAACTTTATTTATGTATTTAAGTAATCTCTACACCCAACATGGCTTGAACCCACGATCCCAAGATCAAGAGTCACTTGCTCTTCGGCGCACATGGGTGGCTCAGTCGGTTGAGCATCTGACTTGGGCTCAGGTTATGATCTCACAGTTCGTGAGTTCGAGCCCCTCATCCGGCTCACTGCTGTCAGTGGGGAACCCGCTTTGGATCTTCTATACACCCCTCTCTCTGCTGCTCCCCGACTTCCACCTGTGCGCTCTCTCTCTCTCTCTCTCTCTCAAAAATAAACATCAAAGAAAAAAGAGTCACATGCTCTTCCGACTGAACCAGGCAGGTAACCTCCCCCGTTTCCTTAACTTTAAAACTCAGCTGGGGCGCCTGGGTGGCGCAGTCGGTTAAGCGTCCGACTTCAGCCAGGTCACGATCTCGCGGTCCCTGAGTTCGAGCCCCGCATCAGGCTCTGGGCTGATGGCTCGGAGCCTGGAGCCTGTTTCCGATTCTGTGTCTCCCTCTCTCTCGATGCCCCTCCCCCGTTCATGCTCTGTCTCTCTCTGTCCCAAAAATAAATAAAAACCGTTGGAAAAAAAAAAATTAAAACTCAGCTGATAATTCTTCAAGACAACAACATGCAATAACATATGGAAATGGTGTGACAGTGCCTGGCATGTAATAAGCCTTCAGTAACGGTTATAGTTTTTATTGCCTGCTCTTTACTTGCTGTGGCCCAACCTGAACCTCAGTCTCTTCGTCCGTTCTGTGAGGGAAAGAATAACAAGCATCTCAGGGCTGTTTTGAGATCTTGCCCAGTGTCCCACAGATACCCTCAGTGTAACAGATCAGGGCACAAACACCAAGAACCCACCACCCAGTTAATTGTCGTGTTACCTCCAATACTCTGGAACTCAAACATCCCTCTAATGTAGCAGTTCCTACATACAACTCAACACACCCCCTCCTCCCCAGTGCATCAGCATCCCAGCACTCTCAGCCCTGGATGCCGACAGAGAATTCCTTCTGTATAATACAGTGGTTAAAACTCGCTGTCCTGGAGGCACGTTGTCCTGTGTTCAAATCCCAGGTCTTTCTCCTATTTGCTGTGTGAAATGGGGCAGATCACCTAACTTCCTTGCAACTCAGATACAAATCGGGACTAATTAATGCCTATCCTCTTTCTATGTACCACCATAGAGGGGGCTAACTCCGACCCCTGACGTTTAGAGAAAAAATTAATTGCATAAGCAAGTTAGATGTAAAAAATAAGCTTACTGTTTTAGCCACAGGTCCTTGTCACCAAAAAGAGAAGAGATCTAAATCGTTCATTTCCATAACAAAGAGAGGCGCGGCTGTGGTATGAAGAATTTGATTTACACCCAAGATAACAGTTTTGGCAGCATGGATCATTCCAGGAAAACTGGCCTGATTATAGTCCTGCGCAGGCAGTAAGAGAGCTTTAGAGAGCTAGATCAGTGGTTTTTATATGGTCTGGGGCAGATATCTATCTCTAGATATCTATATATATTCATAGATCTATAGTATATATGAATATATGTATATGTGTATAATATATATTTAGATGTGTGTATAATATATATAGGTAGATATAGATCTATAGATCTATGCAAATGATTGATATAGATAGATCTATATAGATATATAGATAGATACATATAGGTCTATCTATATAGATAGATTGATAGATATAGATGGATCTATATAGATATTATATATATATAGAGAGAGAGATATAGACCTATATCTATCGATAGATAGATATATAGATATATCTATCTAGATATATATAGGTCTATATATATATATATATCTATAGGTATATAGATATATATCTAGATATATATATCTAGATATATATATCTAGATATATCTAGATATATATACCTAGATATAGATAGATCTAGATACATATATCTAGATAGATATCTATAGATATAGATATAGATATCTATATCTATCTATATCTATCTAGATATATAGATATATCTATATCTATCTAGATATATAGGTCTATATATATATATATATATAGGTATATAGATATATATCTAGATATATATATCTAGATATATATCTAGATATATCTATATATATATACCTAGATATAGATATATCTAGATACATATATCTAGATATATATCTATAGATATCTATATAGATATCTATAGATATTTATAGATATATCTATAAATATATAGATATAGATATCTATAGATATATATATATCTATAGATATATCTAGATATATCTAGATATATCTAGATCTATCTAGATATATATAGATCTATCTATATCTATCTAGATATATAGGTCTATCTATATCTATCTAGATATATAGATATATCTATATCTATCTAGATCTATCTATATCTATCTAGATCTATCTATATCTATCTAGATATATAGGTATATCTATATCTATCTAGATATATAGATCTATATATATATATCTTTAGATATAGACCTATATTTACCGACAGATATAGGTCTATATCTATCTATAGATATATATATTATACACACACATACATATATTCATGTATATTATTACTTATCCCCAAACAGAATATGTACTGGGTTATTAGGCACTCTCGTGTTTTCCTGGTCTATTGCATTTTTGTTTTTAAAGTTCTGGTCACAATCCACTAAACTGTTTACGCAGCTCATCAATGAGTCACAGCCCACAGTGTGAAAATGCTAGTGTAGATTATTTCTTTCTGTCCCTTTCAGTAGGAACCCAAGAAAAGCTAGCTCTCATCCATATTTGATTCCTCAATATAAATCTTCTTGATTAACAAAAATTACAATTCTCCCAAGTAGCCAGGAGAAATTTGACTAGAATTATCTTGAGATCGCCATGGTTATTGCTTTTCTTTGACAGTAAACCAAAAAACAAATGAGCCTGGTTAGGAAGTCTGACCACTTAGACTGAATTCTGGCTCTGCCTCTGGCTTGAGCCTCACTTGCCTCAGTTTCTTCTGTCTTCTGTCTCACTTGCCTCAGTTTCTTCATCTGTATACTGGAAATAATTAAGAATAATAATAGAATCCTCCCTGTACGTAATTAGATAAGCAATTAACACAGGGCCATAGTGAGTTTTCAAAAAAATGTTGACAACTACGTTATTATTTTTTATTTTTTAAACTGTCAGTGTTTTTGTCTGGCAGCAGATATCTGAGAGCAGCTTATCCATAAACAGCACTAAACTAAGAGAAGAGATGCTTGGGCAGTGGATAGGGAATCTTTGGAAAGTTTCACGCTGGACCCGCCTTACCCTAGATAGACACTAGAGGGAGCTCCACGCCCAGAAAGCCACATGTTTCCAAGCCCAGGGACCCGCCAACAACTGCGGTCCCTGAAACTTTCCCTTTCAGTCTGGTGACTTACTTTGGAGAAGTGGCTGCTGCATTGGGTCCCAAACTAAGGGCTCTGTGGGAATCCGGAGGGGACAGCAAGTGGCTGCGTGGAGCAGAAATGTGGTTTCCTCAAATTCACCAATTGGCTTTCACCGGGGCTGAGACCTTCTGGAGTACTGGGACAGCATATTCATCATCCGTGAGCCCCCGGGGGCCGAACGCACGTCGTGTCTGACCTACTGTAATCACTTGGTAAATATTTATGGGATGGGACCATCCAGTGGGAGAATATGAGACCTAAATAATTATAATCACAAATGGAAAATGCTGGCATGTATGGCCGGTGAGCATCGTGGGACCTCCCAGTGGGTTGGGGGCTGGGGAGGGTTAGTCCGTATGGCTTCCTGACAGGGGTCCTGGTCCTCTCCGGTGTACAGAGAAAAGATTTGTCATATTTTCTAGCCAAATCAGTCTTGAAAAAGAGCAAAGCTGGAGGACTCACACTTCCCAATTTCAAAATCTACAGTAATCAAGGCAGTGCGATATTGGCATAAGGACAGACATATATATAGGTCAGTAGAATAGAATGTATCTATGGTCGAGGTGTCAAGAACATTCTGTGAGGAAAGTGTGGGGACAATTGGATATCCACATGCACAAGAATGCATCTGGAACCTCTCCCAGCCATCGTCTACAAAAGCTAACTCAAAAGGGGCAAAGACATACATGTAAGAGCTAAACCTATAACTTAGCAGAAAACGTAGCTATAAATCTCTTTGTGGGTTAGGCAATACTTTCTTAGATGTGACACTAAAAGCCGAGGAAGAAAAAAATAGGTAAATTGGACTCCATCGTAATTAAAACTTCTGTGGGTCAAGACACTATCAAGAAAGTTGAAAGTCAGGGGCCCCTGGATGGCTCAGTTGGTTGAGCATCCGACTCTTGGTTTCAGCTCAGGTCATGATCCCCGGGTCATGGGATCGAACCCCGCATTGGGTTCTGTGCTGAGCGTAGAGCCTCCTTGAGATTCTCTGTCTCTGCCTTTCTCCCCCATTTGCGTGCTCCCTCTCCCTCTCTAAAAATAATAAATAGATAAATAAATAATCTTCAGGACTGATAATGCTGAATTATTATTGTTTTGTTTTTATTTTTATTTTTTTTAACTTTTTTAAACATTTTATTTTTGAGAGACAGAGACAGAACATGGGCAGGGGAGGGGCAGAGAGAGAGGGAGACACAGAATCTGAAGCAGGCTCCAGGCTCCAAGCTATCAGCACAGAGCCTGATGTGGGGCTCGAGCTCACAATCCATGAGATTATGACCTGAGCCGAGGTCAGACGCTTAACCGACTGAGCCACCCGGGCGCCCCATCTTTTTAGTGTTTATTTATTTAATTTGAGAGAGACGGAGAGCACGAGCAAGGGAGGCAGAGAGAGGCAGAGAATCCCAAGCAGGTCCCATGCTGTCAGCACAGAGCCTGACTCGAAACCCAATCTCACGAACAGTGAGATCATGACCTGAGCCGAAAAACTCAAGAGTCAAACACTCAACTGACTGACCCACCCAGGCGTCCCTAATGCTGAATTATTAAAAGAAGAAGAAGGAGAAGAAAAAGAAGAAGAAGAAGAAGAAGAAGAAGAAGAAAAGAAAGAGAGAAAGAAAGAGAAAGGAAAGGAAAGGAGAAAGACAAACCACAGAATAGAAGAAAACATTTGCAAATCCTACTCTGATAATGGTCTTATATCCAGAACATGTAAAGAGCTCTTACAACTCAACAACAAAAAGACAAATAACATAAAACTGAGCAACTGCCTGGAACAGACATTTCTCCATGGAAGATATACAAAGGGCCAAGAAGCATGTGAAAAGATATTCAACATCATTAGTCATCAGGGAAATGCAAATTCGAACACAATGAAACCCCACTTCCCTGGCTATATCAAAAAGACAACAAGCGTTAGCAAGGATGTAGAGAAATTGGAACCTTCCCGTACTGCTCGTGGGACCATAAAAGGGTGCACTTTGGACAGCAGTTGGACAGGTCCTCGGAAACTTAAACATGGAGTCACTGTAACACCCAGCAATTCCATTTCTGGGTACATGTCCAAGAGAATTGAAGACATCTATGTATATAAAAACTTGTACATGAATGTTCACAGCAGTATCCATCATAATAGCCAGAAAGTGGGAACGGCTCAGATGTCTACCAACTGATGACTGGATAAATAGGATGTGGTATTTCCCCGCGATGGGATATTATTCTACCACGAAAAGGAGTGGCGTATAGATACATGCTACCACACGGATGAAGCTTGAAAGAAGTGAAAGATGGCTAAGTGAAAGAAGCTAGCCACAAAACGTCATAGATTGTGTGATTCCATTTATATTCAACGACCAGATAGGCAAATACACTGAGATTTGTGTTTTCTGGGGGGCTGGGGAGAAGGGGGCAAGTGGGAGTGACTGTTTCACTCTTTGGGGTGGTGAAAATGTTTTGGAATTAGATAGTGGTGATAGTTGGACAACCTTGTGAATGTGCTAAAAACCACAGGATTGTATGCTTCAAAATAACGGATTTTGAGGCACCTGGGTGGCTTAGCGGGTTAAGTGTCCAACTTCGTTCGGCGCAGGTCGTGATCTCATGGTTCATGAGTTCGAGCCCTGCATAGGGCTCTGCTCTGCAGTCTGCTTGGGATTCTCTCTCTCGTGCACTCTCTGTCTGTCCCCCACCCTTGCTCTCTCTTCGTGTGCGCTCTCTCTCTCTCAAAATAAAGAAACTTTTTTTTTAATGGTGGATTTTACGGTATGTGAATTATGTGTCAATAAGAAAAATAAAGAGGGCGCCTGAGTGGCTCGGTCTCTTAAGTGTCTGACTCTAGATTTCGGCTCAGGTCACCATCTCACAGTTGGTGAGTTTGAGCCCCGAGTCGGGCTCTCTGCTGTCAATGTGGAGCCCACTTTGAATCCTGTCTCTTGGCCCCTCCCATTCTCTCTCTCTCAAAAATAAGCATTTAAGGGGCGCCTGGGTGGCTCAGTCGGTTAAGCGTCCGACTTCGGCTCAGGTCACGATCTCATGGTCCATGAGTTCGAGCCCAGTGTCGGGCTCTGGGCTGATGGCTCAGAGCCTGGAGCCTGCTTCCGATTCTGTGTCTCCCTCTCTCTCTGCCCCTCCCCATTCATGCTCTCTCTCTGTGTCAAAAATAAATAAAAACGTTAAAAAAATTAAAAAAAAATAAAATAAACATTTAAGGGTGCCTGGGTGGCTCAGTCGGTTAAGCGGCCGACTTCAGCTCAGGTCATGGTCTCGTGGTCTGTGGGTTCGAGCCCCGCGTCGGGCTCTGGGCTGACAGCTCGGAGCCTGGAGCCTGTTTCAGATTCTGTGTCTCCCTCTCTCTGACCCTCCCCCGTTCATGCTCTGTCTCTCTCTCTGTCTCAAAAATAAATAAACATTAAAAAAAATAAACATTTTTAAAAAAGAAAAAGAAATTAATATTCTTCTCATCTCTAGCTCAGTGGCTCTTAAACATTTTGGTCTCGAAACCCCTCTATATTCTTAGTAATTACTGAGGGCCCCAAAGAGCTTTTGTTTATGTGTTTTGTTTTTGTTTTTATTTATGTGTTCATGTCAAGTATCCATTGACATTCGCCATGTTAGAAATTTTAAAAAATGCTTAATGTTTATTTGAGAGAGAAAAAGAGAGAGAGAGAGAGAGAGACAGCATGAGTGGGGGAGGAGCAGAGAGAGAGAGAGGAGAGAGAGAGAATCCCAAGCAGGCTCCACGCTGTCAACACAGGGCCTGATGTGGGGCTTGAACTCAAGAAACCATGAGATCATGACCCGAGATCAAGAGTCGGACGCCTAAGCACCTGAGCCACCCAGGCGCCCTACAAAACTGAGACATTTTAAAAACATTTACTGTTAATTCATTTTTTTAATAAAAAAAATTTTAATTTTTTTTAACGTTTATTTATTTTTGAGACACAGAGAGACAGAGCATGAACGGGGGAGGGTCAGAGAGAGAGGGAGACACAGAATCTGAAGCAGCTCCAGGCTCTGAGCTGTCAGCCCAGAGCCCGACGCGGGGCTCGAACTCAGGGACCGCGAGATCGTGACCTGAGCCAAAGTCGGACGCTTAACCGACTGAGCCACCCAGGCACCCCCCCCCCCAAATTTTTTTTTTAGAGAGAGAATGAGTCCAAGTTGGGGAGAGATGGACAGAGGGAGAGAGAAAGAGAATCTCAAGTGTGTCCACACTCAGGGCAGAGCCCCACACGTGACTCGATTCCATGACCCTGGGATCGTGACCTGAGCCAAAATCAAGAGTCAGACACACAACCGACTGAGCCGCCAGGTATCCCTGTTAAATCATTTAAAGTAGCATTAATAAAACATATACATGGTAACATAACGTGTATATAGTTTCCAAATAAAAAAATAGTGAGGAGAGTGGCATTTTTGCCAATCTCTTTAATGTCTGACTTGACAGGAGACGGGCAGACTCCTGAATCTGTTTATACGTACAAATTCTTGTGATGTGTTGTTTTGGCTGAAATGTATGGAAAAAAATCTGACTTCATACAGATGTGTAGTTGGAAAAGGGAGCAGTGCTTCATGGCCTTTCCAGAACATTGTGGATATTTTTCTTAGATACCACACCAAAGCTGGACAGGTGGTAGTTTCCTAAAGGTTAGTTGCAAGGTGAACTCTGAAATCGCGCCAATGAACTTTTCGTTCTTTTACGTTACAATCCATTAAAATCCATCGGTCTCATGGGGCGCCTGGGGGGCTCAGTCGGTTAAGCGTCCGACTTCAACTCAGGTCACGATCTCGCGGTCCGTGAGTTTGAGCCCCGCGTGGGGCTCTGGGCTGACAGCTCAGAGCCTGGAGCCTGTTTCCGATTCTGTGTCTCCCTCTCTCTCTGCCCCTCCCCCCTTCATGCTCTGTCTCTCTCTGTCTCAAAAATAAATAAGCGTTAAAAAAATTTTTTAAAGAAATAAAAATCCATCGGTCTCCAATGTACTTTGAATAGATCTTTTATCCATGCGTGGTGTTGGGAACATTATGCATTGGTCATTCGGAAAATATTTGTTTCACTGAGTTTTGCTGCTCTCCCAAACGTGGACTCATTTTATGACTCAGTACCACAATATCCAGTCATTGACATCAACCCCAGGCTCTCCAGAACAGTCTTGGGGTTTGGGGACGCTGTCAAGCTCTCGGTGGCAGACATAAGTTTTCCAAATTTCCAATATTTGTTTTAAGACCCGAATTTCAAAATTGGCCATAGATACTGCCGGCTGCTCTCCTTGGAAGGGAAAACCCACTTTGTTTTCCCAAAAAGGACTGCCAATAACCAAGTGGGAATTACATCGATTTTTTGGGGGGGGGGTCCATCACTCTTTCAAGGAAAAATGGGGTTCCCTAAGAAACGGGATCAGCTTAGTTCACAATTCAAACAAGTGCTTTTCCTCAGGACAACTGCTGTCCTTGGGGGTACAAAAGTACTTTCTGACTGCCTTTTATTTACTCAGGGATTGGGTTTTCACAAAACTAATAATTTTTATCGCTTCATCAAGGATTGATTGCTTGATTGATTGATTGATTTATAATTCCAGCAAAATTAACACGCAGTGTTCTTTTTTTTTTTTTTTAATTTTTTTTTTCAACGTTTATTTATTTTTGGGACAGAGAGAGACAGAGCATGAACAGGCGAGGGGCAGAGAGAGAGGGAGACACAGAATCGGAAACAGGCTCCAGGCTCTGAGCCATCAGCCCAGAGCCCGACGCGGGGCTCGAACTCACGGACCGCGAGATCGTGACCTGGCTGAAGTCGGACGCTTAACCGACTGCGCCACCCAGACACCCCAACACGCAGTGTTCTATTAGGTTCAAGTGTACAATATAGTGATTCAACAATTCTATACATTACTCAGTGCTCACCACAATAAGTGTGATCTTTTTTAAAAAAAATTTTTTAACGTTTATTTATTATTGAGAGACACAGCATGAACATGGGAGGGACAGAAAGAGAGGGAGACACAGAATCCGAAGCAGGCTCCAGGCTCTGAGCTGTCAGCACAGAGCCCCATGTGGGGCTCGAACCCACGAACCGCGAGATCATGACCTGAGCCGAATTCGGATGCTTAACCGGCTGAGCCACCCAGGCGCCCCACAATAAGCATGTTCTTAATCCCCATCACCTATTTTATCCATCATCAAGGACATTCTTTTTTTTTTTTCTTTTTTTTTTTTTTTTTTTTTTGATCAAGAGGGAGGGAGAGGGACAGAGAAAAAGAGAGAAAGGGAATCTTCAGAGAATCTTAAGCAGGCTCCACGTCCAGTGTGGGGCTCAATCTCAGGATCGTGAGATCATGACCTGAGCCAAAATCGAGAGTCCAAGAGTCAGACGCTTAACCGACTCGGCCACCCAGGTGCCCCATCAAGGACATTCTTTAAGTGAAACTGGCTTTTGTCTCGTTTCACTGTCAGAATTTACTAGCGGTTTTGTTTGTTTGTTTGTTTGGTCTTGTTTTTACTGTGAAGAAGGCAATGCCTACTAGAACAATCTGGTGCCGTGGGAGCTTCACCCACCACCGCCCTTGCACCGTCATTGCAAATGATGTCAGCGTTTGACTTCACAGCCCCCCCCCCCGGAAGAGCCCCCAGGAATCTAGGGACCTGATGCTTGGAACCACTTCTCTAGTTTGTGTATTCGTTCAGACATTTTAATGGAGCACGTGGGAGGGGCTAGGCTTTATTCCAGGCCCTTAGGGACACAGAGGGAAGCAAGACGAGGCCTTTCATCCTCCCTGGGGAGACAGACAAGAAACGTGTGCAACACACAAATAAACCAGAAATTTTCAGGTGGTGGCGCTGTAGAAGTGCAAGGACATCCCTGGGGAGGGGAAAATACTAGATAGGTCAGGGGACAGGTGTCTCTGAGGTGACATTTGAGCAGAGACTAATTGAAACTGAGAAGGAGACAGTCTGAGGACCCCCTTGTTAAAAGGCAGTGCTCAAGGGGCCCCTGGGTGGCTCCGTCGGGTGAGCGTCTGGCTGTTGGTTTCAGCTCAGGTCATGATCTCACGGTTTGTGGGTTCAAGCCCCACCTTGGGCTCTGCACTAACAGCGTGGAGCCTGCCTGGGATTCTCTGTCTCCTCTCTCTTTGCCCCCCGCCCCTCCCCCGCTCTCTCTCTCTCTCTCTCTCTCTCTCTCAAAATAAATAAATCAATTTTTTTTTTTAAAAAGCAGTACTCAAGAGTGCAAAGGATGTGGAGCATCTCCCCTCTGAGCCTGCAGGTCACGTTAAGAAGGCATCAAGAGGGGCCCCTGGGTGGCTCAGTCGGTCAAGCGTCCGACTTCGGCTCAGGTCGTGATCTCGCGGTTCGTGAGTTTGAGCCCCGCGTCGGGCTCTGGGCTGATGCCCCAGAACCTGGAGCCTGCTTCAGATTCTGTGTCTCCCTCTCTCTCTGCCCCTCCCCTGCTCACGCTCTGTTTCTCTCTCTCGCTCTCCAAAATAAAACAGTAAAAAAAAAATTTTTTTTTTTTTAAAGAAGGCATCAAGACACTGGGTTGGGAAGAAATAAAAACCTTCACTCTGATGCCATCTCTTCATCGAGCTAATGTCCTTATTCTGTCTGAACTTCAAATTCCAAGTCCTTATCTGAAAATAGAATGGCAATAGCCACACAGCCCACTTTACAGAGCGGGAGTTCAGTTGACCAAGGATGCACTAGAAAGTTCTTTTTTTTTTTTTTTTTTTTGTAATGTTTATTTATTTTTGAGAGAGAGAGAGAGAGAGAGCACGAGCACACGTGAGGAGGGTAAGGACAGAGAAAGGGAGACAGAGGATCTGAAGTGGGCTTCTCGCAGACAGCTGAGAGCCTGAGGCGGGACTCGAACCCAAGCGGGACTCCAACCTCGAACCGCGAGATCATGACCTGAACCAAAGTCGGATGCCTCACCGACTGAGGCCCTAAAACTGAGCCACCCAGGCACCCCTGGAAAGTTCTTAATACACTGTCGATGTGAGTGCTGCTTAGTCAGACTCGGCTACCTTCCTCTGCAGGTGCGCAGGCTGCAGGACTTCTTTCCCAAGTTCAAGGTCAGCTCCGTTGGCTCCGCCCCCTACTCCCTCTCCTTCTTACAGGACTCCTGGTGGGGCCAGATCCTTTCCATTCCAAGTGGGGATTCTTGATTTAGAGAGAATAAGATAAAGAACCGAATGTCAATCCTTATTTTCGAAAACATCTTGTTAGTTTCTTAAAGGGAATCCTGACTTATTGAAATCCTTTAAAACCTTGCCTCCTGAAGCAACATATCCGCATTGCTAATGAGCCTTTCTTCTTTGTTTTTTTCCAAGTCACTAAATAACACGCCAAGCCCTGCACGGGACACTCTTACCAACTTCACATTATTCTGTGGGTCATATGTCCATCTCTCCAGCGAGTTCTCAGGCTCTTGTCTGATGTTTGGCTGCGGTCAGAGACCAGGTTCCCTGCAGATTGCCCCCCCCCCTTCTCTTTTTATAAGCAATGTACATGGTTACATTAAGATACACTGTTTACTTCCTTCTCAGAGTGTTCAACTCGCTTGGTTTTGCAGAGAGCAAACGGAGACACAGAGCCAGGCAGGAATTAAAAGCTGAGAATCCTGGCTTTTAACTTTTTTTTTTTTTTTTAGCGGCTCTGGCCCCGGAAAGTGGAAAGCAAGGAGACAGGGTGTGGGATGAAATGGGGAGAAGCCTGATCCCTACCTCTGGGCTAGCAGCCTAAAGAGGCCTTACTTAGGTCGCTGCTCTGCAGAATTAACCCCTCTAGATCCAGATCCGGGTGGCATGGCGCATGCGAGGAGCGGGAACGGAAACTGGCCCCTGCCACAGTGTCTCCTCAGCCGGAAAGTAAGTGGCATTTGGGCCAGAGTGGGTTGAAGTGCCCCACTCGAGGCTGGAGCTCAGCCCTAGGGGCTGTCCCCCGCCAGCGCCTGGTGGCCGGCACCCTAGGCTGGGGTGAGGCGGGCGAGGCCCAAACAAGGCAGGGGGAGCTGCGTGGCAAGGGGAGGCCAGAGAGATGCTGGGGATGGGACGCCCCCCCCTCCCCCCCAGAGCAGGGAAAGTCCTCAGCTCTGGCCTCTTCTGGTCAAAAGCTGAGTGAATAGTGGGGAGTGTTCCGACGTTGCCCGAGGTGGCCTAGGACAGCACCGGAGGTCACGCGGTGCGGCAGCTTCTCCGGCCCTCTGCCTCATCCCGGGAGGAAGGACGCGGTCCCCAGGGCTCTGGGAGCTGGGCCCCGCGCCTCCGCCCACCCCCCCCCCCCCACTCCAGTGGCCGGCAGGGGTCAGTGTTTAGCTACAGGTGAGCCGGCAGCAGCCAGACGCTGAATCTGGTTCCTTGGCCTTGGTCTTGCCCCTCCTTACCAATCCGGACTTATCTGGGTTCTTGCATACCTAGACCCCACATCTTTCCTGGTTCCTCCGGACTGCCCCTCCGAAGGAAGATGCCTGCACCCCTCCATAAGCATACATCACTCCGTCTATGCATAATTACTTCTTGGCCTCTTGCCAAACAGTGGTGACAAATGTGGATGCAGCTTGGAGTCAGATTTGGGTTCAAGTTCCTGCGCTGCCAAGCGCCAGCTGTGTCGCCGTGGGAAAATCACTTTACCTCTCTGGGTCGAGTTTCTCATCTTCAAAAATGAGCTAACGACCGTGAGAATAGCGGTTTCATAGTGTGCTAAGGACTCCTGTGTCATATGCTATGCATATTATCCTCTCAGAGCTTAAGAGGAGGACACTGGTTGCGAGAGACAGTAACAGACGCGGCATCTGAACCCAGGTCTGGCTTTCCCCACCACGTGACGTCCCCGGCTGGCAGGGCTATCGTGAAAATTAAAATGTGAACATTTTATGATTTTTCTCTTCTGACAGTTTTGCCTGGATCCTGGTGGGTGTTCTCTCCTACTAAAAGGCGTTTAAATTTTTTTAAATGTTTATTTATTTATTTTTGAGAGTGAGAGAAAGAGAGCGAGCGCGCACGCGCGCCTAAGTGGTGGAGGGGCAGAGAGAGAGACACAGAATCCGAAGCGGGCTCCAGGCTCTGAGCCATCAGCACAGAGCCCGACGCGGGGCTGGAACCCGTGAACCGTGGGATCATGACCTGAGCCCAAGTCCGACGCTCAACCGACCGAGCCACCCAGGCGCCCCCTAAAAGGCATTTTTACATTTAAAAATTTTTTAAAAACAAAGGCATTTTTCAATTGCTAGAAACGTTCCCAGTTAGTGAAACCAGCCCATTAGACTACGACTTGCAGAAGGGAGGGGACCTCAGCTGTCTGGCTCCCTGCTCCGAGTCTGTTGCTCACCGTACTTCCTGATGCATCGCAAACACACAATAATAATGAAGGAAAATATAAATTCATACACTTCCTGCGTTCATTCCAAGACAGATCCTAACACGGAGCCATTTTTCATATCAACCATTCAATTACCAGGCAAGTGACACTAATTACCAACTCTAATAGCCGTTGTCTAATTTAATTAAAGGGGATTATTGGAGCTCCTGAAACTCCTGCCATCCTCCCGTTATCTAAGTCATGGGGGTTCAATAACAGTCTTTTTATTAGTATGTTCACAAGATAAATTAAATAAACCAGCTTAATGACTCATCTTTGTGACTTATGACACTGAGAATAGGTGTAGGGAAACGATAAGTGTGGCAAAACTGAAGTCTCTGAGAAAATGCTGTGGGCGTGTGGCTCCGAATGTCCCAGAAGCTCTCCCACGTGGCCTCAGGGCTTCAGCAACCCTCAGATTCCCCGCCCCCCCCCACCAGCCTTCACTCTGCTTAAATGGTGTATTTGCCTTTGCCCAAATATTTTTGAGGACGTTGATTTCCCTTCGTGCTGATCGGGTCCATGCGCCTAAACTACCAAATCTGCTGTGAATATTGACCGACAGGATGGCAACCAGAGAGGACAGAGGAAAGGCAGCCTTTAGTTCAAAGCCAGCCATAGAACTGGAGAGGGAAACTGGAAAATAAAACAGCTTGTCTATACTGACTCTCTCCCTAAAAGTGCGTTTTTGGAGGGCGCCTGGGTGGCTCAGTCGGTTAAGCCTCTGACTCTTGGACCTAAGGGTGAAGGCCAACCAGAGCGGTGAGACTGAAAGTTCCCAGGGAAGGGAGAGGGGCTAGTGATTGAGTTCAGTCACCAATGGCCGGTGATTCGATCAGCCATGCCTGTATAATGAGGCCTCCATAAAAACCCAAAAGGACCGGGTCTGGAGAGCTTCCAGGGTGGTGACCTTGTGGAGATTCAGGAAAAATGGCGCACTCGTTTTTGCATCTGGCTGTTCCCGAGTTCTCTCCTTTCATAATAAACCAGTGATCTAGTAAGTACAATGTTTCTCTGAGCCGCTCTAACAAATTAATCGAGCCCAAGGAGGGGGTCGTAGGGACCTCTGATCTATAGCTGGTTGGTCAGAAGCATAGGTGACAACCTGGGCTTTCGATGGCTGTCTCAGTCGGGAGGTGGAGAGCAGTCTTACAGGACTGAAGGCTTAACCGGTGAGAACAGTATCAGAATTGAGTTGAATCCGGAGGACCGCCAGCTGGTGTCCTGAGAATCGCTTGGTGGCATAGGGGAAACCCTCCCCTCCATACACATTGGAACCCCAAATAAGGCAGTACTCTCTCTGTCTCCTGATTTTCTTCCTACTTCTCTGAACAGTCTTTTGATTTCAGCTGGGGAGTCTGCTTCTGTTGCCCTCTCCCTAACTTTTGGTAGATTCCATCCTCAGACTTTTATTTCTCTTCCCATACGCCCTCGTGTTGGAAAGTGTTGTCAGAAAGTCTCATCCACGGGGGGGGCGGGGGTGGTGGGCACCTGGCCGGCTCAGCCAGTAGAGCATGCGACTCTTGATCTCGGGGTGGTGAATTCAAGCCCCCGCTTTGGGTGTAGAGATTACTTGAAAAAACAAAAAGTCTTGGAGCGCCTGGGTGGCTCAGTTGGTTGATCCTCCAACTCTGGATTTCGGTTCAGGTCGTGATGTCACAGTTTGTGGGTTCGAGCCCCACGTCAAGCTCTGCACTGACAGTGTGGGGCCTGCATGGGATTCTCTCTCTCCCTCTCTCTCTCTCTCTCTCTCTGCCCTTCCCTTGCTCGCATGCTGCCTCTCTCTCTCTCTCTCTCTCAGAGTAAATAAAATTAACTTAAAAAAAAAAGTCTCATCCATTCATGGATCTAATTCCTACCTACTCGGGGTGATTCCCAAATTTATTACCAGTACTATACCTCAAAAAGCACCTCAGAAACAAAACAAACAGGAGGTACCTGGGGTGGCTCAGTCGGTTGAGTGTCCAACTTCGGCTCAGGTCATGATCTCGTGGTTTGTGGGTTCGAGCCCCCCATGGGACTCGCTGCTGTCAGTGTGGAGCCTGCTTCGGACCCTTTGTCCCCCCCCTTGCGCTCTCGCTCTCAAAAATAAACATGAAAAACAAACAAACAAAAAGAACTTTGGGGTTACATGTCCATCTTTCACTGGTCAACGGTAGCTAGAGACGCGACATCTGAAGGAACGTAGCAATCTACACCGGAATCATAGAAATGGAACCTGGGAAGGAGTATTTACCAAAGGAAGTCTGGGCTGGGGCGGAATGCTGGCTGGACCACTTAGAGCTACCGGTTGAGGACCTTCCTACTTGAATGCCCCCATAGGCATTTCACCGTCTTCCCCCAAAACCTAAGTCTTCTCCTGATCTCCTAACCTTCAAGTGAATGGGACCACCAATCACCAACTCATCCCAGCTAGAGAGTCATTCTACAATCTGAGAGGCATTCTACAATCTTCCTTCTCTATCACCAACCCCAGTACGTCTACTGACTCTCCAAGACTCTGATTCTAACCATCTAAATATTTCCCCTCTCCATTCCCACTGTCACTTTCTGAGTTCATGCCGGCCTCATAAGTGATCTGGAATATTGCAATAGTTTCTTAGCCGGCCTTCTCCTGGCCTTGCTCCCCCTAATCCACTCTCCACACTGATGGCCTTTGTTTTCCTGAGTGAAATAGATTAATTTCTGATTATATTAAAAATAAATGATGATTTAAAATATCATCTATATGGAAAAAGAACAAGGAAGCATGTAAGCATTGCCTGAAATTTCACTACCATGAGATAATTGTGCTAGCATTTTGGTGACCATTCTTTTTTGCATTTCTTTACTCCTATTTTTTTTTTTTAATTTTAATCTTTATCTATTTTTGAGAGAGAGCATGTGAGCAGGGGGAGGAGCAGAGAGAGAGAGAGAGAGGGGGAGACACAGAATCAGAAACAGGCTCCAGGCTCTGAGCTGTCAACACAGAGCCTGACCCGGGGCTCGAACTCACAGACTGCGAGATCATGACCTGAGCCAAAGTCAGACGCTCCACCAACTGAGCCACCCAGGGGCCCCTCTTTACTCCTATTTAAATATGTGTGTATATGTAGAAGCATCTGGCTGGCTCAGTCTGTAGAGCACGTGACTCTTAATCTCAAGGTTGTGAGTTTGAGCCCAATCTTGGGTGTGGAGCCTGCTTAAAAGAAAGAAAGAAAGAAAGAAAGAAAGAAAGAAAGAAAGAAAGAAAGAAAAGAAAAGAAAGAAAGAAAGAAAGAAAGAAAGAAAGAAAGAAAGAGAAAGAAAGAAAAGAAATGAAATATGTGTAGGTATATATTTATTTTTTGTGTTTATTTATTTATTTTGAGACAGAGAGCACACACGTGTGTGAGCAGGGGAGGGGCAGAGGGTGGGTGGAGAGAATCCTAAGCAGGGTCCATGCTGTGACATGGAGCCCGATGCAGGGCTCCCACGACCCACAAGATCAGGACCTGAGCCGAAATCAAGAGTCAGATGCTTAACTGGCTGAACCCCCCAGGTGCCCGTATATTTGATCTATGAGAATCATCTATCCCAGGCCATCTCCTGCTTTGAATACTATGACTACAAATAGGGAGTTGCTTACAGTTTCTTTGCACATGTGATAGTATTTGTTTCTCATTTCCTGGCCTTCGGCTACGCCCCCCAAAACCCTGTGTTCATTTCCTAGGGCTGAAGGGCTACAAACGGACGAGTGGGGGTGGCGGTGGGGCCTAAAATAACAGACATTTTTTCTCTCACAGTCCGAGAAGCTGGAAAACTGATACCAAGGTGTAGGGGAGGATCCTTTCTTGCCCTTTTCAGCTGCTGATGGGCCCAGGGGTTCCTTGGCTCGTGCGGTATCTGTCCAGCCATTGTCTCTGTCTTCACGTGGCCATCTTCTGTGTGTCTCTGTGTCTTCACGTGGTGGTCACCCTGTGTGTCTGTCGCTGTGTCCAAAGGTCCCGCTTCTTAAAAGGCTGCCAGTCATGGGTGACACAGGTGACGGGGATTAAGGAGTGCACCTGTTGCGACGAGCACCGGGCGACTCGTGGAAGGTGTTGAATCACCGTATTGTGCACCTGAACCTAAGATAACCCCGTATGTTAACTGTAGTGGAATTAAAATAAAGTTTAAAAGGCGCAAAAAAAAAAAAATCATACACACACAAAAAGGCTACCAGTCGTATTGGATTAAGGGCCTATCTTACTCTGGGGGCGCCTGGGCGGCTCAGTCGGGTAAGCATCCAACTTTGGCTCAGGTCATGATCTCAAGGTTCCTAAGTTCAAGCCCCGTATGGGGCTCTGTGCTGACAGCTAGGATCCTGCTTGGGATTCTCTCTCTTCCTCTCTCTCCCTGCCCCTCCCCCATTTGTGTCCATGCGCACACGTGCGCTCTCTCTCTCAAAATAAATAAATAAACTTGAAAAAAAAAAGAAAGGCCCATCTTACTCTAGTATGACCTCATCTTAACTAATTATATCTACAAGGACCCGCTTTCCAAGTAAGATCATATTCTGAGGCCCGGAGGCGTTAGGACTTCGGCATATCTCTTTTGTTTAGGGTGACACAGTCCAACCCATAGCATACCCTTTTCCATTTTCTTGCCTGACCATCTCCTTTTCAGCCTTCATATCATAGCTGAGACATCATCTTTTCAAGGGTGTTTTCCCTGAGTCCCCAGTGGGGTCCTGTGTTCTTCCGTCGTGGCTATATTGCCACAGCACGTCTCCTAGGAATTATCTGTATGGTGAATGATTTTCCTTCCTTAAACTAGAACCCCCTTGAGGTGAGGGACTATGTCTTCTATCTTTAATATGTACAGCACTTGTCTTTATATTAATTAGTTCAAGGCTAAGTTGGGCTGGAGACTCAAAAATACAGTGACTTAAAGAATAGAAGTTTCTTGGGGAGCCTGGGTGGCTCGGTCGGTTGAGCGTCCGACTTTGGCTCAGGTCGTGATCTCGCGGTCCGTGAGTTCAAGCTCCGAGTTGGGCTCTGTGCTGACAGCTCGGAGCCTGGAGCCTGTTTCAGATTCTGTGTCTCCCTCTGTCTCTGACCCTCTCCCGTCCATGCTCCCGTCTCTGTCTCAAAAATAAATAAACGTTAAAAAAAAAAAAAAAGAATAGAAGTCTCTTTCCCATGTAGCAGTGCTGAGTTGAGCTGTCCAGGTTAGTTAAGGGTTCTGCCCCCACATGGCCATCTGAGAACTCTGGTTCCTTCCATGTTATTGCTCCATCAAGAGGAGGGAAAAGTCCTCATGACTCTTTCCTCATTTTTTGCAAGTTTATTTTCTTTTGGGAGAGAGAGAGAGAAAGCGGGGGAGGGGCAGAAAGAGAGGGAGGGAGACACAGAACCAGAAGCAGGCTCCAGGCTCTGAGCTGTCAGCACAGAGCCCAACAAGGGGCTCAAACCCACCAGCCGTGAGATCATGACCTGAGCTGAAGTCGGACGCTCAACCGACTGAGCCACCCAGGTGCCCCTAGTTGGTTTTTATAGATGCTTGTTATCAAGTTGAGGATATTCCCTCTTATTCCTATTCTTCTGAGAGGGTTTTTCTTTTTTTCTTTTTTCTTAAATTTTTAATTAAAAATTTTTTTTAATTTTTTTTAATGTTTATTTATTTTTGAGACAGAGAGAGACAGAGCATGAATGCAGGAGGGTCAGAGAGAGGGGGAGACACAGAATCGGAAGCAGGCTCCAGGCTCTGAGCTGTCAGCACAGAGCCCGACGTGGGGCTCAAAACTCACGGACCGCGAGATCATGACCCGAGCCGAAGTCGGACGCTTAACCGACTGAGCCACCCAGGCGCCCCTAATTAAAAATTTTAAAAATTTACATCCAAGTTAGTTAGCATATAGTCCAATAATGATTCCAGGAGCAGATTCCAATGATTGACCCCCTATGTATAACACCCAGTGCTCATCTCAACAAGTGTCTTCCTTAATGCCCCTTACCCATTTAGCCCATCCCCCCCACCCAACACCCCTCCAGCAACCCTCAGTTTGTTCTCCGTATTTAAGAGTCTCTTATGGGGGCACCTGAGTGGCTCAGTTGGTTGGACATCCCACTTCGACTCAGGTCATGACCTCGCGGTTCCTGGGTTTGAGCCCCACGTCGGGCTCTGTGCTGACAGCTCAGAGCCTGGAGCCTGCTTCCGATTCTGTGTCTCCCTCTCTCTCTGCCTCTCCCCTGCTCACACTCTATCTCTCTAAAAAAATAAATGAACATCAAAAAAATTTACAAAAAAGAGTCTCTTATGGTTTGTCCCCGTTTTTATATTATTTTTGCTTCCCTTCCCTTATGTTCATCTGTTTTGTATCTTAAATTCCACATGAGTGAAGTCATATGATATTTGCCTTTCTCTGACTGATTTCACTTAGCATAATACCCTCTAGTTCCATCCACATTGTTGCAAACGGCAAGCCTTCATTCTTTTTGATTGCTGAGTAATACTCCATTGTATATGTATATCACGCCTTCTTCATCCATTCATCCATCGATGGACATTTGGGCTCTTCCCATACTTTGGCTATTGTAGATAGTGCTGCTATAAATATCGGGGTGCATGTGCCCCCTAGAAACAGCACACCTGTATCCCTTCGATAAATACCTAGTAGTGCGATTGCTGGATCACAGGGTAGTTCCATTTTTAACCTTTTGAGGAGCCTCCATACTGTTTTCCAGAGTGGTCGCACCAGTTTGCATTCCCACCAGCAGTGCAAAAGCGATCCTCTTTCTCTGCATCCTGCCAACACCTGTCGTTGCCTGGGTTGTTAATTTCAGCCATTCTGACTGGTGTGAGGTGGTATCTCATTGTGGTTTTAATTTGTACTTCTCTGATGTTGAGTGATGTTGAGCATTTTTTCATGTGTCTGTTAGCCATCTGGATGTCTTCTTTGTATTAAAATGTTTAATGTTTATTTTTTGAGAGAGAGACAGAGAGAGAGAGAACGTGAGTGGGTGAGAGGCAGAGAGAGGGAGACACAGAATCCGAAGCAGGCTCCAGGTTCGGAGCTGTCAGCCCAGAGCCTGACTCAAGGCTTGAACTCACAAACCGCGAGATCATGACCCAACCTGAAGTCGGACACTTAACCGACTGAGCCACCCGAGCGCCCCTGAGAACGTTTTTCTTAGTTATTAAATGGATGTCAAATTTTGTCAGATACTTTTTCTGCATCAACTCATAAGGTCATGTGGTTTTTCTTCTTTATGTCGGTAGTATGATAGATTACAATGATTGATTTTCGAATATGGAATCAGTCTTGCATCCCTGAAATAAACTCCACCTGGTCATGGTATATATTTCTTTCTATATTTTGCTGAATTCTCTTTGCTAATACTTTGTTAGGCATTTATACATCTACATTCATCAGGGATTTGGGTCTGTAATTGTGTGTGTGTGAGTGTGTGTGCATGTGTGTGTGCATGTATGTGTGTTTTAGAGTGGTCTCAATCTGGTGTTGGTACCAGGGCATTATTAATTTCATAAGTGAATTAGTAAGTATTCCTCCTCTTCTGTTTCCTGGGAGAAACTATGTGGATTTTAATTTTCCTTTAAAAGTTTGGCAGAATTCTCCAGTGAAACCGTCGAGGCCTGGAAATGGCAGGAGTCAGGCGTTCATTATAAATGCAATTTCCTTAAGAGTTAAAGGACTATTCAAATGACCTCTTTCACACTGGATGAGTTGTGGTCGTTGGTGTTATTTGAGGAATTGGTACATTTCATTTCAGTTGCCAAATCTATGCGTGTGGCCATAGGGTATTAGTTTCCTGTGACTGCTGTAACGAATTAACATAACTTAGTGGCTTAAAACAGCATTAAGTTTATTCTCTCCGGGTTCTGGAGGCCAGGAATTCAGAACCAGTATCAGTGGACCAAAATCAAGGTGTTGATGAGGACACACTCCCTCCAGAGGCACTGGGGAAGGGAGCATTTTCTTTTTCTTTTTCTTTTTTAAGTTTTTACTTAAGTAATCTCTACACCCAACGTGGGACTCGAACTCACAACCCCAACATGAAGAGTTGCACACTCTTCTGACCGAGCCAGCCAGGCACCCCCATTCCTTGCACTATCTTCTGGTGGCAGCCAGTCCTGTTTGCTGCTGGCACATCGCTTCAGCATCTGCTTCTAGGGTCACATGACCTTCTCTTCTGTGTGTCTTCTGTGTGATTGTACTAGAGCCTCCTGGGATAATCTCATCTCAAAATCCTCACTTAATCGCCTCTGCAAAGACCCTTCTTCAAAATAAGGTAATATTGGGGAGCCTGGGTGGCGCAGTCGGTTAAGCGTCCGACTTCAGCCAGGTCACGATCTCTCGGTCCGTGAGTTCGAGCCCCGCGTCGGGCTCTGGGCTGATGGCTCGGAGCCTGGAGCCTGTTTCCGATTCTGTGTCTCCCTCTCTCTCTGCCCCTCCCTCGTTCATGCTCTGTCTCTCTCTGTCCCAAAAATAAATAAACGTTGAAAAAAAATTTAAAAAAAAAAAAAAAGGTAATATTTATGGGTTCCAAGGATTAGGACCTAAATCTTTGGAGGCCATTATTCAACCTGTACACACTATTCCCCTGTTATCTTTTTTTTTTAATTAAAAAAATTTTGTGGGGTGCCTTGGTGGCTCAGTCTGTTAAGCGGCCGACTTCGGCTCAGGTCATGATCTCACGGTCCGTGAGTTCGAGCCCGGTGTCGGGCTCTGGGCTGATGGCTCAGAGCCTGGAGCCTGCTTCCAATTCTGTGTTTCCCTCTCTCTCTGCCCCTCCCCCGTTCATGCTGTGTCTCTGTCTCAAAAATAAATAAACGTTAAAAATAATAATAATAATAATAAGTAAGCTCTATGCCCAACAGGGGGCTTGAACTCATGACCCTGAGATCAAAAGTCACATGCTCAACCAAATGAGCCAGCCAGGTACTCCTCCTCTTTTCTAAAGTATGCATTTATGGGGCACCTGAGTGATTCAGTCAGTTAGACCTCCAACTTCGGCTCAGGTCATGCTCTCACAGTTCCTGAGTTCGAACCCTGAACTGGGCTCTGTGCTGACAGCTTAGAGCCTGGAGCCTGTTTCAGATTCTGTGCCTCCCTCTTTCTCTGCCCCTCCCCATACACACTCTGTCTCTCTCTCAAAAATAAACATTAAAAAAAATTTTTTAAATAAAAATAAAGACAAAGTACGCATTTAGTGGTGCAAATTTATTTCCCAATACTGCCTTAATTGTGCCCCGCAGATTTTAATATTATACTTTCATTTGCACTCAGTTTAATGTACTTTTTATTTTATTTATTAAAACTTTGAGAAATATTTATTTATTTTTGAGAGAGTGAGAGAGAGAGACAGAGAGAAAGCAAGGGAGGGGCAGAGAGAGAGGGAGACACAGAATTCGAAGCAGGCTCCAGGTTCTGAGCTGTCAGCACAGAGCCCCACGTGGGGCTCGAACCCATGAACCATGAGATCATGACCTGAGCCGAAGCCGGACGCTTAACCGACTGGGCACCCAGGGGCCCCCAGATTAATGTGTTTTTAAATTTCCCTCTATCCTTCCTTCTTTGGCCCATGGATTATTTAGAAATGTGTTGTTCGGTGTCTAAGTCTGGACATTTTCTGTCGCCTTTTTGTTATTGATTCCTATTTTAATTCCACTATGGTCAGAGAACACATTCAGTGTGATTTCAATTGCTTTAAATTTGTTGAAGTTTATTTTAGGGCCCAGGATATGGTTTCAGTCGGTACGCATTCCACGGACACTTGAAGACAAGTGTTGTGCTGTTACTGGATGAAGCGTTCTGTTAAAATACATTAGATGCTTTTGGTTGGTGGTAGTGTTGAATTCTTGTATATCCTTTTGATTTTCTGTCTAGTTGAAGCCTGAGGACAGGACTTTTTTTTTTTAATTTTTTTTTTCAACGTTTATTTATTTTTGGAACAGAGCGAGACAGAGCATGAACGAGGGAGGGGCAGAGAGAGAGGGAGACACAGAATCGGAAACAGGCTCCAGGCTCCGAGTCATCAGCCCAGAGCCCGACGCGGGGCTCGAACTCACGGACCGCGAGATCGTGACCTGGCTGAAGTCGGACGCTCAACCGACTGCGCCACCCAGGCGCCCCAGAGGACAGGACTTTAAATGAGAGAAATCAGGCACAGTTGGAAGAGCATGTGAATCTTGATCTTCAGGCCATGAGTGCGACCCCCACATTGGGTGGAGAGACTAGTTAAATAAATGACTAGCTAACTTCAAAAAAAAGAGAAAAAAAAGAGGAAAGACACCTGGAACTTTCCCCTTCTTTACCAAGATGCTATTGAGCTCCTTTCTTTTGTTCGACCAATGGAAGGGAAGCAGTTCAGACTGGGGAACAGAGGCCCTCATCCTGCCTGGAATCGGACATGCATCCCCTCATCTCTGGCTGGGTTCACAGGGCCACAGCTAAACCTGAGGTCAAAATCCCAACACCTTGGGGCGCCTGGGTGGCTCAGTTGGTTAAGCGTCCGACTTTAGCTCAGGTCATGATCTCACGGTCGACTTCAGCTCAGGTCATGATCTCACGGTCCATGAGTTCGAGCCCCGCGTCGGGCTCTGGGCTGACGGCTCGGAGCCTGGAGCCTGTTTCCGATTCTGTGTCTCCCTCTCTCTCTGCCCCTCCCCCGTTCATGCTCTGTCTCGCTCTGTCTCAAAAATAAATAAACGTTAAAAAAATTAAAAAAAAAAAATCCCAACACCTTTAACTCTCACCCAAGCCTCCTCTGTCCCTTTTCAGAACCCTCCCCACCTAGGAGGGGGAATCCGGAGCCAAGTCTGTACCGGCCACACCTCCCCAGTTGTTAAGGAGGGAACCTGAAGCTGGAGGTTGGACTGTCCCTTGGCAACTTGCCCACTACCTAGAGCAGGCCGGATGTGTCCCTGCTGGACCGTGCTATCCCCCGGGGGCCGTGCGATTCAGGCTGTGGGGGGAGCCTGCCCTGGGGATTCAGCTCCTAGAGGCAAATGGGTATTGGGCCCTGGGAAGGTTCCCAGGAAGCCTAGAGACCCCTCCCCAGTCTGTTGCTTGGGGCTGTAGATGACACTCTGCCCCAAGAGCGTGGAGCCTCCTCATCGAAGAGTCTAGCAGGTGGTGTGGGCCAGTCCTGCCTGGTATGTGGGCCCTTCGGTGGCCCGGTTTGGAGTCACCTTCCAAGCCTTTCCCAGACACACGCTCTCTGCTTCTCTCTGAATCTGTCTCTCTCTCTCTCTTTCTCTCTCTCCTTTTTCTCTGTCTTTTGAAGGCTGAGTTTCTTTTTTCCTTTCTCTCTTGTCTGCTCTCTCTTCTTTCTCTCTGCCCGCTTTCGCTTGGGACACACAGGTGAGTTAGACCCTTTCTGTAGGATCTGCAAAACATAATCTCTTCTCAGAGCTGATTCTCTGAGAGACGGCGCATTGGTCCAGGGCAATGACCTTAAATCAGTCTTGCTAGTAGCCAGTTAAATTCTTCCTGCCGAAGACTTCAATATTCTTTCTAGCTTTTCATTGGAAAAAAAATGATATATATGCCTTGAATCAAAAGAGCTGCCATTGATCCGGTTAAAAAGAAAAGTTCCTCTTTCTATGATCTGTAGGGGCGCCTGGGGGGCTGTCGGTTGGGCGTCCGACTTCAGCTCAGGGCATGATTTCACGGTTCGCGGGTTCGAGTCCCGCGTCGGGCTCTGTGCTGACAGCTCAGAGCCCGGAGTCTGCTTCCGATTCTGTGTCTCCCTCTCTCTCTCTGCCCCTCCCCCACTCATGCTCTGTTTCTCTCTCAAAGATAAATAAACATTAAAAAAATTAATGTAAAAAGCATTTTTTATATAAAAAGTATTTTTATGATATGGGGCACCTGGGTGGCTCAGTCGGTTGATTTTGGCCCAGGTCACGATCCCAGGGTCGAGGGGTCAAGCCCCACATCGGGCTCTGCACTGAGCAGGGAGCCTGCTTAGGATTCTTCCTCTCTCTCCCTCTGTCCCTCCCCCAGCTCGCATTCTCTCTCTCTCTCTCAAAGAGAAATGAAAAACATTTGTTTTTATAAAAATGATTTGCAGTTTTCCTTTCGAAGGCAATTTCCGTTGTGTGATAGGTGACTGAATCACGGTTTGCCTGGAATATACTGATTTATTCACTCCCTGTTTATTCATTCATCCAACCAGTATTTACCCAGCACCTACAGAGAGTTAGGACTTGTGGCCCCAAAGCCAAGGGCTGAGGGAAGAGGGTGATGTCCACAGCCTCTCAGCTGTACCTGTTGTCTCTCCAGAACAACATGGCAGAGAAAGGAAAACCAAACCCCGAGAGAAGCTGTCGTCTTCCTTGGATATCAAGATCAGTGATGGTCACATTTTTCTCAGGCTTCTGGCTGCCTGCAGTTGAAAGGAATCAAGGGACACCTGAGGGGCTCAGTCGGTGTGACTTTGGCTCAGGTCGTGATCCCATGATTCATGGGTTTGAGCCCCACATTGGGCTCCACGCTGACAGGTGCGGAGCCTGCTTGGGATTCTCTCTCTTTCTCTCTCTCTGTATCTCTCTCTCTCTCCTTCTTCCCTTCCCTTACTTGAACTTTCTCTCTCTCTCTCTCTCTCTCTCTCAAAATAATAAGTAGGGGCACCTGGGGGGCTCAGTCGGTTGGGCATCTGACTTCGACTCAGGTCACGATCTCGCAGGTCATGGATTTGAGCCCCGTGTTGGGCTTTGTGCTGACATCTCAGAACCTGGAGCTTCCTTTGGATTCTGTGTCCTCCTCTCTTTCTGCCCCTCTCCCGCTCGTGCTCTGTCCGTCTTTCAAAAATAAATAAACATTTTTAGGGCGCCTGGGTGGCGCAGTCGGTTAAGCGTCCGACTTCAGCCAGGTCACGATCTTGCGGTCCGTGAGTTCGAGCCCTGCGTCGGGCTCTGGGCCGACGGCTCAGAGCCTGGAGCCTGTTTCCGATTCTGTGTCTCCCTCTCTCTCTGCCCCTCCCCCGTTCATGCTCTGTCTCTCTCTGTCCCAAAAATAAATAAACGTTGAAAAAAAAATTTAAAAAAAAAATAAATAAATAAACATTTTTAAAAATTTTAATTAACAAATAAATAAATAAACCTAAAAAAAAAGAAGAGGGAAGAAAGAAAAGAAGCGACCTTTTGATTCTTTTCTTTTGAATTGAACTTTGGCAGGGCTAAGGATAACAGAAGAGTCAGGTCGAGAGGGTGACACCAAGACGTCAACCATGTGGATAATGAGGTTAGCCGTGAGAAACCCGGGAAAGTTCTCTTGCAGCTAATTGGGACTTGATGGCGTATCGTTTACCATGTTCAGTTCTCCCTTTGGAGGTTCCAGACTCGGGGCGGGGGGCGGGGGGGTGGATAATGCCTCCTTCCCCCTTGCCTTTCTCCCCAGATTCGCCTCAGCTTTGCAGTTTCCCCACTCCTATAGAGCAGAGGAGAGGGGTTGAGGTGTGGGTTCAGATTCAGAGCAAACCCCATCAGTGCCTTTACTGAAGCGAGGTAGCAGTGATGGCCCACTTAGCCCAGCCACTAGAAAACCCCTTGGCAACCTGGGGGCAGACTTCTCAGCTCAGCGAATCACGCTTTCAACCCAAAAGCTGTGCCGAAAATGAATCTGGGGCACAGGAACATTCAAGAGTACAGATGGGACACGAGCTGTGCGATGCTTCCAAGGAGACCTTCTTGGGGACACATAAAATGTTTTTATTGAGAAAGGGCTTGGGGCGCCTGGGTGGCTCAGTCGGTTAAGCGGCCGACTTCGGCTCAGGTCACGATCTCGCGGTCCGTGAGTTCGAGCCCCGTGTCGGGCTCTGGGCTGATGGCTCGGAGCCTGGAGCCTGTTTCCGATTCTGTGTCTCCCTCTCTCTGCCCCTCCCCCGTTCATGCTCTGTCTCTCTCTGTCCCAAAAATAAATAAAAAACGTAGAAAAAAAATTAAAAAAAATAAAATAAAACTGGAAATTTCGATGAGTTCATTTTGTCTATCCAATTCTTTGAATAAAGGGGTAGGGGCGCCTGGGTGGCTCAGTTGGGGAAGCATCCAGCTTCGGCTCAGGTCATGACCTCACGGTTCGTGGGTTCAAGCCTCGTGTCGGGCTCTCTGCTGACAGCTCGGAGCCTGGAGCCTGCTTCTGAGTCTGTGTCTCCTTCTCTCTGCCCCTTCCCTACTTGTGCTCTGTCTCTCTCTCTCTCTCAAAAGTAAATAAACTTTAAAAAAATGAATAAAGGGGAGAGGGGATTGAAGAAAATACTCATGAGTCCTCAGCTAGAGTGCCGGGCACATAGCCTGTAACCCCAAATTCCTGGAGAGACAAAACTTACTAGGGCAGTTTTTTATAAGTCATATAAACCATGAAAGTACATTAAATCAGCCACATGGATTGTGAAACATCTGACATTCCCTGGCAACTATGTAAGATCCATGTAATTTGTTAAAATAGAAAGAAACCTAGATTCAGAAAATTACGAATATTTTCCTGTGATGCAGCTGAAAGTGATTCTTCAGCCTTGCCTCTGGGGAGATCCCTGCCCCCATCACGTCTAGGTGATTGGGTTTCCCAGTCCCCATACCCCCCACACCAAGAATCTCAGATGAGATATCTACTGACAGGCTGGACCGTTAAGTAGTTGTACCTGGTTCAGTCACGTGGCTAATTCTTGTCCTGACCATTCGGACCATTTGGACCATTTTCTTAGATCTCCCTGCATGACACAGAAAGTTCATTGACAATCTGGGGCGTCTGGGTGGCTCAGTCGGTTAAGCATCGGCCTTCCGCTCAGGTCACGATCTCACGGTTCTTGAGTTCGAGTCCTGCCATATCTCAATATCAAACACCCAAACATCGGGTTAGCTCGTGCCCTGCTTCGGGTGAACACGAGTCCAGCTTCTCTCTCTGCTCCTTGTGGGATTCTCTGTCTCTCTCTGCCCCTTGCTCGCTTGTGCCCTCTCTGTCAAAAAAATATATATATATAATAAATAAAAGTTCATTGAGGGGCGCCTGAGTGGCTCAGTTGGTTGAGCGTCTGACTTCAGCTCAGGTCACGATCTCAGCTTGTGAGTTCGAGCCCCGCGTCAGGCTCTGTGCTGACAGCTCAGAGCCTGGAGCCTGCTTCCGATTCTGTGTCTCCCTCTCTCTCTGCCCCTCTCCTGCTCATGCTCTCTCTCTGTCTCAAAAATAAATGAAAACATTAAAAAAATTTTTTTTAATTAAAAAAAAGTTCATTGATAATTTGGACAACTCAGCTGGAATGGGAGGAGAGAAACTCGGTGGGGGGGGGGGGGTGCATAAAAACGGGCTCAACCTTGAGAGATCTTCATGAAATTTCTCCTGCTCTTTTCGTCCAGACTTCTCTGATCCACTCTCAGGGCACGGGAGCCCAAGATGGCCAGTGACAGCCTGGGAGCTGTGTCAGCCTACTGGGTTGGGGGCACGGGACCTCTGCCTGAAAAATACAGGCAGCTCCTAACGCTCCCTGGGCTCAGGGTGCAGCTACAGAAACAGCACTGGGTTTCGTTCCTCTTGAATATTAAAATGCTCGTAACGCTGTCTCCACGTTACGGCAGATGATGACGGCAAGCTGGAAACTAGCATTCTGTCCCAACACGCCGTGGCACCTTCGCTTTGGGGGTTGAAACGACGGTTTTTTAATAAGCTGGCTCCAGGCACCTGTCACCGGTAATGGAAGTTCTGCCCGGGGAAGATAGATCACTTCTTGTTAAAAGACCACAGGGCAATAAATTTCCCAAGTCATAGCTCAGCTTCCAAATCAGGACTCTGGAGAATCGCTTCCATCTAAAAGATGGAAGTGCTAAAAGCACTAACCCCCAAGCCGCTGGGCCCCGCTGATCCTGACCATTGACCCCAGCCACAGTTCTTCTGTGCCCTTGCACCTGGGGGTTCAGCGCGATCCACACAGATATCACTTGAAGATACCACGGTGCCTCAGGACTGGACCAGCGGAGGGAAGCCACGGGAAGAATAGAGCCTGAGTGTTAATGCTCTACTATCAGCAAACCCACATTTCTGATCTCCCAAGGATCCCGGTCCTCAAGACTTGAAAAGAATCTCAGTATCGAAATTCAAGCGGATGTCATCAGATCCATCAACGTTGGGTTTTTCTTCCTCTTAAATCTGAGCACTTGCCCCAGGTGTGGAAAATTGGCACTGGTTATAAACAATCTGATTTTTATTTATTTATTTATTTTTTTTTTCAACGTTTATTTATTTTTGGGACAGAGAGAGACAGAGCATGAATGGGGGAGGGGGCAGACAGAGAGGGAGACACAGAATCGGAAACAGGCTCCAGGCTCTGAGCCATCAGCCCAGAGCCTGACGCGGGGCTCGAACTCCCGGACCGCGAGATCATGACCTGGCTGAAGTCGGACGCTTAACCGACTGCACCACCCGGGCGCCCCAACAATCTGATTTTTAAAGACAAGCAGGCTCCAGGCTCCGAGCTGTCAGCACAGAGCCTGACGCGGGGCTCGAACCCACAAACCACGAGATCACGACCTGAACTGAAGGCGGACGGTTAACCAGTGGAGCCACCCAGACGCCCCTAAACAAATAATTTTTTTTTAAAAGGTGAGTGGATAAACTAACTGTGGTATGTCCATAAATGGAGTAGCATAGAGCAATTTAAAAGAATAAACTATCAATACACACAACAAATAGACAAATTTATATCAAGTTCAAGAACAGGCAAAATTAATTCATAGCAATAGAAATCAGAATAGCAATTATCTCTGGAATATTATACTGGAAAGGAACCTACATGGGTGCAGGAAATGTTCCTATCTTGTTCTAAATCATGGTTACATGAGTAAATATTCCTTGAGCCATCCACTTAAAATTAATGCACTTTACTGAATTATGTTGTACCTCAAAAGGGGAGGAGGAAACTTTTTTATAAAACACCCAGCGTATATTTGTCTGACTTGGAAAGATGTCTTTGGTGTCTCCATCAGATATTAAAAATCAACTTCATCTTGATCCTAAATGAAAGGGAGTGAAATGACAATTAAAAAATAACAAAATCACAGGGGCGCCTGACTGGTAGAGCATGTGACTCTTGATCTTGGGGTCATACGTTCAAGCCCCACGTTGGGCGTGGAGCCTACTTAAAACCATTAAATGAAATTAATAAAAATACATTTTTTTTCAACGTTTTTATTTATTTTTGGGACAGAGAGAGACAGAGCATGAACGGGGGAGGGGCAGAGAGAGAGGGAGACACAGAATAGGAAACAGGCTCCAGGCTCTGAGCCATCAGCCCAGAGCCCGACACGGGGCTCGAACCCACGGACCGCGAGATCGTGACCTGGCTGAAGTCGGACGCTTAACCGACTGCGCCACCCAGGCGCCGCAAAAATACATTTTTAAATGAACGAATAAAAAATAAAAAGAAGTGAAAAATCCCAGCTGAATACTGGGCAGTGGCTGTGATCGTCTTCCATTGTAAACACAATAGGAAAATAACGTGCCAAGTAGGTTGAAGGGTTTTTTTTGTCCCTCTCCTGCAGCGTCCCAAGGATTAAGCATGTGTTCTGGCCAGCACACGGCTCGGCACGACACAAAGTGCCAATAAAACTCCACTCAGAGACCAGACACTACTCCAATCTCTCACGGGTCCTCCTGGTCATCCGGGAGGGGCGTTGTCCCTACAGCCTCCAGGTCCTGCCTGCTATCTTTTGAAGCGAAAACATAGATTATAAAATAGATCCAAAATGAACCGTTTTCCTGAGTTTCTTTGTTAAATGTTTACGTGATAGAGAAAGCACCCCACTTCTATTTCCCAGGACAATGGTGGCAGGGTCAGCTGTTTATATGTTCATTTTAACTCTCTTTGTAAACCTCTTCTACCCTATTTTTACTCCTCTTCTACTCACTCGGGGAAATTCAGAGCCGCAGGAGTGCAACTATAATAGAAAAGCCATCTTTGCTTAACAAGGGTTAAGCACAGGGGTGGGGGAGGAGGGCCAGGCTCTTCCCCTGCCCCCGCCCCCAACCCCGCTCATCACAAGCTGTCAAATATTTACTTTTGGTCTCTGTGAACCTAGCAAAGGGGTGAACCGATCCACTTTGGGTTGGTCCCCACCCCTTGCTCATTTCCTTCACCCATTTATTTCCTGCATTGTTCTTTTTCTAAGTAAACAGACATAGAGCTTGCAGGAGAGAGCAGTTTAAAATGTTAAAAGTGCACAAATTCTACATGGTCAGCTTAATTAATCTTTCACACACCCCTGTAACCACCACCCTGATCAAAACACAGAATATTTCAAGCGTTCTAGAAGGCTCCCCTTAATGTTCCCTCCCAGGCAATACGGGGAAGGAGGAATCTGTTACCTAAAAAAGACAAGCATTCTATTCCTTGAATTTTGGAGATTCAACTCTCATCTCCCTATCAAACTACGTAGGGGCATATCAGTGTTCTCTTTCTCACTTGTGAATTATTTTGAAAAGTAAACATGGAAGCGATCTAAATGACCAAAAGCAGAAATGCTTTTCCATCTGAGGCACACCTCAAGGACTAGACACTGTGCAAGCCTTAAAATCATGCTTTTGGAGAATATTTAGTGGCACTGAGAATAATATTAAATTTAAATGACGCTGAGAATATACTAATTAATATTAAATCAAAAGGCAAGGTGCACCAATGTTCATGCAGAAGTTCAGTTTTGACATCATACACACAGGCAAGGAAAAACGACTGAAGAAAATTCTCCAAAAGATTAGCTTTGGTGAACTCTGGGTTTTAGAATATGAGATGGTTTTTATTTTTGTCTTTATATTTGTTATCTTTGAAATTCTTGACGATGAAAAAGTGATACTTTTCTAATAAGGAAAAAAAAAAACAACCCTGTTTTCAAATGTGGGTTAACCGAAATGACCAACATTGGGGAAATGATTTTCTAAACTATGACAACACATTTTGTGGCATATTATGCATTTTTACAGGGCATTTTGAAGACTGGAATAACTTGGAAAGTTGCCTACGGTGTAATCAATGTATAGTGTTTTTTAAAGCCATGGGGCATCTGGCGGGCTCATTCCATAGAGCATGTGACTCTTGATATCAGGTCCTGAGTTCATGCCCCATGTTGGGTGTAGACCTTGCTTCTAAAAAAATTTTTTTTCAAAGTTTTTTTTTTTTTAAGGTTTTTTTTTGTTTTTGTTTTTGTTTTTTTTTTATTTTTGAGACAGAGAGAGACAGAGCATGAATGGGGGAGGGACAGAGAGAGAGGGAGACACAGAATCGGAAGCAGCCTCCAGGCTCCGAGCCATCAGCCCAGAGCCCGACGCGGGGCCTGAACCCACGGACCGCGAGATCGTGACCTGAGCCGAAGTCGGCCGCCCAACCGACTGAGCCACCCAGGCGCCCCTAAAGTTTTTTTATTTATTTTTGGGACAGAGAGAGACAGAGCATGAACGGGGGAGGGGCAGAGAGAGAGAGAGACACAGAATCAGAAACAGGCTCCAGGCTCCGAGCCATCAGCCCAGAGCCTGACGCGGGGCTCGAACTCACGGACCGCGAGATCGTGACCTGGCTGAAGTCGGACGCTTAACCGACTGCGCCACCCAGGCGCCCCGATTCTAAAAAAATAAATTAAAAAAAAAAAAAAAGAATAAAATAAAACCAGGACAGGATGCATATAACTAAGTTAGGGAACGGGAGACACGACTAAAAACAGTGGTTGCAAATTGTAGAACATGAACATTGAAATCATGAATGGAAAAAAAAAAACTTTAAGAAAAGGGTTGTTTATTTAAAAGTTTTTAAAGAATGTGTGTTTAAAGCCCCATATATTTATTTCTGTGATCTGGATATATTTTTTTGGTACGTTGAGGTTTTTTTTTTTTTTTTTTTTTTTTTAAGCCAGGAATGTCGGGGGTAATCATTTCAATGTGTTTTAGTCTGAAGCTTTTGGGGAGCTGTAAATGTGGCCTCTTTTACTCTGAATCAGATTCCACAGAAGCGGTCGGGCGGGAACACTCTAAATCCTTAATTTTCACAAATGCCGGGCCGAACTAACACAAAACTACCCAAGTGCCAGAGACTTAATTAATGCCATTTCTGGGAGGCTCACTCCATTAGACCTTTGCATTTATTTTTTTCAATTAAACGTTTTCGTTTCGGCTCGGGTGATTCCTCCCGGAAACACAGCTGAGTGGAGGGGAGGGCAGGGATGTGAGAACCCAACAAACTAAAATTGAGAAGCCCTTCTTTCTCGCAGCTTCGGCCTCCCCGCCACCCCTCACCCCCACCCCAACACACACAAAGTCCCAATTTAGGGTTCTCTTGGTCCAGATGACAGTAGTGGCCCCACTTGCTCTAAAAGACGTGGCCCAGCTCAGTGAGATGTGACCCGGGTCGGTGCACTTGCCCCGGGTGCCACGCCTCTCCCCCACCCCCAAAGTTAGACAAAGGGAGAAGGGTTGGCTGGGTTCTTTCCAGGGCCCAGAAAGCCTGGGGATTCCAGGTTGGAGAGAAAGAGAAAACAACAAACCCCTCTGATCCACGTCCAGGAGCAGGTAGAGCCAAATGGAAGGGCTGGGAAGAACTTGGCGAGCATTATCCGTCCAACCCCCTCAGGCCTCTTTTCCGGGTTGCCAGTTGCGGACCTGCCTCCGGGCATTTCATCTGGCCCAAATCGGGAGGCCAGGGGCTTTTCGTTGGCTCGCCGGGATGCGGTGCCTTCTCGGCGGTCGCGGGGCTCCTCGCTGGAAGGGACGCCGGCCGCGCACAAGACCCGGAAGAGCCGCGCCTCCCGGCGCGCTGTTCCCATCACACTGGATCTCACGAAGCCGGGAGAAGCCCGCAGATCGAGTCTTTGATCCTCCCAAGCTCCGGGATCCCAGAGTCTTTAAAACAAACAGACAGAAGAAGGAAATAAAGAGTAACTGACTCCGTCTCACCAGGCCGCTCTGCGCAGCGTCGGCCGGCGGGTGGCTGGCAAGTCCGCGCCGCCTTCCCGGCTCTGGCGGCGCGGCAGGCCTGGCTTTCCTCCGCCACGGGTGCGGGCGTGGGGAGGACGCCCCATCTACCAAGTTCAAGTTTCCAGAGCCTGAGGGGACCGCGGGCTTTTGGGGCCTCGGCCACCGCCCGCTGGAATGACCCCGCCGACGGAGGGGCGCTTTGAAAATAGGTCGCGGCATGACCTACTGGAACGTTCTTTAATAATTCACCTTTTTCCGCCATTATTCGTTTGCTATTTTTTAAGATTTAATTTTTAAAGTTTTTGTAATGTTAATTTTTGAGAGAGAGAGAACGGGGGGGGGGGGAGGGGAAGAGAGAGAGAGGGAGACTAAGGATCTGAAGCGGGCTCTGCGCGTGGACAGCAGAGAGCCCAAAGCAGGGTTCGAACTCATCAAACCGGGAGATCCTGACCTGAGCAGAAGAGGCATGCTTAACCGAATGAGCCATCCAGGGGCCCTGAGATTTTTTTTTTTTTTTAAAGTAATCTCTATGCCCAGTGTGGAACTCGAACTCACACCCCGGATATCAAGAGTTGCAGTCTCTACCGATTGACCCAGCCAGGTGCCCTTCTTTGGCTATTTATGCATTTGTTTTCCCTACTCATTAAAAAAAAAAAAAAATTGGAGATTTTGCTGCCTAAAAATAAGGTAAGAAAACATGAATTACGAAAGAGCGAAAATGAAAAAATTACATTATGTTGATCCTGACTGAAATATTGCTCTAACTTGCCGTGCAGCCTCAGTAACCGGGATTTTTCACGCAGATCAGGCGAGTTTTCCGAGAAAGACAACAGATACTCGTTGATAAAGCAACGAAGGCTTGGCTAGAAGCCAGGCCTCTCGCGTTCCGGATCCTTCCACAACCCTCCCCAGGCCCCTTTCTCTCCACCGGCTCCGCTTCCAGGTCCACCTCCCAGAGGGGTGAAGGAATGTTTATAGCCTGACTCAAGTTCAATGACAAAACCCTGCCTGGAGGGGGAGGGGCACCGAACTTCAACCTTCCATCAGACAAAGACAAAGGCAGAGCGCAGGTGGGGGGTGGGGGGGTGGGGCTGGGCCCAAGTAGACTCGGGGAGCTGAGGGCCCTCAGAAAGAGTATGGATCTCTTTGTCCCCTGCCTGGGGCCTCTGGTGTGCAGCCTGTAGCCCCAGACCAACATTTGGTGCGTGTCCCCCTGGGTTGCAGTGGGGCGGTCACAGTCTGAATGGCAAGTAGCTGTCTGATCCCTACTCCGGCTACGCCCACCTTTCAGGACCCAGTGCTAAGGCCCCTGCCAGCTCTACCCACCCAGAGCCCAGACCAGGCCATTCTCTGGCCACGACCTTCGTTTTCCGGCCCCCTCCCCGAGTTTTACTGGCATCCTCCCTCCTGGATTTGATATTCTAATCATCTTCCCAGGTTCTACTCCAACAGGCCCTTTTCTGGGACACTCCAGATGCCAGGGGATGAGGGGCGAATCTCGCACACTCCTTGTTCCCTCCATTTGTCTTGGTTGTGATCATTTACCCCACCACACAATGTCAGAGGTCACAACTGAGGAAGCAGCAGACCCAGGATGTGGCAATAAGCAAGAGGCAGGGCTCAACGCGATGGGAGATGGCCTCTCCAATGTCTCTCCTCCAGCCTCCCCCCCCCCCCCGCCCCGTGGAAGGTTTTGCATCCTGTAGGCACCCGGTAAATGAGTGGTGGGTTTAACCAAATTTCTATTTGTCTTTAATCCTGGTGCGGTTTTGTTTTGTTGCATTTATGCAAATCTCCCTGGTGCACCCAAGAGGGGCCAGGTCTAGGGAGTTTAAGTGCACCTGTGTGACATCAGGGCTGGGCTCCTGATGGAAACAGGCGTCTGTCAGTGTCTAGTGGGACCTTGTGAAAAGAGGCATGTTGGGGATGTAGACAGAGAAGCTTAGACATTAAGAGCCCCTGCCACTGCAGGCTGGGTGACGCTGACCAAGTAACTTAACCCTCCTTGATCTCAATGTCCTCATTTAAAAAAAATTTTTTTTAACGTTTATTTATTTTTGAGACAGAGAGAGACAGAGCATGAACAGGGGAGGGGCAGAGAGAGAGGGAGACACACAGAATGTGAAGCAGGCTCCAGGCTCTGAGCTGTCAGCACAGAGCCCGACGCGGGGCTCGAACTCACGGACCGTGAGATCGTGACCTGAGCTGAAGTCGGACGCTTAACCGACCGAACCGCCCAGGCACCCCTCAATGTCCTCATTTTATAAGCTATATACTCAGTTGTGGGTTTTGTCATTGTGACGGTAGTAGCTCCGGAGGGAAACATGAGCAGGGGTCAGCTTGGGGTGGAGGGAAGAAGGGCAGGTGAGTCCTTGCCCCCCACCCCAAGACCAACGAATTAGCAGTGTCAGTGGCTAAGGTCTTGGGCATGGGCCCCACCTCCCGCAGCTGTCCTTTGGGGCTCTGAGCCCCTGTGCACGTGTGCCAGCAGCATCATGTGTCCCCTCCAGTTGCCTCTGGGATCCTGGCACTCGCCAGGCTTCTGAAAAAGACGCAGGAACGGGGACCCCCAGACAATGGTATGCTGACTTATTTTTTTTTAAAGGGCCAGAGCCTTGCCCTTTAGGGTGAGTTTGTCAATCATCCGTGTTATCACTACATTTCATCCTCACGGAGTTTCCAAAACTAGACGTGTTGTAAAGAATTATGATTTTACATAACAATAACAATAGCATTAACAATAATATTAATTTTGTCTGTGCCAGGACACCACCCAGTCAGGGACAGACATAGGTCACATGGGGGGCCCCAGCGCTGGAGCTTACTGCCACCTGCCAGCCTCTCCCGGCCCGGGGCCGTGTCCGTCCCGCGTGCTGCGAAGCACTTTCTTTGTCCCTTCCCGCTCAGGCAGCTGTGCGGCTGTCTCGCCAGGAACCAACATGGAGGTGCCCTCCCCAGGTGGTCGGTCTCTGGTCTCAAGTCCCTTCTACCCCCCTTTCCCTGCCCACCTAGACCGTGGAGGCCCACACATTCCTGGGAAGACCCCTCCAGGGCCTCCTGAGGCCGGTCCCAGACTGTGAGAGCGGTGACGCCTTTGGCCCACAGATTAGCTAGTTCACCTTATTAGGGAGAAACGCACTCTTGAAGGTAGTGAAACCGGCCGGTCCCTGGTCTGAGAAATGGGCGCATAACACTCTTGTTCTCTCTGCAAAGGCCAAGCCCGGAATTCAGCTGGCGTCAAGGGCCTGAGTTCGGCAGTCGCCGACCTGAAGGCTCAGCCTCCCGAGTGGCGCAGGACTCAGTTTGCGCACTCTGGGCTAGAGAAGGAAGGACGGGTGCCCCCCTCCAGGCAGAGTCTGGGGCGGGGCTCAGGGAGAGGGCTCCCCACTGCGGGCGAAGGCTGGGGTATCTCCTTCCCAGTGCAGACCGAGGCCTCCTCGCCTGCCCGCCAACCTCCCAACCTCGGCGTCCCCAGCAGGTCTCCGGGTCTCTCCGGCCTTCCTCCCCGCCCCCCACCAGTTTAACTTTCTGCCTCCCAAGGCCGGAGGTGCCCCCCCGCCCTTCCCCCCACCTTCCTCCCTCTTCCCTCAAAGCGTTTAGGAGAGTGGGGCCGAGGCAGTGGAGACCACCAACCTGAAACTTCAAGTTCAACGGCAGCCCCTGACCCTTCTCACCCCTCCCCTCCCCTCCGGGTGCCACAGACTCAATTTCCCTCTTAATCATTCTAGGGGCGACTGAACGCAAGCTGCCGGCGTCCCCTGTTTCACCTTGGGGGCAATTTAGGGGAGGGGAGTCAGTGGCGGGATTCTTTCCTTCTCTGTCTGCTGGACCATCCCACCCCACCCCCTTTCCACACAGAGGTAACTTGTAGCGGACAAAAGAGGAAAGGCCCGCATCAGTTCCCCACTGGATGTTTTTTAAATCTCTCTCCAGGCCCAGATCAATGCCTGGGGGTGGCGGTGGGGGAGCGGAGGGGTGTCCGACTCGGGTGAAAGGCCGAGGGCCACTCTGGTGCTTTCTCCCCCCGCCCCCTTCCTGGAGAGGAACTGTTCAGGTGGGTGAGACTATGATGTAAATTTCTTCCACAACAGCGGAGCCGCGCTTTAGTGAGGTTTGAGTATCCAATCCATGATTGTAGCTCCGGGGTTTCTACTAGACCGGACGCGGCCCGGGACACCGAGAGTTTCTCCCGAAGGAAACCTAATTAAAGTGCAGCACTTAGGACCTCGGATAAAACTTTAATGACGGGGAGGAAGGGGTGGGGGGGGAGGCAGTCTTCTTCGCGTCGGAGGAGGGGAGCCGGGCCGCTGGGAGAACTGGGGGGGCTCGATCAGAGCCTTTCTCCTGCTGCAAAGGGCAGTTTCCGGCTCCGGAGCGGCTCAGAGCAGGGGTGGCTGGGGTGTGGGGCCGGGGGCCGCTGTGCGGATTCTCCGCCCGCCGCAGCCTCTCGGGCTCCGGAGCGGTCGGAAGCGTTTCCCAGCGTGAGTGAAGGACCCCAGGGCTGGAGCCCGGCCTGGCCCTCCTCTGGGCGGCTTCGGGAATTTAGATTCGAAAAGAGCTTCCGGAGGTTGCGTCTACGCGCTTCTCCACCACGACCCCCTAATTCGGCCTCTGGAAGCCTAATAAAATACAACTGCTTTGGCGTTAGAAGTGATTGCGGTCCTGGAGCCAGCGTAGACGCGACCCTACGATCCCGTTCGGACGCTTGCTGCTGAGACTCTCAGCCCGGGTGTTTGCGGGAGTACGGACAGGGCGTGGAGGGCCGCTCCGAGAATTCCGCCTCGTTGGCGGAAACACACCCGGTGTGTTTTCGGGAGTGTATTTGTGCGCTCCTACATGTACTTTGTTCGTGCAAATGTCTTAATTTACCGATTTGGGAACGTGGCGTTCACATGCTTCAGCCTGAATAATTTTTTTGCAAAACCCGCTCTCCGGTATCTAAACATGGCCCGATTTAAAAGCAAATCGCTGCAGACAAGTTAACGTAGGTGTATGGATTTTGTCGTCAGTTAACACAAATTGGGGAGAGGTGGTTTTTGTTGTTGTTGTTGTTGTTGTTGTTTTTAAAGGCTCGGTCTGGGTGGGAGGGGGTAAAATTGCCTCGGAGTAAAATAGGGTGTTTGCAAAGGGATTTCATGAGAGGCTTTAAAGCCAAACGCAATTAAAATGTTTTGTTTTGTTTTGCACAGGTTCCTTAGGTAAATCACTCCGGTTGGGGGTGGGGGGAGGGTTTCGCCGCGAACTGGTCCGCAGAGGAAGATAAATAATATTCCAGTGGAACGAAGACCCAGACCCAGGACAGATGGCGCCGCGGCCTTGCTACCCAATGTTGTCTATATTTAAGATCAATGCTGCTGCTCACTTTGCCTTCCTCCTGGGTCTCTCGCTGGCCGGACCGATACAATTGACGATACCTTGGCCCCATTCCAGGCGACTCCGGGTCCCGGCGCCCTCACAAGCAGCCTTAAACTGCACTTACTCCGGAGGCCTGAGACCCCCAGGCATCCGAAAGCCAGCGGCCCGGCCTGGGGGGGTTGAGGCCGAGCCGACCAGCGGGTTTCCCTGAAATAGCAAACTTCTGCCGGCAGGGGGCGTCCTTGCCTTTTTAATCGTGCACAAACTCCTTGGTAGAGAAATAAATCTCTAAACTCCCGTTATCTTTTGTTCGGAAATTGTCGCTAACGAATAATAGAGGAGCCCCCGAAACTTTAAGTCCCTTATAGCGGCGTGGAAGAGTTAGAGCCCCGGGGGCTGCAGAGTCTCGAAGCCTCTTGACTCCTTCAGGCCTCCCCCTAGGCCCACTAGGCGCGTCCTACCAAAGAGCTTAAACTGACCACGGGGCTTGGGAGGGTTTTTTCATTGTTTTTTTTTTTTTTTTTTAAATCACAAAAGGAACACCTCCCCCAAGCAGACACAGTCTAAGGAGACCCAAGGGGGGGAGGGCGACCGGCCACCTTTGGGGCCTTTCCCCTCAACCGTGGGCTCCTCTTTGGTACATAGATTTAGAAGAATCTGGGTCGCTTCCCAACTCATTCCCAGGAGCGGAGCCAGAACTGGGATTTCACCCGAACGCCCGGCTGTAAACGCCCCAATCCCTTGTCTACACTTGGAGAACTATGAGCCTGAGCCTGCTTGGAGAGGCCAGTGGAACCATGACTGCGGCCCCCACAGGGTGCTCCTGGTGGCGTCTGGGATCATGGGAGGTGCAGACCCTCTCCACTTGGATCACGAGGAGCGTGCCCGCCAGGATGCCCCAGCCCAGGCTGCAGGAAGACCCAGGGCAAACCGGCCCCCTTTGCTGCACGGCCAAGGTGGTGAATCCCGCAGGGCACTGAGCCCAGGTACGACGCGAGGGAGCAGGCACAGCGGGGAAGTCCTTGGCTCTGCAGCTCTTCGAGCAGCCAGTCTGCCCCAGGCTCGTGGGATTCTACATGCCAAGTCTCTGTCTACTTGGATGGAGAAAAGGGAGTTGACACGAGCACCAACCTCATCCTCCACCCACCCAGGATTCAGGGTACTTGAGCCAGCGCCAAGGGAAAAGGGGGGAAAAATCTGCAGCCACCGTTGCTGAACATGCCTGATCCTGGGTCTTTGGGTTTCTGGTACCCACTGTTCTTTTACCCACAAAGGGCCTGCCTTGTCTCCCAAGCCTGAGACCCGCACGCTTCTCTTGGTGGGGGCAAGCGGGTGGTGAAGGGCCGTTTTTTGGTTTTCTCTCCAGCCTGGCTAGTCCAGCAGGTTTGGGACGTGTCTGCCCCGTAGGGTGGGACGGGATGCGGTTCTCTAGTTCTGTAACCTTCTGTGCCTGGGTGGGGCACATCTACAAGGCCACAAATACCTATTTCATGTGGCTTCCAAACGCCCGATGGATCGTAACCTGGACAGAACCACCGGGAACGCTAAGGAAAGACTTGGGAAGTTTGGGGGAGGAAATGAGAGGTGGGGAATTATCTGGGCGCTTTCTCGAACTCAGTTTTTCTCCAGGAAGGAGGACGGACTCGGGAGGGCAGCACGCTGGCTTCATTTTCACACAAGGACAAAATCTAAGCGTTGAGGATGGGACTTCTGAGACCCCCTCGGTACAACCTAGGGGGTGGGCGGGGAAGGGAGGGAGTGGTGCCCACCCGTGTTGTCTTTCTTGCCCGTGTGTCCTCTGAGAAAAATACTAAATGAGCAACGGTAGGGGTAGGTAGTCGCAGGGATGAATGTGCCTTTTCTCCTCTCTGCCGCAGTCACTGGGGTGGGGGATGGGATTTGGAAATGGAAGGGAATCCAGAGGAAGCTTCCCTGCCAGGGGTCTCCTTCCAAGTTTATTCATAATCAGCTCAATCCATGCAAGCGGTTTCTAAGGTGCTTTTCAGAGCTCTAGATAGAAAACAGGAGACTAATTATCATGGGAACTCATACTGGTGATAGTAATTACTGTCACCGCTAAGATGAATGATTATGACCGCGACAGGTCCTGTAGGTGGTGGCTTACTCTGGTGGGTTGGACTGTAACTCTGGGCCTCACTGGCTCCCTAGAACATATGGGGGTACAGCAGACCATCCCTGAGGAACAGCCCAAGAGGTGTGGCCTGTGACGAGTGTAACCTGTGGGAGCCCCTCACTAGAGTCCTGCGCTCCAGCCTGGCACTGGCAGTCTCCCGGTCTCCCCAGGACACTCCCATTTCTCCCCCCCCCCCCACCTCCCCAGGCAGGGATCTCCCTCACGGAGTGGTGCTGGTCTTGACCTTGGCGAGGACTTTCTTCTCCTTAACCCGGCGGTTCTGAAACCAGATGGTGATCTGGCGCTCTGAGAGGCTGGTGGCCGCGGAGATCTTGCGCCTCTTGTCCTTGGTAATGAACTTGTTAGCGGAATACTCGCGCTCCAACTCGCGCAACTGCCCCTTGCTGTACGGGATGCGCTTCTTTCGGCCCCGTCGGAAGGCGCAGCCTTCTGGAGGGTGCTGCGCGCTTGTATCTGCGCGTCGACGGAAGGAGGGAGAGAAAGCCACGCTCAGACCTCTGCCCCCAAGCCCACGCGCAGACCCAGGCCCTACAAGCTAAGTAACTCTCCAGGAGCACCCAGATCGCCCTTCAGACACACGCGGGCTCCCACTCCCCCAAAGCACAGCGGGACACCTCGACTTCCGGCTCCTTTCTAATGACCTCTGAGGCTTGGAAAGACCAGGATCCTACGGATCACCCTTACCTAACACTGTCCTCACACTTGCAGGTCTGGAAACACACCCATCACACACGGCCAGACCTTTGCCCAGGGTCACATACATACATCCACCCTCACATGCATTTTCACACTCCTGGCCACTCTCCTAGAGTCTACAGCCAAGTTATGTACAGAAGGGAACACATTTCTGTCCCCGCTCCCAACACACACACACACACACACACACACACACACCCCACACATACCCCTAGGTTATGACTGCAGGAAAGCTGAATTTTCCTGTGGAAACTGAAAATTCATTGGACAGAAAAGGAGGGCTTGTGTTTTTTACAGAACATCCATTATCTCTGTTCCGACACACCCCACCCCCATACTCGCTAAATTGAGAGTCATTTAGCCTTTTGGCAGAAGTAAACCTGGGATCTTTGAGGTAGGAACAGCCTGAGCCCCTCAGAGGTGATAAGGGAACCAAACACTCTGACATATTGAGAAGCTGGTCCCAAAGCCTCCTAGGGAGGTGAAGGGGCTTGGTGGCCCGAAGGCTGTAGAAAACACCCAGCTCAGCCACCCCCACCCCCGCACACTGACCCTCTGGGGCTCCACCAGGCTCTTCAACCGCCTAAAACCTTCCTTCAGGGTCCTAATAGCCAACAGAGGACCACAGGCTCCTCCTCACCAGCCCCAAGTTTCCCTTCACCTCCTCCCATGCAAGTGCCGGCCGGGCCTACAACCCACACTCAGCACCAACGGGACCCAAAGTAGTGGGGCAAGTTACCTGCAAATGCTGCCTTCCAGAAGGGCCCTGGCGGGTTCTGTTCTCCTTGGCAACACATCTGGCTGTTCCAGCCCCCGGTGAGGGCCCAGGACTGGTAACTGTCCACAGGCAGCAGGGAGTCGTGGCGAGGCTCCCCTGGGGCCCCCAGAGTCTGCACCACCGACACATCCAGGTAACTGGCCATAGGCTGGTAGGGTCCCGAGTACCCCGGATAGAAGGCAAACTCGGTGGGGCGGCTGGGGTACTCCTCCCCGGCCGCGGCAGTCTCGGCGGGGTAGGCAGCTAGGGTGGCCGCCTGGGCACAGGGTTTCAGCGAGCTCCGGGACACTCGGCAGGAGTAGTACCCGCCTCCAAAGTAGCCGTAAGGCACCGGAGCTGGGGCCGCCCCCTGGGGCACCCCGGGGCAAGGGTGGCACTGCTTTGGCGGTTCCGCAGAGCCCGGCAGGTCCAGGGGGGCATAGCTGACGGCGGGCATCAGCGTAGGTGCCGCTGCTGGGTGGCTAGTCAGTGGGGAGTGGGCGACTAGATTCCGACTCCCTCCCGCCCCGGGCAAGCCATCCATGTCCTTGGCCCCGTCCAAGGTGGCATAATTGCCGGGCTCCATGGGGCCGCGGGTCGGCTCATGGGGTGCCGGGGGTGGGGGATACAGGGGGCACCCAGCTCGCTCTCCCCACCCAGGCCCCGGGAATCCAAGGCGTTTTAAATCGCTCCCAGCTCGCCCGGCGCCTGCATTCGCTCGTCCCGGCCGTCTTGACGCAGGAGACGCAGGTGCCAGGGCACGCGCGCTGATTGGCTGTGGCCTTGGGGAGAGAAGCTAGTAAAATCTTCATGGCAGAAATTGCGAAAATACTTTACCCTTGCTTCTCTCCCAGTGTGTCTCTCTCCCTCTCCCTCCCTCCCTCTCTCCTCCTCCCCCTCCTTCTCTCCCTCCGCGCGCCTCCCTCCCTCCCTCCCTAAGTCCCTCTCTCCCTCTCTCCCTCTCCCTCGCTTTTATTGCATTTGGAAACCAGAAAAGAACCGAGAGGAAGTGTCCTTTCTCTGCTTTCCAGTTTGGAGCTACCCAGCTCCGCGTCCGGGAGGAGGGGAGAAGCGGGAGGGGGAGGGAGAGAAGACAAGGAGCCGGCCCCCCACCTCCGCAGCCTCCTCTCCCTCCCTGGCTCTCTGTCTCCGGTGCTTTGGCAGGTTTAACGAGAGAATAAAAAGCTCTCCCTATAAAGTGTGCATCTCATGGTGGGGGTGGGGTGGGGAAGGGGAGTCGGGGGTGGGGCCCGGAGGAGGCCGCTCTGTGCCTGAAAGGGGAACCTGGGAAGGTGCCTGAACCAGAAGAGGCTGGGAAATGGGGATTAGAGGGCATTTCTGGGAGCCCCTTGCTTTAGGTCCCGGGGGGGGGGGGGCAAGCATCCCAGTTCACTTTATTCCGGATGCGCGTAATAGACTGCCCAGGGAAGTGCCTGGGAAGCCCTTCCCCTCCCCCCCCCCCCCACACACACCCCGGGATCTCAGCTACCGCCCCGCCCCGCAGGCTCCGGGGGTGGGGTGGGGCAAGAGAGGGAGGGGGACAGGAGCTGGGGAGAAGACGGGAGATCTGGAGCCTGGGATGTGCCACGTTCAGATCTGAAAGGGAAATGGAGTTTCTAGCTGTAGCCTGCGAAAGGGGGTCCGGATTTCCGTTTCACGGTGGGGAAAGAAGTATGGAGAGAGCACAAAGATGCCTTGTATATTCAGAGAGAGGCAGAGGCCGAGGGACGACAGCACCAAGGGGGAAAGAGAGAATTGGGTTGCAGCAGTGGGAACGGGTCTTATAAAACCCCGAAGTACCAGCCAGAAAAGAGGGTCTCTTTTCCCCCTTTGCTGGGATCTAAGGAATTTCCAGGAAACCAGGCCTAACTGGCTAAGCACACGAGTTGCAGGGCTGCTGGGCCCCAAGGAAGAAGGAGCCTGCCCTGTGCAAAGATGTCCAGCCTCTCCGCCCTGCGGTTCTCCTCTTAATTCCCAAGAGGCCCAGGTAACGCACCGTGGCCCTGGCACATTCCTACCCAAGCTCAGTGTCCAGAAAGCCCAGGACCCCCTATTGGCTTCCTCCAGGATTTACATTTCCTTGGAAAGCAGGATGGGAGAGAGAGAGCCCGGAACACCGCAAGGATTGCTGGAGGTCCCTCCGTTGGGCCCTATTGTACAGTGTAATTCAGAAGACTCCAACCAATTTGTTTCACAGTTCCTCAGAGGTTTTTCTGTTTCCTTTGCTACCCCTCCCAAATCAAATCCTTCTGGGTCCACTTCTTCTAGAACCCCCAGTTTTTCTGGAGGAGGCAGGAACTTTTCCATTCCACACCAGCGTCACGGCGATTATACGAAACAATCCACCCTGACTCTCGGTGGGCTCAGCCATGCCCAACCGTACCAACCTGAACCTGAACTTGAGCCATCTCTCAGGAAAGCACCCATACAAACTGGAATTTCCCCCAAGCTGTGGGGCTGTAGTGGAGATCATAGCTCGCCCTCGACGGACATTGCTAATAACAGAAGACGCCAAGCACAAAATCCTCACTAGGTTTTATTTTATTTGAAAACAACATGAGAGAAAAGGGAGGAGATATCTCTTTGGATGCTTTCCAGTTTCTTCTCCTAGCCTCTTGCTTGTGTAACAATGAAAGACAGAACTGCCAGGATTTTTACCTAAAGACTACAATTTTTTTCAATTTTTTTTTTTTTAAGTATGTTCTACACCCAGCCTGGGGTTTGAACTCACAACTCGAGATCAAGAGTCACGCACTCCACCGACTGAGCCAGCCAGGCACCTCTTGTCACTGGTTTTTACTGTAGGTGACAGTACAGGTATAAGATCCCTAAACTTAGAAACACATAATTCTTTTTTTTTTATTTTTTAATGTTTATTCATTTTTGAGAGACAGAGAGAGTGTGATCAGGGGAGGGGCAGAGAGAGAGGGAGACAGAATCCGAAGCAGGCTCCGAGCTGTCAGCACAGAACCCGACGCGGGGCTCGAGCTCACGAACTGTGAGATCATGACCTGAGCCAGTTGGACGCTTAACCGACTGAGCCTCTCAGGCGCCCCCCAAAGTACATAATTCTAGTCATACCTTATGACCCAGCAATTCCATTCCTGGACATATTCCCAACAGAAACGAATGTTTATGTCCATCAAAAGGCAGGTACCGGAATGTCCAAAGCAGCTTAATTCATTGTAGTTCAAAGACAAAAACAATCCAAATGTCCATCGGTAGTACAATGGGTAAATACGCCGTGCTATAATTAAAGAAGGGAGTACTACACAGCAATAAAAAACCCCTGCTACACACAACATGGATGAATCACACAGATATATGTGATTTGGGGATATGTAGTGCTCTGGTTCGTGTCCACGGAAATGCACTGAGCTCAGCATTATTCTGGAACGCAGAGATGATTCACTGGAACCTTGCTGGGGAGAAGCTCTCCAGCTGTGCTAGAGACTCCCGTGTAAACAGATACATTTCAATACAAATACTCTAGGATTTTTGTTTTTGTTTTTGTTACGCTCTGCAATTTAGTTAGTATCTACTAGATCCCAGGGAATCCTTCTGGATGTCATATTTATTAGCATATGACATATGTTCCCGCTTCTTGTACACGTGTATGCATGTCCGCCTCTCTGTGACCTGTCATCGACGTTTAGTGAATTCAGATAAGGTGCGACGAACTCCCTCATCCGTAAAAATTATCTGTCTCCTTACGGGGACAATAATTCCTACTTCACAGAAATGGTGTGGAGATTAAATGGAATTTAAATGGAATGCACTTGAGAGCATTTTATAAACCGAACACCTACGAGTTCTGTATGTGTATCTGTGTCTAAGGAACTACAGCCACCTTTTCTTATTTGAAGAGAAAAGGACAGTTGTCCTAAAGACAACCGGCCTCTCCTCACTTGCCTCTCCCAGCGCTGTGTACGCCTGAGATTTCCACAAAGAGAAACTGAGGCTCAGAGCCTCCAAATCCTCCCTCCAGCCGGACGTGAGTTCGGTTGAGGTCTCAGGGGGGCCTCCTGACCTCCCAGCCGGCCCAGGCCGAGCCAGCCCTTCCCCCGGGGCACCCCACCCCCACCCCGCCCCGCCCCACAGACTCCTTTGTGTCCTGCTGGGAGCCTCCATGCAGACCCTCCAGGACCCCCCCCCCAGCCGTCCCCCCCCACCCCCCCAGGTCCCTTTACGGACCCAGCCAAACGCGCTGAAAGCCTCAGCTGCTCCTTTACATACCGCCCAGACACCTCCGGGAAGGTCAAGGCCAAGTTGAAAGTTAAGAGTCTGTTTACCTCCGGGAGCCCATTCAGCGCGGCCCCACGGACCGCCTTTGACCTTTACAGCCGGGCCTTTGAGCGCGGCCGCCGCGCCCCCAGGGGTTCCGGCCACGGGGACTTGGAACCTCCTTGTCAGCTCCCGCCCCCGCCCGGGCTCGGGTCGCCGGCGAGGGGGAGGGGGCGAGCGGCGCCCCCTCGGCCCACTTGGGGCAGTGGTTAAATTATGTATTATGTTTTGTAAAGCTCCCACCTGGAACAAGGTATATGATCACGACGACCGAAGGCCTCAGGTCGGCCGTGAAGAGTAAGGCGAATTTATCTGGTGGCCACAGCTCTTTTTCTGCAAAGGTCAGGGCTCCGCTGCCGCGACGCTGCTTGGAGCCGCTTCCTTTATGAAGAGGGCCTAATGGGGTGTGTGCTCTTTTCTCTCGTCTTTTCTAACATCCTTTCTTTTCTTTCCATCTGTATTTTCTTTTCGTCTGTCTTTAGTCTCTTGGGATCTTTTTTTTACGTCTGTATTGTCCTGACTGCCTTTCTTTCCTTCGATTTTAATTCTCTTTCTTTTCGTGCGTTCTTTCCCGCATTCTTTCTTTCTGTCTGTGTTGCTTCCCTTCGCCCCCCTCCCCATCCCCGTGTACCTTTATGTAGCCTTCGGTCCCTTTCTCCCTAGCTGCCCCTTACCCTATTTTTCCTTTGTTTGCTTTTTCCTCCCCTCTTTTTTCTTTCTTTCGTCTTCTCTCTTTTCCTTCCTTCCTCCCTTTCTGTCTTTCCTTCTCCTTTATGTCTTTATTTATTTATTTTTTTTTCAATTTCTTTCTCTCTTCTCTCAGATTTACTTGCCTCTGCCCCCTGCCCCCAACGCACACACTCGGTTTCTCTTTTTCGGATCCTCTCAATTTTCCATTGTTCTTCTCCGGAGTCTGGAAGGGGCCTCTCCGCAGGCGGCCGGAGCCGGCCCTTGGCAAGGTCGGTCTGCAGGGCGGCCTGGAGTGGGTCACTGGCTTCCGGGGCCCTGCCGGCGGTTGGGGATGACAGGGGGCCCAGGCCCTTCTCTCGGAACTGAAGTCAGGCTGGGCCTCTCCCGACCTTAGAGGAAAGTCTTTCGGGCAAATTGACAGCCCTGTCCAGGAGCTACAAGAATCAGAGATTGGAGGCACGGCTCTTAAGAAGGAGGCCGCGGCCACCTCCACTGTCTCTCCCCACCCAGAGAAGCCTGGAGACATCCCCGGGGATTAGGACCCTCTCAGGACAAACTCAAGTGCTTTCGAAGAAGCGGAGACTGTAGGAGAGAGCTACAAAATGAGCCGATCACGGCCTCGGGCACGGAACACTGGATCTGAGGACTGATCAAAAGACGGTCTGCTAAGAGGAGCGGCGCGCCCGCCCTGATGGCGCCTGGAAACCAGAGAAGCGCTTAGCCAAGCCCAAGAACCGTGAGTGGGGGTCTGGAGCAGGGGGAGGGAGGGAGAGAGTGAGGAGCAGGGGGCCAGGGGGCAAAACTGAGGGTGGCTGAAAAGAGACCAAGAGCCTCCAGTCCTTTGGTCCTGCAACTGTGGGCCAGAGGCACGCTGTTCCCTGCCTGCCTTGTGTGCTGTGTGTCCAGTTGGAGGCCCTGCCGGCCCCCAGAGTCCCCAGCCTCTTCCCACCCTGGGCTTTGCTGGGGAGAACGACCTCCGGCACCCACCCCAGCACCCAACCCAGAAGAGCCCAGTGTGGATCTGGCCCAAACCACTAGGAATTTGGGGCCTAGAGGGCGGCACTGCAGAGCAAGGTTTGGGTGGGCAGAATCATTTCCCCTCTCCGAGCCTCTGTTTTCTCCTCTGCCTGTGTAAGGAGAGGAGGGCTGGACAAATCTCTAGGCCCGCTTCAGCGTTCACTTTGGGCAGAAGCACGAACAGGAAAAGGGACCATTCCTGGAGGTCCTGGAGGTTAGTGGGGAGGGAAACCCTGGAGAGAGCCACAAACAGGCCACTGGGCTGGCCACTGATTATTCTGAGAGGATCTAGGGTGGGGCACAGTTAGGTCCTTGAGGGAGCCCTGCCCTGAGACCATCTCAGGCTGACTCAGTTGGGACAGTCAGCCCCAGGGTATAAACTCCACAGTAGCCCATTAAATAGGACCAAATTGGTGTGGGAGATCACCTCCTCCACCCCTCATCCTGTAATGCCCTGCGGAGCCCTCTAACCTTCTCGATGATGCACCCACTGGGAGTAGAGTAACAAGAGTGACATCCTCAAACGGAGAGGCACAACCAACGTCTTTGGGATTTGCAGTGGCTTCCCGGGTCCCCAGAGACTCGGCTTCCTTTGTTCCCGCCCCTGCGATCCTGGATGGGACTCAGGAATGAGGAACATAAAAAAAAAAAAAAAAAAAAAAAAGCTTACCTGCAAATTTAAGAAAATAATTTCAGTCGCTTACGACCTCCCCACCCCATCTCCACCTTGTTTTTTTTCTATCAGGTGCATGTGGTTCTAGATGATAAATGGCTGGCTACTCTCAGGGCTGCTGGTGGACAGGCAGTCAAGTGGAAAGTCAGCACCAAGGCCCCTTCAAATCCAAACCCACCTCCTTGGCCTGAAGTGGAGCTGTCGGTTTGAGGCTTAGGGGAGAGTACCGTTTGAGAGATTTAACTTCTTGCCCTGATTTCCCCCACTTCCCTTGCTGACAGGCCTGAGACCCCCTCCAAAGGTCCAGAACTTGACCGTCTTGTGGCCCCACCTTCTTTTTTCTCTCCCCCACCTCTATAGCAAAAGATTTTCCCTTTGCTTTCCACTAAGTTATTTGTTCCAAGAAACAAAGTTGGGGGAGGAGAAAAGTAGGCATTTCACACACACACACACACACACACACACACACACACACACCATCTGCTTCTCTGAATCTCAGCCCTAGCCTGAGATGACAGTCAGATGATTCCTGGTTACTACCTAAGTACTCTGACCTGCAGGAAAGTCCATCTTGGACAGGCCGCCAAGGTTCTGGGCCAGCCATTTACCCCAGACACCAGCATGTTATAAATCGGGAGGAATCTGGCCGATTGTCTGCCGCCCGTCTACACCGACCCTCAAGGTCCAGAGCCAGTACTGGGCCATACACAGGGAACCCCTCCATTAACATGAGATCTGGGATTGGAGCCGCGCTCTGAGCTCTGGATCACCAGCTTAAACTAGTACCTCTCCCTCTCCAGCTTCCTTCAGGGGTTTTCTAAGCGCTCTGAGAGGGTGGATGAGATGCCCTTCATTTTAAATTGGAAATTCTCCTGCCAAAAAAACAACTTTTTTTTTTTCATTTGGTCTCCACAGAGTCTATGGCTTGGTCCACAATTAGAGGAGACTGGTATCCGCTGTTGGCCCTGGAGGCCAGAAATCTTTCCCCAGAGACCTGAAGAACTTTGCTCTCCCTTCAAGTTGCTTATATGGCTGGGGGAGGGCTTGGGAGCGGATTCTGATCTTGGAGGCTACTGTATAAAAACTAACACCAGGGGCTAAGGATCTAGGAGCTTAAGAGGGTAGAAAAGCTTTCTCCCAAGGAATCATTAATCAGGGCCATCTCTGATTGGGGGGTGTGGGGGGGGGCTCCCCTTTCTCTCTTCTCCCCTTGAAGGATCGGAAGTCCCAAATTCTGTAGTTACTCGAACTGGTCAGTTGGTGTTCGGGGTGGGGAGGATCCTCAGAGAGCATTCAGTTTTTGCCAGCCGTGTGCTCAAGTGGCTGGACAGCAGAGGCCAAGCGAAAGAAGCAGTTTTGCTCACACCAGAATGAACTGACCTCAGAATAACTGGGGGTTCTCTGGTTCCAGTAAGCTCCGAGCTGCCATGGTGGGAGCGGGACGGAGAGATGAAACCAGAAGGTAGACAGCTATGGCAGCTGGATGCAATGTGGGAACTTCCAGTGACGCCCTGACTGTCCCTCTCGGCGCCTGCCCCGGGGGAGCCCCCAAAGCCAGGCTGACTGGGACATGATTATGGAGAAGCTCCGCAAGTTTGGCTCCATTATCTACCCAGGTCCTACAGGGCCAAAGCTTGGCCACAAAGGCACGCCCTCCCAGGCTGAGGGACTGCTGGTCGGGCTGTTCCAGCCCCACTGAGCAAGACCAGGGTTCTCGGTTTCCTATTCCTAGGGTTGGCCTGGAAATTTTCCCTTAGAACGGGGCTCAGCCTTAGAGGCCCAGATGGAGGCCTGGGGAAGAGCCATGGTAAGCAGACCCTCGCCCCATGTCTTAGCCACCACCAATTCCTTAATAACCCCGGGGATCTGGCAAGGCCCAGTTCAGATCTCTGGCTACGTGTGTGTGTGTGTGTGTGTGTTTTGGCCGATGCAGACAGGGATCTGGGTGGGGGGGAAGGGTGCCCTCCAGCCTTGGATTGGAATCCCCCATATCAGCCTACCTTCAGGTTCTGCATCATTCATTGTCCCCTGCTCCCCCCCTGCTCTGCAATCTCCCCCCCTGCTCTAGCCTCAGCAATCACCGGTCCCAGGGGTGCTGGCCAAGGCTGGAACCAGGGCTGGCAAAGATGGACGGTAGACTAGCTCCTCCGCCAGGGGCCCTTTGTGGTCTCAGATGCGGGCTAGGTGGATCCTCCCTCCAGAAAGGAAATTTCATAGGAACAACTCTCCATCGAGAGGAGGGGTGGCCTAAAGACTTTCCCCCTTTAGTCCAAGAGCCTTTCTTCCCTTACTGACGTGGGTGTAGGCACCCCGTCGGGCAGATTTTTCAGTAATGTGGCCAAACACACCCGTCCCGCGAGGGTTACCCACCCGCTCTTGGATGGCAAAGCTTCCCGCGCGGATGGGTCGTTTTGACCTCAGAGGGCGCAGCTGCAGAGTGTGGGAGCCTCCTCCCAGACCCTCCTTCCACCCACCCAGAGACCTCTGTGCCTTTGGGTGCGCCCTCCTAATAGGGAGTCCTTACCCTGAGGCAGAGGCTCTCCCTCTAGACGGAAGTTCCCGCCAGACCAAAACCTGCCTAGTGCTTCGTCGGAAGCGGTGCACGGGAGCAGCGCGATCCCCGGGGCGCCACTTTGGCCAGCACCTTCCGTCCGGGCAGACCCCTACATCCCTGCCCCGCTGCTTCTCGGGGGTGGGGGTGGGGCGGCCGCTTCAGAATTCTTGTTAGGATCCTAACCCAGTGTGTCCTGTGCTGGGGACTGTAAGTGCCCTGTATGTCACTTTCATTTAATCCCCCCAACAATAGAACTGGGTAGAGGGCGATTGTTACTACCTGAGCTTTGCTTCTTTGTTTGTTTGTTTGTTTTGTTTGTTTGTTCATTTCTGTTTTATTGTAGATAAGAAAACTAAGGCTTAAGAGATTATTGTGTCCCATTTCTAGAGGCTAATGGATGATGAAGGCTGGCCTCCAACGCGTGCCTTCATGGCACCAAATCCAGGCTCCGACCCTTTCGCTCTCTCTTCCCTGTTTCAACGCCACGCTGTTTCCAAGTTTTGAAATGGAAATAAATCTCATTAAAAAGTACAAACGGATCCTGAAAATAGACAGAAGCTATTTGAGGAAGTTAGGGAAGGGCAGAGGGAGAAATAAAGGGTTCGGGAAGAACTCGTTCACACACGGTAAAGGTTGACTAGGGACACCGACCTCCTCCCTCCTGACTTTTAAAACTACAAAGGTGGGGACGAAATTCAACTCCCCTATTTCTACCCCGCTCTCACCATTCTGTCTCACTTCAGAGCTGAGTCTCTAGGAGCAACAACAGAGCCGTGCTGGGAAATTTTCACCTATACCCCAATGTCTGAACCCAAACTCCTCAGCGCCTGGGCTAAGGACACCTGGGCCGCCCACACCCGCGGCACTGGGGAGAAGAACGTTCTGTCGTTGCTCTGCCGCTAAATCATTTTCCAATTCTCTCCTGTCCCCGGAGGAAAGTAGGTGTCTGGTAAGCCCGAAGACTGTAAACCTGATTCCATGGGCTCACGCCTTGAAATCGGGGGGTGAAAGTTGGTGCATGTATGTGTTTCTCTGGGATAGGGATCCACACTTTGCTGACTTGTTTTCTAGTGGCAAATTTCACATATCAGAAAAGTAAATAGTAAAAAAAAAAAAGTAAAAAGTAAAATTCACATATGCAGAAGGGGATAATAATGCTTTCCTTATACTTTTCATTTAGCGTCCACAATGATCAACTCATGGCCAGCCTTATTTCAGGGTGTTTTTTTTTTTTTTCCGAAGTATTTTATTTTATTTTATTTTTTTAATTTTTTTTCAACGCTTTTATTTTATTTTTTGGGGGGGACAGAGAGAGACAGAGCATGAACAGGGGAGGGGCAGAGAGAGAGGGAGACACAGAATCGGAAACAGGCTCCAGGCTCCTCCGAGCCATCAGCCCAGAGCCCGACGCGGGGCTCGAACTCACGGACCGCGAGATCGTGACCTGGCTGAAGTCGGACGCTTAACCGACTGCGTCACCCAGGCGCCCCTCGAAGTATTTTAAAGCAAATCCTACACGTCATTTTACCCAAAATCACTTCTGTTTGGATGTTTAACAGATCAGGATTTCTTCTTTTTTTTTTTTCTTTTAACAAAACCTCCACGTGATTATCATACATAGCAAAATTGCCAATAATCCCTTAATACTATCCATGTTTCAATTTCTTCAACTGTCTCACGGTTCCTTTTACAATTAGTTTTTCGAACAAAATCCTGACCTAAACAAACTCCACGCCTTACATTCGGCTGATACATCTCTCAACTGGCTTATAACTGATAACAGCTTCCTCTCCTTTTTCTCGTGTCGTTTATTCATTTAAGACCTGGGTCAACCCCATTCTCAAAGGTATTGGTCATCGACTGCTCTAGGGGTGCCCGGGGCGGGGGGGGGGGCTCCGTGGGTTAAGCATCTGATTCTTGATTGCCGCCCAGGTCATGATGTCAGGGTCGTGGGATCGAGCCCTGAGTCGGGCTCCTCTGTGCTGAGCCTGGAGCCTGCTGAAGATTCTCTCTTTCTCCCTCTGCCCCTCTCCCTGCTTATGCTCTCTCTGTGTCTCTCAAAAAAAAAAAAAAAAAAAAAAAAAAGATTACTGCTCTATGCTGGACCAAACAAAGGTCCAACATATATTCTTATAAGCTTCTTATTCTTATAGGCTCCTGCCCCACTGTCCACGGCAGCTGGCTGGGGACAGGAGAGCTACATAGTTCCCTCTGCTCCCTCCCAAAGAGAGAGGAGTCTGCCAGGCAGACTCCCCTTCCCCTCCCCCCACCTCCTGGCTGCATTTGGTTCCCTTGTTGCTCTCGGAATGGGAGACAGCCCCCCTTCCCTCTCCCACCCAGCCGAGAATAGGATCCTCTGATGAGTCTTTGGCTTATCCAGCCTTCAGAGAGTGTCAAAGACTGAGTATATAGTCCCAGGCCTAGGGACGAAATTGCTGCCATTGGCGCAGGACTGTCCAATTCCTTCCACGGGGACGTCCCCAGAGACCTCCAGGCTTCCCAAGGGAACCAGACCCCGGTCTGCTTCTGAGGTGGGGTAGCCAGACTAGCTTTGCCACACCCTCCCTCCTTTCTGCCCCTAGGGCATCCCTGACGGGGGCAGCTGGAACTTCTGTCCCTGCTCTGTCACCTGTTGCCAGCTGCGTGCCCTTGGACTAGCCATCTCCTCTCTCTGACCCTCAGTGCCCTCATCTGCAAAGTGGAAGCGATCTTCTCTGCCCCACCTTCCGTCCAAGGCTGCTGGGAGACCAAGAGGAAGGGAGTGAAGACTGAAAAGAAGACTATAGATATGTAAATAACGGGTCGTTTCTCTCCTTGTCCGCGGCGTCTGGGAAGGTGATGATTTCTACTGGGAGAAGAGGAACCAGCCTACAACTTTGTTCTGGCCTCCTGCCCATGGAGAGGCACTGCCCCCACACCCACACAACACCACCTCCCCGGCTGGGAAGAGAGACCTGAGCTTGGTGGTGTCCAGTCAGAGAAGCTGTGACCTCTAGGCCTGGAGAAGAGTATCAGAACGCCTGCTCCACGTACCCAGGGACTGCCGAGGAGGCCGGAGCCAGGATCTTGTCTCATCCCTGGGCTCCCTCCCTGCAGCCCACGCCCCCTTCCGTCTTTCCAAGGCTCTCACCTCTGCTGCATCAACCAACCCGACACCTCGACTTGTTTCCAGGAAGAACTCCAGAAAACACTGGCTGGGACCCTGGCCACAGAAGCTGAAAGGGGTGGGGGGAGGAGGGCAACCCGGCTGCTCCGATCTACCCTTCCAGGCTGACGTCCCTCCCACCACCTCTGGGACCTGGTGAAAGGGAGTCCCCGAGAGTCCAGTGCAGAAGGCAGGGCAGACATCATGGAACAGCACTCACATTTTTCATTTCCAAACTACACCTAGCTCATAAAAAACCAGAGAATGTAATAAATTGTCCCCTGGAGGACATGGTTTTAATTAATTATTGGGTTATTCAAGGTGACTCATGTGTGAGACCCAATTTGCCCTCATAAACTGAATCTCACATAATCCATCCTGAGTAACCGGCTGCTTGTGATCCGCAGACACAGCTTGTATTTATCCTTTGAAAGTCTTGGGGGGAAATAGAAGTGTGACTTAACTTAGAGAGAGCTTACTCATTCCAGCAGCAGTGACGCCAAAAGAGAGAGAGAGAATGCCTGAGCGAGGGAGAACGAGTTTACATAGCTGGCTAAGGGGATTAAGACATTGAGTCTTGTTTTCTCGACTACTTATCTCATAGGATTTCTTTATTAGAAAATCTGGTGATGGGGCACCTGGGTGGCTCAGTCCGTTAAGCGTCTGACTTCAGCTCAGGTCACGATCTCGTGGTGCGTGGGTTCGAGCCCCGCTTCGGGCTCTGTACTGATGGCTCAGAGGTCATTTCGGGTTCTGTGTGTCTCCCACTCTCTTTGCCCATCCCTTGCCGGCAGTCTGTCTCTCTCAAAAATAAATAAACATTTTTAAAAGAAAAAAAAGAAAATCTGGTGAGATATATATATGTATATATATCGCGCATATATTTATATTCCTTATTCACTTCTTTTGCAATATCTGCAAGGGACACGCGTAGCCATCTCATTGCAGAAGAGAAATTTGTGCTGAATTTTGCTTCTGCTGACCTGGTGGCAGCAGTTCCTCTGGCCTCTGGGTCTTTATCATTCAAGATTCACGTCGGCCATACATCACAAAGGTCTCGGCTGTTCAGCGTGGAGTCTCTGCCTGGGATTTAAACTCCTTTCCAACTAACTTAAATGCTCTTTACTCCTTCGCCCCCCCCCCCATCTACAAAACAAGCTCCTTCCTCAAGGAGGGCAGGATCCCCATAGAGCCATTAGCATTGCAGGGATGGTTCCTGCAATCAGGGAATCTACATTTTTAAAACTTTTTTGGACTTGCTGGGGTTGGAAAGCTGAAGCTATTTCTTTAAAGAGAATCTGGGGGCGCCTGGGGTGGCTCATTCGGTGGAGCACTCGACTTCGGCTCGGGTCAGGATCTCAAAGGTTCGTGAGTTTGAGACCCACATCGGGCTCTCCACTGTCAGCGCGGAGCCCGCTCCGGATCCTCTGTCTCCCTCTCTCTCTCTGCCCCTCCCCCACTGGCGCACACACTCCGTCTGTCTGTCTGTCTGTCTCTCTCAAAAACAAATAAATATTGGGGCGCCTGGGTGGCTCAGTCGGTTAAGCATCCGACTTCAGCTCAGGTCACGATCTCGCGGCTTGTGGGTTCGAGCCCCGCACATCGGGCTCTGTGCTGCCAGCTCAGAGCCTGGAACCTGCTTCCGATTCTGTGTCTCCCTCTCTCTCTGTCCCTCCCCCACTCGTGCTCTGTCTCTGTCTCAAAAAATAAATATTAAAAACATTTTTTTAATCAATAAATACACATTAAAAAAAAGAGGATAAAAAAAGAGAATCTGGAAATACAGTGGCGGGGGGTGGGAGAGTGGGGGGGGAAGAGGCAGTCCAGGGACTCTTGGCCGTGACCCCTGTGGGCCAGGCTCCTTCTCCCTGACCAAGGCAGTGCAGAGTGGGGGGAAAATGTAAGAGAGGGGCAGGGATTCAAGCCAGCCAGCCAGAGTTCAACAATAGAAGGGGTGGGAGACACAGGCATTGTGTCTTGGGTTCCTGCCCCAGAGAAGAGTCTGGGTCTTTGAGGGGGGGAAAGGAAGGAGAGACTTGAGGACACTTTCTCTCAGTCTTTGGCCCCCAAGTTGAGTGCGGAAGGCCCTGCCAGGGGCCCTGGACTGAGCCAGTTCTGGGCTGAGAAAGCAACCGCCCCCCCCCCGCCCCGCCCCCAGCTTTTTTCTTCCCGGTTCTCTTTTCCCTCTTGCTTCCTTTAATTTCCTTCCTTGAGTTGGATGCCAGAATGTACGTATTTTTCAGTAAAAGGGAGACCGGATTCCAAAAACCCCTCAGCTCCCTCTGGCCCCCAGAAGTCTGCCCTAGCGGGTCCCTACAGGTCCCCCGCGTCCTTCCAAGTGGCAGGCAAAGTCCGCATCTCAGCTGGAGTCTTGGCCTGGACATTTTTTTTTCCCCATTCATGGCCAGGCCAACGCGGCTACAAACGGGAACAAAAGAAAATCGTCTTCCGTCTCTGGCTCGCTCGAGTTTTTCGCTTCAGGAGAAAAGAAATTTTGGGGTCATTTCAAAGTGTGGGGGGGTTTAATAAACGCAGGTGGTAGTGGGTTACCCTTCCCACGAAGACAAGCCCTACCCGCAAGCACCCCCCCTCCCCCCCCCCCCCCGCAAAAAGACAGAACCACAGACAGCAGCTGCGTCCTCACACACAGACGCCCTGACCCGGCATTTGAAGGAGCCAATTAACCAGGAACCATTTAATTCCCTCACCAGACCCGAGGGACTGAATCCAGAGGAACCCCACCCCCAGAGAAACGGATTCAGTCTATGACAGACAGAGAGAGGAAAAGATAGAAGCATATATGGGGGGCGGGGTGGGATGAACACTGACGTTTAAAAAATCAGGGAATTTCAGCGCACCCTGAGCAAAGGAACGTCCTAGCAAGCTGGACGAGAGGGCGGCAGGGGCTGGGATCGTCCAGCACCCACGTTGACACAGGTACACATCACCCAGTTCAGCACCCGCTAGGCTGGCTTTCTAGGATGCCAACATAGCCACCCAGTGCAGGAGCCAGGGAGTCATTGTTTGGCTTTTCTTTGACCAAACAATAATTGATCGGCTGGAATCTTCCCTTTACCTGAGTTGTTAACTCCTGCAGGGGAGTTGATCAGCACCCCCCCACCCGTCGCCCTTATCCAGGAGGAGACCCACCCCCACCCACCCCCATGGGGGGAAATCTCTCACCTTTACTGATTGAACATCCGAGAGAAAGTTCGTTGCCCATAAACCAAACCATCCAGAGTGATCCTGAGGTTTTATCAACTCTGATCGTGTGTCCAGAAGCAAGACCAGAGGCCCACCCACAATTTTAGAGTCCCCCAAAGCCGATGCGGTTTTGTTTTTATTTTTCGTATTAGTCTCATTATTGATCCTCTCTTTCTGTTTACTGTGACACAGCCCCAACCACATTTACCCAAAGAAAGCCGGAGCATTTGGGCAAATACTCAGATTCCAAGCTTCCCCCACCCCGCCCCCCTCCACCGCCACTGCTCCCAGTTTTAGCCACACCAGTCCAGTGGGGGAAGGGGGGGGAAGTGGAGGGGAAGGTGACAGAGGAAGAAGATTCCAAGGGCCCTGTTCAGCTGAGCCAATCTTCCTTCATTTAGCAGTTTCTTTGGAGGGAACGGACCGCGGAGAGCAGAATCCCCAGTAAGGGAGAGAAAGGAGGAAAGAGGAAATTGTTGGTTTGAGGGTAAGTCCAGTCCGTTTACAATTCCTGTAATGCTTGGGTCACTTCAGCCTCTGCTTTTTGAGATGACACCAGGAGCCAGGGAGGTCGGCCTGCTGGCTCTCAAGTCAGAGTCCTCCTCCCCAGGGCTCCTTGTCGGGACTCCTGGGGGTGGGATCTCTTTGTCCTCCAGTCCCTCCTCCCCCCCCCCCAGCCCTTATGTTCCTCACCCCCAACATGGCCCACCCTTACCTGTCTGTTCCCCTTCACCCAATGCATCTTCCAGACTTGCCAACGATCCCGCTGACCAAGAAACCCATCCCCAAGATCTCCTAACCCAATTCCAGCACATCTCTTTCAACTTCTGTGCCTCGGTTCCCCTCTATTTTTAGCGAGGGAGACCCGGAAGATAGCCGAGGCGTCGTCGGTCTGGGCAGGAAAGATGTGGGCCGAGTGGTGGGGAGGGGGTTTGACCCCAGGCCCGCGCACGGGGGTCGGAGTTGGTCGCTGGTCGCTCCAGGGACATGGAGAAGAAGAAAGGGCCCAGAGTCGTCCCCAACGGAAAAGGGTGGGAGCAGCGTACTCACAGGCGCCCCTCGCTCGCCCCACGTTTATCCGGGGGGCGGGGGTTCCCAGCTCCGCACAGGCAGCTTGAGAACCTCGGGCCCGCTGGCTTCCTCACCAAATCCTTGGAAAACCCGCACCGTCCCCCACCCTTTCCAATAAGGCGCGGGAACCGGCCCAACCCGGTGAGATTGCCCGAGGCGGGCCGCAGCGGGGGCCCGTCGGGGAGAGCTGGGCTCACCTCTCTCCTGGGGGGTCGGGGAGGGCGCAGAGGGGCGCGGAGCGGGGGCATCTCCCTAGGGGAAGCATTTCTTTCCGTCAGGGGTAGAGGCACGCTCTCCCTGCCCCGGCTCCTTTCGCAGACGTCCTGGGCCCCCTACCCCCCGTGGCCCAGCGGCCCAAGTGGCCGCCGCCGCAGCATCCCCGCGGCCCGGGAGGGGGACGGAAGGTGGGGAGATCTACAGAGCCACGCCGCCCCGGGAAAGTCGGGGAACCCCCCAACAGACACACACAGTGCCTGGGTTTCCACTTAAAAACCAACGGTTAGACTTTGGCTTCATTCTTGGTCTGAATGGCGCAAATGGTGTTTCCTTTCCCTTCTTCATTCGGAGGGCCTCCGCTGTGTAGACCTGGCCTGGGAGCGAAGAGTGAGTTCTTCTACACCCTGCACCCCCCGCCCCCCCACCGAATGCGTCTTTTAAGTCGCTGCTTTCGCATCGTCCTCGTTGCATTAAACTCTGCAAACTTGCTTCAGAAACAAATGACTTTGTTTTTATATTTTTGTAAGGAATTAAGTCAATGACCTGATTTTTGTCAGTTCTGCTTATCTGAGAAAAGTCCACCCTTTCTTTAGTGATTGCCAAGATTGAGTACACGAGACCTCACAAACAGAAGAGTAATTCGTTTTTTAGTTTTTCTATTTTCAAAATGTTTTCGTAATGAGCTTTTATTACCTGTGTAACTAAAAAGGAACACTATCGCAAATAATAATTTCCGGATTTTTGTCTATCTTTTTTTTTTTTTTCAATGGATAATGTTGGCTAAAGGAAAAATTCAGAAGTGACCAAAGGACGTTCGTTGAAAAGAAAAGTAGTTCTTTGTCCCGCTTCTTACCTCGGTTCCTTCCCAGAAGCAACCGCTGTGCGGAGTTTTCTGTACCCTTACAAATATAGCCTTTAACACAAAGGGCGGCAGCTGGTAAATACGCAAGGCTTGGTATTTTTGTCTTTTATTTTTTAATCATGTTGATAATGGTTCGGTATCTTTACTAACGCCTCCTTTTTAACGGCTCCACTTTATTGTATGGATGTGCCATAACTAGTTTAAGCAGGTGACTATTGACAGAGATTTAAATTGTTTCCAATGTCCCCTTCCCCTTTTTTTCTGCCGCTATATGAAATATACACCACCCCGTGTATCTACGCAAGTGTATCTGTAGGATATATTCTTGGAGACGGGTGGGATCAAAAGCCTTGTGCATTTTTAATGTGCTCTGAGTTTGAACTTATTTTCACAGTGTTACAAGCAATTTGCATGTCCTTTTCCAGAGAACTATCTTTTCCTGTCTCCCCCCTCCCCATTTTCTATTGCTCTTTGTTGATCTAGAGTCTTACTAATTTGTTTTTACGATACTTTATTACAATGTAAGATTCTGGTTTTGTTCTGTTGGTAGGGTTATAAATGTGACAGAGGATTTAAAGTTTTTCCATCTATAAGGTATCAGAGCGTTCCTGACATTTTTTTCCTGGAGATTCAGGACAGAATGGTGGGAATGGGGTGTTGATTTTGGACTATTGCCCACTTGGATTTCCTCTTGCAGAATTCCACCCGTATTGGAAAATGGAGGGAGATTTTTTTTTTTCTTAATCATTATCTCCTCTTCTTTGACTCTCCTTCAGATTAGAAGACACAGAAAAGTCCCAAGTTGGACAGTGATGGAAGGTTCAGCACTGCAGAACTGAGACCTCAGGCCCAGTGTCGCCGCAGCAGCCTCGCTCCCTCTAAGCCCAGGGCAACCCCCCACCCAGGTCTTCAGACTCTCACCCGACACTAGAATGTGGGGGTGGGGTCTAAGATATGGCTCCTCCAGGCACCTGGCAGATGGGCTTCTGGAAGTTCCACCCTTCCATGAGGGGTGATGATTTGCCTTCTCAGCCTTCAGTTTTCTGGGGAACTGAGAAAAAGCAGCCAGGGCACTTAGCCGCTCCCTCCCATGACCCAGTGGTCGCCACAAGCTTGTTATGACCCCGGAGAACACATGGGACAGCAAAGACTGGCTGGGGACAGGAGGGTCGGTGGGGCTGGAGTTGGGAGGGGTGAGGGAGGCGAGCGAGGAGGAGTCAGAGGGATCGGAGGGGCTGTAGAGACAGCTCTTTCAGCTACGGGGTCCCTGCAGTGAACTGACCAGCCTCCCCCTTCCCCCATTGTGCCGCACACAACTCGGCTGTCCCAGGCTCAGTCGCAGTCGTCCGGGAACCTTGGAGCGGTAGCCAGCTGGGGAAGGGGGAGGCGGCGGTGGGGGGGGGGTGTCACTGCTCAGCCTCGCACTCCCACCACTTCCAGGAATTTTTTGGAAGACAGAATGGTTTGCGTCCCTTTATGGTACCTAAGACAGCAGTCAAGAAACTGGGCAAAAAACCTAGCAGATCTTTAGAGGAAAGGTCAACAGAGAATTCAGACCCTGCAGAGTTGCGTGGATAGGAGCCAGGCGGGCGCAGCGAGGAGAGGATATTGCAAACATTTTCTGAGCGCCTACAGCATGCCAGGAACTTGCTAACAACTTCGGGGGTGCGGGGTCTCCAATCCAGATGCCTCAGGGCCGTGTTTAAGGTTTGACAATGAGATCTACGTTCCCCCAAGGTTTTGTTACTAAGTTTGATCCCCTCAGAATTGTTGGAAGTGACATCTAGAGTGGGCGTGTTAAACGTTGAAGGTTTTTAAGAACGTTATTATGGGATAATAACTTGTTATCTATTTCTTTTCTTTTCTTTTCTTTTTGTCAGAAGATCTCTCTCTGTCTCTCCGGAGAAGTCTAAGGGCTTTTATTACCTAATTTCTGGCCAAACGACATTTCACTCTTTGGTCCTACGACTGCATTATTTTAAGTTAGGAACTGTTGGGGCGCCTGGGTGGCTCAGTCGGTTAAGTGTCCGGCTTTGGCTCAGGTCGTGATCTCACGGTTGGAGAGTTTGAGCCCCGCGTCGGGCTCTGTGCTGACAGCTCGGAGCCTGGAGCCTGCTTCCAATTCTGTGTCTCCTTCTCTCTCTGCTCCTCCCCCACTTGTGTGTGCTCTCTGTCTCTCTCTCTCTCAAAAACAAATGTTAAAAAACTCAAGTTAGAAAATGTTCCAATGCATCCAAGTAATTGCTGGAATTGGTATCAACCTCGCACTTGGACTTAAGACCTCAGTTCCTGTGGAGAAAGGGAGGTGGCCCCTCCAGGAAGGGCGAGCTCCCATCCCCACCCCTCTGCCCTCTCCCGTGGATGCCACTTCCCCCACCCCACCCCCACCTGGCCTCTGTGACCAGAGCCTGTCTTCCAAGGGTCTTTTCCAGGAGCCTTCTCTTTCTTGGGAGAAGGGATGGGGAGAAGACAGCTAAGAAAGGATTTGAAGGCAGAAGCCATGTCGCCAGTGGCAGTGGCTGCTACGTGAAGGAGCAGCTTTCTAAGCCTGGCTCCCTCCACCCTGGACAGATGGTCTGCGGCCCTGGGGCGGGACCCACACTTTGTCCGTGCTCCCCCACACCGGGGGAAAACTACCATCCCGCTGCTTCCCAGCAACCGGTAGTTGGGGTGTAGACCCTGTCTCTGATCCGTCTGAGATCTCCTTTTTCGCGCGTGTGCGTGAAGTTTTTTTTAAAGGCAAAGGGAAACGGGAAACAGAACGTTATTCGGCAGGGCGGTCCCAACCCTTCGTCCCGGCCCCTCACATTCAGGGTTGAGCTGAAACTAAGTTTCAGTTTCTGAAATCGTTGTTGACATTCTCCGAGACATCAACTCCCCCTTTCTCTCTCTTGATTTTTACGGTTTCCTGGAAGTCTTCTAAGACAGGGGCCAAAGAGGCAAGAGGAGCTGTGGCGGAGTAGAGGGCGAGGGAACACTATTTTAGACCCACCGAGTGGCACAGAAAGTCGGCCCTTGGGCCAAAAGCCTGAGGATAGGGAGGAAGGGGATTGCGTGGCGGGGCGGGGAGGGGCCGGGGGGGGGGGTGGGGAAGGCCCGATGTGTGGTGTGTAGGATTCCTGGAGGAGCTACTGCCACACACCCAGGCGACCCCTGGGCCCGAGGTCGGAGAAAGGACAGGCAGAGAAGTCTAGAAAGGCAAAGAAGTTAACGATGTTTGGCCGTCTGGGGGCTTATCGGTGCGTCGGGGTCAGACGGGGGCCGGGGCTGCGCAGGTGAGGAGCCCCGCCCCCACGCTGGGGACCGCGTGGCGGCTGTGGTCCCGGCCTCCAGGTGGAAGGAAGGGGGGGGGGGTGGCGAGCTGGTGAAATATTAACCCCTTCTGGGTTCTGAAATGGGGACATCGGTCCTTGGAGGACGTGGAGAAAGGGGGGGGAGACGCTGCTCCCCTTTCTCCCCCGCATCCTGGGATTCAAATCCAAGCCTTTGAACCCCCAACCCGTGGCGCGTGGGAAGGTGCAAGTTCTCGGGTTTCCTCTGCCTCCCGGCTCCTCCTTCCCCAGAGTGAAGAGCCTTTCAGCCCGAGGCGGGGTGGGGGTGGGGGGCGCTGAGAGCAGAGACCTCTAGCCTTTCCGCAGGGGGCGCCTCGGTCAGGATCACCAAAGTCTTTTAGTGGATTGGGGGTGAGGTGGAGCGGATTATGGGCACCCCTTCTCCGCAGCCTTCGATCTCAATCGGGACGGGGACTGGGGGTGAGGGGCACCCAGCCCTCTCCGCCCCCCCCCCCGAGTTCTCCCGCGGGGTAGCGCGCCCCCCGGGGCGTAGCCGGCCCGAGGCGGGAGGAAGGGCAGGCCGCCGGAGGGATGCCCTCGGGGCTGGGGAGTCACGGAGGCATTTATGGGCCGGGCGGGGTGGCGGTTCCCAGCCTCGATCGCCTCACCCGCCGCCGCGCTCGCCGGGGACCGCTGGGTGGGGGCCGGGCCGGGGTGCCTCCCTGCGGTGAATCAGGCTTCTGACCTCAGCCCCTAGCCCGCCGCGCTCCGGAGGGTAAACATCCTCGGCACTTGGCAAACTGGTGGGACCAGAAAGGCGAGGGGATGGCCGGGAGAGGGAACGGGTTAGGAAAGAGGCCCAGAGACGGGCAGGTTCTGAAATCCTGTGTCCAGCCAGGAATCCAGGGATAGTCTTCCTGGGGGGGCGGGCGGCGGGGGGGGGGTGGTGCAGGGGGTGTCAGCTGAGCTGCCTCCTGGAGGCCGAAGAAGGCACATCCCGTGGGGCGATGTTTCTATCCTGCTGGATGAAGAATCCCTTCATTCAAACCTTGGGAATGCCACTTTGGAAGAGGTCCCAGACTTGGGGGGGGGGGGCAAAGGAAAGCAGGAAGGGGCTGAGAGGCGCCCACCCTGTTCCCATTCCCCCCAGGATCACTGGAAGAATACCCCTCTGAAGGGATACGGGGCATCTGTGAGCTGTTATGGATGGAAGCAGGGCAGGGTGCAAATGACATCCTCACTCCTTCGGGAGGGATGGGGGGGGGGTCACTAAACCTTAAGAACCGTGTGGTCGCCACAGCTCTCCTTTGTTAATGCTAAGACGGCGTGGAACAGGCCTGTGTAGGGCTCCCAATTCAAAGCCATCCTTAGGCGGGTAGAGAGGAGCTGTGGAGTCACACAGGTCCATCATAGACCTGGATCCCAGTGCCCACTGGCTTCAGGCCCCAGCAAGTGTCTCCCTCCCCCCCCCCCCCCCCCCCCGGGGAGCAAAGTCTCCTTGCCTGTAAAAGAGGGCTGATACTAACAGCTACAGAGTTGATGCTGGACTCAAGAAGTCATACTCAACTCTACTCCTTTGCCACAGCATCCCCCCCCCACTCCCGCTACCCACCCAAGGGGGGCGGCTCAGTTCCCTTGAGCTCCACACCAAGGAGTCCGATGGCTCTGAGAAGAGGGAGGTCTTAGCTACTAAAGTCCGGAGACACTCCGCAGCCTGTTTTCAGCACCCTGTTTCCTTTTAAAATGAAAGTAATTCAGGAGAGGGACTGGCTGAAAGCTCTTCCTGGGTTTAGGACAGCAGAAGACTTTTCTGGGAGCTGGTCTCCAAACGAGCTATGGCCTGGATGTGGTTGAACCCGCTCCTACCCTGTAAACCTGGGGTAACTGCCATTCTTACCCTGTCTTCCTCCGGGGGGGGGGGCCTTATGGGAACAGTGACAGAGTGGAGGTGACTGCACCGAATGCTCTGTTCCCCTGCGTGGTATTACATTGATCTCCACGCCGGAAACTAATTGCAAGGGTGCAGGTCAAGTTCAAGTAACTGTGGCCCTGGAAGGATCTCACTGAGGTTTCGAGTGGCCTTGGAGTCATGGCGGAGTTCAATCTTGCCTCCCACCCATATTGTTTCTAACATTACTCGGCTTCCCAGGGCTTGGTTTTCTCATCTGTAAAGGGGGATTGAACCCCCCACACAGGCACACATCACCACCAGCACCACCACCATCGGGTGGTTTGGGTATAATAAAGTTCCTAGAGCACTTGGCCCTTGTGCCTGACACCTGGTCCGCACTAAATAAACAGCAGGGACGTAGATTCCTAAGTAGATACCGGAGGAAGGAAGCTGACTGCACGCCCCCCTGCGGGAGGCTTTACCCCTGCGGCGTTGGCGTTGGGGTATCTGAGCGGGAGACGCTGGGTTGCCCACAGCCTGTAGAGCAGCGAGGGGAAGGCGCAGGTCCCCCAACCCCCGTCCTACTTCTTCCAGACTGGAGCGGATCCTCCTGGGACCCCGCTGGGACGAAGGTCGGCTTCCCTTTGGGTGGACGGACGGCCGAGCCGGGTCTCTGGTCCTGGCGCCCGAGCCGGGATGCGCTCGGTAGGGCAGCGCGCGGAGGCGCAGCGGCGTCGGGGTGGGCGGGGGGGGGGGGGGGGGACAGGCAAGGAGCAACGGTCCCCCCGGGGTTTCTCCCCAACCAAGAGCGCGGGGCTCAGCGCCCGGGATCTGCCGAACTCCTCCGGTCGCTTGGAGCACGAAGGCGGACCTGGCTCCTGGGTGAGCGAGGTTTTCCTCTGCGTGCGTCCTCAACTCCAAGTTCGTGCAGATTCACCGGGACGCGCCTTTTCCGCGCTCACCTCCAACAGGAACCTCTAAACCAGCTGCGCATAGGCCTCTCGCGCTCTCTCTCTCTCTCTCTCTCTCTCTCTCTCTCTCTCCCCAGGGGATCCCCAACCCCACCCTGCTCGCTAAGCCCCCCTCTCCGGAGATGGGAAATGGAGGCCATGCTCCAGTCACGCCCTCCACCTCCACTTCGCCAGGCCCCTTCTGGTGCACATTTCCCTGCAGGGCCCCCAGATGCGGGGCAATTGACAATGCCAGGGAAAGAGGACCCGTTGTGGGTGTGAGACTAATGAAAGATTCCTTTTTCTTTCTCCTATCTTGCCCTCCCCTCAGACAGGCACTTTGGAAAATAATCCGGAATGTTCGAAGAATCAGGAAATTTGCTGAGGCATGGAGACCCAGAAGGGAACAAGCAATCCAACAGCTGGCTTTTTTTTTTTTTTTCCCCTTTCCATAGGAGCCCAGTCCCTCCATCAGATATGAATACAAATATTGTGCATCTTTCCGTGAAATATAAATTTCCCAGCCAGGCTGCAAGGAATATGAATTTTTATAGGTACACTGAGCCCTAAAACCACCCACAGGCCATAAGGGGGTCTATTCAGGCTACCTCCAAATACAACAAAATTACAACATGGAAACCAGAGATCTTCATTCAGATCTTTTATGTTTAAATACAGAGGGGAAGGGGCGCCGGGGTGGCCCGGTCGGTTGAGGGTCCGACTTCGGCTCAGGTCATGGTCTCAGGGTTCACGGGTTCGAGCCCCGCGTCGGGCTCTGTGCTGACAGCTCGGAGCCTGGAGCCTGCTTCGGATTCTGTGTCTCCCTCTCTCTCTGCCCCTCCCCTGCTCACACCCTGTCTCTCTCTCTCCCTCTCAAAAATAAACATTAAAAAAAATTTTTTTTTAAATAAAGAAGGGAAAAACACTTTTGAAGTATCCAAATAATTGGAAATATTCATAAATATATTCATTTCCCCAGGCCTCTGTTTGGTTGGTGGGAGTGGCAGACAGAATCAGGGATGTCAACTAGCTATTTTTCTGGTCTGAAAAACAAAATATCCTCCCCCCCCCACACACACACATACACACCTCCTTTGAGCCTCTGCTTCTCAGCTAGAAAATGGAAAGAACTCAAGTCCCGTTTCGACTGTGGGAATTGATATCGAGGGGTTCCGGGTGGAAAGGTGGGAGCACAGAGGAAATGGGAAATGCAACAGATGCATTGTCAGAGGCCCGGAGCCCAAGTCCTGGCTCTGTGCCTTTGATGGCTCCTGGCCTCAGTGTTCTCATCTGCGAGATGGGGATACTACTGATCGCACAGGACCTCTGTGAAGGCTGTACAAAAGAATACACGTGAAAAGCTTTATCATTATCAGACTTTTCTTGGCCTCTCCCAAGTTGAAAGGGGATCACGGCAAGGAAAACGAGGATCCAGCTTGGGCCCTCACCCAGAGATGGTATGAACGTCCGCAAGGCTACTTGATGTCCTGACACGTGACCCTGCTGGCTCCGTCTCGCCTTCGGCCAGATCCCAGGGGAAGCGAGAGTCCGTCGCGGCAGGCCTGCCTCAGCCCCTGTTTGCTTTGGCCAGGTCGTGATGGCCCTGCTGGGTTTGCCAACAGGATCTGGGTGTTTGCTCTCCCGCCTGGCATGACTGCTGAGGCAGCTGGCATTCTGTTCCCAATTACCCCGCTAACCAGTGTTGCTCACGGCAAGCGGGATCTGTCTCAGCATTGCCTGCCTGACTTCCTGCCGCTTCCACTCCCCGCTTTGCAGATGGATGGGGGGGCCCTTCTCATTCCTAAGACTCCTAGACTTGGGAAAGCAGGATGGTGGAGAGACGGCATAGTCTTACGCCCCCCTTTTTTTTAAGTTTATTTTTTAAACTTTAAAGTATATTTGAGAGAGTGAGCAAACAGGGGAGGGGGAGAGGGAGAGGGAGGGAGAGAGAATCCCAAGCTGGCTCCACGCTCCACGCTGAGCGAGACACGGGGCTCGATCTGACGAGCCCCACAGTCTTTCCTTTACAATGGTTGTCTGGTGGGGGGGTGCCTGAGATGGCTCAGTCAGTGAAGCATCTGACTCTTGATTTCTGCTCACGTCATGATCTCAGGGTTTGTGAGTTCAAGCCCCACGTCAGGCTGTTGCAGAGCCTGCTTGGGATTTCCTCTCCCTCTCTCTCTACCCCTCCCCTGCTTGCTCACACATACACTCTCTCTCTAGCGCTCTCTCTCTCTCTCTCTTTCTCTCTCAAAAATAATAAAATAAAGGGCACCTGAGTGGCTCAGTCGGTTGAGTGTCCAATTCTTGATCTTGGCTCAAGTCACGATCTAATGGTTTGTGAGTTCAAGCCCCGCATCCGGCTCTGTGCTGACAGTGTGGAGCCTGCTTGGAATTCTTTCTCCCTCTCTCTCTGCCCCTACGCTACTCGTGCCCTCTCTCACTCTCTCTCAAAATAAATAAACTAAGAAAATACAATACAATAAAAACTTCAAATGGCGGCCCAGGAAGTACATTCTCAAGGATTGAGAGGAAATCAGGAAGTAAGCCAGGAAAAGAAATCAGGGGCACCTCGGTGGCTCAGTCGGTGAAATGTCTGACTTCGGCTCAGGTCATGGTCTCTGGGTTCATGGGTTCAAGGCCTGCATTGGGCTCTGTGCTGACAGCTCAGAGCCTGGAGCCTGCTTCCGATTCTGTGTCTCCCTCTCTCTCTGTCCTCCCCCGCTCATGCTCTGTTTCTCTCTCTGTCTTAAAAATAAACATTATAAAAAGAAAGAAAGAAAGAAAGGACTTGTTTTGCTTCTCCCCATTCCTTTCCTCGTGTTCTCTGAGGATAGTAGACGGTTCCAGAGTAAAGAGGAAGGGGGACCCTTGCTGAAGGTCACCAGTCAGAGCGTCTGGAGAGTAGCGTCGGATAGCAAGTGGGTAGCAAGTACCTGATGGGGAGAACATCTGCTCAGAGCAGTCCCGATCCTCCCACCGCAAGGCAGCTCCTGGAGCCTCCAGCCACCTCCCCAGCCCGCAGGGCGCACGCAGGAGTCACAAAATAGCCTGGCCGCGGCGCACTGCCTGCTTGGCTTTCCCAGGCTGCTGGTTAATAACGTAGAGTCATGGCTGAAGAATGCAAAATAATGGAAAGCAATGCTTCGTAAATTGCAGTTCCACGGGCTTCATTGCCTTCCTAACAATTTGCAAAACCCATTTCGTTGCTTTTTTCGATTCCTTGAATTGAAATGCCGCTGTGTGCTGTAATTAAACTAAGCGACATGCCAGCTGTAAAGACAAGGGTTGTGAATGATTACATTCGGCTCGTGTAATCATCCAGTGCGGGGGTGGGGAGGACGCTTGAGCCAGCTGCCAATCGGCCTGACTTCCAGTCCCTGCTGGGGTGGATGGAGAACTGGAATCTACGGGAGAGGTTTCCCCGCCTGGCCTGTTGGAGGTGGGCTAGGGGCTGTCCAGTGTGGGGTGAGCCAGAGAAGTGGTTCCCAAACACGGCGATGCACTAGAGCCCTCCGAGGGAGTTCTCTAATCCAGGTCAACACCCTCCAGGTCAACTGACTACTCTGGTTTTCGGGGGGGGGGGGGTGGGAGCACACATATTTTGAAGCTGCCCCGGTGGTTTCTGAGCCTGGACAAGCTGCCCAGTCCAAGATGTCTATTTAAAAAAAAAAAAAATTTTTTTTAATGTTTATTTTTGAGAGACAGAGTGCAAGCGGAGGGGGGAGAGAGAGAGAGGGAGACAAAGAATCTGAAGCAGGCTCCAGGCTCCGAGCGGTCAGCACAGAGCTGGACGCGGGGCTCGAACTCGTGAACCGTGAGATCATGACCTGAGCTGAGGTCGGACCCTTAACCGACTGAGCCACCCAGGTGGCCCTACCCAGGATAACATTTTAGACCCTCAATATTCACCCATTCGGCAAATATTTACTGAATTTTTAGTATGTCCTAGGCACTAGGCTAAAAGTATAAAGATGTAAAGACATGTAATCCCTTGGCGAGACAGCCATGGACACAAGTTCACTATCATGAGGAGAGTGATGCTAGTGATGGAAACAAGAGCCCCTGGATCTCCAACCTGGTCTCATAAACGATCTTTCCATTGTCACCTCCCACTTTCCCTTTCTGATGCAGCCAGATTGAACTAGACTTTCTTTTTTTTTTTAATTTTTGTTTAACGTTTATTTTTGAGACAGAGAGAGACAGAGCATGAACAGGGGAAGGGCAGAGAGAGAAGGAGACACAGAATCTGAAACAGGCTCCAGGCTCTAAGCTGTCAGCCCAGAGCCCAACGCGGGGCTCAAACTCACGGACCGCGAGATCATGACCTGAGCCGAAGTCAGACGCTCAACCGACTGAGCCACCCAGGCGCCCCTAGACTTTACTTCTTGACCACGTTCGGGGGTGTTTTTATTTTCTTCCACACTGCTGTGCCTCAGTACCACACCTCATCTCCCCCTTTTTTTTCTTTACATTTATTTTTCAGAAACAGAGTGAGACAAAGCATGAGCGGGGGAGGGGCAGAGAGAGAAGGAGACACAGAATCTGAAGCAGGCGCCAGGCTCTGAGCAAGCGGTCAGCACAGAGCCTGATGCGGGGCTCGAACCCACGAACTGTGAGATCATGACCTGAGCTGAAGTTGGACGCTCAACCGACTGAGCCACCTGGGCGCCCCTCAGCTCCACTTTTAAAAATCATATTTATCTCCCCCCCCCCCTTAATTTTTTTCCCCTTGATTTTAAGTAGGCTCCACACTCACCGTGGGGCTTGAACTCACGACCCTGAGATGAAGAGTCGCATACTCTACCGACTGAGCCAGCCAGGCGCCCCAAAAACATCTTCATCTTTTCCTGCCATTTCAAATATCACCTCTTCCAAAGAAGGGGACTTGATCCTCCCTGCTGGGTGGGAGGGCATTTCCCCCTCTCATCTAATGACACTCTTTATTAGTGGCACTGAAGTCAGGCTAGCTATCTGGGGGCTTGTCTTCTTCCACTGCACACTCCACGGGGGCAACGTCTGCCACCAGCATTTTTTTTGTCCCCCACGAGCATTTGGCGGACGGCTGCTCGGCGGGGGCCCTATGGGTGAACCGGCAGGAGTGGGTGGGGCCTGCCATTTTGCCTTCTCTTTGGATAACCCAGAGCTGTTGAAGTCTCTTAAGCAGGACTGGCTACATAACGTGGTGGGTGCAAAATGAAAATGCGGGCCTCCTTGTTCAAAAATATTCAGGGGCAGGGGCGCCTGGGTGGCGCAGTCGGTTAAGCGTCCGACTTCAGCCAGGTCACGATCTCGCGGTCCGTGAGTTCGAGCCCCGCGTCAGGCTCTGGGCTGATGGCTCAGAGCCTGGAGCCTGTTTCGGATTCTGTGTCTCCCTCTCTCTCTGCCCCTCCCCCGTTCATGCTCTGTCTCTCTCTGTCCCAAAAATAAAATAAAATAAAATAAAATAAAATAAAATAAAATAAAAATATTCAGGGGCGTCTGGGTGGCTCCGGCGGTTAAGCGGCCAGCTCTTGATTTCAGCTCAGATCACAATCTCACGGGTCATGAGTTTGACCCCCGCATTAGGCTCTGCATTGTTAGTGCGGAGCCTGTCTGAGGTTCTCTGTCTACCTCTCTCTCTGCCTCTCCCCTGCTCACTCTCTCTCTCTCTCAAAATAAATAAACATTTTTTAAAAATAGAATTTCAAGGGGTGCCTGGGTGGCTCAGTCGGTTAAGTGTCCAACTTCGGCTCAGGTCACGATCTCGCGGTCCGTGAGTTCGAGCCCCGCATCGGGCTCTGGGCTGATGGCTCGGAGCCTGGAACCTGCTTCCGATTCTGTGTCTCCCTCTCTCTCTGCCCCTCCCCGTTCATGCTCTGTCTCTCTCTGTCTCAAAAATAAATAAACGTTAAAAAAATTAAAAAAAAATAGAATTTCAAGAGGGTGACAACAGAGCATCTAACCAAGTGCAAGGCCACGTGAGACAACACAGACTGCACGCCCATGAAGCTGAGCCCGTTTCTGGGATCAAAGGTGCGGGCACCAAATCGTCCCCTAGAAAGACAAATCGTTCTGACTTCACCTCCTTAAAAGGCTTCTTTTTTATCAGCTCAGGAACCTTGACTGGCTGGGGCTGGTGACTAGGGAGAAAAGGGGAGAGATTGTAGACGTTCCAGAAAGCCCTATCTCAGCAAGGCTTACATCTTTTGTGTGGGCCAGGCTATGATCCGTATAGCCTGAAAATTGACAATGGAAAAATTGGCCTTGAGCCTGTCTACTTGGAGGGTCCTCAATGGGATTGGGGAAGGGCGGGCCAAGGGGGTTTAATCTTTTTTTCTTTTTTAAAAAAAAAAATTTTTTTTTTCAACGTTTATTTATTTTGGGGACAGAGAGAGACAGAGCATGAACGGGGGAGGGGCAGAGAGAGAAGGAGACACAGAATCGGAAACAGGCTCCAGGCTCTGAGCCATCAGCCCAGAGCCTGACGCGGGGCTCGAACTCACGGACCGCGAGATCGTGACCTGGCTGAAGTCGGACGCTTAACCGACTGCGCCACCCAGGCGCCCCTAATCTTTTTTTCAATAATCTCTGTGCCCAATGTGGGGCTCAAACTCACAACCCCGGCATCAAGAGTCGCATGCTCTTCTGAGTGAGCCCGCCAGGCGCCTAGGCGGGGATGAAGGTGTTGTGTATGTGTGTCCTTCACAGCCGGACCCAAATGGCTTCTCCATTCACTCCTTTGGGTAACTGAGTGAGGAGAGCTGTGTGCGCTTCAAGTATCCCAGAACCCCCTGGCATCCTTGAGGCCAGAAATTCGTGCCAGTAGGAATTCATAAAGCAAAGCCGCATCAACATTGGGAGGCAGGTTCTTGACTTGGGACCTCACCCTTCTCCCACCGTTGCCCCAACCCCCCACCCCCGCCCCGCCTCCAAAGGTCCTCATTCCTGGGCTCTCACTCAGGAAGAACAAGAGGGGCAAAATCTCGGATCACATTCCTGGAGAGGGTAGAGAATGAACCGGCAGAATGAAATGTTACACCCGGAGTCTAGCCAGAACTGATGCTGGACAGGCACACGGCAGACACCGTGCCCCCCCCCCCCCACTGCGCAAAGGGCCACCTTGGGCACGAGCCTCCCAGCAAGGAGGGCGGGGCCTACCATTCGTCCAAAGAGATTCTTCAAAGGCTCCTGATGCATTTTCAGTGAATTTGGAGCTTTCTTACCAAGGAGTTGCTTGCGGGAACGATCTCTCCCCCTTCCCCCTTCCCCCTTCCCATCCCCCCTCTGGATCAGGCTCACCACCCTGGCATTGAGCGTGGCAATTTATTAATGTACACTTGAGGGGAAGATGCATCATTTCTGCAGGTTGACGGAAGAAACATTGCACGCTGGGCACTCTCGCCTCACTTCTTTCTCCGTCAGCAGGATCGATGTGGGCCGGTGAGGGAGGTGGCACAAAGGTGTTTGGGCACAGAGGTGGCTGGGGTGGGAGGAGGTCTGGTCTCAGGGCTCAGAATTCTCCATTCAGGGCTCAGAATTCTCCATTCACGCCTGGCCCTTTCTCTGTCTTTTCTCTTCGAGGTTGAAAGCCAACTGACACAGGCCTGTTGGTGGACTGGGGGCTTTGCATCCCTGGAAGCTTTGAGTCCTTCCCTGAAACATGCCAACCTTCACACTGCTCTACCTGGGGGGGGGGGGGGAGTGTTCTGGATGACGATGCCATCTGAGGGACCCGTAGGAATGCCACTGGTGGGGCAGCTGGGGTGGATCCTGGGGCAGCTCCAATACTCATAAGTCACGGTCCTTCAGCACCGGAAGCTAACTGGGAGGGCACAAAAGGCAAGGCTGTTGGCCCAGTGATGTTAATGGGAGGCAGTTGTAAGACCAGGATATCTAGATGAGGAAATAAAACTTTCCGTTGATCCTATGGACGTTGTAGACACTTTAAGAAAAGATAAATCATTTCCTGGGAATACGACGTGGAAAGGGAAACAATGGCAGAGATCCGGTCTGATTCTGAAAAAAAAAAAAAAAAAAAAAAAAAAAAGATATATATATATTTCCTTTGACTTTTTTTTTTTTGAGACAGAAAGTGAGCAGGGGAGGGGAGAGAGAGAGACAGACACAGAATCGGAAACGGGCTCCAGGCTCTGAGCTGTCAGCACAGAGCCCGACGTGGGGCTCGAACTCACGGATCGTGAGATCATGACCTGAGCCGAAGTCAGACGCTCAACCGACTGAGCCACCCAGGCATCCCTATGTATTTCCTTTAAAATGGCCTCTAGGGGCGCCTGGGTGGCGCAGTCGGTTAGGCGTCCGACTTCAGCCAGGTCACGATCTCGCGGTCCGTGAGTTCGAGCCCCGCGTCGGGCTCTGGGCTGATGCCTCGGAGCCTGGAGCCTGTTTCCGATTCTGTGTCTCCCTCTCTCTCTGCCCCTCCCCCGTTCATGCTCTGTCTCTCTCTGTCCCAAAAAAATAAAAAATAAAAAAAAAGTTGAAAAAAAATAAATAAAAAATAAAACGGCCTCTAAAATATTCAAGTCAATTAACTCATCATCACCACGCCTACCCAGTAGCAGGTGATTCACAGCCACAGTCACCAGAAACTCATTTCACCTGCACAACATTAAGCGTCCTGACAGCCCCACACATTTGATACGGGTCATTAAAGAGCAGCCGACGTGGCCGGTCAGAGAGACCGGTGGCTAAGCGCCCAGGCATGGGAGGTCTGAGTGCCCTTGTGTAAGTTATTTAACCTCGCTGAACCTTGGCTTTCTCCTGTGAGAAAAGAGAGCCACGATGGTACTCACCACGGAGAGTTGCTTTGGCGACTGAGAAAATGTTTGCAAAGCGGTTAGTAATCAGAGGCACGTGTGTCTTGGGCCTCGTCCCCATCAGCACGGTGTCATCATCATCATCCTACTCATGTCACCATCGTCGCTGCAGCTACCATTTATTCAGCGGGGTGCCAGGCACCCCAGGCTAGCAAGCTCTTAATCATCTTTTTATTTTTTTATTTTTTTTCTTAACGTTTTATTTATTTTTGAGACAGGGAGAGACAGAGCATGAACGGGGGAGGGTCAGAGAGAGGGAGACACCGAATCTGAAACAGGCTCCAGGCTCTGAGCTGTCAGCCTAGAGCCCGATGCGGGGCTCGAACTCACGGACCGCGAGATCATGACCTGAGCGGAAGTCGGACGCTCAACCGACTGAGCCACCCAGGCGCCCCGCTCTTAATCATCTTAAAATCTACACAAGGGGCTACATGTCTCCCAAAAACTCAACGGTTGACACCTCTGAAGGCCTCGACTCAGCGACCCATCCACCGTGAAAGTGGCTCCAGAGGCAGGATGATGAGATTATAGTGATTTAAGTAGAAACACGGCAGGGCTCCTTTCTTCCCATGGGTCAAGATGGGCTCTACGTTCACAGCAGAGCGGTAGAGAGGAAGAAACACGGGGTTATTTGTCCAGAACCCATCACTTGTGTGAGGCTGGGCGAGTCGTCTAATGTCCCCAAACCTTGATTCTCTTCATCTGCAAGTTGAGGACAAAGTAATGATGTCTTCGTGCCAACCTCGCAGCATGTGACCTGAGGATCACGTGAGATATGGTGCATCGCCTTGACGTGTGGAAGGTATGACACTGACCAAAGAAAGCCCCAGAACTCGGACCTCTGCTCTAGTACGTATGTCTTTTATCACTCCGGCCATCCACCTGCCCATCCGACATTCCAGAAATACGTACCTGTGGTGCCCGCCAATCAGCAAGCACTCGAAGGGAATATGGGCGGACCTACCTAGTTCCGCTCACATCCTCTTGGGCCCGCGATTGGGCAGTGACTGTACGCTTCCCCCGTGGCTTCGGCCAGGCCTCGGATCCAGTCGGGCTGGGGTGGCGACCACCAGCAGATCCTTCAGAGAAACATTGTAGCTCGGACGATGGTGCAGGAGGACAAGGGAGGACACGTGCAGCCGCCTCTTCCTGCCAGAGCTTTGGCCGCCCCAGCAGCACTCCCAGGGCAGGGAGTGGTTTTCTGGAAAGGCAAAGTCATTGGCATCATCAACGTGTGCCGCTGGACTCGGCACACCTCCCACTAGGGTCCCCCGGCCTCAAACCGCCTGAGGTTCCTCAATCCGAATCAGCCACTGCTCCTCTCCTCCAAGTAGTTTCTCTTCCTGTTGCCAGACTGAATGCCCCTCACCCAATACCCTGTGACTCGGCTGGATGCAACTCATTTGAATGAGAAGCAGGAAATTGAACAGGGTACTTGTCAAAAGCATTCTATTGGGGGGCGGGGAGGGGGGAGCGGGGCACCTGGGTGGCTCAGTGGGTTGAGCATCCGGCTTCAGCTCAGGTCATGAGCTCTCGGTTCAAGAGTTCGAGCCCCTCATCGAGCTCATTGCTGTCAGCCCAGACAGATCCTTGGTCTCCCTCTCTCTCTGCCCCTCCCCCACTTGCTCTCTCTCTCTCTCTCTCTCTCTCTCTCTCTCTCTCAAAAATAAATAAGACATTAAAAGGAGAAAAAAAGATCCCAGGGCACTGGGTGGCTCAGTCGGTTAAGCATCAGACTCTTGATTTCAGCTCAGGTCATGATCTCACAGTTCATGGGGGTCTCTCTCTCTCTTCTCTCTCTTCCCTCCTCCGCTCGCATTCTCCCTCCCTCTCTGTCCCTCTCTCAAAATAAATAAATGAACATTTAAAAGAAAAATTCTTTTTTTTTTTTTTTTTGCCTTTTTTTGTGTTTCTGGTAAGACTAGAGACTCCTTAAGGACATGGCTTATGTCTCCACCATCAGGCTGGGGTCTCCCATCTGCCTGAGGGCAGGGGCTGCATCCCCCACCCCAGAATGGCCACTCCTCAAAGATGAGGACTGGTTCCCTTGGTGGCTCCACCCCCTAGGCACATGCCATGCGCGCTGGCACTCACGTGACTTGTTACTCAGCACCAGCTTTGGGTTGTCGGGAGCTGGGAACAGGGAGAGCTTCTCCCTCAGGGGAACCTTGGTGAATAGCTCAGACATCAGACTCTGCTTCCTCGCGTCACTCTTCGGCGAAGCCCAGCTCTGGGTCAGATGTCCTAAGAAGCTCTGGGAATTTGTCGGCAGAGAAATTTTCGAGATTTTCCCCTGGAGGAGGTGCTGGGAGATGTGGTGCTGCCTGTATTTCAAGGAGACCGTCTTGGGGCTACTGTACTCAGAGCTGGTTTTCACGGTCATGCTAGGCAGAGACTCTGGGGAGTCTGAGTCCTGGGCGGTGGAATCTGGGGAGGTTTCCACTGAGGTTAAGGGCTGGAAGAGAAAATAGCCCGAAATGAGACTGTTGAAGCCTAGGGCTCCTTCCTATGCCTTCTGGATTCCAACAAAGTAAGCCAAGCTCATCAGCAGCAAGAAAGATTAAGTCAAATGGTTTCCTCACCAGGAATTGGTTAAACAAACATTAGGGCAGAGGATCGGGGAGGGAGGGGTGTCCACAGAACTTTCTTTGTTGTTGTTGTTTTTAATACACGAGAGATTTTAAACACTCGAGATTGCTCATCCGAAAAATAGGTATTCAGGGACACTCAGGCACTGCCGATGAGAAGGTAGACTGGTACGGCCATTTTGGTGAACCATCTAGAAACAGTTAATAAGGTTGCAAATGCACTACGACTCAGCATTTCTGCTTCTAGGTATACATACCGAATGAGTTATTAGATAACTCCTTTTCAAAAAAAAGTGTATACGCCAATGTTCCCAGCAACATTATTCACAATAGCCAAAAGATGGACATAACCCGTTTGTCCACCAACAGAGGGAAGAAGAAACAGAATGTGGCCCATGCATCCAATGGAATACTATTCGGCCTTAAAAAGGAAAGAAATTCTGATATATGTTGCAACATGCGCGGACTTTGAAAATGTGATGCTAAGTAAAATAAGCCCAACACAACAGTATAAACGTTGTATGATTCTTCTTCTCTGAGGTACCTCGAGTGGTCACAGAGGCAGTAAAATAGAGAGGAATGAAACAAGGCAGAAGAAACATTTGAAGAACTAGTAGCCATAAACTTCTCGAACCTGGTGAAAGAGCAATTTACAAGACCAATAAGCTCAAGACTCCTAAGCAGAACGAATACGAATAAAATGGCACCCAGATGGGGGGGCGCCTGGCTGGCTCAGTCAGAAGAGCACGCGACTCTTGATCTCGAGGTTGTGAGTTCAAGCCCCATACTGGGGGTGGAGATTTCTTTAAAAAAAAAAAAGAAACTCTTCCAAAAGGAAATGATACCCATAGACATCACAGTCAAAGAGCTGAAATCTGGAGATAAAGGGAACAGCCAGAGAAAAATGTATATACGTTATATACAGCAGACAATATTATGGATATACATATGTATGGATATACATATGTATATACATTATATACAGCAGACAATATTATGGATACCGTTGACGTCTCATTAAAAAAAGAAAAAGAGGGGGCGCCTGGGTGGCGCAGTCGGTTAAGCCTCCGACTTCAGCTCAGGTCACGATCTCACGGTCCGTGAGTTCGAGCCCCGCGTCGGGCTCTGGGCTGATGGCTCGGAGCCTGGAGCCTGTTTCCGATTCTGTGTCTCCCTCTCTCTGCCCCTCCCCCGTTCATGCTCTGTCTCTCTCTGTCCCAAAAATAAATAAACGTTGAAAAAAAAAATTATTTTTAAAAGAAAAAGAAGATGGGAAGATAATGGAACTTTGTTTTTTAAGTCTTTCCTCTTAATTCTTTTAAATATTATGACTGTTTAAAGCAAAATTTAGGGGCGCTTGGCTGGCTCAGTCAGTGGAGCATGGAACCCTTTTTTTTTTTAATTTTTGAACGTTTATTTATTTAAAAAAAATTTTTTTAATGTTTATTTATTTTTGAGACAGAGAGAGAGAAAGCATGAACGGGGAGGGTGGGGTCAGAGAGAGAGGGAGACAGAATCTGAAACAGGCTCCAGGCTCTGAGCGGTCAGCACAGAGCCCGACGCGGGGCTCAAACTCACGGACCGCGAGATCATGACCTGAGCCGAAGTCGGCTGCCTAACCGACTGAGCCACCCAGGAGCCCCTAAACGTTTATTTTTTAGTGAGAGACACAGAGAATGAGCAGGGGAGGGGTAGTGAGATGGGGAGACACAGAATCTGAAGCAGGCTCCAGGTTCTGAGCTGTCAGCTCAGAGCCCAATGCAGGGCTCGAACTCACAAACCATGAGATCATGACCTGAGGTGAAGTCAGACACTTAACCAACTGAGCCACCCAGGTGATCGGAGCATGGAACTCTTAATCTCAGGGTTGAGTTCGAGCCCCACAGTGGGGGTAGGGATTACTTAAAAATAAAGTTTAGGGGCACCTGGGTGGCTCAGTCAGTTAAGCATCTGACTTCGGCTCAGGTCATGATCTCGCGGTTTGTGAGTTTGAGCCCCGCATCGGGCTCTGTGCTGACAGCTCAGAGCCTGGAGCCTGCTTCGGATTCTGTGTCTCCCTCTCTCTCTGCCCCTCCACTGCTCACATTGTCTTTCTCTCTCTCTCTCTCTCTCTCTCTCTCTCTCTCTCTCTCTCTCTCAAAAATAAGCAAAAACATAAAAAAAGTAAATAAACATTAAAAAATAATAAAATAATAATAAAAATTTAATTAAAAAAGTAAAGCTAAAAAAACCAAAATTTATAACACTGTGTTGTGGGATTTATAATGTACATTAGCACAAAAGAGGGAATACTTTTCCTATATTCAGAATGAAATCCATCGCCTCTTAAGTAGATTCTGACAGGCTGGAGATGCATTTTGCAATCCTTAGAACAACCACTAAAAAAATGCAAAAATTATCACTAACTAACTAAATGAATGAATTAAAACTAACAAATATTCAGGGTTTTAATTTTAATTTTTTTTTTTTTGGATGTTTCTTTTTGAGAGGGAGAGAGACAGAGCACAAGCTGGGGAGGGGCAGAGTGAGAATGAGACACAGAATCCAAAGCAGCCTCCAGGCTCTGAGCAGTCAGCACAGAGCCCGACGCGGGGCTCGAACTCACAAACCGCGAGATCATGACCTGAGCGGAAGTCGGATGCTTAACCGACTGAGCCACCCAGGCACCCCATAAATATTCAGTTTTTTAAAGAAAACCTTTATTTGTTTTAAGTTCATTTGTTTTCGAGAGAGAGAGAAAGCATGATGGAGCAGCAGAGAGAGAGGGGGACAGAGAGAGAGAGAGAGAGAGAGGGAGAATCCCAAGCAGGCTCCATGCTGTCAGCACAGAGCTTGACACAGGGCTCCAACTCACAAACCATGAGATCACGACCTGAGCCAAAACCAAGAGTAGGATGTCCAACTGAGTCACCCAGGCAGCCCACAAAAATTCAATTTTCGACTAGCCCAAAAGAAAGCAGAAAAGGAGGAACACAAGGAAAAAAAGCAAAAACAGAAGAGATGAATAGAAAACAAACAACAAAATTTCAGCTGTAAATTCAATGGTATTAATAGCTGCATTAAATGACAATGGAGTAAATGCCCTAATTAGAAAGCAGAGGTTATTATACTGGATAAAAAAAAAATGCGATCCGGGGCGCCTGGGTAGCTCACTCAGTTAAACGTCTGACTTCAGCTCAGGTCATGATCTCATGGTCCGTGAGTTCGAGCCCAGCACAGGGCTCTGTACTTACAGCTCAGACCCTGCTTCAGATTCTGTCTCCCTCTCTCTCTCTCCCCCTCCCCCACTCACACTATGTCTCTGTCTCTGGAAAATGAATAAACCTTAAAAAATTTAAAAAAGCAAGATCCACTTATGTCTGCCTATAAGAGATCCTCTTTAAATATAATGAGAAAAAAATGTTGAAAATAAAAGATATACCATGCAAATACTAACCATAATCAGCTGAAGTGGTTATATTAATGTCAAACAAAATAGATCCTTACACAAAGAGTATTATCTGGGATAAGGAGGATTTTATCATTTCATGATTGAAAAAAGGGTCAATATACCAAAAAGACAAAATAACTGCAAACGTGTGCCTAATAAAAGAGCACAGAGCCTGACACGGGGCTCGAATCCACAAATGGGGAAATCACGACCTGAGCCGAAGTCAGATGCTTAACCGACTGAGCCACCCAGCCGCCCCACAGCAAAGTCTTTTCAATAAACAGTGTTAGAGGGGTGCCTGAGTGGTTCAGTTGGTTAAGTGTCTGACTCTTGATTTCGGCTCAGGTCATGATCTCACGGTCATGAGATCAAGTCCCACATCAGGCTGCACATTGGGCATGGAGGGTGCTTAAGATTCTCTCTCTCCTTCTTCCTCTGTCCCTCCCCTGCCTGCTCTCTTTCTCTCTCTCAAAAAAAAAAAAAAAAAAAAAGTCTTTAAAAAATTTTTTTAAAAATAGTGTTCAAAATAGCAACACATATGGGAAAAACAAACCCTGGTTCCCATCACCAAGCATACCCAAAAATTAATTTGAAATGGATCATGGACCTATACACAAAGCTAAAGCTATAAAGCTTTTAGGAAAAAACTAAGAGAACATCTTTATGACCTGGAAGTACATGAAATTTCTTAAATAGTACACAGAAAGCAATAAGAGAAAAATTGATAAACTTCATCAAAATTAAAATTTTTCACTAATCAAAGGCACGAGTAAGAAAAAGAAGCCATGGGGCCCCTAGGGGGCTCAGTCAGCTAAGTGTCCGACTTCGGCTCAGGTCATGATATCGCAGTTCGTGAGTTTGAGCCCCGCGTCGGGCTCTGTGCTGACAGCTCAAAGCCTGCAGCCTGCTTCGGATTCTGTGTCTCCCTCTCTCTCTGCCCCTCCCCTGCTCGTGCTCTGTCCCTCCCTCTCTCTCAAAAATAAAGAGTAAGAAAAAAAAAACTTAAAAAAAAGGAAAGAAAAAGAATAAGCAGGTTTCCAGGATATACAAAGAATTCCTACAAGTCAATAAGAAAAAGATAAAAAATCCTAACTTTTAAAAGAGAGGGAAGCAAAAACTTGACAGACTCTTCACAAAGAAAGGTAATACGAATGACCAACATGCACCTGACAAAGTCTCAAAACCGTTAACGACCAGGGAACTGCAAATTAAAACTACAAAGTGAAATCACAAATAGCCAGTAGAGTAGCTGAAATTTAAAAAGCAGATAACCCCAAACGTGGACAGGGGAACAAATGGAACTCTCATTCATTGTCAGTGGAAATGTACAAATGATACAATCACTTTAAATAAAGATTTTGGAGTTTCTTATAAAGTTCGACACAGATCTACCCTTTGACCTAGCAAACTTCTTCTAGGTAGTTACCCAAGGGAAACGAAAACATATGTCCACAAAGACTTGTACAGCAATGTTCATAGAAACTTTAATCACAGTAGCAATAAAAAAATAAAAACTGGGAACAGCCCACATGTCCATCAACAGGAGAATGATAAACTGCAGTAGATTTGTACAATAGATTATAATTCAGCAATGAAGAACCAACTATTGATAGACCCAACAACATGAATGGATCTCAGATATAATATTCAGCTAAAGAAGACAGACACAAAAGAGTATGTACTATTTTATTCCATTTATATAAGATTCTAGAATAGGCAAAATAGTCCAAGGTCAAAAAAGCCAGGGTCAGGATCCCTTGTCCTTGAATGACGGACACAGGGAACGGGGGGGGGGGGGGGGGGGGGAGGTGAGGGGGACAATTGCCAGGAAAAGGGCAGGAGGGAATTTTCTGGAGATGTCAGAAACTTCTACACTGGGACAGGGATAGAGATTACATAGATGTGTTTATTTGTCAGAATCGTACAGTTAAGATTTGAGCATTTCAGGGTGGCTGGCTGGCTCAGTCAGAACAGCATGTGACTCTGGATTCAAGTGCAAGCCTCACATTGGGTGGAGAGATTACTTAAGTACATAAACTTTTCAAAAATTTTTGAGCATTTCAATGCACCCAAATTTAATCTTAAAAAAAAAACAAAAACAGAGCTCAACAAGAAAAAGACTGGGTCATAGAATGAGATAAATAACCCAATCACATTTAAATAAAGTTTAAGTGCATGCATTAAAAAAAAAAAGAAATCTCTACTGGGGCATCTGGGTGGCTCAGTGGGTTAAGCATTGACTTCAGCTCAGGTCATGATCTCGCGGTTCACGGGTTCGAGCCCTGCGTCGGGCTCTCTGCTGACCGCTCAGAGCCTGGAGCCTGCTTCAGATTCTGTGTCTCCCTCTCTCTTTGTCCCTCACCTGCTCACACTCTGTCTGTCTCTCTCTCAAAAAGAAACATTAAAAAAATCTCTACTTTGCCAGGAAACACACTAACCAAACATGGTGGATAAACATAGAGATAAAAGGAAAAAAAATAAGTAAATGAAAGACACAAAGGCTTTGAATGAACCAAGGATTTGTACTGAATCAGCCCTCTGCATATGAACTCCAAAAAAGAAAAAAAAGACAATAAAATGTTGTTGCCTTATTTTTTGAAAACCTCTTTAGAGTTAAGCAGTATCGCTTTAAGTCTTAATTAATTAATGAGTCATTAATTAATTAACGAGTCATTAATTAATTAATTAATGAGAAGAGAACAGAGGCAGTCTTAAGAAGTCACACGAATATTGAAATAACAGCTAATGCTTCCGGAGTCCTGTGCAACAGGCACCACTCTAAACCTCTTTTTCCTTTTTTTTTTTTTTTTTTTAAGTTTATTTATTTTGAGAGAGAGAACATGCACGCAAGAGCACTCGTGCGAGTTGGCGAGGGACAGAAAGAGAGGGAGGGAAAAGAGAGAATCCCAAGCAGGGACCGTGCGGTCAGCTCAGAGCCCGACGTGGGGCTGGATCCCATGAACCACGAGATCATGACCCGAGCCCAAATCAAGAGCCGGACACTTAACTGACTGAGCCACCCAGGTGCCCCTAAACATTTTCGTCAATTCTTTCATTTAACACTCAAAGTAATCCTCTGTAGTTATTATTATTAAATGACCATTTTTCTCAATGAGTAATCTAAGGCTTGGGGAGATAAGACTGACTAGACAAAAGTCATATAGGAGACTCTAGGATCCAAGTATCCAAACAGAGGCAGCCAGATCCCAATGCATACTCTTTATTCTTATTTTTTTATTGCAGTAAAATAAACACACACACACACACACACACACACACACACACACACACAAGATTTACCATCTTAACCTTTAAAAAAATTTTTTAACGTTTTTTAAAAATTTTTTTTCTTAACATTTATTTATTTTTGAGACAGAGAGAGACAGAGCATGAACAGGGGAGGGTCAGAGAGAGAGAGGGAGACACAGAATGTGAAACAGGCTCTGGGCTTTGAGCTGTCGGCACAGAGCCTGACGTGGGGCTTGAACTCACGGACCTCGAGATCATGACCTGAGCCGAAGTCGGACGCTCAACCGGCTGAGCCACCCAGGTGCCCCTTTAATGTTTATTTTTGAGAGAGAGACAGAGCATGCACAAGGGAGGGGCGGAGAGAGGGAGACACAGAATCCGAAGCAGGCTCCAGGCTCTGAGCTGTCGGCACAGAGCCCGACGCGGGCCTCGAACTCACAAACCTCGAGATCATGACCTGAGACGAAGTCAGACGCCCAACCGACAGAGCCACCCAGGCGCCCCTTAAGATTTTACTTTTAAGTGATCTCCCCACCCAACATGGGGCTCGAACTTACAACCCCAAGATCAAGAGTCGCTTGCTCCCCCGACTTAGCCAGCCAGGAGCCCCCCTAAGCACTTTTCTGGAAAGTTTTTTTTCAGTGTGTGTCTACGTACGGATGAAATAAAATGGACTTCTACTGTGGGCTATGGTTAGAAACTTGAAAAACACTTACACCGCTCTATACTGCACTTGGACCGAGCTGAGGCCCAACAACGCTGAAGCTTTTCCAGTAGTTAGAGTATAGTCGTGACCCAGCGTTTGGTGGGCCTGTGATTAACATTTGAAAAGCCCTAGAAGTAAGGGTCCGTTCTCCATTCTCCTAGCAGGGATGCTATTCCACAACTCGGGCTTCCCAGGTGGGGAAATCGAGGCTTGAGCGGCTCACTCAGAGACAGACAGTGAGGACTCAGGGGTAGAGAAGGCACCAGAAAGCAAGACTCCTCCTACCACCGCCCCCTGAGCTCAGCCCTCTGGGGAGGTAGAGGACTCTACTCACCTCAGTGCTGGTGAATATGTTCACTGCGGAGGCGGACTTGACCTCCTTGATTCTGGAGAGGGGGTTACCAAGCTCCAGCCCCGGGCAGCCGAGAAGGCTCGAGTGCCTCAGGTCAGGTGCAGAGGTGTGCCGCCGTGCAGGGACGGCCTCTTTTGTGGGGGCCTCCGGGGCGAGGCTGCTGTCTGTCTCATTTGTCTCTGCATCTCTGACACTCAAGAGCAACTCAGGTGTGCAGGACACTAACGTCAATGGCTGGAGATTCTGGGAAGGGAGGAAACCAAACACGGCCCGTGGGAACCCAGCTGTGTCCATTTCCAGATGCATCTGCACCCAGGGTAGGTGCCAAGGAGAAGAGAAGGAAAGCAATTGGTCCCAAAGTGTCTCTAATCCGTGGTTCTAGAAGGCTCTTGGATAGTTTCATGGCATCTCTGAGCCACTTAAGACTGCAGTTTGTTTTGTTTTAATTTTCTTTTTTAATTTTTTTTTCAACGTTTATTTATTTTTGGGACAGAGAGAGACAGAGCATGAACGGGGGAGGGGCAGAGAGAGAGGGAGACACAGAATCGGAAACAGGCTCCAGGCTCCGAGCCATCGGCCCGGAGCCCGACGCGGGGCTCGAACTCCCGGACCACGAGATAGTGACCTGGCTGAAGTCGGACGCTTAACCGACTGCGCCACCCAGGCGCCCCTTAATTTTCTTTTTAACGTTTATTTATTTTTGAGACAGAGAGAGACAGAGCATGAACGGGGGAGGGGCAGAGAGAGAGGGAGACACAGAATCGGAAACAGGCTCCAGGCTCTGAGCGGTCGGCCCAGAGCCCGACGCGGGGCCCGAACTCACGGACCGCGAGATCGTGACCTGAGCCGACGTCGGCCGCTTCACCGACTGCGCCACCCAGGCGCCCCAAAGACTGCAGTTTTAAAACTGTATCTTTGTGTATTTTCTGGCAAGAGGTTCCATAGCTTTTATCAGATTCTCAAAGGGCCTACGACCCTAACAAAGTTATAAAAAACATAGAGAAAAAAGAAAAAAAAAGATCCTGCTCTAATCTTGCCCCTTCAGGCGAGTGTTGGAGAAAAAGGAGATGGTCCAAAAAGCCAGCGTGAGTCCTTCCACCGAGCCAGAAGAGACAGTGTGGCAGAGAGGGGGAATCCAAAGATTCAGACGGTAGGTCAAAGGGACAGCTGGCCCACAGGCCGGGGCTGGGCCACACACTCTGAGCAGCGGGCAGGCTGGAAGGACCCAGCTGTGGTCAGTCACCCCATGTAATGGGGAGGGTCCTGCGTCCCTAATGCTCTTCTCTGCGCCCCACCCCCACCCCCACCCCAGCTGTGCCCCTGGCCTGCTGGAGGCGAGCATTCCAACCCAAGCTGGAGGTGGGACCTATGAGTACAAGTGGGCCCGGAGCCCGCAGCCTACGTGGGGACCATGCCTGGCCTCCTAGCTGCTTTCACTCCCACTGGAGGGCTGGTGAGCGTCTGAAGGACGCCGGGCTCCTTGTGACTTCCAGGCCCCCCCGCCTCCTGGGGCCCAGCCCTCTGTGCAGCCCCCCCGTTCCTTCAGTGCGTCAGGGCTCTGAGCAGGGGCCTCCTCAGCAGCCCCCCACGGACCGGCCCCAGCCGAGGAAGGGTGCTGGGCACACGGGCGCCCCTCCCCGCCGGGTTTACTTGTCTGGAGACGGGGGCCGTGGCCTTGTGTTCCTGCTGTGGTTTCTGTGGCCAGCTCCTCGCGCTCTTGCCCCTCGCTCGCTCGCCGGCCGACTCCCCCTGCGTCTCTGCCTTCTTCTCTTTCGTTTGGAAGGAGTTTTTCTCCTGTTTGAGTCTCAGCTCCTGGATCAGCTGCCTGTCCGTGAGGAACAGCGAGCGTCAGGGAGGTGAGGGGTGGGCTGCAAATGCGGGCTATTGTCCCCCGAGGGGGGGGGATGAGACTCGGCAAAGAAGGGCAATGCTCCACATGTCCTTCCCCCAGCGTGTCCGGCCTGCATCCATGACATTGCAGGGCACAGAGCAGGAGGTGGGGGGAGGGGGGGAGGCATTCCTCCCACCAGACCATTCCCAGCCTGGGGAACAGCATCCAGGGAGACATGCAAAGCAAGTGGCTCTACGAGGCTCCACCCCTTTGTCTCTGTCTCCACTTCCCAGCGGGCCACGCGTGGCAGGTGCCGGGAAGAGGGTCGGGGTAGGCGGCCAAACCAAGGGGCCCCCGTGTTGGACCACTACACCTCTCTGGCCAATGACGTAGTGGGACTAACTCGGTCACCCGGGTCAGGAGACAGAGATTCCAATTTCTTTTTTGCCATCACCTGCTATTGTGACCCCTTCTGGGCTCTGACCTCCCCTTCCATAAAATGAGTGATGGGTAGGGATTAGACGGGACAGGATGAGTCCCTTCCAGCTCTTAGGTTTCCTACCTGTGGGGATTCAGGAGTTCTGAGGGACTGGGGTTTCTGGAGAGGAGTGAGGGTGCCTCTCTCAGGGACGAGTTTCTAGAAACAGCCACATAGCCACTTAACGCCCCACACCGGGGTATCTTAGCATTCCTGGTCCTTGTGAGACCAAAGCAAATGTATCCCTGGCAACTCCCAGGTTGGGGACTGAAGCTCAAAGACCCTTCTCGTGGGGCGCCTGGGTGGCTAAGTCAGTTAAGCGTCCAACTCTTGATTCCAGCTCAGGTCGTGATCTCACAGTCTGTGGGCTGGAGCCCCTCATGGGGCTCCATGTGTGGACAGCGCCGAGCCTGCTTGGGATTCTCTCTCCTTCTCTCTCTGCCCCTCCTCCACTCGCTCTCTTACTCTCTCTCAAAAATAGATAAACTTTAGGAGCGCCTGGGTGGCGCAGTCGGTTAAGCGTCCGACTTCAGCCAGGTCACGATCTCGCGGTCCGTGGGTTCGAGCCCCGCATCGGGCTCTGGGCTGATGGCTCAGAGCCTGGAGCCTGTTTCCGGTTCTGTGTCTCCATCTCTCTCTGCCCCTCCCCCATTCATGCTCTGTCTCTCTCTGTCCCAAAAATAAATAAACGTTGAAAAAAAAATTAAAAAAAAAATAGATAAACTTTATAAAAAAAAGAGGGGGAGCTCCTGGGTGGCTCAGTCGGTTAAGTGTCCGACTTCAGCTCAGGTCATGATCTCACAGTCTGTGGGTTCGAGCCCCACATCGGGCTCTGGGCTGACAGCTCAGAGCCTGGAGCCTGCTTTGGACTCTGTGTCTCCCTCTCTCTCTCTGCCCCTTCCCTGCTCACGCTGTCTCTCTCTCTCTCAAATATAAATAAACATTAAACAATTAAAAAAGTAAATAAATAAAAGACCCTCCTCGCTGTGCCAGGCCAGTCACCCTAAAGGTCAAGTATAATGTCCCCCCCACCCCGACACCCACCCACCTCACCCAGAGCCTTCCTACCGGGCATACACCTCCCGAGCCCTGGAGGCAACAGTATTCTGGAAGAGAGAGTTGTTTCCCTGGAAAAACTTCTCATACTTCTCCGCATTCAGAGTAGGATAAATCAGGCGGAACCCTCCACAGTTTTCCTTCTCGTACTTCTCAGTTTTCTCTAACCACACAGCCTGGAAACCCTTGACCTCCTCGATCCTGTTGGGAAACAGAATGCAAGGCTGCTGTAGATTTTCTAGGAAGGGACGTGCCAAGCTGGATGTCACCTGGGGCCAGGCGGAGGCCTCGCACACGACGGCGGTCAACCCGTATTTGCTAAATAAATGTGCGGGACTGATTCTAGCCCTCTCGGGACAGCCGTTGTCATGAGGCACTAAACGCTGGTTGGGACAGTCTTTCCGGCTGCTCACCAAGGTCTCTCGTCATACAAGATCCCAGTTTCCCCTTGGCTCAGGTCGGAGGAGGCGGACTGTGGCCACCTCCCCCTTTGCAGCCCTGATTTCCCTCCTCTGGAGAGGTTGCTAAATGTGAGGGCTTCTTTGGCTGAGCTTTTATGAGCTGCGATGATCTCATTCTCCCTCACAGCCCCTCGGGGAGCTGGAGGTCAGAGAGGGAGGAATGATGAGTCCCTTTTACAGCAGGGAGACCGAGAGCACGGAACTTATCCGGGGGCCAAGCCATGACCAAGAGGATGATTCAGGGCTCCTCCCTAACGGAGGCTGCCTCCTCCTGGGGAAGTTGAGACAGAGCCGGCTCAGTGGAAGGCAGCCCGGAGGAGTCCCAAGCGGCACGCTCCCTGGGTTCTTGGCTCCAGACCTGTCACTTCCCGGCGGGGCGACCTCGTGCAAGTCAGTTCCCCTCCCAGACGCTTGGTCTCCTTAGCTCCAACGACAGGACCATATAACACCCCCCCGCTACCCACCTGTCTTCACAAGGAAGACGGGGCACCCGCAAAAGTGCCCTGAGAAACACAGTGCTGTCACAAAGTAGATGCTATTGCCTCCGCGTCAGAAGCCCAACCCCCCCCCCCAAGGGTTGGTTCTGCTCATGGGAGGAGAGGGGCTTCAGGGGGATCTGAAAAGCCACAAAGACATTTCTTCCACCAAGTTCAGGCTCTTCAGACACGAGAATCGCTCCGCAGAATGAAGGCCCCTGTTTAAAGGCAGATGCTGCCCCTCGGGGAGCAGGGGGCGCTCGCTCCTGCCAACAGGTAACATGGGGTAGGACAGACCAATGGGTCTTTCAGCAAAAATGAAGGAATGGTTTTAATTTGGGGATTGGTGATCCCTGAATCTTCATCTTATATTTAATGAACTGATACCCGGGATATAGTTCTGTCTATAACTAAATCTCCTATTTTTAAAAAATTTTAACATTTATTTATTTTTGAGAGACAGAGACAGAGCGTGAGCGGGGGAGAAGCAGAGAGACAGAGGGAGTCACAGAATCCGAAGCAGGCTCCAGGCTCCGAGCTGTCAGCACAGGGCCGGACGCGGGACTCGAACTCACGAACTGTGAGATCATGACCTGAGCCGAAGTCGGGAGCCTAACCGACTGAGCCACCAGGTGCCCCAATCTCCTATTTTTAAGTACAAAAAAAAAAAAAAAAATGCTCACGGTAAAACTGTTCAAAAGGCCCCTTTCTGCACATATAAGCTAATTTTCCAAATAGGATTATCATTTGTTAGAATTGACTTCCCTCCCCACCAACTCGGGACAAGATTCTTTTTTTAAATGCAATTACTTGCTTTAATTGAGGTATCATTGACATATACCACCCTGTTAGTTTCTCGCGTGTACAACACAATTCAATATTGTTATATATCATGAAACGATCCCCACGATAAATCTACTTAACATTTATCACCATACAGTTAACAAAAATGTTTTTCTTGTGATGAGAACATTTAAGATCTACTCTCTTAGCAACTTTCTTTATTTTTTTAACTTAAAAAAAATGTTTATTTATTTTTGAGAGACAGAGCATGAGCAGGGGAGGGGCAGAGAGAGAGAGAGAGAGAGAGAGAGAGAGAGAGGGAAACACAGAATCGGAAGCAGGCTCCAGGCTCCGAGCTGTCAGCACAGAGCCCGACGTGGGGCTTGAACTCACGAACCGTGAGATCACGACCTGAGCCGAAGTCGGATGCTTAACCGACTGAGCCACCCAGGCGCTTCTCTTTGCAATTTTCAAACATGCAATACAGTCTTACTAATTATAGTCGCCATGCCCTATATCATATCCTCATGACTTATTTATTTGATAAGTGGAAGTTTGTAGCTTTTAACCCCCTTCACTCATTTTGCCTGCCCCCAGCAGGCAAGACTCCTCACGGTCTCTAACACACCCTATCGTGCCAGGCACTGTGATGAACCTTTATCTCATTTAAGTCCACTTAGGTATCACTGGCTCCATTTCACAGAAAGAACACTGAGGCTCAGAGAAGTGACATGAAGGCCACGTAACCAGTAGGCTGTCGAGGACCAGGCCAGGCCAGTGTTACTGGGAGCAGGGAAGTCACAGAGAGTGGGGACTCCAGGGTCTCGGGGCACCTCTGTACCTGGTCTGCCGAGAACGACATTTTTGCAGGAACCGCCCCCGTTGTCTCTCCTCCTCCAAGACTTTCTTTTTGTCACAGCTTCCCAGGTTGATCAGGACCAAAGTGTCATATAGCAGACTGTCTTTCACCTCTTTATCCAACCAGGAGTCGGTGGAGAAGCTCGGAGAGTGGTTGACCTGTGAAGGCACCGGGGGGAGGGGGAGGGCTGGGCTGTCCAGAGCGGAGGCAGGGAGTGAGGCCAAAATGCCACCTCCAGGGAGCAGCTTGGGGCCCTGGCTACCAGGTGAGGGGGGAGAGACAGGGAGGGGGAGTCCGCACTGCAGCCAGAGTGAGAAAAGGAGGAAGGAGAATATCCTCTGGTTTAACCTGCGTATATTTCAGCGTATATTTCAGCCCTTTCCTCTTTTTTTTTTCTTTTATGATTTTTTAGAAGTTTATTTATTCTGAGGGGGGAGGGGAGGGACAGAGAGAGGAGAGAGAATCCCAAGCAGGCTCCTCACTGACTGTGCCTAGCCTGGTGCAGGGCTCCGTCCCCCGAACCCCGACCACAAGATCGCAACCTGAGCAGAAGTCTGACGCTGAACTGACTGAGCCACCCAGGCGCCCGTCCCATCAGGCCTTTCCTCTCGAGAAGCATCAGGGGTGCCCTGTCTTTGGTCTCCCCTCCCCCCGGTGTGCGTGCTCTCTCAGGTACATGCCATCCCATAGGACAGATGGAAGGGTCTGGCTGGGAGACCAGCCAGAGGGTCTGGCTGACCCAGACCCAGTCCCAAAGGTCAGGCTGGGAGGTGGGGAAGAAAACAGAGCGATGCATTCGGGACCCTGAGCAGGACTGAGGGGGAGAGAACTCATTCCTGCTCGCGGAAAAGTCCGTCCTGTTTAGACGCCCTATGTAACGTGCTGCGGGGCACCCTGCCACGGGTCTGGGGGAGACAGGAAACTCGTTGAGCGGCTCTCCACCCACTCCCGCGGCCACAGACACCAGCCCACTCTCTGTTGGTGCTTGGAACCCAGTGGCCCAAGCCCCCGACAGCCAGGCCCGGCAGCTCCTGTCTGATCTCGAATATCATCACCCAGTTCTGATGAACCACACCCCCTCTCTGGGAGATGATTCTATTACAAAAGACAAAGCTGTCTTTGGAGGCTTTCTGCGCCTGAGATCGACGGTTTCCCCACCCCCCGCTCTGGGTGGATTTCAAGAAGCCACAAGGAATTCGCTAATCCCTGGCCGTCTACCCCCTCTGGTGGCCACTTCTCAGCCCCGGGCAGCAAGCCCCGGGCAGATGAACTGGCTTGGCCGGGAGCTTGATTGCGAGGATCTGGCTGAGCGGAGGGGGGGATGAAGGCATGAGCCTGACCCCCGCCGACCCCAGTAAGAGCGGCCAGTGTTCGCCCCTCGCCCCAACCCCTCTACCTCCAGCAGCCAGGGCTTGAGTTTGTGGTCCAGCAAAATGTCAAAGCCCAGGATTTCAAAGCAGGCGCTGTTGAGTGTGTGGTTGGGGAAGCAGGTGTGGTAGTTATGCTTGATGATGGGGTGGGCGGAGATGATCGTCTTGATGATGACGTCCTCGATATCTCTCCAGACCTGCTCCGTGTTGTAGCCGTGGCTTTCCATGTACACGCTGAAGGTGGAGAGCTTCCTGGAAGGAAACCACAGGCCGTGAGGCAAAAGCCCCTCTGGTCAGCTAAGGCCATCTCATGCCGGCACCGAGAAACTTCTGGAGAGGTCCCGGGAGTTAACGGGGATGGACGCCCGGGATGCAGGGCGACAACAGGGCTGTGTCAGCTCAGAAGGGGCCTGCAGGAGATATAGGGCCACAGGCCTCAAGCCTCTGCGGCCCTGAAGTGGGTGCAGGTAAAATGACACATAAGACCTGGCTTGGGCACTTTCACTGTGACCCAGAAAACACCCGTGAGGCCGGGGCAGGGACAAGGTATTCTGGGTGGAAAGCTTAATGGGTGAAAAAAAAAAAAAAAAAAAAAAGAAACCACCCAACATCCTACATTATGGTTTGGCTTTGATGGCAAATGGTTTCTCAGCCTTTGGTGTTCATTAGAAACACGTAGGGAGCCTTCTAAGAACACCAATACTTGGGTCCCACGCCAGCCATCCGAGGGGCTTCTGGGGACACTAGATTCACAGAAGCTTTGCTTTAGGACTATCCACAGGGAAAAGGCAGCCCCAGGGCACCGCCACAGAGAGGGTTACCAACTGTCCCAGGCAAACTAGGACTGTCCTGATTTTAGAACTGAGAGTCTCACATCCCAGAAAACGCCTCTGTCACCCGCTGGTCACCCTATTACACAGATCAGAGGACGTCTACCCCGTGTGGAGAGGTTCGTGAGGAAACGTCTGAAGGGCTGCTCTGGTCAGCTCTGAGCTGGGCAGTCCAGAGAAAGGGCAGAGCTGACACGTCTAAGAGGCGGCGGTGGGGACACACAGCCACCCGCTCACATGCACACGCATGCGCACACGGAGCTGAAGTGGGAATGTGTGAGGGAGAGACACAGGGGCGGGAAGAGCAGAGGGGAAGACAAGACAAGAGACAGGGGCTCACAAGGCAGTGCAAAGAGCTCACGGGACCCCAGCCAATGGGGCCAAAAAGGAGGAAGCGGGGGCAGTCAGTCAACGCACATTTGCTGAGGGTCTGCTGAACATGTGAAACTCACGATCCCGCGGCCATGGGAAGCTAAGGACCATCTGGGGAGTCAACCCACGTATGAAAACGACCAACCAAGGATGCATTCATGTAAAGACAGATTAGCAAAGGCCACTGAACACAGAAGCCCACCTCCCCCCCGCCCCCTGCCATTGTCAGGGTATAAAGTGTTGCCCATAAATGAATTTTCCAGATCGCTTGAAGCCAATCCATTCAAGTGTAAAAAAAAAAAAAAAATGTATTTAATTTGCCTAATTGGGAAATAAATCTTCCCCAAATAGATTATACACTTCTTATAACAGACATTGCAAATCATGGTGTAACCTCTTCTTGATGACTCAGGCACATCACAATGAATATCCATTATCGTGTAATTTCATAATGCCCAGTGGTTAGCCAATTCAATTTAACACACCAGCTATGTGCCAGGCACCTCGAAAGATGAAGAGGGCCTGGTCTCTGCCCCCCCCCCACCCTGAGCCCTGCCAGGTTTCCCATTGTTCTGTCCTCCCCTCCACTGTTCCTGCTGAGTGTACCCCTGGTGGGGGACTTAACCGGGGGTGCAGTTGGCCTCAAGCTGGGGACAGGGGAATTGGGGGCGGGTAAGGCAGTCAGCGTCAGAAGCAGATCACCTCAGAAGGCGGGGAAGAGGAAGAAGAGCGAAGGACAAAGGAGGGACAGAAGGAAAGAAGGACTCTGCGCGGCAACACGGGAGGCGCCCAGAAGGCCAGGGCATCGCTCTAACCCTCAGGGAACTTAAGTACAAGCAAGGACACAAGACAGACATGTGCACCAAACCCAGAGCAGTTACGGGCTACGGCGGACGTTGACCAGAGGGTGGTGGGGGTCCAGAAACGGGAAGGTGGGTGGCTTGACTCAGATCCCATAGCACTGACAGTTGTGGGGCCTCCTCAGAGATGGAACCCAATCCTCTCATCTGATTAAATGAGGAAACAGAGGCCCATAGAGACGACTGGTTTCACAGTGGTTAGTTATATGGCTGTACCAGAACCTAGAACCAGATCGGAGAAGGCAGTATGGAAGCTTAGCGAGCCCGAAGGGCCTTCGAGGATGTTCCCCCATGGTTTTGGTTGGAGCTGAGCAAAGATGGAGAAGTGGGAACGAGCAAGGCCTGTATACGGAATATGAGCCAAAGAGCGTCCTGGTAGAACCCCATGGAGCGAATAGCACAGACCATGGCCTAGGGGTTCAGGGTAGACACGGGAGTTTTACTCTGGCTCTACCATTTTCCAGTAATGAGTAGAGAAGTCCCCCCCCCGCCACCCCGTTATCCACAGGGGATACATTCCCAGACCCCCAGGGGATGCCTGAACCCGTGGAGAGCACCAGACCCTGCAGGTACTATGTTCTCCCCTCTGCAGACACATCCGTGATGAGGCTTAATTTCTAAATTAGGCACAGTGAGAGATGAACAACAACAAGGAAAAATAGAACAATGATAACAATATACCATAATAAAAGTTGTGTGACTGTGGTCTCTCCTGCACGCTCTCGAAACACCTTCCTGCGCTCACCCGGCTTACGAAGCTGATGTGAGATACGATGCCTACCCCGATGAGACAAATGAGGTGAGTGACGCGGACGTTGTGACGCATCATTAGGCTGACCATCCTCCATCAGGAGGATCATCTGCTCCCGGGGCCACAGTTAACCGCGGGTAACTGAAACCGCGGAAAGGGAAACCACAGATAAGGGGGAGTACTGTATACAGAATACAGAATAACAGCACCCACCTGCGTGGGGGTTATTGTTTTTGAAGCTTATTCACATACGTCATCTCAATAGGTCCTTGACGGCATATCTGAGGCTGGCCAGCCAGTATTCGTAGTTTCCCATGTCGTTTTATTTTATTATTTTTTTTAACGTGTATTTATTTTTGAGACAGAGAGAGAGAGAGCATGAACAGGGGAGGGTCAGAGAAAGAGGGAGACACAGAATCTGAAATAGGCTCCAGGCTCTGAGCTGTCAGCAGAGCCCGACGTGGGGCTCAAACCCACGGACTGCGAGATCATGACCTGAGCCGAAGTCAGCTGCTTAACCGACTGAGCCACCCAGGCGCCCCTATTTTTTATTTTTTTAACGTGTATTTATTTTTGAGACAGAGAGAGACAGAGTGCGAGCTGGGGAGGGGCAGAGAGAGAGAGGGGGAGACACAGAATCGGAAGCAGGCTCCAGGCTCTGAGCCGTCTGCCCAGAGCCTGATGTGGGGCTCGAACCCGTGAACGTGGAGATCATGCCCTGAGCCGAAGTCGGACGCTCAATCGACTGAGCCACCCAGGCGCCCTGATTACTAAGTTATCTTAGAGATGAGAAAATGGAGGTACGGAGAAGTTAAAGTCTGGATTTAGGGTGAAGAGCCAGGGGGCTGAGCAGCCCTTGGGTCTGAGGTCTGGGTCTGGTGGAAAGGAAGGGACACAGGGACCTCTGAAGGAGGAATCTTCGGGATTCAAGGACACCAAGCTCCCTAATCCTGCAGGTCAGGAGGGAGAGATGGGGAAGCTGGGCAGGGGAACCATTCTGGAATGCTGGGGTGGGAGCGAGGGGTGAGGAAATGCTGAGTTGTAGGCAACAGGACATGTCCAGGTGCACTGGGGAGGGATGAGCCCGGAACTCAGGGAGAGAGGGCAGGGGGGAGGGCGGGGGAGCGGAGCAGAGGGGCGAGGCCTGGCCTGGGGGGAAAGAGAGTTGAGGAAACAGAGGAGGAAGGAGGAAGGGGGGTGCAAGGTGGCAGAACCATACCACACACTCTCCCCTTAGTCCCGGCACCCCCTGCCACCCCTCCGTCATGGCCCGAGGGCGCAAAGCCTATTGCCTTCTCATAAGAGGAGGGAAATGAGGGCCCTTAGGGAAAGTCACGGTGACCCTGAGCACTGTCCCACAGGTCATCTGAGTCTCATGGGGGTGACTGTGGGAGGTGGGCCGGGCATCTCACTGCCCACATCTTACACGCCACAAAGCCGAGGCTCAAAGATCGCTGCCCACGCTGACTGTGCTGGCGAGACTCAGAGCCAGGACTGAAAGCCAGGCCTCACTGAGCACCGTCACTCAACCTGCAAGGGCGCCCAAGGCTGAGCTGGCGTCCACGGTCAAGGTGGGGAGCGGGGGGGAGGGGGGGCGCCCTCGGAAACAGGGGAGGCCTCCCCTTCGAGCAGGCTTCAGCTAGTGATTTTCCGTTTGCTTTTTGGAACTCTGCCACCAAGGGACTTGTGAAATCTCACGTGCCTCCCTGAGGCTCCAAAGCCAAACAGATTGCGTGTTTATCAGCCCTCGGAAGCCTCAGGCAGGGGGCAGAGCACGCGCCTTGGAATCTGGCAGACCTACCTTCTCATCCTGTTCTAGCACTGACAGTTGTGGGGCCTTGGGCAGCTTAACCTCTCAGAGACCTCAGTTTCCTTGTCTGTAAAATGGACATAATACCTAACTCATAGTTCTCCACCTACAAAGGGCAGATTATAACGCCTCTGTGGTAGTGCTCTGAAGATGCGTGGGGGGGAAAACTGTAAACAAAGCCCCCCCCCTGCCCGGCACGGCCCCCACCACACAGGAGGCACCACTCTCCCTTCCCCTGGTGCCTGGCAGGCTCCCTTCCTTCAGCTCCCCCTTTCTCCGAAAACTCCAATGAGACAGGATTAGCCGATCACACGAATGTAGTAACTGGGAAGATACTCAGGCATTCCTCTCATTTCCCCACTCCTAGGAGGTGGGGCGGAGGGGGGGGGTTCTCAAAGCTGGCCAGCCACAGTCTTGTCAACACACGCCACACACATCGTGACTTATCATTTGAGAATCTCTGCTGGAACAACACCCCAGGAAACCACAGGCCCAAGGACCATCTGCCTGACCTGTCCTTCTAGCGTGGCAGACCAGCAATCGATAAATATCTATTGGTTTGTAAATCTCAGAAGGGCCCAACGTACCAGGCGTATGTTTTGGCGTGCACGCGTGCATACGTGTGTGTGTGTGTGTGTGTGTGTGTGTGTGTATCCTGCTGGGGAAACAGTACGCATTTCTCTCTCCTCCTCCCAACCTCCTAGGGTTTACGAGGTAGCCTGCTTTTAATGATTAACAGCCAGAGGGCAGAGACTACGGAGGCCAAGAAATAGTTTCTGAGACCATGTGACCCAAGATGGAACCACCGAGGGGGACTGACGGGGCTTGGGTAGAATCGCAGACCGTGGCTCCGAGCCTGGTGGGGCAAGACAAGAGAAGTGAAGGGGCTTCCTTACCTCTTGCTCCCGGCCTGAGCATCTCGAACGAAATTGGAGCTGTGCTTATTGATGGAATAATTAGTCAGGTGCATGCAGATGTCATCCTGGGGAGAGAGAGAGAGAGAGAGAGACATGCAACTCTGTGGGGTCTCCCACTTCCTCTCCTTGCCCTCCCGGGGCCCCTAGGTCTTAAAGAAGAGACAGGGGAGGCCTTGGGCTTCCTTCAAGTGGCAAAACAGAGGAAGTCAAGTGGTATCCCGCAGCCTAGGGCAGAAGAGAGTCCAACCCCTCCTGCATTTGGGTGGTTCACTGCCTGAGGGACATTTCAGGAGTCCTGGGTGGGGGGTGGGGGGGTCCTGAAGGTGTGGGCGGAGGCTCTCCCGCAGATCTGGAGCGCTAGCTTTGAAGCAGGGCAGCTCTGGCCACGGGTCCCAGCCTCCTCTCTTCCTCGTTCCGCGACCTCCGCCAAGTCCCTTACACCCTGAGTTTTCATTTCCGCGTTTGTGAAATGGAGAGATGATAATCCCTATTTCCAAGGGCTCCTAACAGGGCCAAGTGAAGGGACGGATGCAACCCGGCACGTAGTAAGTGTTCAACAAATGACAGCCCGTAGCCACAGCGTCTTGAGGACGTGGATTTAACTGGGGGCTTTTCGTCCCCCTAAGGAGGAGCGGGGGAGGAGGCACGTCCCCTGAGCTCACCAGGTTGTCTGCGCAGGGGTGGGAGTAGGAGGTAGTGGCGAAGCGTGCTAGCCCTTCGTTGTATGCAAAAATCCGGAGGGGGTCACAGGACGTCATCAGCACATAAATCCGCAGGTCAAACTTGAACCCATCAATGATAAAGGGCTGTGAGGAGGGAACAGGAGTCACACAGGCTTCAGAAGAGAGATGCAGACTTGAAGATCATCGCCAGGCACTACGGAGTGCCAGGCTTGGCCCGGGTTGGGGAGGAGGACGGCGGGGGGGGGGGGGGGGGGGGGACTCGCCCTGTGGAAGTCACTAAACCACGCTGTGCCTCCGTTTTCTACAGCACAACTCACCACTTCCCGGAGATCTCCAGGCAACCAAACAAAGTGCCACCAAACAAAGTGCCATTATAAAGTCCTGTGATGAGGGACATGCTGTCACCAATGTCACTTCTGCCAGAGTGCTTCCTGCAGGGCTGGCAGGGCCTTCCCAATCCGCGCCCGCTCCCAGAGGGCTCCCTCCCTGTGGTGGGCTATACCACTGTGACCTCTGACCTCCAGCCATGGAGTAGAGCCGGTCACCATGATCCCTCCAGGACGATTCCCCTCTCCCAAATGAAGCGGGGCACCCACAGACCAAAGGTGCCCTCCAGCTGCCATCGGTTGGAGGACAAGGGCCAGCCTAGTAACGCTAGACCAGCTACAGGGGCACAAGGGTGAGAGACGCTTGCCCAGACACACATCACATCCCTGGTCCGAAGGCCTGCTCTGACAACTTCCAGGGCAGAAGACACGACTCGGCTCGGCCCCCATCGCCAGCCCCCGTCCCCTCATTTCCCACAGTCCAGTGAAGCTAGAGCATGAGGTTGCTGTAGCAAGAAATAAATAATCCCAAGGAAGAAGTACCTTTGAAATATAGAGTTGACAGATCATATCCTCGCCTGGCTTGATATCTTTCACCGTCCGGGTGATGAATATACCTCTCCCTTGGCAGCCCGAATCCGGCTTACAAATGTACGTCTTATTTTTTCTTGACCTGCTGTAGTTCTGCAAATCTCCCCAGCTACCAGAGCGGCAGAAAGGGAACGAAATACGCCTTTAGAGGGGGAGCAGTGCAAAGAAAGCCTAGCCCTCTATTAACAAAAAAAAACATCAAAAGCCAAACCAAAACAGAAACACTAAAGCTCTCTAATGTGAAAAAGCCCTCGAGCTAACAGACGCACGCTACGAGACCTGGCAATAGGAGAGACGGCCGTGCACACGCGCACACGGTGGAGGGAGGGTGGGCGGGCTTTGGGGGGAACTTGGTCTGGGATCTAAACCCAGGCGACACCGCTCATAGCTGTGTAACCCTTCTCAAGGACTTGACCTCTTTAAGCCTTACTCCCATCACCTACACCGTGGGGTAATGACACCTGGCTTGTACGGTGGTTGATCACATGACAGACGGCATGCAAGGCGTTAACACAGACTGCATGCCCCACGGAGGGAGCTGGGACCCGAGTGTTTTGGCCTTGCGGGTCTGCAGACAGGAGATGTGGCGTTCTGCATCTGGCTCAAGCCCTGACAAGTGTTGTGACCTCGGATCAACCCGTCTCCCTCCCTACTCTAGGTCCCAGCTCTTCCCGGATAACACCTCTCCTCCAGCCAGAGCATCAAGGTGCAAACAGTATTCTCCGCTCTGAAGAAAGCGTATCCGGAAGAAAGAAGCCAAGGTGATGCATTACAGATCTCAGTCCTGCTACACTTGTTTTGCATTTTAACTCATTTGCATTGTGACCACTAGAGAAGTCACTTGACTGCCAAGTTCCTTAGGGGCCATGAAATCTGGATGTGCCCGGTGGCTTAAAGGCAAACACGTTTCCTTCTGAGTTGTGACTAAGTCCCGAAAGTTGTTCCAGACAAGCTGAGGAAGTCTGGGAATCTTGGAGCTCCTGGTTTGGAAAAGCACTGGGAGGGTGCCGGGGTGGCTCAGTGGGTTAAGCGTCCGACTTCAGTTCAGGTCATGATCTCACGGTTCGTGAGTTCGAGCCCCGCATTCAGGCTCTCCGTTCTCGGTGCCGAGCCCACTTGGGATCTCTGTCTCCCTCTCTCTCTCTGCCTCTCCCCTGCTCATGCTCTCTCTCTCTCTCTCTCTCAAAAGTAAATAAACATTAAAAAAAAAAAAAAAAAAGGAAAAGCACTAGGAGCAGAGGACAGAGTAGGATTCTCGCTGTGTGAATATAATTCCAATGGCAACGCTTCTCTGCCCCCTCCACCTCATCCCAAAGACCAGATGGCACCCAGGTCACATTTATGTCATCTCACATTTCTTCTGTTCCTTGGTGGTGTGGTCCAGAGCAATCTGTGTACCGAGAATGGATGCCCAGTTTCAAGATGGAGAAAGTGAGGTGGGGGATGGGGAAAGGCTGCCTGCCATCCATAGTCCTGCCGTGGGACAGAGGTCAGGCGTCCCTCCCTGCTCCCAACCTGGGCACTAACCATTATCTCACTCCCTCCAGAAGTGTTCATGGTCCTTCAAAATCCAGAAACCGCACACTTAAAAGGTTGGAACGAGTTCAAAATCAACAGCGTTCAGGGTCAGAACCCATTCTCATCCCAACTACAGGCACAAGCTCCAAGGCACCCAGCCCCGAGATGTCATCTAATTTTTTATAGCAGAGCTTTGTGTTTTCTCAACCTCGGACACACCCTTTACCCCTTCTCTTCCTGAAAAGGAGAGCGATAGATGGGGGATCCTTTGGGAAGGGAAAGTGGCACCAGGGAATCAAGGGCAAGAGGGAAATGTCAATTGGGGGTGGAGGGTGGAGAAGGGTGCCCAGGTGGGCACTTACTCAGCAGGAAGACACCAGGTCCTAGGGAAGAAGAGGAAATCCTTAGGGAACATCTTTAACATGCGGCTCATATTTCTGGCCAGCAAGTCCTTTCGGCAGATTTCACTCATCCCGGGGAAGTGATTTATTTTCTGTGAAGGAAGCCAGAGTTCATGAATAACGGGGGCCACGGGAGAACCCATGAGATCCCCTTGGTGGACGGTCCTAAAAGGGGGAGCCCGCTGGAGCGATGCCACACTTGTACGGAGGATCAGCTCTGCCCCCAGATACCTGGTAACTTTTCATTTCCATCACCCTCTCCAGCGACACTGAGTAGTCTGTCCAGTAGAGAGTCCAGTCATTGGTTTCCCCTCCCTCTCGAAGGCCATACCGCTGGGCAGCCCTACGCACTGCCATGGAGTTGGAGAAAGAAAGGCCTGTTAGCCCCGGAAGTGGGGAAGGAGCATGGGGTGGGGAGGCTATGTTTCTAGGTGGTCTCAGACCATGTCAGACCATGTGCTGAAGAGAGACACCTTAGCTCGTTGGAACTGGCAGCCATCTTGCCTGGTCTGGACATACCTTTGCCAAGAAAGAAACAGGGAGATCTACTGAGGAATACAGCCTATACCCGGTGAACCCCACAGAAGGTTTATCTGGGAAGAATGTTTTACCTGCCCTGGCTTTCCCTTGCCAGGAAGTAGGCTTCTGGCCTTCCTCCAAACACTAAGCACTCTGTGTTCAGGGAATGTAAACTAATCCTTAACATTAGCCAGAGTCAAGCTTAAGTAGGAAGCTAACAGGAAAAAAAAGTATACAGTGCATTTCAAAACCACGTATAGGCTGGGGCCCCTGGGCGGTTCCGTCGGTTGAGCGTCCGACTTCAGCCAGGGTCATGATCTCGTGGCTCGTGAGCTCGAACCCCACATCGGGCTCTCTGCCGTCAGCTCGGAGCCCGCTTCGGATCCTCTGTCCGCCTCTCTCTCTGCCCCTCCCCTGCGGGTGCATGCTCTCCCAAAAATAAATAAAACATTAAAAAAAAAAACCCACACTTATATGCTATCACATCCTTCTTTCTCTGTCCCTGTTAGCATTTGGAACTGGGAGCTCACTCCAATGCAAACACACACAAAAAAGGCCTGGAAAGGAAGAAGTGCCTGCAAGTGACCAGGAAAGGCAGGACCAGGCTGAGACTTATTCAAACTCGGAATTATATAATGACAACAACACTTCTCTATAGTCCAACGTGGGCCTGTAGGCTGCCAGTCTCTAACTTCTGCTCTAACAAGGACCAACCCCTGCCTTTTCTACAGATTCCCAAAGAACCCTACATCAGAACTACAGAGAACTGAAGTATGGCACCACCATGGTCAAAACCCACGTTTTCTTGGAGTGAGATTCCCTTCCTCGAATAGTTAATTGAGCTGGGTGAAGGAAACGTGAGGATTTGGAGACACTCCCTTTTCACCCCCAAGAAGATACAAGGTGACCCTTCCCAACCCTTTGGGGGCAATCCACTGGGTCCCCATTGTGGATCCCTCGAATGCAGGCACTCACCGCTCTCGTATCGGCAGGTGGAGAGATTGATCACCAATCATCTGGAAAAGAGAAGAAGGAAAACAGCAAGACAGAGACAGACGCACTTGCCAGAACACGTGGCCGCACCCAGAAGCATCCCACCCCAGGTGGGTCCAAGCCTACTCAGTCGTACCCAGCCTGGTTTGACTACACCCCTACTGAAGACACGAATCCAAAGGATTGCAGAGAGGCAGAAAAAACACGGGCGCTACCATTACTCAGCCCACGAGGTCGAAATTCGGCATTGTGGTTGCAACGAATTCTGCTTTGGCTCCCTATGAACCTTGCCTCCTCAATCCTTCGACTCCAGCGGCCCATCAGGAGCAGGAAGTAAAAATCTTTTCGGCCAAATGACTTCATGGTCGCCCACCTCTTGCCTTCCCCCCCCCCGCCCCCACTAACGGAAGTTGTGAGTTAGAAAGTGGACAAGCTGTCACACATCAGTGAGTCTGAGGACTGATCCATTTTCCCCAAAAGAGGCAAAGCGTGACAGAATATTAAATGGGAACTAGAACACAGAAGCCACAGTCGGATCCCAGAAATCGGCATCAGTCTTGTTATTTTTAAAATGTACTGGGGCACCCGGGGGGCTCAGTCGGTTAAGCGTCCGACTTCAGCTCAGGTCATGACCTCGCGGTTTGTGGGTTCGAGCCCCGACACCTCAGAGCCTGGAGCCTGCTTCCGATTCTGTGTCTCCCTCTGTCTCTGCCTCTCTCCCACTCGTGCTCTGTCTCTCCCTCTCTCTCAAAAATAAATACACCTTAAAATTTTCTTTAAATGTACTAAGTTCCCAAGGCAATAAGCACTTCCTTAAAACAAGGAAACTGTCTCCCTCCGCACAATTAAAAAAAAAAAAAAAAAAAAAAAGGCATGCTAAACAACAAATAGAATGACGATTAGGACAAAGCGTGGTTAAGATTACAAACACCATCGTTTGGTTCTATGAAACAGGTCATCAAGTGGATCCTTTCCATCTGAACCGAAAGGGGTGTGATTTTGACAGCGTCTTTTACCCTCTCATTAGCGGCCAAGGCCCCCTCCCCTCCGGGTCCCCTCTGCTCCCAACAACACGGAACCCCATTCCCCATCTTTTGGTCCTAACCTTTTTTTCTTCCTCCTCCTGCCTTGCTGCGGGGCATTCTGAAGCCTCTCTTGTACCCCAGCGTTCTCGCTCATGAAAACCAGGGTGACGATTTCTTTCGACTCTTCTGGGGAGCTGTCCTCCTGCTCTTCTGAGTCTGCCCCTTCCCCGCCCTCCAAAGGCAGGCACTGGAGCATCTCCCCAGCCTGGGAGGAGGCTGGGGGCAAATCCGGGCCCACCCTGGAGAGAGGGCAGAAGGAGCGGCAGTTACTTGAATCCACCTGCAGGGGGACCCCCTCCCTTGCTCATGCGGGTGGGAGACCCACTCGGAGACCAGGGGACAGACTGCAGTTTATAAAATGCCACCCCACCTCCACGGTGGGTGCCAGCTCGGGGAGAGAGCCGATTCCACCTTTTGCCACTGACTCTGACCTTGGGGACTCGCTCAGCCAATCCTGGCTTTGGTTTTGCCCTCCTGGGATTTTTCAGGAGTAGGCTGAGAAGCTATGCATGGCACCTGGTAAACAATCTTATTAAAGTGAGCGAGTGCCTGGAGACCGCCTCGGAACCAAGGCCTAAGCCTTCCTAGCTGAGGGAGTTAGTCCCAGTGGGTGTAGATGAGGCGCTCTGAGGAGGTCCGTTAACTGGCTCCCCACGACGCTGAATGTCCCACGCCCAACCTGCTGCCTGACCGTGAATGCAAAGGGAGCGGAGCACAGGGTCAATTTGTAGCTGACTGAGCACATACCAAGCTCAGGGCCAGAGGGAGCCCTTCCGAGATCCCAACCACAGAAAAGGCTACAGTGTCTCCCGCCCCCTGCGATTCAACGTAAAAACAAGACCAAACGGTAAAATATCACTAAGGAAGTCCAGCAGAGTTCTTGTCCCTCCTCCTATCCCCATGATGACTTCTTCGTTGTTTGCTGGGAATTTCAATATTTTTTAATGTTTTTTTTTAATTATTTATTTTTGGGAGAGAGAGAGAGAGAGAGAGACACGGAGACAGAGCACAAGCAGGGGAGGGTCAGAGAGAGAGGGAGACACAGAATCTGAAGCAGCTCCAGGCTCTGAGCTGTCGGCACAGAGCCCGACACAGGGCTCGAACTCACCAACTGCGAGATCATGACCTGGGCCGAAGTCGGACACTTAACCGACTGAGCTACCCAGGCGCCCCAAGGTTTTCAAATGATTTTTAATGCCTTTGTTTCAATAATCCTTAGGAATGTGCTTAGTTTGCTTGGGGTGACCCAGAACAGCCCAGATCCAATGAACTGATTCATCACCTTCACCTCCAAGATTTCTATGACCCTAAAGCCAATCTTCTGGGGCCCTTCCCCTCTTTAAAGAAAGTTTAGAAAAGGACACGGTAAGGTATATATCTGGAGCCAGGATTACTAGGTTAATATAGAAATTAGCTTCTAGTTTTATTTTATCTATCTATCTATCTATCATCTATCTACCTATCTATCTTGCCATGTTGTTTCCCAGAAGGACTCCCAACAATTTGGCCTACCTCCAGCAATATACCATAACAGCTGGCTCACCAACTCACATAATCTCATGGGAATCACTTTCCCTCCATACCCAAACTTGCTAATTCTAGACAATTTTTTGTACCTGTCGCCACATTTTTAACATTACTGCATCCTTCCGTGTCTCTCTGCCCCTTTCCCACACCAAAATTGGGGAGTAGAGGGCTCTCACTTGGAGGCTACGTATGAATAACTCAGTAATAAAGCCGCCCTCCTGGGTGGCTCCGTCGGTTGAGTGTCAGATTTCGGCTCAAGTCATGATCTCGCGGTTTGTGGGTTCGAGCCCCGCGTCGGGCTCTGTGCTGATGGCTCGGAGCCTGGCGCCTGCTTCCGATTCTGTGTCTCCCTCTCTCTCTGCCTCTCCCCCACTCGTGCTCTGTCTCTCCCTCTCAAAAATAAATAAACGTTAAAAAAATTTAAAAAAAAGCCTCCCTTATACGTGTGTACTTCTTTAGTGTTTTCAGAGAATTATCACACCCACCATCACACTGAAAGCTCACAGCCGTCGCCAAGAGGAAGGGCAGAATTATTAAGTCAGCCAGGGACTGCCCCTAGTTTCCCTCTTGCCGAAGGGGGGCTGTCACTTATTCCCAAGCCCAGTTATGGTGACACCTGAAAAGGGGAGACAGAGTTGTACTCGGCACAACCACCCGACGAAACCTGGGCCTCGTGAGCCCGTGTTGCCCAGTGGACAGGCACATTCTTGGCAAAGTCCAAGAGGACCGAGGTACGTGAAATATTGACCTGGGGCTGCTTCCTTGATTTCAGATAAACGGCCCGTTCCGCTCCCCTAGCCCTCCGCAACGGCTTCTGTTTACCAAGCCGTGGAGGAGTGGCTCCGTTTACCCAAAGGTTAATGTTAACTCGAGGAGACAAAACTGACCCTGAACGTGGCCTCTGGAGTCGCGAGTTGTCTCTGCTGTCTTTCGAGTCCTTGCCCAAGTGGTAAGAACAAGTCATGGCTGCCGCTGTCTGCCTGCCTCAAAGAGAAAAACACAACAACAACAACAACAACAACAAGATCAAATTCTGTTTCCTCTTGTCCCAGAGGGCCTCAGGCACATGGACCAGGGAACCGAACCCTTGCACTTCTCAGGGAACTGATCGCCACCGCATTGGTTCCCACCTGCCTTTCCCCTGTATTCTAGGCTATCTATGACCCGAGAGCCAGCTGAATGGTGCTTGAGTCAGGTGCAAGGTGGCGGAGAGCCGTCGATGCCCCATGTGTCTATTTTTGCTTTGCCTTTGGTCTCCCAGCTTCCTCCTCCCCCAGCCCTCTCAGTCCTGTTTCTTCCCCAAGGCTAAATCCCGCTGACTTCTCTCAAAGGTTCCTGATAGAGAATACGGTGCTCAAAGTTTGCCAGGGGGAGGAAGGGGGGGCGAGGGGGGGGGTGCCTGGGGTCACATGCTGAATCCACCTGCAGAAATGTTTACTTGGCCCACCACAGTGTGTAGTTGTTATAGTTTTAAATAGAAGTAGGGGCGCCTGGGTGGCTCAGTCGGTTAGGCGTCCGACTTCAACTCAGGTCACGATCTCGCGGTCCGTGAGTTCGAGCCCCGCGTCGGGCTCTGGGCTGATGGCTCAGAGCCTGGAGCCTGCTTCGGATTCTGTGTCTCCCTCTCTCTCTGCCCCTCCCCCGTTCATGCTCTGTCTCTCTCTGTCTCAAAAACAAATAAACGTTAAAAAAAAAATTTTTAAATAGAAGTCGTTGCTGCGGTGCCTGGTGACTCAGCCAGTTAGGCGTCCGGCTCTTGGTGTCGGCTCAGGTCCTGACGTCACGGTTCATGAACTCGACCGTGGCACCGGGCTCTGCCCTGACAGCCTGACAGAGCGGAGCCTGCTTGGGATTCTCTCTCCCTCTCTCTCTCTCTCTCTCCGCCCCTCCCCTGCAGGCGCGCAGGCGCGCGCTCTCAAAACAAATAAGTAGAACTTAGCAAGAACAAGTACATAAAGGAGTTGCCAATACGTAGGAAATGTGGATTTCTCCGAAAAATCCAGATTTCTGTCACTTTTGGAAAAGTAGGTCCCCAGTGCCTCATGCCAGAAATCCGCCAGAGCCAAATAATGCCTCCCTCATTAGCTATTTTTCAACCTGCCCCAGTCCGGTCCCTGTGGTCTCCGTGACACCAGAGTCACAAAACAGCTGCGTCCAGGTCATTTCTCTCCGGGCCGCAAGCCGGGTGCCCTTGACATCTGGATTTGCCTGTCCTCTTCTGGCATCTCTCTGGCCCCCAAGCAGCGGTGAGTTAGAACAGAAGCTGCTTCCTCCAGAGAGTCTCAGGTCTTACTGGACTCCACCAGTCTCCTCTTACCCAGTGCCAGCAGCCAGTCCCTTCTCTCCCGCCCAACAATTCGGGTGTCAAAAGCAGTCTCGCAGTCTTGTGGAACTAGAGAAGGAGAGGCAGCAAATTCGAAGGACGGGGCTAAGAAGAATAGAAAAGGGTGAAGGGGGGCTGCCGGCATCCCGAGATATACGTACATCCTGGCGTGAGGGCCGCTGCAGTGAGAGACGTGACTTTAAGTCACCTGCTAAGAGAAGTCGCTGAGAACTGATTCTGGAGCCTGTCTGCCTGGATTGAAATCCCGGCTCTGCCACTTTCTAGCCGCGTGACCTCGGGCAATGTATTTCATGGCCCCTTCTGCCTTAGTTTCCCCATCTGTAAAATGGTTTGCCCCAGCCAGTTACGGAAATTAAAAGGAGTTAATACAATACAAAGTGCTTAGGACAGTGCCAGGCGCAGAGGAAGTGCTCACTAAAGGCTACCTGGCAGCACCAGCTATGTGGCCCTGGACTGTGGCTTCCCTGATGGAAAAGACCGTGTCTGTGAATGCTCAGCTCCTACTACCGGGTCTGGCAGATACCAGAGGGTTATAAGCTTCCCGAATGATCAGACTGGAAGAAGGAATAGATTCACGGACTCATTTCGCTTACCGTTCGTTTTCCTCATCTATATAATAGAAGCGCTGTTGTGAGCATTAGATAAATAGCAGTTTTTCAAGCACTGGCCTTGGGTTGAAGAGGGCACTTACAACACTTCGTGTCACTCATGTGTAACTGTAGCTACTTTTTACAACCTACTTACCACGTAACTAAGCATTTACATTGTACTGAAGCATTTTATATCCGTATGTACTGTCTCAGCAGACCATCGGGTCATAGATATTCTCTTGCCTCCATTACAGATGAAAAGATTGAGGCACAGAGGGGCAAAGGCAGGAGACATAGCTGGGGTTCCACAGCCTACCTCTCTTCTACACGCCACCCGCCGCCTTTCCCTCTCAGCTGATCACTCATAAACGGTGTGACCGGAAAGTGAAGTGACTGGTCTCCCAGCTCCCAGAAGCGGTTTTGGTGACCTCAGTCCCTTAACAATCAGTTGGTCCCATTTTCCTTAAAGCCAACTGCTTCCAAATTCCCACCTCCATTAAGGGCCTGGATCTCCCCAGATTTGCCATAACCTGGGAACACGTCTACTGTTTCGAGGTTGTATTTATTTTCTCTGTTTGCTGCCCTTCTCGTCACCAAAGTCCACGTTGTACGTGGGCTCTTATTTGGGCTGTAATTAGAACTTTTTTTTTTTTTAAAGTAGGCCTCACACCCAGCGCAGAGCCCGACACAGGGCTTGAACTCATGACGCTGAGATCAAGACCTGAGCTGAGATCAAGAGCCAGACGCTTCACCAAAAAAAAATAAAATAAAATAAAATAAAATAAAATAAAATAAGCAGCTCTTCCCGTCCATGGGTCCTGTCCCCATGCTTTAATAAAATCACCTTTTTTTTTAGGGGCGCCTGGGTGGCTCAGTTGGTTAAGCGTCCGACTTCAGCTCAGGTCACGATCTCACAGTCTGTGAGTTCGAGCCCCGCGTCGGGCTCTGGGCTGATGATGGCCCAGAGCCTGGAGCCTGCTTCCGATTCTGTGTCTCCCTCTCTCTCTGACCCTCCCCCGTTCATGCTCTGCCTCTCTCTGTCTCAAAAATAAATAAACGTTAAAAAAAAAATTAAAAAAAAAATCACCTTTTTGCACCAAAAAAAAAAAAAAAAAAGAGTCAGACACTTCTCTCGACAATAGCCAAAGTATGGAAAGAGCCCAAATGTGCATTGGCAGATGAATGGATAAAGAAGATGCGGTATATACAGACAATGGAGTATTGCTCGGCAATCAAAAAGAATGAAATCTCGCCATTTGCAACTGTGCGGATGGAACTGGAGGTCGTGAGGCTAAGCGAAATCAGTCAGTCCGAGAAAGACAAATATCATATGACTTCACTCGTATGAGGAATTTAAGATACCAAACAGATGAATATAAGGGAAGGGGAGCAAAAATAATATAAAAACAGGGAGGGGGACAAAACGGAAGAGACTCATAAATATGGTGAACAAACAGAGGGTTACTGGAGAGGTTGTGGGAGGGGAGATGGGCTAAATGGATAAGGGGCATTAAGGAATCTACTCCTGAAATCATTGTTGCACCAGATGCTAACTAACTTGGAGGTAAATTAATTAAATAAATAAGCTAAAAAAAAAAAAAAAAAGAGTCAGACGCTTAACAGACTGAGCCACCCAGGCACCCCCGGAACACTTTTTCAGCTCTTAACTGAATTCCTCAATATTACAGCTGGGAGGGACCATGAGAACACCTAGTTCAAACTGTTTGCTTTTTGGAAGTTTGGAAATGCCCCTGCCAGCTAGAGGAGGGGACTTGCACAAAGCCAGAGAGCGAGTCAGAAGGGCCAGGACCAAAGCCCTGGCTACTGCACCCTCTGCTCATCTTTCCATTACACCAGGTGAATGGACAGGCAATGCGGACTAAGCGCCTTGGAGAACGTTTAAGGCAACTGACTTGTGCTAACGTAGCAAACAGAGTAAATACCATCTTCGGTTTTACATAATGACGCAAGAAAACATTTAGTTCACCTGTCCAAAGAGGACAGTTAAGACCATTTACGAACAGTGATGTTTCCTCTCATTTTAGTGTGGGGTTTGATCTTGGAGAAGCTTCCACCCAGGCAAAGCCGACCAAATCTGGCTAGACAGCATGAAAATGCCCTTCATTGGCCACCAGGGGGAGGGAATGAGCCCTGGGATGGCTTCATGCAAACACACTGCAGATTATTTGGAAAAATCTCACAGCAAGGGAGCGTTTCCACTTCTGAAAGACTATACGTGCTGACTCCTCTTCTTCCCCCTAGAGGTGCACGGAAAATATCTAGCGCTTTCTTTGGCAAGGCGGAATTAATACGGGTGTCAATACATTGGAGAAAAGAATTATTTGGTGGTTACGAACAGATCATGGAGCATGTTTAAAGTTGTAACTAAGCTTTTTCATCCCAAACTTCAGAGCCTGGACTTTTCTTTCAGTCTGTAGAATTACATGTGGCACTGAAGGGCCATCCTACTGTGTCTGCCGGATGACGACCTTCTCTTCTCCCAAATAATATGTTTTCCCGCACCTCCTCCCTTTTACAACTTTGGGTCCTCATTCCTCTACCAGAAGCATCCCTCTGAAGGCTTCCAGTGGCTAGCTCTTGGAAAAGGTTGAAAGTAGGTTGGGGAAGATGGGGAGGTTAGATCTCTGGATTTTGCTTTCAGCTTTGCCTCTTTGATTTTGTATGTCATAAGAAGCCAGGTAATAGCGCCTCCCTCATTCCCTTTTTTTTTTTTTTTTTTTTTTTTTTAGTGTCATTGACACACAATGTTACATTGCTTTCAGGTTCACCTTCATTCCCTATCTTTTATTCCCTATCTTTTCTGTGATTACCGGACCACCAGAAGATAAAAACTTCACATCTAGAAAAGTGCTTTGGGGTGCCTGGGTGGCGCAGTCAGTTCAGTATCCAAGTTCAGCTCAGGTCATGATCTCACGGTTTGTGGGTTCGAGCCCCGCGTCCAACTCTGTGCTGACAGCTGAGAGCCTGGAGCCTGCTTCAGATTCTGTGTCTCCCTCTCTCTCTGCCCTTCCCCCACTCACACTCTCTCTCTCAAAGATAAATAAATATATATTTTAAAAAGAAAAGTGCGGGCCGCCTGGGTGGCTGAGTCAGTTGAGCGCCTATTTCAGCTCAGATCATGATCTCATGGTTTGTGAGTTCGAGACCCTCCTCGGGCTCTGTGCTGACAGCTCAGAGCCTGGAGCCTGCTTCGGATTCTGTGTCTCCCTCTCTCTCTGCCCCTCTCCTGCTTGTGCTCTCTCTCTTTCTCAAAAATAAAATAAACATTAAAAACAATTTTTAAGTGCTTTGAGCTTTGATGCAGGCAGAATAAATTGAGATTCTTTTTATGAACTTTTGCCTTTTCATTCTAGCCGCCCTTGGAATTTCAGCCCAGGGACTAAATGGGTTCTTAGCAAGATGTGGATTAACAAGGGAGGGATGGGGGCACTCAAGTGCGTAAGGGCTGTGCCAGTAAGAAGTGCTGAGAGTGACCAGCCATATTCTCTGGAAACACTCAGAATCTTGCTGACTCAGATTCCATGTTTTGCTCTGCCAGAAACTGAGGGGAAGATGCATTGTTCAGGGCAGGCTCACGCCCAGCCATTTTCTGCACAATACTCTGCATCACCAGCAAAGACAGATGGATCTGGATCCAGATCCCAGCTCTACTTCCTAGTGGGTGACTGTGGGTGAGAAACTGAGTTTCTTTGTACCTCAGTTTCCTCATGAGGAAAATGAGGAAAATAATATCTATCTTGGGGCGTTATTTAAAGACGAAATGAGTTAACATTTATAATGCTCTTAAAGCAGTGCTTGGCTTAAAATAAAAGCTATGTAAAATGAAAATATAACAGCAGGATTGGTGTATCTATTAAATAACTTACTGAATGAACAGCCTGGTACATACCGGTGCTTAGTAAAGGTTAGCTCCCTTCCCATCTCATTCCCAAATGTGAGTTACATCTTTCCTAGGGTTCAAATCCCAAAGGAGAACATTCCTCAAGCCTAGAAGAATTCTCCCTCAGGAGGTGAGAAATAGGAACTGGAAAGGGGGGAGCTGAAAAAGAGGGGCAGGGGCATTTGTTGAGGGCTGTGCTGGCTATCCAAAACAGAAGGGTCTTTCTGGAAGGTTTCTCCAGGCAAAGGAAGAAAGGTGATCAGGAGAAAGGCCCGGCGATGGGGAAGGAGGAGGCAGACAAAGTTTGGCGATTCCCAGGGATCTCCGGTATCTAAGGGACAGCTCCCTGGGCGGGGTTTGGGAAATCCAGGGCAGGAAGTGAGGGTGCCCCAGGTTCGGGTGAGAAGCGGGGACAGGAGGGGAGATGGAGCTAGAAAAGTTAGAGAGTGAGGGCAAGGTCCTGGCATCGGGGTCTTGAGGATGAGAAAGGGAGAGAGGGTATTTCCGGGGTGAACGCCAGTACGGAGCTGGGAAGTGATGAGCTGCGGCGCCAAGGGGGAGCAGGGACTGGGAGGGCGAGTGGCGTTGGCCATAGAGAGCCACCAGGGAGGACAGAAGGAGTAACCCTGGTGAACTGGGCACCGAGGGGGACTTCGGGGGTATGAAGAACCAGGTTTTCCGTGGGGAGACACTAGGAGGCCGCGATCTAGGGCCAGCATCGGGTTTGGGGGGGCTCTTACCCGCAATTCCTATCTCCCCGTCTTGCCCCCGCTCTGCTGCGCGTATCGTTCGCAGCCACACTTTCGGGCCCCCTCCTCAAAAGAGTTAAGGAGACAAGGTCCCATTGGCTGCCCCACAACCCTTAAGCCCAACTCGCGCTCCTCCTAACTTGGGGTGCGCCCAGCCCACATATATTTGCATATAGGGCTTTCCAGGTCTTCGATTGGCCCCAGCGGCAGGCGGCCGTGCCCCCCCCCCCCCCATCCAATTAACCGCCCCTTTGCTCTGAGAGGCCAGCGCCCAAGGTCGTCCCTGGAGACGCGGAGGACGCTTGGGCCGCGCTCCTCGCGCTCGGGGCGGCTCCACTGCTAGCCCTGCGCTGGTCCCCGCCCTCCCCCGCCCGCGCCGTCGGGGCGTCGGGGCGTCGTGCGCAGGCGCAGCTGGAGCCTCGGGGCCGAGCGGATCCGAATTGTCTGCCTCGGAAGCTCCAGCTGCCCGGGAGGGGGAGGGGGAGGCGGAGGGGGGGAGGGGGGGCGAGTGGGGTGCACCGAGGGGGGTGGTCTCGTCCTCTGGCGCTCTGGGGAGGGTGAATAGCTGAAGCCGGGACCAGAGGGGAGCCGCGCAGACAGCATTGGATTGAGACCCAAGTCAAGATCTCAGGCATGTGTAATCATGGGCAGTTGACATCATCTCTCCGGGTTTAGCTTCTCCAACAGTAGATACCGCAAACCTGCAAGGAACCGCTCTGGCTTACTGAATCATGACATATCAGAGAGTGGGGGGGGGGGGGGGTCGTGGCCCCTCTACCGAACGAGCCCCTGGCCGAGAGAGGCGGCCGCGCAGGGCTCCGGGGTCTGGGCTTCGCACAGCCACATTCTGACTGTCCTCTGGCAGGCGGGGGAATCAGAGTAATGACTGGATTCACATGATCGGGGTTTCCTTCCGTTTCCGCCTGTGTCAGCCCAGACTCCTGCGGGCCTGCAAAGGGTTGGCGGCCAGTAGAGCTGTTTCTACCTGGGTTCGTTCAGGATTGGGGAAGGACCAAAGGATCGATTTAAAACTCCTGAAAGGGGGCGGGGGGGGGGGCGGGCGTGGGTCAGTTGGTCGGCTCAGGTCATGACTTCACGGGCGGTGAGTTCGAGCCCCAAATGGGGCTCTCCGCTGTCAGCATGGAGCCCGCCTGGGATTCTCTCTCTCCCTCTTTCTCTCTGGCCCTCCCCCGCTTGCTCTCTCGCACGCGCTTTCTCTCGACATGAATGAATAAACTTTAAAAAGCACTTTAAAAAAAATAAATAAAATTCCTGAACCACAGTGTTCTTAGGAAACTCTCTTATGGATGGCGCCGGGGATTTCTTGTTGCCTATATCCATTGTTCTTCATTCTGCAGACTTCCAGATGCTTGAATTGATGTTCCTGAAATGTAGCTGCTCCTGCGGGAAAGGATTGTTCAGTCCCAAGGAGTAAGACTTAGGTAAGACTCTGCAACATTAACTCTCACGCTGAGGATAGACTTCTCTTCCCTCCGTTGAGGGGAGACAGAGGAGACACAGGCCCTTCCCAGAGAAGCCGTAATCAAAAGGACTAGTGAAAGAGGCAAGATCCTCGCTGATGTGGAGGATGTGGAGTTAGTCCCGGAGAGTTTCCGAGAGGATGAAGGTTTTAGCAGATTCATTGGGAACATTGTGTCCAATCCATGTGCCTGGGACTTCTGCTGGCCTCTGATCCCTTATCTGAATAAAGCAGAGCTTTACAACAGTCCGCTGCCCCTCTCCCTGACACACCCCTTATGTCCCCAGGGAGGCTCTGTTCCTGGACACTTGGACATTCCAAAAACTGTGTAAACAAGTCTCATCAGAAGCCCATTTTGAAGCCCTAATCACCCCCCCCAACCCTTCCTCCCCTTATAAAACTGATACATAATAAACCTTTATGCCTAGCTGTTTGTACAGTTACTCACGACTGAGTGCTCTCATATGCCTGTAAATAAACTGTTAACCTTTTGACCTAAGTTGCTGGAGGAAGTTTTCCTCCCGCACAGGACCCTGTCCCTATACCAGCTGATCTGCCCAGGCAGGAGCCTAGAGGCAAAGGCATGGCTTAGCCCCAAGTGGACAATGAAAGCCTGGTTAGTGATGCTTAAATTCACGCTGGAGGGCCTGAGGTGAAACCAGGGGCCCATCTGCTGCTCTTCCAGAAACCTCCCTGCCACCCTATCCTCTACCTCTTCCCTCGGTCCCCCTTCCCTCCAGGTGGCCCTGGGCTATCGCGCCCCTCCCCACCTCCGGGGCCCTGGAGGCCCAGGTGACCAGTCATCAACTGGCCAAGAGCAGATGCTTCCCTAAGACCAACCGTCCCGGCTCTGTCTCCCTCCCCCTTCCGGCCTCTTTCTTTCCCCCAGTGTCCCACCAATCTCCTCTGCCAAGCTCGGGCTTTGGTCTGAGGTCCCTCTGGAGTGATATTGTGATGGAAATGAGGGAAAGGATGCGGGAGGGAGCGGCAAAGATTTACAACTTCCAGAGGGTTTCCATTAAAATCCCTGACAACTGGTTATTTACGAGAGGGTTGGCCACAGTGGGAGCTAATAGGCCAGAGCCTGGCACCCCTGTCCTTTCAGGGGTGCTGACAAGGGGGTGAAACAGTAGAACTGCCCCCACTGTAGAGCAAAGCATCCCCTCCAGGGCCGGAGGGACGGCCAGGAAATCAGAAAGCATCCGTGATTTGTGCCAGGCAAACCCCAAACAGAAAGATCCCTGAGGCAGACACCGAGGGTTTTTCTGGGCCTGGGTGTGAAAGGTCGAAGCAGCGTGTTGAGCCTCCTTCAGTCGTCAGAAAAGTGGGACCGCGTCCCCTCCCCCGAAACTCAAACTCAGAGGCAAAAGTGCGCAAGGGAGAGACTGCAGGCACAGGTATGAAATTTGTTTTCACGGGCTTTTTGTTCCCAAGGCACCCACCTGACTAAATAGTAAGACAGTTTCCCCTCAGAATGGTGCCTGCTATCCAGTTGACACACAGGCTCCTTCTCAGTTTGGGACTCTTCCTCTCAGTAGTTGATGGGGGAACAAAGAAAGTCCTGCTTCTGCCTGTACCAGTCAAAGGAAGTCTTGGTGGGGCGCCTGGGTGGCGCAGTCGGTTAAGCGTCCGACTTCAGCCAGGTCACAATCTTGCAGTCCGTGAGTTCGAGCCCCGCGTTGGGCTCTGGGCTGATGGCTCAGAGCCTGGAGCCTGTTTCCGATTCTGTGTCTCCCTCTCTCTCTGCCCCTCCCCCGTTCATGCTCTGTCTCTCTCTCTCCCAAAAATAAATAAACGTTGAAAAAAAAATTAAAAAAAAAAAAACAAAAACAAAGGAAGTCTTGGTATAGGACACCTGGGGGGCTCAGCCGGTGAAGCGACCGACTTCCGCCCAGGTCATGATCTCACAGTTTGTGAGTTCGAGCCCCGCGTCCGGCTCTGTGCCGACAGCCCAGAGCCTGGAGCCTGCTCCGGATTCTGTGTCTCCCTCTCTCTCTCTGCCCCTCCCCCGCTCACTCTTTGTCTCTCGTTCTCTCAACAGAGCAAAACGAACAAAATAAAAAACTTAAAAAACACACACACACACACAACCACAAAGCAAGTCTTGGTATCTGTACCAGGGACGATGGCGTCGGGAGTGGAAATGAGACAAAGATTCTTAGAAGACCTTTTTTTTTTTTGCTCATACCCCAGGTTTTGGTTTTGGTTCTGTTCTGTTTTTTTGCTTTAAGTCTGCAAGGTCTGAGAGTCACAGAATCAGAGTTCTTTTTCAATCAGAAGAGATCTTACAGGCCACCCAGTATTTCTCTTGTGTTTAGAAGACGAAATTGAAAGGCGCCCGGGGGTGGGGGGGGGGCTCAGTCCGTTAAGCATCTGACTCTTGGTTTCGGCTCAGGTCACGATCTCATGGTTCATGAGATCGAGCCCCGCGTCGGGCTCTGTGCTGGCAGTGCAGAGCCTGCTTAGGATTCTCTCTCTCCCTTTCTCTGCCCCTCCTCTGCTTGCTCTCGCTCTCTCCCAAAATAAATAAAATACACTTAAAAAAAAAAAAAAAAGAATTAGAAGAGGAAATCGAGGCCCAGAAAAATGTAGTGGGACTTACAAGCAGTTATGTTCACGCAGAATCTTTGCTTTTTATTTATTTTTTAATTAAAAAAAATTTTTTTAATGTGTATTTATTTTTGAGACACACACACACACACACACACACACACACACACACAGAGCATGAGCAAGGGAGGGGCAGCGAGAGAGGGGGACACAGAATCCGAAGCAGGCTCCAGGCTCCGAGGCGTCAGCACAGAGCCTGACGTGGGGCTCAAACTCACGGACCAGGAGAACGTGACCTGACACTTAACCGACTGAGCCACCCAGGTGCCCCTTGAATCTTTGCTTTTTACAAAATTGTTTAATGATTGACTTAAATATTCAATGGGTATAGAATGGTGAAGTAAATTATGGTAGAATCACTTATTACAACAAAAAGGAAACCAATAATCATATGGTTTATAGCAATATAAAACGGTGTTTGGGGGCGCCTGGGTGGCTCAGTCGGTTGAACATCTGACTTCAGCTCGGATCGTGATCCCTCACGGCTTGTGAGTTCGAGCCCCACGTTGGGCTCTGTGCCGACAGCTCGGAGCCTGGAGCCTGCCTCTGATTCTGTATCTCCCTCTCTCCCTGCCCCTCCCCTGCTCACACTCTGTCTCTCTCTCCCTCAAAAATAAATAAACATTAAAAAAAATGGTGTTTAACCCAACAGTAGTAAGCAACAATAACAAAAAATTGCAAAGGCTATGACTATACTCGTGTCAAACGTGCATTTGTATGCATAAAAAACTGAAAGAAATGTTAAGAGAATTTTCTAAGGAAAGGAAAAGCATGACTCTCCTACAGATAAAAAAATGAACGCATGTTAAAGATTTTATGTAACTCAGTAGGGAGCCAGTCAGATGATTCAGCTGGTTCCAAAAAAGCGGCACAATTTGTCTGATAAAAAAGAACATTGTGGGGCGCCTGGGTGGCGCAGTCGGTTAAGTGTCCGACTTCAGCCAGGTCACGATCTCACGGTCCGTGAGTTCGAGCCCCGCGTCGGGCTCTGGGCTGATGGCTCGGAGCCTGGAGCCTGTTTCCGATTCTGCGTCTCCCTCTCTCTCTGCCCCTCCCCCGTTCATGCTCTGTCTCTCTCTGTCCCAAAAATAAATAAACGTTGAAAAAAAAAATTAAAAAAAAAAAGAACGTTGAAAGAAATTGCAAATGGACGCAAAACTGCTTTTTCTTCCACAAGGAAAGGAGGCAAAATAGTCCAACCTCTATCAGATCAGACAGAAATTCCTTGCCAATCAGTTACCTACAATTTACGGAGTTGTAAAATACTTCCCATAGAATCAGTTCAAATTGGCTAATTCAGGGAAGGGTGTCCAACAGAGAGATTTTTCTCTACAGACAACAGTCTTGAAAATATGTGTAGGATTATGAAATGTCTCTTTCTTTTTAGTTTATTTAATGTAACTTTTTTTTTTTAATTTTTTTTTTCAACGTTTATTTATTTTTTTGGGACAGACAGAGACAGAGCATGAACGGGGGAGGGGCAGAGAGAGAGGGAGACACAGAATCGGAAACAGGCTCCAGGCTCTGAGCCATCAGCCCAGAGCCTGACGCGGGGCTCGAACTCCCGGACCGCGAGATCGTGACCTGGCTGAAGTCGGACGCTTAACCAACTGCGCCACCCAGGCGCCCCTTAATGTAACTTTTTAAAACAAAGATATGCCTCCCAAATTCTTACAGGGACCATACAATATCCCCTGAAATGTTCAATAGGTGATTTCGTTTGCCCGCACATTCTAGAAACACAGGGTTCACGTGAGGCATACCTGGCTCCTGTTTCTCCAAAAGTTTATGAAACAGCACACCCGGGGTGCCTGGGTGGCTCAGTCGGTTGAGCGTCCAACTTCGGCTCAGGTCATCATCTCACAGTTCGTGAGTTCGAGCCCCGCATCGGGCTCTGCGCTGACAGCTTGGAGCCCCGAGCCTGCTTCGGATTCTGTGTCTCCCTCTCTCTCTGCCCCTCCCTCGCTCATGCTCTCTCTCTGTCTCTCAAAAATGAATAAACGTTAAAAAAAAAAATTAAAAAAAAAAAAACAACAAAGCAGCACACCCAACCTGCATTCGTTGAAAGCCTAATGGTATCCCAACCTAATTAGTAGTCTCCTTCTTGCCATTGGTTATTCAATTCTTCTCTTTCTCAAAGCCGGGCGTAGAATCTCTCTGTACTTGGGAATGCAAGCTGGTGCTGCCACTCTGGAAAACAGTATGGAGGTTCCTCAAAAAACTAAAAAGAGAACTACCCTACGACCCAGCAATTGCACTACTAGGCATTTATCCATGGGCTACAGGTGCTGTTTCGAAGGGACACATGCACCCCCACGTTTATAGCAGCACTATCAACGATAGCCAAAGTATGGAAAGAGCCCAAATGTCCATCGATGGATGAATGGATAAAGAAGATGCGGTCTATCTATACAATGGAGTATTACTTGGCAACCAAAAAGCATGAAATCTTGCCATTTGCAACTGTGTGGATGGAACTGGAGGGTATTATGCTAAGTGAAATTAGTCAGTCAGAGAAAGACAAATATCATATGACTTCACTCATATGAGGACTTTAAGAGACAAAACAGATGAACATAAGGGAAGGGAAGCAAAAATAATATAAAAACAGGGAGGGGGACAAAACAGAAGAGACTCATAAATATGGAGAATAAACTGAGGGTTGCTGGAGGGGTTGTGGGAGGGGGGATGGGCTAAATGGGGAAGGGGCACTAAGGAATGTACTCCTGAAATCATTGTTGCACTGTATGCTGACTAATTTGGATGTAAATTTTAAAAAATAAAGTTAAAATTAAAAAAGAAACTCTCTGTACTCCGTAAGGCATCCAATTGCAGAGTCTTTGGTGGTTACAGAGACGGCGAGCTCCAAGGGATAAAATTCCTCTCACTGTCTTTTTCCAGGGAGTGGAGAGTCTAAACGCCAGAGTCATTGCCACAGGATAGAGCTGGGCAGGACTGGAGCGAGCACAGGGGTAAAAGTGAGCCGCTGCTTGGACATCTTGTAGGCTGCCTCCTGCCTCTCCTTCCCATAGTCCACACCCCTGTCGCCCAGATACTGTAGCTTTGCACCAGCCAGGACAGTGCTGACACATATCTATTTAAATTTCAATTTGATAGGGAATTTCCATGTCTGTGTGGGTTCCCCATACGTACCTGCATATGCTATTAAGTTTGATTTTCTCCAGGGGCGCCTGGGTGGCGCAGTCGGTTAAGCGTCCGACTTCAGCCAGGTCACGATCTCGCGCTCCGTGAGTTCGAGCCCTGCGTCAGGCTCTGGGCTGATGGCTCGGAGCCTGGAGCCTGTTTCCGATTCTGTGTCTCCCTCTCTCTCTGCCCCTCCCCCGTTCATGCTCTGTCTCTCTCTCTGTCCCAAAAATAAATAAACATTGAAAAATAAAATCTTTAAAAAAATTTTGATTTTCTCCAAATAAATAAGTAAATACTCCATATAAAACCCAGTTCCCCGGTGCACTAGCCACATTTTAAGTGCTCGACAGCTACATGCGGTCAGCACGGTTACTGAGCACTGCCTTCGCTGCGGAGAATCCTACTGGAGAGCACTACTGGGGAGGACTATTCCCTCTCTCCACGTCGTTTCTCCTCCATCCCTTTTCCTGCAGGCCAAGCTTGTTATTCAAAATAAATCAAATGTCACCTTTGACCAGGACTCTTTGACCAAACTTTGGTTGGGCTCCTCTGAGCCCTCTTGACGAGGCTTCAACCTTGGGCTTCTACATCTGCCTTTGCCAAGTCCACAGCTGGGGTGCAGAGGTGCCAGGGCACCTGGCTCTGGGTGAGGGGGTGAGGGGGTGGGGGGTGGGGGCAAACAGACCAGGTTCAGCCACTCACCGCTGACAAAATGCAAAGACAGGTGGCGGAACAAGAAAGGAATTTATTTCAGGGAAGGGCAACACCAGGAAGACAGTGGACCCTCTGAAATACAATCTCCAAAGTGCCGAAAATACTCCTGGGTTTGTAAGGAAAATGTGGGACAGAGGTCAGAGAGTACTGCAGGTGGAAAGCGAAGGTCAGGTCATTGTTGTCTTGAGGTCACGTGGGGTCTTGCTGGCTCAGGGCAGTCGTTGTTGCTTGAGGGGGTAGTTTTGGTTCCCATCACGATGATTTGCCTGCGGGTTCTTTTGCCTGAATTAAGAGATAAGCAGGAAAAAGAAAACTTTACTTACAAAGTACAGACTGAGGTCAAAATGGAGGTAGTTGAGGTCCTCTTTCAAGTCCCGTTTCAGCAAAAATCTTAAATCAGCTTAGAGAGAATCCTTACTCTTCCTATCTGATCAATCCCTAGCCTGCCTTCAGCAAGAATCCTATTAAATCAGTTTAGCAAGAACCCCCCGTTCTTGATGTCTTCTCCTCTTAGTAATTTTCCACCACTGACTCCCTCATTCTGCTTGATTGGCTGTACATCCCCACTTGTCCTTACTGTTTTTGGAACTGGGTACAATCTCTCTCTGTTTGTAATGCTCCTATTACAACCGTCCCAAATAAAGTTTTCCTTTCTGTTTGAATAGGCCTCCGAATAATTTTTTCTTTACCACTTTTTCTATGAAACCTTCCTTCTTGCCCCTAGGAAAAATGAATTCTATGCTACCTTAGCACTATGTAAATTCCTCATCTAAAGCCACTACCATGGGGTATCATACTCATTTATGCATTTGTCTGCCCTTATGGATTACCGAACTCTCATGAAGAATAAATATGGTGAGAGTCATGATTAAGAGCACAGTCATTTATTTGAGTCAGAATGCTCAGTTCAGAGTCTTCTGATGGCACTTACTATCTGGGTGAGTTTGCACAAGTAACTTTACGTCTCGAAGCCTCAACTGTCTCATCTGTGAAAAGGGTATAATAAAAAGTGCTTCCCTTGTAAGGATTCAATGAGAAAACCCACTGTGTCAGGCAGAGTAACTACCCCCATCCCCAGTCTTCGTCTCCATTCCTAACACTTGAAGATAGGAGAGGAGGATTTTCTCTGTAGGTCTGAATATTGATTCCCATTCTTTCAATATCCAGTTATAAAGGGTTCCACTTGCAGCCTTCCCTTGACACTTCTATTGGAAATAAATCACAAACTAATCAATGTTTTTTATTCCACGCTATCGAACTTAGCTTCCCAAAATGTCAACAAAACAACCTGTTGATAAGACAAAACTGAGATTATTCTTACCTTACTGAGGAAGAAGACGGTCTTTTTTTTTTTCTTTTCTTTTAAGTAGGCTTTTTGCCCAGCACAGGGCCCTACGTGGGGCTTGAACTCACAACCCTGAGCTCAAGACCTCAGCGGAATCAAGAGTCAGACGCTTAACTGACTGAGCCACTCAGGCACCCCACAAGGATACTTTCTTGCCAAAGTTGTAGCCGCAGCACAGAGGCAGAAGGACAAAATAGTGGTGTTTATTGAGACTCTGAAGTTGGTTTGGGGAAGGGGTGGGTGGATTTCTCAATGCAAAGTTAGAGGCAAAAGTTGATTAGGGTAGGGTAAGGGTCATGATATAATAGTTTAGTATGGGTGGACACAGCCAAGCAAGGATTTTGAGGCCAAGGGCTCTTAGAGTCTATCATCATGTGATGCTTTCTCTTAAAGAATCAGTGGTTCTTTTAGGCAGTTCCTAAAATGCACAATGGATTCATTTGCATTTTTAACCTCCCCACAAGAGTGTCATGAAATAGTTGTGTTAATATAGACATTAAGGTATGTAGGGGTAGGAGATTTCAGTTCCAAGGGCTTTTTAGAAAGCCACTAAGTAAAATTAAGGGAGATGTATCCAGGATACTGAGGGCACTTATCCCTGTAGACAGAGTTTAAAATGGAAAAGCAGGGGCGCCTGGGTGGCTCAGTCGGTTGAGCGCCGACTTCGGCTCAGGTCATGATCTTGCGGTCCGTGAGTTCGAGCCCCGCATCGGGCCCCTGTGCTGACAGCTCAGAGCCTGGAGCCTGTTCCAGATTCTGTGTCTCCCTCTCGCTGACCCTCCCCCGTTCATGCTCTGTCTCTCTCTGTCTCAAAAATAAATAAATAAACGTTAAAAAAAAATTAAAAAAAATGGAAAAGCATAATTGTGGTCACTCAGAAGGTGATTTGAACTTTCAAAAGAAGCCCCAGTCCCTGATTTACTCATTATTCCCCACCATGCATTCATCTCGGTTGAATGCCACCAGTCTTGAGAGAAGACAGAATAAGGAATGCTCATGCCCCTACCTGAAATGTAAAGAAAGTGGTTTCAGGGGCATAAATCCCCCCGCGTTAGACTGCACACAAAAGTTTCTGTCCAGATTTAGATGGATGCTACTCCTTACAGAAGAGGCACTTCTCAATTTACCTGTCCACAGAAAAGTATGTGCAGTGTTAAAGAAATAATTATTCTGACATTTGTTAAACCCGTAAGAGAGACATTATCCAGGACTATTGCCACAGGGACCGTTACAATAGAGGAGACATATGGTGCTCAATTCCAAATACGATAAGGACAAGTGCATGAAAAATTACTAAAGGGAGACATCAAGGGTGGGAGGGGATTCCTGTTGAAGTGCCTTAGCAGAATTCTTGCTGAAGGCAGGCCGTCGATCAGCTATCACGGGTGAGAATTTCCAAGTTGGCTTTGCAGGATTCTGAGTTTATGCTTAGTAAGAACTACCCTGACAGAGTTAACACTAAAAAATAATTTCATTATAGAGAGGGAATGATGAGACACAGGAAGTGGGGCACATAGGGAGCTTGCTGGATCTCCTTTATTTAGGGGCAGGCGGGAGGCATGATTAAATGCCAAAGGGGGTCTCATCTGTAAGACTCTTAGGGAAGTGTGATGTGGGGGCAGGAGAAAAATGAAGATGACTTCTCGATGGCCCTTTCTCGTTCAGGCCTGGAAGAAGTAAAGTTTGGGGCTTTTTTTTTTAAAGGTAAGTAAACAGCTCATTCTAAGGGAAAAATAGGCTCCTTGGGGTGAGAATGCTGTTTGGGATGGGCGAAAAGCACAAAGAGCCGCAGAGCGCCCCTGGGGCTCAGTCACCTGAGCACTACAAGTCCCAGCAAACATCGCGGCGAGGGCGGAGCTTGGTAGCCGTTGTGACGTGGTGGGCGGGATCAGACGGGATCTGCGGTCCCAGGAGTTTTTAGCCCCGCCCCTGTCCCTTGCCCTGCCCTGTTGCTGTTGTGCCGACGCCGGCTGCTACCCCCGGTGAGTCCCTGGAGTGAAAGGAGGGCAATTAGGGGCAGTTGGGCCTTCGGGTTCCCCAAATTCAGACTTCCACTCCTGAGGAGGCACCTTGGGCAGGCAGAGATGTGGCTAGTTTCGGTTTTCACCAGCTTCCATCTTTCTAGGGTGACAGTAAGTGTGAGTGGCGTCATGGAGCCCCTGGAGCCCCTCCCGTGGCCTTGGAGGGTTGAGGGGCAGTTTTCTCCCGAGGAGGGCCGAGCTTCAGTGCTTGTGGCCGGGTGGCAGGCTCCTTGAGCAGAAGGGACCCCTCTGACGGCGAGTCAGGGTCTTGACGTCACAGCGTCATCTACCCCACCCCCCACCCCCCAGTGGGCTGAGGTCTTGGCAGTTCCTTAATCCCTATCCTTGACGACATCAGCATCGCTGTTTGCTTCGAGGCCGCGGCGGCGCTCTGCCCGGTCACCCTAGGCAAGTTACTTTCTCTTTGGGCCTCAGTTTCCCTGTCCGTGATCCCCAAAGCCCCTTTCCTTCAGATGAGGCCTTCTGTAATTGGAGATATTCTAGGCAGCCGAGAAGAAAGAGCGTAGTGACCTGCTTTTTTACGGTTGATCTCCTGTAGCCCCTCCTCACCGCTACCTTCACCCCAGTTCAGTGTAGGTGCTAATGTTCCCCGTTAGGATTTCAGCCCCTCCCAGGCGTTTTAACTTTTCCGGAGCACTTGGATTCTTTGTTCCTGATGCAAGCCAACAAGTGGCCTTTGCTGGAGCTGAGTAGAATAACACAGATGCTATGTATTATAACTTAACTTCCCCTGTTGGCAAAAACCGTTTCAAGCAAAAGACTTTTAATGCAGTCGGTCTTTGTAGATTAGGGAGAGTACCTGACTAGGAACTATCCAGGTGACTCACTTTCACGGGTATTTTCAAAGGGCCTCTAACCTGAAACTCGACCCTTGAGCAGGTATGACAGCTGTGGAGTGGAAAGGACCCCGAGAGAGACAGTGAGAGTTACTTAGTGTCGACAAGCTGTATTATCTTTCAAGTCAGGTGGTACATCCAGGGCTCTTTAAAAACTTTGTGCTTGTCGATATCATACCACGGTTCCTTCTTTCCTTGGATGACAAGAGAGGCCGTGTAGATGACCTCTTTCGCTTTCTTTTTCTTTCACTTAGGATCACCATGATCGCTGGGACGTTTCTTAGAGATTTTCTAGCCTGATCCATGCGTTTTACTGATGAGGATCCTGAGGCCTAAAAGGAGGGAGTGTGAGTTGGTTAAGATCGCAGAGCAGGGGCGCCTGGGTGGCGCAGTCGGTTAAGCGTCCGACTTCAGCCAGGTCACGATCTCGCGGTCCGGGAGTTCGAGCCCCGCGTCGGGCTCTGGGCTGATGGCTCAGAGCCTCGAGCCTGTTTCCGATTTTGTGTCTCCCTCTCTCTCTGCCCCTCCCCCGTTCATGCTCTGTCTCTCTCTGTCCCAAAAATAAATAAATGTTGAAAAAAAAAAAAATTTAAAGATCGCAGAGCTAGGACAGGAACCCAGGCCCCTTGGCTCCTAGCCTCGCTCCCTTCCCACTACACTTGAAACGCTGTCCCCACCCATGTCATTTCAGGGGTCAGCACGGTCACCCCTTTCAAGGAAAAAGTGTACCATCTCGTTAAGTTAGAGGTGAAGGACACGGCCTTGAGCCTCTCAAACCATTTCTTCTGGTTGCCTGCATCTCCTGTCCCAGAACGATTTTTCTTTTCTTCCCTGGTACCGTCGCCTCTGCTGGTGTGGGGTGTGGCGGAGGGCCTGCTTAGCACAAGCTGGGCAGCTAATCCCCACCGTTGTTAATGAGGAATATTAAAAGCCTCCTGGAGGTCCACAAGTTTTCTAAGGCACTCTGAAAGATTTTAGGGAAAGAACTAGAATGAGGGGCACCTGGGTGGCTCAGTCGGTTAAGCGCCCGCCTCTTGATCTCGGCTCAGGTCTTGATCTCAGGGTTCATGAGCGCGAGCCCCGAATAGGGCTCCGTGCTTCTGGCCGGGAGCCTGCTTGGGATTCTGTCTCTCCTTTCCGCCCCTCCCCTGCTGGTGCACACATGTGTGTGTGCTCTCTTTTTCTCTCTCTCTCTCTCAAAATAAACGAACTTTAAAAAAAAGAAAGGAACTAGAATGATCTTGGAAATTTTGTTTTGTTTTTTTTAATAGTCTTTTTTTTTTTTAAAGTTTGTTTATTTTGAGAGAGAGAGAGTGCAAGCGGTCAGGGGGCAGAGAGAGACAGACAGATCCGAAGCAGGCTCCGTGCTGTCAGCGCAGAGCCTGACATGGGGCTCAAACTCAGGAACCCCATGAGATCATGACCTGAGCCGAAGTCAGGAGTCAGATGCTTAACCAGTGGAGCCACCCAGGTGCCCCTGAACTTGGAAATTTTGGATTCCAACAAGTGGCTCAGTAGTTTGAAGACCAGTGACTGTGTGTCTTTGCTTTTGCTCATGGCCATCCTTACACCCAGAGTGGCCGCTGTCCATGTTCTCTAAGGGTAGTTTTGAGTACGTATGGGATTCAAATCCGTTCATGCATTTTGCTAATTGCCACTAGTTTAGAAACTTGCATAAGCAGAATGAAGGAATTAGAGTAAATGTGGTTTGGTTTTTTTGCTTATCTTTGTTTTTACTGTTCCCAAATGAAGAATTGGTTTGCATTTCTCTCTTCGCTGTGGAAACATTTGGTTTCCTTCTGGGCACTAATCCAGAGACACTACTGATAGTCTTTATTTCTCTAAACATGTGCCCACTGGTATGAAAGGCTGATGCAAAAATGTTGGGCATACTCTACGACAGAACTTGTTATTTTTTTTTTTTAGTTATTTTTATTTTCAAGATTCTTTCTTCTTCCTGGTTAGGCGTACACAGGGAGAATCTTTAGAAAAACTGGTGAGTTGATTTGGTTGAGTATTTGCATTGTTAGAATCTGAACCAGGAAGCTTTGCAGTATTTTTAGATTTTTCTGCTAAAAAGCATATCCGTGTCCTTTATGAATTCACTCAGAGAGAGCCGAAGTAGAATTAGCTGTTCCTTTTCAGGAGAGCATAACAGAATCTATGCCCTCATGGAACGGTCCTGGGAGTAGTAGATTAGGCTTGAAAAGCTCATTAGATGAAAACGTGTCAGGTTTTCTTAGAAGCCAGAAGCCAGTTCAGGGGACTCATCTGAAAATACATTGCCTGTTATTGCATACATCCTCTGAGAACCCTAATCCTTTCGGAAACTGAGCTGAAAAATCACAGTCCAAGTAAAGTGCCTCTGACGGTTTGTTGAATCTCTGCGTTATCTTCCCATACTCGACCGTTTGCTTGTATTCATCCCTTCTTGGCCTTGGTCACTCCTTACGTGGCTAGTCTTTGGTGTGAGGGTAGGAAGAAGGAGTTAAGTGGAACACCAGCCCGTGATTTCTAGGGGACCTAATTTCGTCCCACTGCTTTTAATGACTCAGTAGCCCTCCAGGCTTCTACATTTTTGTTTATTTGTTTACTTTGACAGAGAACGAGGTGGGGAAGGGCAGACAGAGAGGGAGAGACAGAGAATCCCAAGTAGGCTTCTCGCTGTCACCCCAGAGCCTGATGGGGGTGGGGCTCGAACTCAAAAACCACAAGATCACAACCTGAGCTGAAATCCAGAGTTGGATGTTTAACCATCTGAGCCACCCAGGCGCCCCCAGGCTTCTACGTTTAACTTTTACGTTTTTTCTGTTTTTTTCTCCTTCCCTCCCTGGATATGATCAGAATTAGAAATGATGGTGGTTCTATGGGGGAAGAGTGGTTAAGGAAGGGGAAGTTGGGGGCGCCTGGGTGGCTCAGTCGGTTGAGCGTCCGACTTCGGCTCAGGGCATGATCTCACAGTTCATGAGTTTGAGCCCCGTGTTGGGTTCTGTGCTGACAGCTCAGAGCCCGGAGCCTGCTTTAGATTCTGTGTCTCCCTCTCTCTCTGCCCCTCCTCCACTGACACCCTGTCTCTCTCTCTCTCTCTCTCTCTCTCTCTCTCAAAATAAATAAACTTAAAAAAAATTTTTTTTAATAAAAAGAAGGGGAAGTTGATGCTTAAATCCTTCCACTTTTCCTTCCGTTGCTTAAATCATTCTACTTTTCCTTCCATATCCTCTCTGCCCCTTCTATAAACAGTCATTTCTGGACTACTTTGTCAGAAAGGTAATTTCCCCAGCCATTATCAGAGCCCATTTCTCCCAGGGAACTTAATCACGGGGGGGGGGGGGGGGGGGTGGCCTGGAGGAAGGGTTCAAGGATCACTGACTTTGGGGCCCCTGGGTGGCTCAGTTGGTTGAGCATCCAACTCTTGGTTTCTGCTCAGGTCATGATCTCATGGTTCGTGGGTTCGACCCCGGCATCAGGCTCTGTGCTGACACTGCAGAGCCTGCTTGAGATTGTCTCTTTCCCTCTCTCTGCTCCTCCCCTGCTCGCACTGTCTCTGTCTCTCTCAAAATAAACTTAAAAAAAAAAAAAAAGAATCACTGACCTTAAAAATTAGTGGATTAGTGGTAGATACCTTCCTTCCAGGAAAAATTCAATGGGCGACCTCTTTACTGACCCAGTTCAGATTGGCATGGTTATGCTCTAGATTTACCCATGGCCTTTTCTGTCCTCAGCTTTGGCCTCAACAGAGCCATTGCTGTTCTCCAGTCTGCCTGCCTCCTCAACCCCTTTCTCAGTCTCGGTGGAGGAGAGTTTTCTATTTCGAGAACAACTGAGTTCCAAATGCCTGGAGAGCCATAGGTGCCCTCTGAGTCATCTTGGGAAGGTGATGAGATCTCTGAAATGGGAAACTTCACGGGGTCTTACATTTTTGATAAGCAAGGAGCCAAGACTGTTGGACTTTTCCAGGCAGATGATTAGATGTTCAGATGAATTTTTTTTTTTTCAACGTTTATTTATTTTTGGGACAGAGAGAGACAGAGCATGAACGGGGGAGGGGCAGAGAGAGAGGGAGACACAGAATCGGAAACAGGCTCCAGGCTCTGAGCCATCAGCCCAGAGCCCGACGCGGGGCTCGAACTCCCGGACCGCGAGATCGTGACCTGAGCTGAAGTCGGACGCTTAACCGACTGCGCCACCCAGGCGCCCCTATGTTCAGATGAATGTTAAGAGTTTCCACCGGCTGTACGCTCAAGCCTCAGAACATGAGCTCGTGTGTGTGTGTGTGCGCGCTGTCCTTTCTTCAGTGTTCTGTTCACAAGCTCACTGATTGATTGGTTTCTCGAGTAAGGAAAGAGATCGCACGAAGCCCTCTTACCCTTGGCTGGTCTTGCCTTTCAGAGTAACATCCATTTGCAAAACAGCTTGCCAGAGTTTGAGTGTGTAGAAGGTGGGTAATGGAGTGTGAATTTTATGGGTCCTGAAGGAAATCAAATCTGTGCCTTTTGTTTTTTTGGCTCTTGAACCAGCTCGGCCAGCTGAACCAGCCATACCGAGAATTGACATAACACTTGGAGATAATCATCTCTTCACCCTGTTTCAGAAAAGGGAAAGCTGAGAAACAGCAGCCTCTCTAAGGGTCTCCGACAAAATCAAGAGCAGGGCCTCAAAAAAATGAGCCGCATCGTCATTCACACCATTGTTTGCCTACAGAGCGCCTTCCTTTCGTTTTTTGATGAATCTCATGCATTTCATTTATTCAGTGAATACTTAATCAGCAATTGCTATGGGCTAGGCATTATGTGATGTACATTGGGGTGATAGTGTTAGGAAGTAAAAGAAGAGGGAGTTGGGTACTCAGGTTAATTGAGAGACAGGCCCTGAAGCCACTCTCACCCGCGTGTTCTTTATGATCCACAGATCACAGATTAGGTCGTTTTACAAGCTCAGATAAACGTTCCAGGCCGAGGACCGAGGGAATATGCTGACCTCAGTATGACTCGAGACCCCTAGGAAAGAGAGAGGTCCGCAAGCAGAGAAGCGCTCCGTGGCCACCCTCCCGTAGCACCCAAGAGATCACACAGGCAGCCGCTTATCGTAGAGGAACCGGTTCTGACCTAGACGGGGACGTGACCTCCCCCTTCCTCAGAAAAACTGATCTGAGGTTTGAGGTTGCGGATGTGGCTAAACTGTGTCACAAACCAGAAAGCCAATACATGTCTCAGTTCCTTAGCTCAATCCCAGGACTAGGCAGTTCAGTGCCATCGAAGTCCTCTCGCCTTCTCTGTGAAAAATTGCCTACTGGAGGAGTTGAAAGAAGGGGCCTCGTTGCTTAGAGTCCAGAATAAAACCAGGAAATAAATAGGGTCAGGCAGGGCTAGAAGAGCTGTATTTTTTGGTTATTTTACTTATTTTTACAAATTGTGCATCTATGGGGCGGCCTGGGTGGCTCAGTCAGTTAAGCGTCCGACTTCGGCTCAGGTCGTGATCTCATGGTCTGTGAGTTCAAGCCCCGCGTCAGGCTCTGTGCTGGCCTCTCAGAGCCTGGAGCCTGCTTTGGTTTCTGTCTCTCTGTCTCTGTCTCTGTCTCTGCCCCCCCCCCCCCCCCTGCACGTGCGCGCTGTCTCTCTTTCTCTCTCAAGAACAAACAGTAAAATAAATAAAAAGAAGTTGAGTGTATCCAATCTTCCAGCATGTTCCAGCAGCCAAATTTGTAAGGTATTGCATTCCCGTGGATTCAGCTCTCCTTCGTGTGCTGTGTACAGCTGAATATGCTTCCATTGCCCAGTGAAACCCTGGGTTGAGGACCATGGATAGACTCACTAAATGTTAGACCAGGGTGGCATTTAGAAGAAAGAGCAGGCGACTTTTGAGAGGCGGGAAATAGCCGGTCTCAACAATTCAAAAGACTCTGTTTCTTTTATATACTGTTTGACTTCCCAAATACTTTCTAATCCTTGAGTACATCTTTATCTGTACCGTGACCTGCGAAGGTGATATACAGGTTTTATCCCCAATTTTATAGATAGGGATCCAACTCGCTTGCCGTCCTCCAAGCGGGGGCAGCCTTTCTCTGTTTCTCTGTTGTTGTTGTTGTTTTAAGATAACTTGGGTGGGGTTTTGTTTTGTTTTTGTTTTGTTTTGAGTTTATTTATTTTGAGACAGAGAGTGTGCACGCGTAGGAGGAAGAGAATCCCAAGCAGGCCCCACGCTGTCAGCACAGAGCCTGATGCGGGGCTTGATCTCACGAACCATGAGATCGTGACCTGAGCCGATGGTGATCGAGAGTCAGATGTTTCACCAACTGAGCCACCCAGGCACCCCGTCCCTTTTTTTTTCTTTCTTTCTTTTTTTTTTTTTTTAAGTTTATTTATCTCCTGGGGGATCTGGGTGGCTCAGTTGGTTAAGTGTCCGACTTCAGCTCAGGTTCGTGATCTCATTCACAAGTTTGAGCCTTGCGTCGGGCTCTGTGCTTGACAGCTCAGAGCCTGGAGCCTGCTTCTGATTCTGACTCCCCGCCCCCCCACCCCTCCCCCACTCATTCTCTCTCCCCCCCCTCTCAAAAATAAATAAACAAAAATGTTAAGTTTATTTATCTCCCTCTTGTGAACCCAAGAGCATTTTGCACGGATTCTGTCCATTTGGTAGTGAGGTAGATGTTATTCGCCCCGTTTTACAGGTGAGGAAACAGGCCTAGGGCCCAGCTGATGAAGTGAATTGGTCAAGCTCACGCATTTAATCGGTGGCGAGGCTGGAATCTGAACTTCATTTCAGAACCCATGCTTGTCCCCTTGCATGTCAAATAACCCCCTGCTCTCAACCCTGTCTTTCTTCCTGCACCTCTGCCCAGCTCCTAGCAGAGTGAATACATGCAAAGACTCACTAATTATAGGATAAATGCAACCGAATGGAGAAGCTGCCAGCTTGAGAAACCGACATTCTGGAAGTCACGGGACTTGCTGCGATGCAAAGTCTAAACTCTAGGTCTTGATAGTTCCCAGCTCAGGTTATTTTCCTCTAGGCTGCCTTACTTATTTAAGGCATTTAGAAGTAGAACAAGCTAGGGGCACCTGGGTGGCTCAGTCGGCTGAGCACCTGACTTCGGCTCAGGTCATGATCTCGTAGTTTGGGGGTTCAAGCCCCGCATGGGGCTCTGTGCTACCAGCTCAGCGCCTCGAGCCTGCTTCACATCTGTGTCGCTCCCTCCCTCTGTCTCTCCACCGCTCATGCTCTCTGTCACTCAAAAATAAGTAAAAATTAAAAAAAAAAAATAGAACAAGCTAGCTACGAGCGGAGAATAAAGGTATGTGAGGGTGGTGGAGATCAAAGACATTCATACGAAGTTCTAGCATAGGAAGCTCTGAATGCAAAATGGCTCAAAGTGAAACAGAAGACAAGTTGTATGATCTCAGTCCTTGTCAGGCTTTTGCTTTTCCTGACTTGCCTCGAATGGAATGTTCCTAGAAATCTCTCACAAATTTCAGACAGCCGTTTCTGAGCCGTATCCTATCCCCTGTCTCATAACAGGACGCCCACCATGGAAGAAACCGTAGAAGATTCCCCCACATCCGCTGTCTTGCTGGATCATTGTCATTTCTCTCAGGTCATCTTTAACAGCGTGGAGAAGTTCTACGTCCCTGGAGGGGACGTCACATGCTATTATACACTCACCCAACAGTTCATTCCCCGTCGAAAGGATTGGATTGGCATCTTTAGAGTAAGTGCTCAAAAACCAAATGTAAATGTTTTATTGATTTTTTTTAATTTTTTTTAAATTTTTTTTAACGTTTTTATTTATTTTTGAGACAGAGAGAGACAGGGCATGAACGGGGGAAGGGCAGAGAGAGAGAGGGAGACACAGAATCAGAAGCAGGCTCCAGGCTCTGAGCCATCAGCCCAGAGCCCGACGCGGGGCTCGAACTCACGGACTGCGAGATCGTGACCTGAGCTGAAGTCAGATGCTTAACCGACTGAGCCACCCAGGCGCCCCTTGATTTATTTTTAAATGTTTATTTGTTTTTGAGAGAGAGAGAGAGAGAGAGAGAGAGAGAGAGGGACAGAGAGAGAGAGGGACAGAAAAGGATCTGTGCTGACAGCTCAGAGCCCAACGCGGGGCTCAAAGTCATGGATCGTGAGATCATGACCCGAGCCGAAGTCTGACGCTTAACCGACCGACCAGCCCAGGCGCCCCCAAATGTAAATGTTTTAAAATTAATCCTATTTTGAAATGTCCACCTGTGAGTTGACTGGGATGAGTGGCCCCTTACGTAATTTCCGTGACCTTAAATATTGCTTTCCAACTTAGTAGAGTGTTTTAATATGAATATTACGGATCTGAAAAGGATGTTGAGAAGTTACCCGGTTTGACATCCTGCACCCGAGAAGTTTGTTCCTGAATAAATACGTCTTGCTTCTTTGTAAAGATTTCCAGGGAGAGGAATTTTTCTGAGGTCCCTCAGGGACCTCTTCTAGTGTCTAATTACCCTGCAGGTTCAAGTACAGAAGTGGTACTTTTTTATTATAGTCCACTCACTCTCTGCCTCCCATTCTCCCCACCCCCATCTGTATCTCTGTCTCTCACATCACATACACACACACACACACACACACACACATACACACACACACACACACACACACACACACACACATCATAATGACAGATCTTCCTATTATATCCAGAGACAGGAGCTAAAGGTCAAATTTTAAGTAATTTACACCGCTGAGTTCCAACGTCAGTGACCTTTGTTTTGACATCTCAGTATGTCATGTGCTTGTTTGCCAGTGTTCGTCCTGAAATCAGACATCCTTCTCGACAACACAGGGAAGGAACTGGCGCTTGTTCGCATCCCGCGTGGAGCCACTTTAACTTAATTGTTTGGAATTCCAAGCTAACTGATGGGGCCATGGAAGCTGGTGTTTAGAAGCAGGGATAGTTGACAACCAGAGAGACCCTGGCAAGCATCATGGCGCCTCCTGAGACCGAAGGATATTGAGCTGTTAGACTCAAGGATGTTCTGGGAGCGCCTGCGTGGCTTAGTTGGTTGAGCGTCCGACTCTTGACTTGAGCTCAGGTCATGATCTCACGGTTTGTGAGTTTGAACCCCGAGTCAGGCTCCACACTGAAAGTGCAGGGCCTGCTTGGGAGTCTCTCTCTCTCTCTCTCTCTCTCTCTCTCTCTCTCTTTCTCTCTCTCTCTTTCTCCTTCCCCTATGCTCCCTCTCTCTCTCTCTCAAAATAAATAAATAAACTTCAAAAAAAAATACAGGATGTTCAGAAAAGTGACACATCAGAGTGTTTCCCATTTTGAAAAGAAGTTAGTAGTTGTTTTTCTCTTCCCTGTATGTAGCAAAGCTGGCCAGTAGAACTTTCTACAAGGGAGCTATACCTTCAGCTACACGTTCACCTTCTAGGACAATGACCTTTAGCCCCATGTGGCTGTCAAGCACTTAAGATGGGACTAGTGAATTCATTAAAAGTTAATTAATTGAAATTTAAATGGCCTCCTGTGGCTAGTGGCTATCGTACTGGACAATGCAGACATCGGCAATAAAAAAATTAGCCTTTGAAATGCGATCTGTAACTTTTTTTGCAACAGGGTCATACTTCTGTTTTGCTTAGATTGATTATATTTCCCAAGCACTTAGCAACTTCCAGTGAGGACTTAACCATAAGCCAAGTGAAAATCTTATGCTTTTTTTTTTTTTTTCAACGTTTATTTATTTTTGGGACAGAGAGAGACAGAGCATGAACGGGGGAGGGGCAGAGAGAGAGGGAGACACAGAATCGGAAACAGGCTCCAGGCTCTGAGCCATCAGCCCAGAGCCCGACACGGGGCTCGAACTCACGGACCATGAGATCGTGACCTGGCTGAAGTCGGACGCTTAACCGACTGCACCACCCAGGCGCCCCTGCTTTTTTAAAAACGAATGTTTAAAGGTATATTTTTAATGCATCTATATTTGGAATGCTTCATGCGTCTCAGAGGTATTGCCATGACTCCATGAAGAAAGCATGGTTAATCAAAGAATGGCTTCTAATATTCATTGTTCATAAAGCTGTTGATTTGAACAGCTACCCAGGAGCCTGAAAGGTTTTTTTTTATTATTATTACTGAGAGAGAGCAGGAATGCAAGTGAACGAGGGCAGAGAGAGAGAAAGAGAGAGAGAGAATCCCATGAGGGGCAGAGAGAGAAGTGGAGCTCACCCGATGCGGGACCCGAACTCACAGACCATGAGATCATGGCCTGAGCTGAAGTCAGATGCTTAACCAACTGAGCCACCCAGGCGCCCCTGGAAGGACAGCTGTAAGGCTCATAAGGAGAACACAAATTTCTTGAGAACATACAGTGTGCTATGTCTCTGATGAGGTTTTTTTTGTTTTTACGTTTATTTTTGAGAGGGAGGGAGCACACAAGCGGGGGGCGGGGGGAGGGGAGAGAGAGAGGGAGACACAGAATCCGAAGCAGGCTCCAGCCTCTGAGTTGTCAGCCCAGAGCCCAATGTGGGGCTCAAAGCCACAGACTGCGAGATCATGACCTGAGCTGAAGTTGGGCGCCACACCGGCTGAGCCCCCCAGGGGCCCCTGATGAGGTCTCGTGCATGGGGGCACATGCGTGTGCATGCGTGTGCGTGTGCTCTTTGATCCTGACAGCACAGCTGCACCCTCAGGTGGGCGTGTTCCCTCTTGTGCACAGGTGAATAAAATGAATAGACTCAAGACCCTGACCTTCCTGAGGTCTCCCAGTGAGTGAGTGGGGAACAAGTGCGTTGGACGCCTAAACCTTTGCGCTATTCTGCTGAGTTCACACGAACAGCAGAAGAGTAAAGAGCTGCCTGTAGTGTCATCTCTCACCGCTCCCTCGGAAAGCCCTCCTGGTGTTTGTTCTTGCAACGAGGTCTTTCTGAAGGAAACCCCACGCCGCATGGGCTCAGACTCACAACCTCGGGGTCAAGAGTCGCATGTTCCACCGACTGAGCCTTCTTGCGGCGTAGTCTCGACCATAGTCCTCAGCTCCTCCCCAGCCCTGACCCTGGGCCTTCCTGGCACGGCGCGGGCGCTCGCGAACTGGTTTTCAGCGTCCACTATGCTTCGTCTTCTCAATAAAGCAAAAGCTGCCCACACCGATAGAGCCTCAAGCAGGTGTTAGCTTTCCTGCCTTCAGCGCGTGGCCCTGTGCTCCGGGCTGTCCTTTACCTGGGCATTTACCTGTGCCCAAGGTCTCCGAGAGGGGACAGGTCCGAGAAGCACGCCCGGACCAGCGCGACTCAGGTGGGGGACCCAAGGCCAGAAGTCACAGGCGGCCAGAAGTTGTCTCCGGGTTCCAAGACCGCAGTAATTCTTAGGCCTTCCCAGATATTTTGGTCACAGTGCATTAAGAAACTCCAGGATGTGAATGAAGACTCCATAAAATTCCTGCTTCCTGTACCAACCACAGGCCGCGCTGGCTCCGGGCTGCTTCCAGCGATGGGGTGCGTGTTAATGAGACACTAAAACATGCCCTGGTACGTTCTGATGAGCGTTCAGTGTCGCCTTTTCAACCCTGCACTGATTCCTTCATATATAAAAATGGAATTTTATTTTCAGTTCTTCTTCTTCCCACTGGGCTCAGGCAGGGTCAAAATACGGCAATAGATGTAATTTTGCTTCTCATTTGCTGAGTGTTCTCCCCTTGAAGACACAATGGCTCCCTTTCTATTCTCCGGTGTGCCCTTACCGTCTCGATATGATTTGAGCCATCTTTTACCCTCCTTCGACTTTACTGAGAATATTTTCCACTTAACCGGCTTCCTGCTCTGAGGCATATTTTACAGTATCCGTATATCATGACTTAATGCTTTCAATACCTGGAAGGGGCCTTTATGACTACCAGAAGCACCAAAAGGCCTTCCTTAAGCACGTGTTAAGAAAAACACTGAAGAAAGAAAATTCTATAGACTGGGCTCAGTTTCCTGGGGCCTCATCACCTCAGAACCCTTTGGCCCCTCTACTCTGCAACGTGCACATTATTCGAAAAGTGCATGTTAAAGATGTGCTAGTCTAACCAGGTCAGTATGGGTGACGAGACTGGACTGGACACAGGAGAGGACTGACCAGTGGAGAAGGCAGATCAGAAGGGCTTTCTGATTAAGAAGTTCTACGAAGCGTTGTAAGAAGACAGCGGGATCAAGAGTCACAACCCCAGATTTTCCCCAGTCACTCACCGTTCTCTGTCTGACTTGGTGTTAGTAATTTTTGGAACTCTTGTCCTGGGTGTGGAGTGGCCGGTTTACATTTCCTTCTGAGATAGGTATTCTGGACTGTGCGGGCGTGCAGGCCAGTTTCTAGTTGTATCAGACCTTGTACCACATATAGTTGTCATGAGTCAAAAAGCAAGATCTGGGGACGCCTGGGTGGCCCAGTCGGTTAAGCGTCCGACTTGGGCTCAGGTCATGATCTCACGGTTCGTGGGTTCGGGCCCCGCGTCGGGCTTTGTGCTGACAGCTTGGAGCCTGGAGCCTGCTTCGGATTCTGTGTCTCCCTCTCTCTCTGCCCATCCCCCCGCTCGCGCTCTCTCTCTCTCTCTCAAAAATAAATATTAAAAAAACTTACTAATAAAAAGATCTGATCCAATGGTGGGTGGATCTTATCATACTGAATTCATTTTACTTTCAACATAAACAAATCAAAAGCAAGTGTATTTTGAGAAGACATAGCCCAAATCAGGACTCTCCCCTGATCAGTTTGAGATGCTGAACGAGAACCTTTTGTCATTGCAGGTGGGTTGGAAGACGACCCGGGAGTATTACACCTTCATGTGGGTTTCTTTGCCCGTTGACCTAAACAGGGACTCAGCCAAACAGCAGGAGGTCCAGTTCAAAGGTAAGGAAAATAAATACCGGATCAAAGGTGTTGAAGACCGCGGCCAACACGGATTCCCTTGAGCTTAATTAAGCTTTCTGGGGCAGATAAAAAGACTTCCAGATTTTCAGCTTTCTTACTAGACCTAATTTTGGATTAAAAATCATGTTGCGTCTTCAGCTTATTACCTGCCCAAGGATGATGAGTATTACCAGTTCTGCTATGTGGATCAGGACGGCGTGGTCCGGGGAGCAAGTATCCCTTTCCAGTTCCGTCCAGAAAATGAAGAGGACATCCTGGTTGTTACCACTCAGGTCTGTAAACATCTCACCTCGAGCCCTTCCCGCCATTGAGAGTGGCGATTTCACAGGACACCTGGCTGGCTCAGCTGGTGGAGCATGTGACTCTTTGTTTTGTTTTGTTTTTAATTTTTTTTAATGTTTTATTTATTTTTGAGATAGAGACAGAGCATGAGCAGGGGAGGGGCAGAGAGAGAGAGAGCGAGACACAGAATCCGAAGCAGGCTCCAGGCTCCGAACGGTCAGCAGCACAGAGCCCGACGTGGGGCTCGAACTCACAAACAGTGAGATCGTGACCTGAGCCGAAGTCGGAGGCTTCACCGACTGAGCCACCCAGGAGCCCCTGGAGCATGTGACTCTTGATCTCAGGGTCAGGAGTTCAAGCCCCACGTTGAGCGTGGAGCCTACTTTAATTAAAAAAAAAAAAAAATCGTAATTTCAGGATAGGGTAGAATTTGAATCAAAAAAATAAGCCTTTACTGAATGCCTTAACAGATGCTATTGGGAGAAATGTATCCAGTACCCACTGAAACCTACTCAGGAATGACGTAGAAACATTGAACAGAATCACAAGAAGTGATTTCTCCTTTCTCTAAAACTTCTGTAACTCCGTTGGCGTTCAGTTACTCCCTTCACTTTTCCAATCGCTTAATTTTTGTCATCACATCTTAGCACCACAGTAAATGTATCTGCTCCTCTGAGGAGGCACACACCAAATATTCTTTGTGTCTCTTAGTTCTGGCCCAGGGCCAGGTACACATGAGTATTAGATTCATTTACTCACCCACTTATTTCATAGGATACCCTCTTTCTATCCAGCCCCGTGGCGGGCAGGGAAGAATGGATTAAATCCCTTACTGTCCCGAAGCTCGTCCAATAGGAGAGACAAACAACGATGATACTAAGCATTTGCGAGAAGAATCCACATTCTTCTGTCATTCCCCCTTTTAACGTTTTTTTTTTTAAGTAGAAATATATTTTGGGGTTCATAAAAAAATATTTTCAAAAGTCATTACAGTGAATCGCTTCTCACTTAAAAATAAACTCTTGAAACGTATTTAACTTGTGTTCTTACTGAAGCCTTAACCACTTCCCAACCCCATGTGTCTTGGTTATAATCCTAAACTTTCTTGAGCAGTTTCTTGGGCGAGCACCTTACAGTCCATGTACCTTTCCTAATAGATCTAGTCCAGACTTTTAATAATTCTGGGGAGACCTCTCTCCAAGTCCTTGTGTTGGTCTCCATATCTCTTAGTCCGGTGACGTCACATTGGATGGGCTGGGACACACTCAGGCGGAGGAGTGGTCAAGCGTCTCTTCACCCATGGGGTCAGCGGAACGTAAACATAAACCAGTTACTGAGATGGCATCTTTATTGATACACCACTTGGTCAAAACTGGATTCTTCGCACCCCATATCCTGTCCCAGCCTTGAGACGGAGTCACACGTGTTGTTAGTGGGTCTTGACATCTGTTTGTTTAATCTCCCTCTCTCTGGGCTTCCTGACTGGGTCCCCAGTCCCTGCTGGGTCACTGCCATTATTCCCTCGTCCCCTCACACATTCCCAAGGAGCCCACCAAGGGAAGCCCAGCCTGTCACCTTTGCCGAGTGGCCACGGAGAGCAGTGATGGCAGTGGGAAAGGCACGCAGAGACAAACACGGGGATGCGGTCGGAGCCAACCCTCCACCCCAGAAAGATGAGCCGCCTTTTCGCTTTTTATGGTCTTCATTTTGTTTGCCTGCCTTTCTTGGTAACGGCGGGCTCCGTGTTGCAATTATCCAGACATGCCCACACGGCCCCCTTCCCCTCCCGACTGAGGAGGTGTTCCCATTCGAGGTTCACAGATGCCCTAATAGTGAGTGGGAAGCCAGCAGACCCTCAGCATCCCAGCCTGTGGGAACGTTCCGCCAGAGGCACTTGACTGTCCGTCGAACTACGGAAGGTCGAATACGAATTGATGGAATGCTCTTTCGTAGGGCGAGGTGGAGGAGATCGAGCAGCACAATAAGGAGCTTTGCAAAGAAAACCGGGAGCTGAAGGACACCTGTGTCAGCCTCCAGAAGCAGAACTCAGACACGCAGGCTGAGCTCCACAAGACGCAGGTATGGCCGCTGGTTCGCCACGAACCCGCACGCCAACTCAACAAACCAGCAAAACGTGAAATGAACCTGGAGTGCAGAGGTCAGAAGCGGGTGGTGTCTCCTCTCCGGCACCACTTTCTCTCTGGCCCGTGATCTCACTCCCTCACACTCCTATTTTTGAATAGGCACAGCGTCGAACGTTCTCTGTGGATTACTTCATTGCAGCTCTGGAATGGGTACTGTTATTACCCCGAGTTTACAGATGAGTAACCTGAGTAACTGATTAGTAACAGCTAATCAGTGATGGTGGAGCCAGGATTCAAACTCAGGCGGTGTGACGTCTTCCTAGCTCGTACGGAGAATATAAAGTATTTTCTCTGATTAGCTAGATCCGGACATCGAGGGAGAAGAGAGGATGAAGGCAAGGTGGCAAGTTCTCCTAAGTCCTTGCTGCTGCTCTTTTGAAACAGCCTTCAAAACAGCAGGTGGTAAATGCGAGTTGAGCACGCAAGGAGCTAAAGAGGAGAATCTTCTCTAAAGACCATAAACTAATTACCCTGAGGTCATGCCTTAGAAGTTTCCAGAACACGCAGACGTTGGCAGTCACCATCTGTAGAGCCCTTGATCTACAGGTGAGGAACCCGAGGCCCAAAGGAGAGAGGAAGAGGTCAATTTAGTGATCCCACTGGGTTAGGACCCACTTCTCTTCGCTCCCAGACAGACTGTTCTTTATACCTCACTGTCACACAAGTGCCCATGATGTCCTCGGCCCTGGGCTGGTATAGAAGTGTGGATGACAGGTCCAAGATACAGATCTGGCCAATCGTAGGCAGTGAGGTAACAGGGGTGGCGTAGGTATATAATTCACAAGCTCTCTTTCGACCATCAGTGTCTGGCCAGGAGCTCACCTGCCAGGTTCTAGCCAAGGAATCAGAAGGTCTGGGTTCTTGGCTTAGCTCGCCTACCTACTTGCTACTAGTTGTAATGATAACACAAGCCAATATTCAGCACCTACTGTGTGCCACTGTAATTAAGCCTATCGCTTCACTTACTCCTTAAAATGACCCGGCAGCTCAGGGGCGTGTGAGTCTGGATCAGTCAGTTAAGCGTCCAGCCCTTGATTTCAGCTCAGGTCATGATCTCACAGTTCGTGAGATCGAGCCCTGCACTGGGCTCTGTGTTGTTAGGAGAGTCTCTGCTTGGGATTCTTCTCTCTTTCTCTCTCTCTCTTTCTTTCTTTCTCTGCCCCTCCCCCACTTGCATGCACTCACGCTCTCTCAAAATAAGTGAATAAAACATTAAAAAAAAAAAAATGGGGCGCCTGGGTGGCTCAGTCAGTTAAGTGTCCGACTTCAGCTCAGGTCATGATCTCCGTTCATGGGTTCAAGCCCCGTGTCGGGCTCTGTGCTGACAGCTCGGAGCCTGGAGCCTGCTTCAGATTCTGTGTCGTCCTCTCTCGCTGCCCCTCCCCTGCTCCTGCTCTGTCTGCCTCTCTTTCTCAAAAATAGATAATAAACATAAATTATTTTTTAAAAGACTATGCATTTGTAAGTCTTGGAGCTAAAAGCAGCGAGTCAAAAAATTAATTAAAAAAATAAAAGCAGCGAGTTATTATTGACACGCTGGCTTGGCTTCAGTGCAAAATGAAGTTGGGGAAGAAAAAACAAATGTCTGGGACCAGTACGGTGGCCACTAGCCGCAGGTGGCTATTGAACACTTGAAACAGGGCATATTGTGATACTCCGGCAGCATAAAGTATATAACAGATTTTGAAGGCTCCGTATGAAAAAAAAGTAAAATATTTCCTTTTTATTTACATATTGAAACAATATTTTAGATCTGTTGGGTTAAATATGCCATTAATAAAATTAATTGTATCTGTTTCTTTTTACTTTTTTGAATGTGGCTACTTGACTTTTAATTACGTGCGCAGCATTCATGAATGTATTGGATAGCACCTTTCAAAGAGAAAAGCCACTTTATTTCACCCACTGCTGTGTCCGCAGTGCAGGAACAGTGCTTCCTAGGCAGTCACTGAACATTTGCTTAATGAATTAATGGACAGATACAAGCCCCAGGGGAAGAGAAGTTAAGGTGCGTACGTTTTGGGGAAAGAACAGATTGAGAACATGTTAATACGGAAATCCCCTTACTCGGACGTTGCATTCACTGTTGTGTCATGACACATAGCAAGTGCCTAACACGTAGTAAGTGTTCTGTGAATATTTGTTGGATGCCTGAGATACTAAAAAATGGCTTAGAAATGGTCGGTTCCTTTGACGTTCTGCAGGAGGAGCTAGAAATTCTAAAGAGCACCGCTCAGAAGCTGGAACAGGAAGCGAAGGCACAGAAGGACGGCTGGGAGACGGAGCTGCTTCAGTAAGTGTGGTTCCCGGCCGGGAGGAGCTGCGTGTTGTAGACACCCTTGGCCGGGCTCTGATCGGTTCTCCAGAACTCCCTAGAAAATAGTCCTGCCATCAGGACAGTGATAGGAATGATTCTAGGTTAGACAGTTAGGATCTGAATGGTAAGGAGACACGACCTGAAGTCCAGTATTAACACCAAGTTGTCGAATGCAGGCAGTTGGAGGTCAGGAAGCCGAAACGGGACGGAAGAGGAGTGGATTTTAAACTCACTCCGCGGCCCTAGGGCCAAGGCGGCCTTAAATCACTGAAGGCCTGGGGGATCTGACCCGCAATCAGCGTGTTTTTCACCTCCGCAGACTGAAAGAACAAAACCAGAAGATGTCCTCAGAAAACGAGAAGATGGGAGTCAGGGTGGAGCAGCTCCAGGTAGGTGATGCCGGACCTTTGCCAGAGTGCGTTGTCCTCCCCTTGCCACCATGCCTGCCTGGTGGCCCAGAGAGAGAAAGCTACGTTGCACCATAGTGAGTGCCCGAAGCGTGCCTTTCAAAACATCAGACTAGGCGCGCCTGGACGGCTCAGTCAATTAAGCGTCCAGCTTCAGCTCAGGTCATGATCTCACAGTTCGTGGGTTCGAGCCCCGCGTTGGGCTCTGTGCTGACAGCTCGGAGCCTGGAGCCTGCTTCAGATTCTGTGACTCCCTCTCTTTCTGCCCCTCCCCTGCTCGCGTGTGCTCTCTCTCTCTCTCTCTGTCTCAAAAATAAACGTTAAAGAAAAAACTGGGGGGTGCCTGGGTGGCTTAGTCGGTTAGGCATCCAACTTCGGCTCGGGTCATGATCTCGCAGTTTGTGGGTTCGAGCCCCGCGTCGGGCTCTGTGCTGACAGCTCGGAGCCTGAAGCCTGCTTCGGATTCTGTGTCTCCTTCTCTCTCTGCCCCTTCCCCTCTTGTGCTCTTTCTGTCTCTCAAAAATAAACAAATGTAAAAAAAAAAAAAATTTTTTTTTTGTATAGATGGGGGACTGTCAGCCCTCCCAGGGGTTTCCAGACTTTTTTCTTTTAGCTATAAAATCCCTGCAAGCCAAGTCTTTCTCAAAAGCCTAGAACGTAAAGCAGATAGCAGCTGAATCACTCTTGTTTTGAGGAAGCTGTACCTTAAAGAGTGGCTGGTTGAATTGTCCTCATTCGAGTCTCGGCTACTGAGGGTGTAAGGCAGAGCTGAAGAGAAGACGTTCCAGGGGTGTCTGGCTGGCAGTTGGGAGTTGCTACGGAACACACACCCCTTTGTGTTAGCGTTCATTAAATAGCACGGTCTCCCTCTTCAGTGGTCCCTTCATACCTTGGTTATATTCACTCATCTTGCTTTAGGCCCAGCTGTCAACTCGAGAGAAGGAAATGGAGAAGCTCGTTCAGGGAGATCAAGATAAGACAGAGCAGTTGGAGCGACTGAACAAGGAAAACAGCCAGCTTCTTCTCACTCTAACCCAGCAGGTAGAGTCACGGGCGAAACTGACATTTTTCGGCCCTTGCGGGAGAGCGTATGTTGTTCTTTCTTTACTCTGTCGTGTTACCTGGGTTATCGCCGGCTCCGGGAAAGGCCTCAGAGGAAGCCACCTGAAATGAGGGGCCTCGTGGCTGTTCTCAGAAGCCAGCAAGGGCAGACTCACCTCTGTCTCTGCATCCTGGCTCGCTCATCCGCTCAGCGGGGCCCTTCCCCAGTGCGCGTGTGCCCGTGTTTCCGCAGCGGCGGAACTGAAATCTGTTTCCGTGCAGAAGGAGCGCCAGAAGGAGCTGGAGCAGACAGTAGAGGAGACGCTGAAGCAGGAAGAAACAACCACCCTGAAGAAACAGCAAGCGTTAAAGGCATGTCTGTCTTCGGATGGCTTTGGGGGGAGGGAGCCTACGGGAAGGAAGGGGAAGGGTCTGTTTTCAGGTGACGGAAAGGATAAAAAAGACAGATGGGGATAGCGTTCGCCTCCGGACGTTTTGCTCTCGACCCAGAAGAGGACAGAGAATCTGTCGTTCACAAAACGTCTCAGAGAGGTGGCCGTTTCTGCCGTGCGGTGAATGGCAGAGCGATACCGAAAGTGAAACCACGTGACAGGTTGTGGTAAACACAGCCTTGGACTAGGTTACGACCCAGAGTAACCCGACTCCCTCCTTAAAGAGTTCTTATGGGGGCAGACAAATTAGCAATTGTAGCGCTAAGCTGTACGGTTAGAGAATATGGCAGCAGTCAAAACAGATTTTGTTGTAAATACTATGATATTAGCAATTAGCATTCTAAATTATTCTGAGCTATAATAATATAGTAATGAAAGCCTAACCGTCTGATCTTTTCCTATAGTAGAATAGAATGTTGGACGGGGCGCCTGGGGGGCGCAGTCGGTTAAGCGTCCGACTTCAGCCAGGTCACGATCTCGCGGTCCGTGAGTTCGAGCCCCGCGTCGGGCTCTGGGCTGATGGCTCGGAGCCTGGAGCCTGTTTCCGATTCTGTGTCTCCCTCTCTCTCTGCCCCTCCCCCGTTCATGCTCTGTCTCTCTCTGTCCCAAAAATAAATAAAAAACGTTGAGAAAAAAAAAAAGAATGTTGGAAAAGAGGCCTCGTGGTGATGATAGGTACCAAGAAGCCCCATTTTCTGAATTGATAGAAGGGTATGAGAAACCCTGATGTCTGGAGGGTATCCAACTGCTGGGTTTATAAATCCTATGACACAGGCATCATGCATTCACTCAGTCATTACTCGGTCAACTATGGAGTCCCAGTATATATGAGAGACCATATATTTTCGCATGCTAAGGAGGAAAACAAAGTTCTCTGAACTCTGTTCCTGAACCAAATCGGCCGCCCAGAGAAGTGTTTTATTTGGCCACGCTGATGTTTTTCAGAAATTGAATTGGTGACCAACCACTAAACATGGGACTATTTCCCACTTAAAAAAAATTTTTTTAACGCTTATTTATTATTGAGAGACAGAGAGAAACAGAGCATGAGCATGGGAGGGGCAGAGAGAGGAGGAGACACAGAATATAAAGCAGGCTCCAGGCTCTGAGCACAGAGCCCGACGCGGGGCTCGAACTCACGGACCGCGAGATCATGACCTGAGCCGACGAAGTCGGACGCCCAACCGACTGAGCCACCCAGGCACCCCAGGAATCGCTCGTTTAAACGACCTGTGGCCATTCAGGGGTCTGAAGGTCCTTGTGGCGGGTGTGGGTTCCCTGGGTTTTCGGGGAGTGTTTTCCAAGACCCAGGCGCTCCATTCTTCATTCCCCACCTATCCCAAGGAACCCTAACTATGAGGACCGTGTATCTTATGCTTCAGGAGCCTAGGAACAAGACAACGACAGTGGAGGAGCAGTTAGTACAAGAGGTAGAGCGCCTCCAGGCAAAGGTAGAGGCCGGGAAAGCCTGTTTCTTAGAGAAATACAAAGAGTGTCAACGCCTCCACAAACAGATCAGGCAACTCAGGGCTGCTGCGCTGGTAGGTGACGGAAATAAGGGGCCCAGGCAGCAAGGGGTGTGAAGGTTTGTGGTGCTTAGACCAAGCCCAGAGCCCAGAGGACTGTCCATCCTTGTTCAGGAGAGACATTTCTAAAAAAAAAAAAAAAAAAAATCTCTTGCTAAAAAGAGGCGTGGACGGCCAGAAACCAGTCTGGGGCTCCCCCCGAAATCTCGGCCCCCAGCTCAGCCACAGGCCACAGATCTCAGGGAAGGATTTTGTAACCACCGAGCAGGTGTCTGCGTAGACTCAGATAGTCCTTTCTTATTTCTGCCTTTTGAGGAAGTGAAGCAGGACCACAAGAGCCAGCAAGAGCCCATGGGGATGGGGAGCCAGGAGCCAGCAGCGAGCACTGTCGTCGGGTAGTCCCTCCCGCATTACTACCTCAGGGCCGGCTAGAAGCACACAGCCGTCCGGGCACCAGCATTCAAATAAAAAAATCTTGGAAAAAACAAAAACAAAAACGCAACTGATAGGACTAGCTTAAGTGTCTTTGTGAGGCGTGTGCATGTGTGTGTGTGTGTGTGTGGAGGCAGGAGGTGGGAGCAAGCCTACCCTTTGTGGGGTGTTTGAACACAGGTCAGGTCATCATCCTGGGAAGCCCAGGACCTCAGCCTGGGTTCCCGGTGGCCGCGGAGGAATGCCTTCCAGGGTTCCTTCGTCCTCCGTGTTACTTGAGCCCAGAGGCCCGTCCTCCCTGGGAGGAGGCCGCGCCAGCCCCGCGCCGCCTTGAGTGAGATGTTCATGCGAGACAGAGATGCTCATTTCCGTGGCTGGGTGCGGTCCCAATCCTGATAAGTCCCAATCCCAACCCTAATCCTGATAAGTCCGTCTGGAGGCTCTTCCCAAGCTTATCACCCTTTCCATCTTTGGTGGCTTTCACTGCCACTAACCCAAAAGAAATCGGCATCTCGATGCCGGCCCAGGCCTCCCAGCACCTTGTTAAGTCGCTTCTCTGTAAGTCGACACCGCCTGCGTCTCCTCCTCTGCGCCCCAGCTCCCTTGCCCCCCCCACCCCCGAGTCCCACCAGTTTGGGAAAGCAGGTCCTCTACAGGCCCCTCGCTTTCCCCCACTTGGGATCCAGATGACAGTATGTGATCCTAACCCTAATTGTTTTTTATTATCGATAGGACGAGAACGCTGGCCTGTCAAGAAAACTGAGTGAGAACAAGATTTTATATGATGCTCTGCAGAAAGAGAAAGAGAGATTGGAAAGAGAAAATGATGTGAGTGTGTACGGAGGGCGAAAACCTCAAGGTTTTAAGGGGAGGGAGCAGGGTGACCCGGAGATGTGGTGACCAAGAGGTAAATAAAAGAGCCCTTTCTGGGACAGTGGGTGAGACCATTGCTCCTGAGAGCAAATTTAATCTGGTTTCCTCACCTCCCATGAACTCTCTCTTGGTTCCCCAACCGAAACTCGCTTGGTGTGGCAGGAATCAACAAGAAAGGAACAGCCTTGATCAAGATCTAAATTAATTTTACTCTTAACTTCATACCTATCGTAGGTATTGTTTTTGGGGAATCATATCCTATGTCCTTTTTGTGCTAGTTGAGGGACCCCTTTCCTTCAGCACAACTTTCTCCTTTTTTTCTGCCACTAAACCAGGGCAGAAGTGATGGTCTGTACTATCGCTGGACCCTTGGTGGGCCCTTAAGAAAATGCTGTGCGTTCATTCGTGCCCTCATTCATTCATTCATTCAACCAACATTTATTTTCTGCTGTGAGTTAAACACAAGTTATTGTTGACTGAGGGCAGTAAAGAAACTGCCCTTGGGGGTGCCTGGATGTCTCAGTCGGAGGAGCATGGGACTTGTGATCTCGGGGTTGTGAGTTCGAGCCCTGCCTTAGGTGTAGAGATTATTAAGCACAGTAAGTTAAAACTTTTTTTTATTTAAAAAAAATTTTTTTAATGTTTATTTTTGACAGAGAGAGAGAGAGAGAGAGAGACAGAGCATGAGCGGGGGAGGGGCAGGGAGAGAGGGAGACACAGAATCCGAAACAGGCTCCAGGCTCTGAGCCATCAGCACAGAGCCCGACACGGGGCTCGAACTCACGGACCGCGAGATCATGACCTGAGTCGAAGTCGGACGCTCAACCGACTGAGCCACCCAGGCGCCCCAAAACTTTTTTTTTTTTTAAAAAGAAGCTGCACACAAAGGCACTTTCCTGCTCTTGCATCAAAGGTGTCCGTGCATTCTGGCTTCTACTCCTGGATCCACACCTCCCGTGGTTCTCCATCTTTCCCCTGTCCGAAACCCTCCCGGGCTGTGCCTCCAAGTGATCTTTTCTGGCTTTGATTACGCCATTTATGCCCCTTTCAGTACTGTAGGGACCTTTGGAGTCTGTTTCCGGTCTTGTTATTCTCATCCTCTTGATTTAGATGAATACACCTTGACTTTGCAGTCTCTGTTTTCCCATGTAGGCTCATGGGAAGAAGGGAGGACACACAATTTGCAACAGGGAAAGAGATCTGATTTTTTTTTTAAGATTTTTTTTTTTGTAAGTAATCTCTTCCCCCATTGTGGGGCTCGAACCCACAACCCTGAGATCAAGAGTCCCGTGCTCTTCCAACTGAGCCAGCCAGGCACCCCAAGATCTGATATTTGAAAGTTTGGTTAAGAACCGATAGTAAAGCCCTTTTAAGATGTCAAGGGGCAGTTTACTAATTATAAGAGCTTTAAACGCTGTCTGTCCTCCTCGTAGCTGCTTCTCTCTCATTCTTCCCATTCTTCCCTCCCTCCCTCCCTCCTGTCCTTCTTTCTCTCTCTCTATTGGTGTATCCATCTGAAAGGATAAAACATGAAGACGGGAAAGTCATATCAGATGAGTATTCACACTGTGTAAGAAAATCGTTCTGGGAAGGTGGGACGGAGACCAAAAGAACCATTTTACCCTCAATAGCATCCAACAGCTCCAACCTTAATATAGCTCCTGCCGCCCTCCTGTAGGCACCCAACTTTTGTACCCCACCTCAGCTGGTATGTAATTTAGAGGCTTAAAATTCTTTTTTTTGAGTTCATCTAAACAAAATGCAGCGTATATTTCAATTCAGGTCTAAAGAACTGAGATCTTCGGTGTGTTGAGGCCCCTGCTTTCTCTGGAGAAGAATTACAAATGATCATTTCCCGGGACCCCCCCCAGTGCCCCGCTGTTCATCGAGAGCTACCTCTTTCCCACCTTCCCGCCTTGCCAAGCGGGCAGTCCCCTCTCCACTCGCTTGTGGCCATTCTTTTGTCGTCGTCTTTCAATATGTCTCTCTATCCAACGTTCTGTCCCTAGCTTTTGAAGAGGGAGAACAGCAGATTGCTGAGTTACATGGGTCTGGATTTTGACTCCTTGCCATACCAAGTGCCGACTTCAGATCAAGGAGGTGCAGGACAAAACCCGGCCCTTATCTATGGAAACCCCTATTCCGGTAAGAGACAACTGCCGTTTGAGCCCGAAGGCCCCTGCCCGCATCCTTTTCCCCCCACTAAAATTCTTTTTGGCCTGCGATGCTAATTAAGACCAGTCTCATTGTTAAGACTTGCTGGGCAGAAGCTGAGGACCCAATAGAAGGATTGCCAGGCGAGAAGTGTTAATTGAGAAATAAATCTGAATCTAGAAGACGCAAATCAGATCATTCGCCTAGAGGCAGCAGACACAAATTGAGTCCCGTGGCTATATTCCAAATATATAAATCAGAGAAATGTCTCTGTGTAGAAGATATACACACACAAAGCTGAGGAAGCTAATTAAGGTTTGGAAATGGAAGCACACGAGGTGGGGTATGCCACCCAGGAATGGGCAGTTATGGCGGCCACCTCGATGGCCTGACCGAGGGTAACAGGAACGTGCACCACAGAGACCCCGGGGTGGTTTGGAGGACAGAAGTGGGGGTGAAAACCAGTCTTGTCACTCAAGGACTGAGGGGTCAGAGTGCCCTTGCCAGGCACGAGGGAACAGGGAACTTCTCCTCCTTTGTCTCCAAAAGCAATAGAAGACCTCCTTGCCTTTTCGTGGGCAGTTTAAAGCAGCCGTGTTCTCTTAAGAGCCCCAGTCAAATCTTTACAGCAGGCAGGGGTATACCTTTGTTTTCCTCTTTAAAAACTGTTCTCGAAGCCTTTCCTTTAAAAATACCTGTTTGCACGGATTCAGTCTTCAAACCCATTCTCAAGTTGTTTCCTTACTAAATCGTGGCTGTTTTTATTAAAATCTCGTGTTTCCCATACTGAGGTTTATTTGTTTTTTCTGACTGTATAGCAATATGCATGGCTATCCCAAATGCCACTTCATTATTTTTTCCTCTTTTCCCTTTATCATCGACCTAGATCCCCTCTGTCGGAAGTTAATGGTACATGGGCGAGAGAAAGAGACGCAGTGGGGAGAAAGGGGGACAAAGAGAGTTACAGAAAACAGCCGCTGCATCACGGTTGGAGAACCTGGGGATGGTATTTCTTTCACTGAATGAAATCTTTGTTATTATCCTCAGGTATCCAGGAAAGTTCTGCCCCAAGCCTGGTAAGTACGTGAATCATGAGAGTGCCCACGTCAAATCCTTGAGAAATGTCCCTTCCTGCTCAAGTTCATGGGAGAAGCGTAGGGAGCCTGGTTCGTTTTGATAATTCCGGAAATCAGCTGGATCGATTGGGTCCAAACCCGAAGCTGAGTGAGCCTGTCGAGGCAGGGAGAAGAAAGCCCGGTTCGTCCGCCAGCTTTCTGGCGGGTAGATCTCCACCCGTGAGCGGAGGTACCAGAACTAGGGAGGAGATGCGAACAAGGCAGCCGGTGCAACAGGGCATGTCCCGTGTGCCTTCTGGGCTGGAAGCTCTTTGACCGCTTTAGCACTAGTGAGTCCTTTCACCCCTGGGGTAGAGAAAGCCCCAGGGAGGGCCTCCAAACGTGAATCGGTTCGTTCGTCGTCCGTTTCCTGAGCACCTGCCGTGGGCCAAGCATTATGCTCCGTGCTGAGAATCTAGTAGAACACGGGACGTGGCCCCTGTTACCTAGAGCTTGCCTCTGTGCTGACCTCTTTGCCCTTCCTCCCAGCTCGCCGTCAGGAAGTGCCCCACCTGCAAATCCGACTTCGCTGGCGACATTCTTGATTTCACCTCGGAGCAGCAACGCCCACAGCCCCTCTGTCTGAGTTGTCCGATTTGTGACAAGACCTTCCCAGCAAAAGAGAAGCAGATCTTCGAAGACCATGTGTTCTGCCACAGTCTCTAAGTGTTCCGGCCTCTTGGATCTATACCGTACATAGATTTTGATAGAGTAGAACCTATAGCTTCTACTTGGAGTTACGACCCAAGACCCTGCCTAACGTGAAATTATTAGGGATTTACGCAGTCCTGCTGCCCTAAGGGTGGAGTCATGCTGATTATGTGGTGAGGGCTGTTACTTCCATCCTTGTGGGTTACTAACTACCTTTTAAATCCCATAACTAGCCGTGGCCTGCTCTCCCCTCTGGTGCCCAGCCTTCCGAGGGTCTCCAGCACAAGGGCCCTGGGACGGAACTGACCGGCTTGACTCGAGTACTAAGTGATTCATTTTCCGAGTTGTCCCAGCGCCCTTCAAGGTCAGGCCTTGAGTGGTTTTGCACTCAGTTCTGAGTCTTAAGCCTGCGGCTGGTGATTGAGCAGAGGTTGAGAATTTCCTCCTCCTCCTCCTCCTCCTCCTCCTCCTCAGGTCCCTTCCTCCCACTGATGGCATTAAACTGGGCAAAAATGTCACTGCAGAGAACTCGGTCATCCAATTTGGAGACCAAAGGTTTCACAGCTCCCAGCAGAAGCATCTTATTCCTGAACCCTGGACACAAAAGTATTATTTCAATCACAGGCCTTCTTTCTCTCTGGATACCTCTGTTTGGCATTTTCTACTCTTCGACCTTTCCTATGCACGTAACTTTTATTGTTGTAAGTCCTTTCGTAATGATTAGTAGGACCTGTTAGAAACTGGGTTTGCAACTTTCTGAGCAGGTGAGTTTTGAATCTGGAGATGTCAGAATAATGAGAGCTATTAATCTCTTTAATACTAAAAATAAACTAGTCCTCTGTTGCAGGGACGTGGGTAACTTCAATTTGGTAATTTGAGTTTGCGGTCTTTTATTTCTAAGCTTAGGAGAAAAGGGTGACCAAGAGGCCTATGGGACTTGTAGGCCCCAGCAGTGATTTCTCTTCATTTGTCTGAACTAGTCAACAAAAGTGTCCCGGCCCTTGTCTTGAGACGGAGAGCAAGGTGACGGAGCATTAGTTTGAGAAATCTAGGGCTCTGACTTCTTGTTCCAGCTTTCCGTGCACTTTTTGAAAGGGAACGGTGTGGACTCGGGCACTCTTCGCGAACCAGGTTCTAGTCCCTCCATCCAGATTTGCCTAATTGAACTACAAGAAAGCAATTCCATTTTCTCTCCCCCCTCCAGGGACGGAACAAATGGAAAGGACTCTCAGGCAGGCCACCAGCGGGTCACCATAGAGACTTGTACAAAAACCTCAGAATGATGTAAGACATGATGTCACGAGTGAGGTTGAGCCAGCCTCCTTCCGGGGTTTTCCCTGCATGATTGGAGTTCGGCCCTAGACCAGCTATATTGCCCCGGTCACCGCTCCTTGTCTGTATTTCTCCTTTGATAAAACCAACATGAAACTGTACTCCTGCTTCTCCTCCTCCCCTACCAGCATTTCAACGAGCTGTCTCTTGGACGCCCAGCCTTTCGCCCCTTAAGGTTCCAATGTGACATGAAGAGGAGCTCTGGCAGAGAAACGTAACGGGGAGGTGGTAACACGGTTTTCCGGGCAGACCCCTTTCCTTGCTGCAGAAATTCTGCCGCTCCCCAGATAGTTCCAGCGGAGAGCCGCGATTTCCTTTATTTTGCGCTCATCAGCTCTTAATTAAGCACATGAATGGCGAAGAGCAGTGGTGCACATGATCCAAATCAGTGAATACCCAAAAAAAAAAAAAAAAAAGGTGCTAATGATCCTTTTTGCTGGACGTAAAACAAAGCATCTTTAACCACTGTTCGTTATCCCCAGCTGCTCTTACCGAGGATTTGAAGGGGAAATTATGCTGCAGGCGGCTCCTGGTGAAAGGAAACAATCATTCTCCTATAACCCACTCCTTACCCCAGCCTTTCCCCTCTCACCTCCTTGCACCCAACTCGTTTTAGAGCCGTAAGATACCCCGCCAAAAAATAGCAGGAAGTTACGGGGGCAAACGGTATTTAGAGCCCAACTGGGTTTTAGAATCGTCGTACCCATCATGGCAACCAGTTTCCCCTCCTAACTCAGTTGCTCTTGGTCTTAATACGAAGATGTTTTTGCACTTTTTAGCACGCTTCCGTCACCCGGCACACGTGTGTGCGAGAGCGTGGTAAGAGAAAGCTAGTGAAAATCCGTGACGTGAGTGTTGGCGAGGCCGTCCGAGAGCCTGGGGCCCTAAGAACACCTGTAGCTTCAGCCCTGTTCCCTGGGATGAAATGAAACTGCCCTGATGTTTAAATATCATTCTATGATTTCGGGTGGTTTTCTTGCAGTGGCCCGGGGACTGCACCGAGCCGAGCCCGCTCTAAGCTGGTCTCCTAGCAACAAATGGCAATGCGATGAGCCGCCCCGGCTGAGCGATTGCAGTCCCCCGCCTAGAAAAAAAAAAAAGACGCAAAGTGGACTCTCCCGTGGGGATCAAACCCAAAGAGACACTCACCTAATTCCCCTGAGGTGACCCACAGGGGGCCACACACTCGGGGAAGTCAGGCGAGCCCCAGCGCTCTCCTTAGTTGACCTCCTATAAATATGAATATAATTGTCTTTACCTGCATGTAGCGCTTTATCGTTTGGGCCGCGTTCGCGTATTCCACGCATGCTTTCAGTAATCTCTGAAATGGCTCTGAACTCCCGTTTTTGTAGAGGAAGAAGTTGAAACGTGGAGCAATAACTTGCCCATCATGGAAACAACCCAAATGCCCATCGGTTGACGAGTGGGCGAATGACATAACGGCCTGTCTAGAGGAGGAGATATTATTTGGGAGCAAAAAGGAATTGAGGGGCACCTGGCTGGCTCAGTAGGTAAAGCACGCGATTCTGGATCTCGGGGTTGGAAGCTTGAGCCCCACATTGAGTATAGAGATTACTTAAAAATAAAATTTAACGGGCGCCTGGGGGGGCTCAGGCGGTTGAGCGACCAACTTCGGCTCAGGTCACGATCTCACAGTCCGTGAGTTCGAGCCCCGCGTGGGGCTCTGTGCTGCCAGCTCAGAGCCTGGAGCCTGCTTCAGATTCTGTGTCTCCCTCTCTCTCTGACCCTCCCCCGTTCATGTTGTCTCTCTCTGTCTCAAACATAAAAATAAAACATTAAAATAAATTAATTAAAATAAAATAAAATTTAAGGGGCGCCCTGGTGGCTCAGTCGGTTGAGCATCCCGCTGTTGATTTCAGCTCAGGTCATGATCCCAGCGTCACGAGATCAAGCCCCCACGTCGGGCTCTGTGCTGAGTGTGGAGCCTGCTTGGGATCCTTTCTCTCCCTCTCCTCCTGCCCGTCTCCCCTGCACTCTCTCCCTCTCTCTGAAATAATACAATTTATTGTGCAGATAGTGGCACAATTACATACTTTATTTTATTGAATTACTTTATTATTTTTTTTAATGTTTATTTTTTAAGAGAGAGAGAAAGACAGAATAAGAGTAGGGGAGGGGCAGAGAGAGCGAGAGGGAGACCCAGAATCCAAAGCAGGCTCCAGGCTCCGAGCGGTCAGCCCAGAGCCCGACGCGGGGCCCGAACCCACGAACCGTGAGATCATGACCTGAGCGGGAGTCGGACGCTTCACCGACCGAGCTACCCAGGCGCCCCTGAATTACACACTCTAAATGGGTGAATGGTGTGCTCTACGAATTCTGTCTCGAGCTGTTATATTCTTCAAAGGTTAAAAAGCTTGCGAAGGTCATGCGCGGGTTCACGGTAGAATACCTTGAGTACAGCTAGGGAGCTGGGTCCACATTATTGAACTTGGTTCGAAGTATGCTTATTTCGGTACCACCCGCTGCCACAACGGTATTGGGTTCTCCCCCCCACCTTGGGCTGGAGGCAGGCGGCAGCTTTGGTGGTGGTGGAATCAAGATGAACGGGGTCAGGGCATTTAATAGTAGCCCACCATTTGGCCGGCAGCATTAGTGGTCTCTGGGAATATCTATTCTGTGGAGATGAATGTCCCCAATAAAGTTGGGGGAGAGAGTCACCAGCCACAAATTTCAGATAATCATATTAAGGGATCCAGCCTGCTCTGCCTAATGTTATTACTTTCTCCCTGTGGAAAGAAAGCACATGGCACTCTGGGGACTCGGTCTATTGTTGACTCAGTCAATCAACATTTATTGAGCACCCACGGTGGGCAGAACTAGCACAGGGCCAGGATTTTAAAAAATAGAAAAGTTCTTCCCTTGAGGTATCTACGAGATTAATGAAGACATTCCCTCTGTCCTCGGGGAGCCCTTTCAACTGCTGGCGGAGGGTCTCAGGTTTCGGGGGTCTCCTAATCTGACGGGGAAAAGAGACGGCCACCCCCGAAAGCAATTTCAGGACAGAGAAAAAGGGAAGCCGTCGCACCAACGTAAGGACGTAAGTAAGGGCTGCGGGACCAGAGTGTTCATGAAGGGGTGATCGAAGCCTAAGTTAGTGATGTCTCCTAAGAGGTTGAGGGACAGAAATGGCAGGCAAAAACCGGATTGTATTCTGAGGGTCTCTAAACAGGGCGAGGGAGAAGGGAAGTCAGAGAAGGGGCCCAGAATGCAAAGGACTCTGAACCAAAAGCCCTAGAATATAAAAAGGGACCAGCCTCTGTCCCAGAAGACTGTAATCTAGGTGGATCATGTCTAACACGCTCATCGGAGCTCAGGAGACAGGAGTGAGGGTAGACGGGAGCAAGGTGGGTATAGGAGTGTCTCAGAATCCCAGGCTTCAGGACTCCCAGCATCCGGGGCTGGAGCTCTAGGCGGCCCAGAACTAACTTCCCTTATCGGCTCATCCTGCTCCTCTGCCTCTGACTCCACACTTCTCGTTCATTCTAGAAGCTGACTCTGCCGCCCGGACCGCATAATGTAGAATGGTGGCTATCTGCAGGCCTGGGTTTTTCAGCTACTCTGTTATTTTTTTTTTTTAATTTTTATTATCCTTTTTAATCTCTATTTTTGAAGGAGACCACCCACCACAGTGGTTCAAGAGAGCAGTCAAGGCCTGGACCAGATTGGAGATAGACATGGGAGGAAAAAAAAAAACAGAACTATTTTTTTTTTAATGTTTTATTTATTTTTGAGACAGAGACAGAGCACAAGCGGGGAGGGGCAGAGAAAGAGGGAGACACAGAATCGGAAGCAGGCTCCAGGCTCCGAGCTGCCCGCACCGAGCCCGACGCGGGGCTCGAACTCACAAACGGCGAGATCATGACCCGATATGAAATCAGATGCTTAACCCACTGAGCCACCCAGGCGCCCCCCAAACTAGAGCTATTTAAGGAGTTGAAACCAGCAGGATTTTTGTGACCCATTAGATGCCAAAGAATGAGGGCCTACTAATTTGCTAGGGCCGCCGTAACAAACGAACGCGAATCGGGTGCCTTCAAGCAACAGAAAGTTATTCTCTCGCAGTTCAGGTTCTGGAAGCCCTCAGATGTGCAAACCCAAGGTGGTGTGGGCAGGGCCACGCTCCTCCCAGAGGCTGTAGGAGACAGTCCGTTCTTTGAGTGGCTGTTGGCATTCCTTGACTTGTGGCTTCACTCCAATCTCTGCCTCCGTGGTCACAGTACCTCCTCAGTGTGTGTTCTCTGCCCGTCTCTTAAGGACACTTGTCACTGGATTTAGGGGGCACCCGGATAGTCCAAGATAAAAGATAATCACATCTTTTGTCATATAAGGCGGTGCTCTCTAGCTATATAAGGTAACGGTCACAGGTTCGGGGCCATGGACGTCTCTTTTCCGGGGAGGGGGCACCTTTCAACCCACTCCCGGACGGTAGGGAAGGATAAGTACTAGGGTTCTGACCCAGGCCACCAAGGTAGACAACACAGAAGAAAGAGGGGCTTGCGGGGAGGGAATTTCAGCTTTAAGCATGCTGACTCTGAGGGACTCGTGGGGACAGTCAGTAGGCAGTGGGAGAAATGTGTCGGCAAAGGGCTGGGCCGGAGACGAAAGTCATTGTTGACATAGGGCAGTCTCGCTGAAACCGCACGGCGAGGGCACTAGCCTGGGCAGGGGAGATGGAAACGGTGGGGACCCCAAAAAACATCAACCATAGGGGGTGGGCAGTCATCCAAGACGGGAAGAAAAGCCAGGAGAGAAGTGGCAGGCTGAAAGGCGAGCGAGGAAACAGCTTCAGAAAAGGAATTCACCCAATAGGGTCAAATACTAGGAGGGTAGGGCTGGAAAGACACCTTTGGGAATTGAACAGACATGCAAACACGTCTACTTTCTCCCATTTAAAAAACCCACATATGCTCTGGGCCGCCTGGGTGGCTCAGTCGGTTGAGCGTCCGACTTCAGCTCAGGGCATGATCCCCCAGTTCGTGGGTTCGAGCCCCGCGTCGGGCTCTGTGCTGACCGCTCGGAGCCTGGAGCCTGCTTCCGACTCTGCGTCTCCCTCTCTCTCTGCCCCTCCCCGGCTCGCACTCTGTCTCCCTCTCAAAAATAAAATAAACATTAAAAAAATTTTTTTTTAACAAATAAACATTAAAAAACAAATCACATTTTAAGAAGTTCAAGTATAGTTCTATGAAGCAAACACAATCACATTTCCATCCGGTTTTTTCCATGAGCTTAAAAAAAAAAAAAAAAAAGACCGTTCATTCACATGTGTGTCCACATGGATGCGTGTAGGCACCTGCCTTGATTCCTGTTGTAAGCATCCTTCTCCCAGTCCTCCCTGAGGGCCTGTCCCCAGCTGGGGGGCCTGAGTTCCGGACCTCGGTGAGGCTACCACCCCCCCCCCCCGCCCCCTGCAAGCCTGTGGGAGTGTGACCCTCCTGACCAGGGACACTTTTCCTCACCTCCTCCCACGGAAGCTGCTGCACCTGTTTGACCTGAACAAACACCAGGCGCTTTTCCCCGGGTCAATATTTCACATCCGTTGTCATCCATCCTCAACATCTGCTCCGGGAGGGAGGTGTTGTCTCTGCCCTCCCACTTCGGACCGCCTCATGGTCTCCCCCCCCCCACCCATGCCCCCCCCCAAAGAAGCTCTCTACAAGCCCCCAGGGCAGAGGCGCTTCCTCCTCAATGCTGCTCAGCATGTATCCTCTTTCCTTTTTAAATCCTCTAGCTTCTGCCTGAGCTACTAAACTCTCTTAAATTACAAGGAGAACCGCCTCCATCTGGAAGCCTTCCCGGATTGGTGAACACTCGGGTACCCGGTCAACGCTGGCCGCCTCGTGTTGAATTCAGTGATCCTGCCCAGGCTTCAGCCGGCACAATCCAATCCCCGCGGGTCCCTCTGTGCTTTTGGATGTAAATGGTCAATTCCCCCGGTATCCGCCAGTGGGCCCAGAGTCTAGCCAAATGTCTGGCTTGCCCCCCTCTGCTTCCCGACTAGCTGCTTCCCACCGTCACCATGAAGGAACCCTGGGAGACACATCTTCATCTGAACAGCATCTCAAAATAGATGAGGAAGAGAAAAACCAATGCAGAAATGTGACGAAATATAGTGCAAAGCCTAACTAGGAATCGTTCCCAATATTTGTGTTTTTGCTCCGCACATTGGCTGGCAAAGGCATTTTCCAATTGCTCTAATCAGCTTCCAAGAACAGGGACAGACTCTGCCAGTCTGTTCTTTCCCCTCTGTGCTAATCTGTGACCCCCGGACGCCTCGTTTATTATTATGACATTATTTAAAACCGACACACATTGAGTGTTTCCTGTAAGTCAGTCCTGTAAGCCCTTTTTATCTTATTTTAGAGTGTATTTATTTTGAGAGGGGGGAAGGGGAGGGGCAGAGAGAGAGAGAGAGGGCGCAAGAGAATCCCAAGCAAGGCTCTGTGCGGTCAGTGCAGAACCAGACGCTGGGCTCGAACTCGTGACCCTGGGATCACGACCTGAGCGGTAATCAGGAGTCTGAAAGCTCAACCTACTGAGCTGCCCAGATGCCTCTATCTATCCCTTTTTATAGCGGAGGGAGCCAAGGCTTAATGAGGATGAGGATGGGGGGGGGGAGGAAAGGTGACACAGCGGGGGGCCAAGGGTGGGGCTAGAACCAGGGTTTAGGTTTGTAACACTATCCTGTTTGGGGAAACAGCAAATCCCCGCTGTGGGAGAGGGGGAGGGCTGGGTGTGGAGCTGAGCCTAACTTCCTCTCACCAGCCATTCCGTCCTCTCTGCAATAAAAGTTCATAGTCCAGGAAATTCCCTGCAAATGACAATGACCCTGAAACTTTCCCAAAGATAAGAACTGCTTGGCCGGGCTGGGGGGGGGGGGGTCCTCCCCCCACCACGTCTCTCCCCCCCACCTCCCCGCCCCGTAACTCTTTCTTTGCCAGGCTTTCCAGCCTACCTTCAAGTCGGGACAAATCCTCCTACAGCCGCCCAGAGCCGGGTCCGCCATCCCCATCAGGGGGACCCGTCCTGCCGTCCCACCCAACCCCACCTCTCCCTTCCTTCCCATCTGCCTTCTGGGAGCTTTTGCAGCTCACAGCCTCCACTCGGCCCCAGAAAATCAACTGTTACTGTTAAGCAGTGGGGAGACTTAGGCAGGGCGGCAAAGGGTACTTGTAAAACAGAAACGTACTCGGGTCTAGGAAACTGCTATAAATGGGCATCTTGGCAAGGCCAGAGCTCCGTCTCCTGCGTGTAAACCCCGGGCGATTGCCAAACGGAGCGTCTGTTTATCAACTGCCGCGGATTCAGGAAGCGCCCGTCACCAGGGCAACCCCTCCAGTCCCCTGCCTCCAGAAGTGACCACCCCTGAGATGAAAAATCGCCCTTGAGAAGAAACTAAGGAGCTTTTACTGTTTGCTCGGGGCTTCACATCCTTTGTTGTTGGGAAATTCCTCCTGTAGCCGACAGACATCCGTCTCTGTTAATACATCCCGCACAATGGGGCTGTTTTTGTTGTTGTTCCCCATCTACCGCATAATATTTCCTTTTGATCTGAGCAAAATCGTGGGCTTCGAATGCGTGTATGGTAAGCACTGTGTTGAGCACTTTGTATTTGGTCGTTTCAATCCCCACAACAAACCATGAATCGTTAACGTATGAACAATTAATGATTAAAGAGATCATTAATGTACCCATTTTCCAGACGGGACATCCAGGCTGAGAGAGGTTGAGTCAATTGCCCAAGGTCATACAGTAACGGAGTTGGGATCTGAGTTCAGACAGTCCAACTTGAGAGCCCCCATGCTTAATTATTAACGCTTTGCGTCTCCCTGCAGTATTCACCTCCATAAACCCGCCTTTATTCCCCTTTGACCCAGGAAACCTACAACGGGTCCCAAAGAACCCAAACACATATTTTAGAGCCAGGGCCAAGGAAGGTTTCCTTCCCATCACTCAATTCAATCTCTGACCGCGTCCACACCAGCCACTGCCCCTGGACAGCCCTGCCCTGCTCTCAACAAAGAGGTTTCCTAACCGGAACTGGGGGACCGTGAGAGCCATTCAGGAAAGCTCCAGCGAACCAGCAGCCCTGGTCCCAAGGGAAAAAGGAGCCCCTGTTTCAGACGAGATCTGGCAGACGAGATCTAGGGTGGTATGGCCCTAGACAAAGGAGCCCCTATTTCAACGTGGCTGTATTTGCTAATTAAAAAGCACTTCAACAAAACGCCTTTATTTATTTTTATTTTATTTTTATTTTTTTTGAGAGCGAGAGAGAGAGCAGGGGAGAGGGGCAGAAAGAGAGGGAGACAGAGGGTCCCAAGCAGGCTGCACGCCATCACCCCAGAGCCTGACGCGGGGCTCGAGCCCACGAACCTCGAGATGGTGACCTGAGCGGAAAGGAGAAGTCAGACATTCGACGGACGGACGGAGCCACCCAGGTGCCCCAGCAAAAGACCTTTTAAGGAAGAGATATTTGGGGGGAATTATGCATTCAGTAGTGTTGACGGGAACTCAGCGTTGAATTCCTAGCGAGCAAACCGCAGAGGAAAACACCCCGTGTCTCCTGTGGTCGGTCTGTCCTTCCGCTCCTACCTCCCCTCCCTGCCTCCCACACGGCCACATCTGTCCTGCCCCTTCTCTGCCCCACGGGGTCTGTCACTGGCCCTGAGTTTTGACAACCCTATACCTGTGTCTCCAGAGAGCACTCGGGCCAGCAGAGCTTCGTGGTCCAGAGCCCAGACCCTGGAACCAGACCTCCCGGCCACAGTCTTAGGCAAGTTACCTTGGTGTCCCCCTTTGGCAATGGTCGTGACAGTCTTTGCTTCAGCTCGATGAGTTGACATGTGTAAAGCATTTAGAACATAAAGAGCATGGGTTTGAAGTCAGCCTTGAATCCTTTCAGCAACTTCCTTAACCTCTCTGAACTTCAGTTTCCCCGTCTGTAAAACGAATCCAATAACCTCTCCCTCTCATTAGGGTTCTTGAGAGGATTAAATGAGACAATATTATGGGTAAGGGACTCAGCACAGGGTGTCATTGGAGGTGAACGCTCAGCAAGTGGCCCTTGTGGGGGCACCTGGGTGGCTCAGTCAGTTACGCATCCCACTTGGGCTCAGGTCATGATCTTACGGTTCACGAGTTCAAGCCTCACGCCGGGCTCTGTGCTGACAGCCCAGAGCCTGGACGCTGCTTCGGATTCCGTGTCTCCCTCCCTCTCTGCCCCCTCCCCTGCCACCCTGCTACCACTCTCTCTGTCAAAAATACACGAAGTCCCCTCGTGTATAGATTGGAGACCAAAACACCGCAGGAATTCTGTAAGGCCCGAAGGACATGCCTTGGGGTTTCCCTTTCCCTCCGTCCTGCTCCATCCCACCTACTGCCTGTGGGATGCTGACTCGGCCGGCAAGGCCACCTCAAAATGCTGCCTCTTCCCAGAAGCCTACCTGTGTCCCCTACCCGACGCCGACCGGTTCGGACTCGAATTCCTAGACCGTCAGTTCTGTTCTTTTTTTTTTTTTTTTTTTAATTTTTTTTTTCAACGTTTATTTATTTTTGGGACAGAGAGAGACAGAGCATGAACGGGGGAGGGGCAGAGAGAGAGGGAGACACAGCTTCAGAAACAGGCTCCAGGCTCTGAGCCATCAGCCCAGAGCCCGACGCGGGGCTCGAACTCACGGACCGCGAGATCGTGACCTGGCTGAAGTCGGACGCTTAACCGACTGCGCCACCCAGGCGCCCCCCCTCAGTTCTGTTCTTGCCTCCTGTCCCTTCTGCCCCTTGAAGGCTGAAGGGACAGCACCTCTTCCTGTTCGGCATCTCCCCAGCGGAGGAACTTTTAAGTGCAGGAAATACCACCCCTCTTAAATCTTACCTCAAGACCAAGCAAGATGGGGGTGGGGGGCAGCCGTTGTTCCTGACCCTTATCTTCCGGGGGCTTGGCGGTAGAGCCCTCGCAGGAAGAGGGGACCCCGGCCCGGCCGGCCACTCGGCGGCTGAGCTCACGAGCAGCCCCCGGAGCCCTCTGGCGGGCAGTCTGGGCCTCCGCAGAACACTCCGTTGGGTTTCCTCCCTCCCCGGGGCCTTTTCGAGGGCATGGAGGGAGGGCCCTTGACACTTCAGGAGCGCCTTCCTCATGTCAAGAATATTAAGATGCCCTCACACATCCCACGTGAGATGTGTTTATCTCCACCCTCTGTACAAGTGGGGTTGCAGTTGATCGGTTGGTGTTCTGTGGCCATCTGTTTGGCAGCCATTCACTTAACTATGAGTTTCCGTTTTGCAATGTCCTCTTTTCATTTTGAAATCAATCGCATTTTCCCATGCTTTACCCCTAGTCAGTGCCTAAACCGGGTTGGTTAGATCCTGGGTCCCAGAGCTTGTCAACTCCAGAGCCCATTTGGACCACATGCGTCTTATCGGTCTTTCCACCTATCATCTATCTATCTATGTATCTATTTATCTATCATCTATCTATCCTCTATCTATCTATCTATCTATCATCTATCTATCATCTATCTGTCTATCTATCATCTATCTATCTACAGGTTTCTCCCCACTATCCAAAAGTGGAACGATCCTATGAAACCTTCTGTAAGCCAAAATGTCATAAAGGGAAGACGCCCTTAGCAGTAATTTATAGGGAGAATTTCCGCCTTTCTGATACCTTAGGGCACTTCTTGCAAACGGAGGCACAAAACAAATGGAGATAAAGCGCAGATGCCCACAGTCAGGGCAGAGCTCTGGAGGCTTGGTGGTGGGACGCTGAGGGTGGTTGGGAGGGACCGGGGAGCTTGGCGGGGCCACTCTGCTGCTGGGGGTGCTCGCTGCCTCGACAGACTTCTCAGCTCACCGCAAAACTAACGCTGGGCGAGGGCTGTTTTCACTTGTTTTCATAAAAGCAAAGATACCCTTTGGGCTTCTCTCAGTGCGTGAAAACAGGTACTTATAAAGGTCTTTTGTAAGAGCAGAGTGGCCTGATGGCTTTGGACAAACGGTGGGCACCTGCGCCTGTCCAGTTGCCAAGGATGGGAAGGCAGCCATTGGGCAGGAGCTGGAGAAGCGGCGCGTGGTGCGAGACTGCCCTCTAGAGGTTGTGCCCGGAAGGTGCAGGTGGGGAGGCCCCTGCCTGGGCGATTAGCCACCCCGCCGCTCCTTCACTGGCATTGACTGAGCCCCCACCTGTCCCAGACACCATGCACACGCTCTCGGAACAAAGGGTGACACAAAGAGGGTACAAATGGGCAACCCCCATTTTGGAGCGGCTGCTGCACACACATGACACGCAATTACAGCTGGGGGCAATGACTACCCTAATAGCTGTGCGTACCGAGTTCTGTGGGAGCACAGGGGGAACGGGAAGAAGTCTGGAACCGCAGGGGAAGGCATCACAGGTGAGGTGACATTTACCTTGGGCCTTGAAGGGTGAGCAAGAGGTTTGCAGGCAGCACCGGGAGGAAAGGGATTCTGGGCGCATGAGCAAAGGGCGAACAGCCCAAGACCCATCTGGAGAGGCAGGTGGGGCAGATGGCGAAGAAACTCCCATTCGAAAAACAAAAATGTGATGCTCTGGCCAAAGCAGAGGGAGGCCTGACCCAGCCACACAAACGGCCCCAACGTCCGGGGGAGTCAGACGTACCCAGGACCATGAGATCAGATACTTAGACACAGCAGCTGTGTCTCAAAGGGACAGCGCTGATCCAATGGAAGGGACGAGGTCCGGGGGAGCAGGGGTGAGACCAGGAAAGCAGAGCCCCTCTGTCCTCTGGGCACCTCCCACCTAAGTGTAATTTGTGTGTAAACTACGTACAAAGGGACTGGCAGGTGATCGGTTCTGCCACCAGGTTGTTTCGAGACTTCGAGCAAGTCACTTAATGAGGCAGAACCCGTGTGCTCATCCTGAAAAGGGGACTATGATAATAACACCCGTATCAGGGCATGATTAATGCCACATATCATAACAATACCACCTATTGGGGTTGTTTGAGGATTAAAGGACGTGAAGGCATAAAAAGGAAGTCCTTAACTTGGTGCCTGGCACCTGGCAGAAACTCAATAAAGGTCAGCGAGTTCCCACAATTCCACCCTTTTTTAAAAGTGCATTTATTTATTTTGAGAGAGAAAGAGACAACAAGGAGGGCAAGGGCAGAGAGAGAATCCCAAGCAGACTCCCAGGCTCAGAGCTCAACCCAGGACTCGAGCTCACGAACTGTGCGATCACGACCTGAGCCAACATCAAGAGTTGGATTCTTAACTGACTGAGCCACCCAATTGCCCCTCCCACAATTCCATTCTTGACCGACTTTTCTTCTTCTTCTTCTTCTTCTTCTTCTTCTTCTTTTCAGGAATAGAATTTACTGATTCATCACTTACTTATAACACCCAGTGCTCATCCCAACAAAGGCCCTCCAGTCGCCAATGGCCCATTTAGCCCATTCCCCCCCGCCCCACAACAACCCTCAGCTTGTGCTCTGTATTTCAGAGTCTCTTAGGTATGGTTTGTCTCCCTCCCTCTCTTTTTTTAAAATTAATTTTGCTTCCCTTCCCTTATGTTCATCTGTTGTGTACCTTGAGTTCCACATATGAGCGAAGCCACACGATATTTGTTTTTCTCTGACTTATTTCGCTTAGCATAACATACTCTAGTTCCATCCCCGTGTGGCAAACGCCAAGATTTCATTCTTTTTCACTGCCAAGTAGTATTCCATTGTGTATATATACCACATCTTCTTTATTCATCCATCGATGGACATTTGGGCTCTTTCCATACTTTGGCTATTGTTGATAGTGCTGCTATAAACATGGGGGTGCATGTGTCCCTTCGAATCAGCACCCCTGTATCCCGTGGATAAATGCCTAGTAGTGCAATTGCTGGGTCGTAGGGTAGTTCTATTTTTAGTTCTTTGAGGCACCTCCGTACTGTTTTCCAGAGCGGCTGCCCCAGCTTGCATTGCCACCAACGATGCAAAAGGCATCCTCTTTCTTCGCATCCTCGCCAACATCTGTTGTTGCCTGAGTTGTTAATGTGAGCCATTGCCATTCTGACAGGTGTGAGGTGGTATCTCATTGTGGTTTTGATTTGTATTTTCCCTGATGATGAGTGATGTTGAACATCTTTTCATGTGTCTGTTAGTCATCTGGATGTCTTCTTTGGAGAAGTGTCTGTTCATGCCTTTTGCCCATTTCTCCACCGGATTATTTGTTTTTTGGGTGTTGAGTTTGATAAGTTCTTTATAGATTTTGGATACTAACCCTTACCTGATGTGTCATTTGCACATATCTTCTCCCCTTCCTTTGGTTGCCTTTTAGTTTGGCTGATTGTTTCCTTTGCTGTGCAGAAGCTTTTTATTTTGTTTTTTTTTTATTTTGTTTTTTTATTTTTTTAAGGTTTATTTATTTTTGAGACAGAGAGAGACAGAGCATAAACGGGGGAGGGTCAGAGAGAGGTAGACACAGAATCTGAAACAGGCTCCAGGCTCTGAGCGGTCAGCGCAGAGCCCGACATGGGGCTCGAACTCACGGACCGCGAAATCATGACCTGAGCCGAAGTCGGCCACTTAACCGACTGAGCCACCCAGGCGCCCCAGAAGCTTTTTATTTTGATGAGGTCCCAAGAGTTCACTTTTTTCTTTTTTTAATGTTTATTTATTTATTTTGAGAGAGAGAGCAAGTGCACACTTGTGAGCTGAGGAAGGGCAGAGAGAGAGAATCTCAAGCAGCCTTCATGCTGTCAGCCGACTTGGGGCTCAATCCCATGAACCACAAGATCATGACCTGAACCGAAACCAAGAGTCAGACGCTTAACCGGCTGAACCGCCGACTAAGCCACCCGTGCGCCCCTCCTACAATTCCATTCTTGACCCTCTCAACTTCCACATTAACTCCCACTTCTTAGTCGTGGCTCTCCCCCATACCCCATGCCTCCCAAATCTGCCTCTAGACCTCTCTCGTCTGAGCTTCACAAGCTCACACACAGCTGCCCATGAGACACCTGCACCCAGAGGTGCTTCAGGAGCCTAAATCCAGCACCCCCAAAAGAATGTCTTCTCTGCTCCACCCAGGCATCCCTTCTCTCTAACTTGACTGATGACACCATCCAACCCACCCAGGAAACCCGAAGGCCACCCTAGACTTCTCTCCACTTCCTTGTGACCTGTCACTTCCCAAATTCCCAAACATCCCTAGAATCTGCTGCCTCCTCCCACTCTTAAGGTCTCGCATGGGCCTCCTTATTTCTCCTCTCCTCCGCCTGCTACCTAAGGATGCTTCTAAGTCACGGGGCTGCTCCTGGCTTCCCCCAGCCCAGATCACTTCATGGCACATCAACATGCACGAGACAAAGGCCAGACCCCCAGCCTCACACACAAGGAGGTGAGCTCTGGATCTTGCAAAGTATCGAGGACCTGAGCCACACTGAAGTTATTTGGGTAGTGGGGGTTATTATAAGGACGCACAGGGAAGGGAGGAGGACAGGAGTCGCAGCCACCAAACAGCCAGGCCGTGTGGGAACTGGAAGGTGACTGAGTGGTCCATAAGACAGCGCCTCTGCGGGAAGGCCGTCCTTCACTGGGAAACATGACAACATTTCCGCAAAAGTGTATGAACGTCATATGTCTGAACGTTGAAAAACAGATTTATGTGGTAGAGGAAAGGCAATTCTGGTCTCAGGAAGCGAAACAAGATCTCGAAATACCTAAACATGATCCAGAAAGCAGAATAAAATAGCGACTTAAGAGTATTGCTCAGAAACAGGCTGTCCTGGCTCCCTCATTACTGCTGGGAGATTCCAGACAAATTAACTGACTGCTCCCTACCCCAGTTTCCTTTCTATAATAATAGCATACTAGTCATTTCATATATCAGGGGGCAGATTAAGAAGGAGAGAGAGAGAAAGAAATGATCTTGGTCTGACCACACTGCTACGCTGTGGGCCTCTTTCTTAAAGCAGCTGAGCGTGTACCTTTAACAAAGACAGCGTCTTTTTTTTTTTTTACTGTAATTTATTGTCAAATTGGCTTCTATACAACACCCAGTGTTCATCCCAACAAGTGCCCTCCTCAATGCCCATCACCCACTTCCCTTTCTCTCCCCCATCCCCATCAACCCTCAGTTTGTTCTCTGTATTTAAGAGTCTCTTATGGGGGTGCCTGGGTGGCGCAGTCGGTTAAGCGTCCGACTTCAGCCAGGTCACGATCTCGCGGTCCGGGAGTTCGAGCCCCGCGTCCGGCTCTGGGCTGATGGCTCAGAGCCTGGAGCCTGTTTCCGATTCTGTGTCTCCCTCCCTCTCTGCCCCTCCCCCGTTCATGCTCTGTCTCTCTCTGTCCCAAAAATAAATAAACGTTGAAAAAAAAAAAAAAAAGAGTCTCTTATGGTTTGCCTCCCTCCCTCTCTCTTTGTAACTGTTTTTTTCCCCTTCCCTCCCCCCATGGTCTTCTGTTAAGTTTCTCAAGATCCACATATGAGTGAAAACATATGATATCTGTCCTTCTCTGACTGACGTATTTCACTTAGCAGAATACCCTCCAGTTTCATCCACGTTGCTACACATGGCCGGATTTCATTCTTTCTCATTGCCAAGTAGTATTCCATCGTGTATATAAACCACATCTTCTTTCTCCATTCATCACTTGATGGACATTTAAGGCTCTTTCCATAATTTGGCTATTGTTGAAAGCGCTGCTATAAACATTAGGGTACATGGGCCCCTAGACAGCATCTTTTTCTGCCACAATCCTTCCCTGTTAGAAAAGCGCACTGGGAATGCAAGCTGGTGCAGCCACTCTGGAAAACAGTACGGAGGTGCCTCAAAGAACTAAAAATAGAACTACCCTACGACCCACCAATAGCACTACTAGGCATTTATCCAAGGGATACAGGTGTGCTGTTTCGAAGGGACACGTGCACCCCCATGTTTATAAAATTGGTTTTTTTTTCAACATTTATTTATTTTTGGGACAGAGAGAGACACAGCATGAACGGGGGAGGGGCAGAGAGAGAGGGAGACGCAGAATCGGAAACAGGCTCCAGGCCCTGAGCCATCAGCCCAGAGCCTGACGCGGGGCTCGAACTCCCGGACCACGAGATCGTGACCTGGCTGAAGTCGGACGCTTAACCGACTGCGCCACCCAGGCGCCCCATGCACCCCCATGTTTATAGCAGCACTATCAACAATAGCTAAAGTATGGAAAGAGCCCAAATGTCCATCGATGGATGAATGGATAAAGAAGGTATATATATATATATATATATATATATATATATATATATATATATACACACACAATGGAATATTACTCGGCAATCAAAAAGAATGAAATCTTGCCATGTGCAACTGCGTGGATGGAACCGGAGGGTATTATGCTGAGTGAAATTAGTCAGAGAAAGACAAAAATCATATGACTTCGCTCGTATGCAGACTTTAAGAGACAAAACAGAGGAACATAAGGGAAGGGAAACAAAAATCATATAAAAACAAGGAGGGGGACAAAACAGAAGAGACTCATAAATATGGAGAACAGACAGAGGGTTCCTGGAGGGGGTGTGGGAGGGGGGATGGGCTACATGGGGAAGAGGCATTAAGGAATCTACTCCTGAATTCACTGTGGCACGATATGCTAATTTGGATGTAAATTTTTAAAAATTAAAATTAAAACTAAAAAAAAAAAAAAAAAAAAGAACAGAAAAGCGCACAAAGGCACGAGGACACGCTTGACTCACACACCGAAAAGGATCTGAAAATGGCCTTTAAAGATCTGAAAATACGTTCAATCCACGCATTGAGAAATGCAAATTAAACCCACGCCGGCATCATAGTTCTCGTTTATCAGACTGGCAGAAATTCAAAGGCTTGACCCGTAGTCTGTTGGCGAGGCTCTGCGGGAAGGAAACAGGTCCTCTCACACGTGGCTGATGTGACATAGTGAGAAATATATATTTGGTCTCTGCCACAGGTTCTGAACCCTGAGCTCCTAAAACCCTGGGAATTTCCTGAGCGGGAGGTGTGAAAGGAGTTTGTGCTGAGCGTATGCTGATGAGGTGACTCTTGGGAGGATGAGATTGACTGTCAGAGGGACCAACCTCAGGATGGAATCCCACCCACCCCTACGTCTGGGGAGAGAGCCTAGTGTGGGGATTAAATTAATCACCAATGGCCCGCGATTTAACGGACGGTGCCTATGTAACGGAAGCTGCATTAAAACCCTAAGCAGAGGGGTTTGGGGAACTTCCAGGTTGGTGAACACACGGAGGGGCCGGCTGAGCCTGGAGAAGGTATGGAAGCTTCACCCCTCTTCCCACATGCTTTGCCCTGTACCCCCCATCTAACCACTCCTGCATTGTATCCTTCATAATAAACCAGCGGTACGAAGGGTTGTGTTTCCCTGAGTTCTATGAGCCCTTCTAGGAAATTATCAAACCTGAGGCCCGGAAATCCCCAATATACAGCTGGCTGGGTCAGAAGGGTGGGAGGCCTGGACCAAGGATAGGTATCTGAAGGGGGGGGGGCTAGTTTTGTGGGACCGAGCCCTCAACCCGTGGGGTCCGCACGAACTGGGGAGTTGGGGTCAGAACAGATGTGAGTGAGTGGTAGGACACTTCGTCGGTGAACAGAGACTTGGAGAATTGGTTGCTGTGGGGAACATTCCAGCACGTTTGGGGTCAGAAGTGAGTAAAGTTTTCCCCTAGCTGTTGGAAGTCCAAAACGGCCCCTGTGTTGAAGGACTGGGAAATGGCCAACAAACAAGACCTGGCAATCCCATTTCTAGAATTTCCCCCGAATATCACCCTCCCCAACAATATGGGAAAAAACATACACACAAGGCTTTCCGGCATCATTTATAGTAGCAAAGTTTTAGAAACAACGTAAATGCCCAAACACGGGAGACTGGCTAAAGAAATCACAGAACAGGGGCACCCGGGGGTCTCAATCGGTTAAGCATCGGGCTCTTGATTTCGGCTCAGGTCAAGGTCTCACGGTGGTGGGATCGAGCTCCAAGTCGGGCTCTGCTCTAGGCATGGAGCCTGCTTAAGATTCTCTCTCTCTCCCTCTGCCCCTCTCCCCTGCTCGTGCTCTCTCTCTCTGTCTCAAAAACAAAAACAGGGAAATCACAGCACATCCATAACAGTGGAGTCCTGTGCAGCGGTAACAAAAGACAGAGGACGTTTGCGCTGAACTGATACACAGCAACGGCCTGGACGTAGTCAGTGAGAAAAGCAAAGTGCAAAAGAGTGTGTACGTGTAAAATCCTTCCTTTTGGGTAAGGGAAATACTCTGCCGCAAAGAGGAGCAGGGGGCGGGGCGTTCCACACAGGAGAGTGACACAGGAGAGTGAAGACGACAGTGCGACAGCAGAGGCCCCCCCCCCCCCCCCCCCCCCCCCCCCCCCCCCCCCCCGGCTAGATGCAGCAGGCAGGTGAAGGGCTTCTGGGAGGACGGGCTTGCCCTTGGGGAGAACCACGATGAAGAGTCATTGGAGGGGAGGGAAGGGTTAGTCGCAGCTACAAAGAAAATGAAACAAGTGAAGAAGTGAGACGATTAATTCCAGGCAACACAGAAAATTGCAGGAGAAAAGAAATGTCATCCTAAGAAACTACATGGCTCAGCTGGGAGTCAGTTATTTGTCACAAACTGTGAACGTTGGGGCGTCTGGCTGGCTCAGATCTCAGAGCCTGTGACGCTTGATCTCGGGGTTATAAGTTCGAGCCCCGTGTTGGGTGTAGAGATTACTTAAAAAAAAAAAATCCTGGGACACCTGGGGGGCTCAGTTGGTTAAGTGACCGAGTTTGGCTCAGGTCATGATCTCACGGTGTGTGGGTTCTCGGCTGTCAGCACAGAGCCTGCTTCAGATCGTCCGTCCCCCCCTCTCTCTGCCCCTCCCCTGCTTGTATGCACACTCTCTCTCAAAAGTAAAGAAACATCTTAAAGAAACTTTTTTTTTTCAACGTTTATTTATTTTTGGGACAGAGAGAGACAGAGCATGAACGGGGGAGGGGCAGAGAGAGAGAGAGGGAGACACAGAATCGGAAACAGGCTCCAGGCTCTGAGCCATCAGCCCAGAGCCTGACGCGGGGCTCGAACCCACGGACCGCGAGATCGTGACCTGGCTGAAGTCGGACGCTTAACCGACTGCGCCACCCAGGCGCCCCTTAAAGAAACTTTTTAAATCGTTGGGGTGCCTGGGCGGCTCAGTCGGTGGAGGGTCCAATTCTTGATTTCAGCTCCATCAGGGATGGAGCCCTGCGTTGGGCCCTGGGTTGACAGCGTGGAGCCTGCTTGGGATTCTCTCTCTCCCGCTCCCTCTGCCCTGCCCCTACTCACGCTCTGCCTTTCTCTGCCTCTCAAAAATAAATAAACATTACAATTTTTTAAATAAAATAAACCAAGTAAATTTGAAGGTCTAGTTGACTTTGTTAAACGATTCACGATTGTGCCAGGATCCACCTCGCCAAGAGGGGGCCACTCCAAACAGCGGTACAAAATCGAAGGTCTTTACAGAAGGAGGGCGGGGTGAGGAAGGTATAGGCAAAAGCAAAAAAAAAAAAAAAGACTGTTGCAGGGCAAGGTCACTTTCCCTCATTGGGAAGCGCAAAGGGTCTTATGCACATGACTTTCTCTTCCTCTGGGGGATGGGGAAGGCCCGTCCGTACCAGATGACCTCATGGGTGCTATCAGAAAATTCCTGACTGGCATTTCTGAGGGAGGTTGGAGCTGCCACGAGACTAAGTATGAAGGCCTGGGTTGGTGACTCGGCTTGGCCCAAGGAACGCCATTTTGGGCCTGTGGTTTTCCTTTGAACGGCGCCGTGAACCCAACAGGCACACCAAGGTCCCCGCCCTCCAGGAGCTCCAAGGTGAGAGGCGATAAACAGGAAACAGCAGAAACAACTCGCTGTTTGTTACCACGACGGCTACAATTCGTTGCGGTCAGAATAGAACAGTGTGTCAGAAGGTGCTGAGTCCTATAAAGGAACTAACGGAATCAGGTAAGGAGTTTGGGGAGATTGGGAAGTAAGGGTTGCAATTTTCAGTGGGATGCTCAGGGCAAGAGTCAAGCAAGCTTGGAACAGAGACGCGGGAAAACACCAGGGAGCGAGCTCCGTGGACATAACAGGGCAGAGCAAGAACGTGCCCGGGATGGTCGAGCAACAGGAGGGAAGCGCTAGGGGGAGAGTCGTAGGAGAGGTCAGGCAGGTCATGGCGGACCAAGTTCTGAAAGAAATGGGAAGCCATCGTGGGATTTTTTTTTTTTTTTTAATTTATTTTTGGGACAGAGAGAGACAGAGCATGAACGGGGGAGGGGCAGAGAGAGAGGGAGACACAGAATCGGAAACAGGCTCCAGGCTCCGAGCCATCAGCCCAGAGCCCGACGCGGGGCTCGAACTCCCGGACCGCGAGATCGTGACCCGGCTGAAGTCGGACGCTTAACCGACTGCGCCACCCAGGCGCCCCGCCATCGTGGGATTTTGAGCAGAGGAGTGACATAATGAACCTGTATCTTGAAAGGATCTCTGGGGCTGCTGCGGGGGGTGGGGGGTGGGGGTGGGATTTATGATAAGGAAGCAAGGAAAAGCAGAGCAAGTGTTAGGGGTTGTCTGCAGTGATCCAGAGGAGAAAATGGAGGAGGCTGGGGCCAGAGCAGTAGCCCTGTTGGTGTGGAGAAGTAGCCAGACCCTGGATGTAGTCTGGAGGCAGAACCAGCCTCGTTTCCTGGGATTGAATGTAGGGTGTTAGAGAAACCAGCTTTGTTGAAGAAATGGAAATGGTGGGGTGGCGGAGGAGTGGGGTGCGCCTGGGTGGTTCAGTCGGTGAAGCGTCCGACTTCGGCTCAGATCATGATCTCGCGGTTCATGGGTTCCAACCCCACCTCGGGGTCTATGCTGACAGCTCAGAGCCCGGAGCCTGCTTCGGATTGTGTGTCTCCCTCTCTCTCTGCCCCTCCCCTGCTCGCTCGCTCTCTCTCTCTCTCTAAAAAAGAAATAATAAAGATTTTTTTAAAAATTAAAAAAATAAATAAATAAAAACAGGAGCGCCTGGGTGGCTCGGTTAGTTAAGCAGCGGACTCTTGGTTTGGGTTCAGGTCATGATCTCACATTTTGTGGGATCAAGCCCCATGTCCGGACCTGAGCTGACAGCTCAGAGCCTGCTTGGGATCCTCTCCCTCGCGCTCTCTATCTCTTGCTCTCAAAAATAAATAAGTATTGGGGCGCCTGGGTGGCGCAGTCGGTTAAGCGTCCGACTTCAGCCAGGTCACGACCTCACGGTCCGTGAGTTCGAGCCCCACGTCAGGCTCTGGGCTGATGGCTCGGAGCCTGGAGCCTGTTTCCGATTCTGTGTCTGCCTCTCTCTCTGCCCCTCCCCCGTTCATGCTCTGTCTCGCTCTGTCCCAAAAATAAATAAAAACGTTGAAAAAAAATTTTAAAAAAATAAATAAATAAATAAGTATTAAAAAAACAAAAAAGCAAAAAAACCCCCCAAACCTCAGGTCTCTCTGAAGTATCTTCCATTGAGCCCCCTCTGCTGGACAGATGTGAAATTGCCTCCCTTTTAGTCCTTTTTTTTTTTTTTTTTTTTAGTTTAGTTTATTTACTTGGAGAGAGAGCAAGCAGGGCAGAGAGAGGCAGAGGAATAGACAGAGAGAGTGAATCCCAAGCAGGCTCCGTACTAACAGCACTGTGAGCACGGAGCCCAACATGGGGCTCGATCCCGTGAACCAGGAGATCATGAGCTGAGCAGAAATCCAGAGTTGGACGCTTAGCCAACTGAGCTAACCAGGCGCTCCTGAAATTGCCTCCTTTTTAAAAGGCCACCGACTGGGTGGTTCAGTCGGTTAAGTGTCCGACTTCGGCTCAGCTCACGTTCTCGCGGTTCATGAATTCGAGCCCCGCCTTGGGGTCTATGCTGACAGCTCAGAGCCTGGAGCCTGCTTTGGATTCTGTGTGTGTGTGTGTGTGTGTGTGTGTGTGTGTGTCTCTGCCCCTCCCCTGCTCATGCTTTGTCTCTCTCTCTCAAAAAAAAAATAAATAAATAAATAAACACTTAAAAAATTGTAAAGGCCACAGAGCTGTGGAATGCCAAAGTGCAGGGTTAACCTTCCAAGGCCGATTGGAGGAGCAGTGCTCCCATCAGGCCCTCCCACCCCTCACTACTCACCGTTCACGCCCTGGCGCCAAGACCCTTAACTGGAGAGGAATTGAAATAGATGAGCAGAGCACCCGAGGCAAGCCTAGTCCTGACTCTTTACCAGGCCTGGGAATAGTCAAAGAAAGATAAGATTTCTGGTTTGGGCTTCATATCAGACACCCACAAATAGGATGCTCGGGCCAGCAAGGTTTCTATGCGAATTGTAGCACCAGAAAAAATATATCATTCTGGCAAATAGAGACCTGAGATCTTCCTAAACCAATGTTGCTGGAAGGCTCCATCCACGTAAAAAGGGTACCGGCAATACTAGGATGTGGAGGGCTCAGTCGGAACAAATCCCCGTAAACCAATGTTTACGTAGGAGCCCCTACCCACTGGTCTTCTTTGGGACAGCCTTGAAGGACCCCGGCTGTACAAGAGCAGTCATCCAAGCAGGTAGATCACAGGGACCGAGGAATTCACTCCACTGCCCAGAGAGTTACACGACGGCACCCGTGAGATTTGCTGGTTCCATCATTTGCCTGTATGGACTCGTTCAGCAAGATACAGCACAGTCTCTGGACCAATGGCCAAGCACGGTGTTTTCATAGATCCTTCCCACGAAACGCTTTCCTTAAGGGTAGCTGTTATTCTCTCTCTCAAAATAAATGAATACACCAAAAAATGGTTAAGATGGTAAACTTTTTGTTTTTTTAATTTTTTTTCAACGTTTTTTTATTTATTTTTGGGACAGAGAAAGACAGAGCATGAACGGGGGAGGGGCAGAGAGAGAGGGAGACACAGAATCGGAAACAGGCTCCAGGCTCCGAGCCATCAGCGCAGAGCCTGACTCGGGGCTTGAACTCACGGACCGCGAGATCGTGACCTGGCTGAAGTCGGACGCTTAACCGACTGCGCCACCCAGGCGCCCCATAAGATGGTAAACTTTTTTAAGTTTTATTTTATTTTGAGAGAGAGCGATGCAGCCACAGGAGGGGCAGAGAAAGAGAGAGAGAGAGAAAGAGAGAGAAAGAGAGAGAGAATCCCAAGCAGACTCCACACTCCAGGAGGAGCCCCACGTGGGGCTCAATCTCACAACCATGAGATCATGACCTCAGCCGAAATCAAGAGTCAGACGTTTAACTGACTGAGCCACCAGGCGCCCAACGTGGTAAATTTTATGTTACACGTATTTTAACACAGTAAATTCTTTTCAAAAAAATCAGATGAACGTGTCTTCATCAGCCACATGCTGGGAGAGGCAAAACTGAGTTAAAAAGTTTTTTTGTAATGTTTTTATTTATTTTTGAGAGAGAGGGCACGAGCGGGCAGAGAGAGAGGGAGACACAGAACCGGAAGCAGGTTCCAGGCTCCGAGCTGTCAGCACAGAGCCTGACGAGGGGCTGGAACCCACGGTCCGTGAGACCATGATCTGAGCCGAAGTCGGACGCTCAACCGACTGAGCCACCCAGGCACTCCGGAGATGCAAAACTGATTTAGACATAGATTGTACCATCTGACCTTTTTTAAATCGTAAGAGAGGGAGGAACTGGGCTGGAACTCGGAAGAAGTCTCCGCAAAGGTAATGACTGATGAAGAGGTAAGTTGTGGCTAAAACAAAATACAATAAAGCCAGGTGCTCCAAAAGGTCTTGGCACTATGGCTGCACAAATGAACCAAGTGTCCATGAGTCTGTCCTGATCCTTGCGCCAGGGGAGAGCCTCACTGCACGGAAGGAAGCCCAAGTGAATGTCCAAGAGCAAGAATTCTTGTCCCCTTCAAGCGTCCCTCTAGCTGGACTAAGAATCAAATTGACATGAGACAGATTAAGAGGAGAAAATCAAGTTTGGCAGGGTATGAGTGGGGAATCCACACAGACATGGAGATTCCAAACAAAGTCAGGCAAAGTGAGGTATATATGTCACTCCAAACCAAGGGGAAGGAGTGAGGATCTGGGACTTCCCCGGAAGGTAAAGAAAGGTAAATGCTTGGTAAACAAATGTTTGCCCTGCCAGACAGATGGGTTCCTCAGATAACATTCATCTCTGCTAATAGCCCTGATCCTGGGAAAGATCCCCAGTTTAGATTCTTCTAGGGTCGTTAAGGGAGGGGCAAAGTTTTCTTGGGGGCATAGCTGCCTCACGGCCCTTGCTTTGCAAATTACCTGGATGTGGATGATTGTAACTTTGGGAAAATGGTAAGTTGCAGTTGTCCTTGAGGGGATGGGGGTCATGCTCAGTGGCCTCATCTCAAGCTATACTGGGAGAAAGATGTGTGTGTGTGTTCGCACAAAAATGCACACATGCCCTAGACAACATGGCCTGGAATAGAGTGGAGCCCGTTGGGGGTGTCGTCCTGGTCATGGGTGTTCTCTTACCCTTTTCTAGATGCTATCCTTTCATTCTTGGTATGACTCCAAGTCATATTTGAGAGTGGCGGGTTTTTTTTTTAATGTCTACATGCATAGATTTTAATGTCTTGACTTATTTAATTACACTGCGGTCTGAGAATGTGGTCTGTGTGATATTGACTCTTTGGTATTTTATGGAAGCTTATTTTGTGGCTCAGTAGGGGGTCGAATTTTATAAGTTTTCCACGCGTGCTCGCAAAGAATGCATGCTCTCTGATCACTGAGGGCAGAGTTCTTTGTAAATTGAATAACTGAAGGCAGTTAATCGTGCATTCAAACCTTCTTATCCTTAGTTGATTATGGGTCTGTTAGATGTGTCTATTACAGAGACGTGGTAAGTCCCCCACCGTACTGATGAATTTCTGAGCTTCTCCCTATAATTCTGTCAGTGGTCACATTACCTGCATATGATTAGATGCGTACAGTTTGTTTTCTCTTTTAAATGTTTATTTATTTTGAGAGAAAGAGAGAGAGAAAGACCGTGAGCTGGGGAGGGGCAGAGGGAGAGGGTGAGGGAATCCCAAGCAGACTCCACACGGTCAGCGCAGAGCCCCATGCGGGGCTCGAACTCACGAACCGTGAGTTCATGACCTGAGCTGAAATCAAGAATCAGACGCTTAACTGACTGAGCCACCCAGGCGCCCCTATCATCAATTTTTTTTTTTTTTTGCATCTCTGTTGGTTTATTCCAATCAGCATAAAGTCATGGTGCTATTTTTTCTATCTTTAAAAAAAATTTTTTTTAATCTTTATTTTTAAGAGAGAGAGAGAGACAGAGTGCGAGTAGGGGAGGGGCAGAGAGAGAGGGAGACACAGAATCTGAAGCTGGTTCCAGGCTCTGAGCTGTCAGCACAGAGCCCGACGCAGGGCTCGAAGCCAAGAACCGTGAGATCATGACCTGAGCCGAAACCGGACGCTTAACGGACTGAGCCACCCGGGCGTCCCTGCTATTTTTTTCTATCTTAAAGAAAAATTCAGTTGGCCTCACTTCTTCCACTAGCTGCAGCCTCATTTCTCTCTTCCCTTTTCCGGTAAAAAAAAAGGGTATGTAGTCCTCTCTCCCCATTCACTTATTTTTCTCATTTTCAATTTTTTTGGTGTTTTATGTTCAGTGTTATGTTTTAAAATAACCTGCTCCTATTTCAAAAGATGCACATGAGCATTGCAGAAAATTAGAAAATATAGGTAAGCAAAAATAATTAAATGGAGGACACCTGGGTGGCTCCGTGGGTTGGGCGTCCAACTCTTGGTTTCACCTAGGGTCATGATCTCACGGTTCATGAGATCGAGCCCCACGACCCCAGTCTGGACTCCGCCCTAACAGAGAGAAGGGGATTTTCTCTCTCTCCCCTTCTCTGTCTGCCCCTGCCACTCTCGCTCAAAAATGGATGAATACACTTCAAAAAGTAATAATAGTACAAAATGGAAACATACTCTAACCACACTGAGAGTACCCATGTTAATCATTTGGTACTCCAGTATACCTGGATCTTTTAGATACATATATATTTTTTTAATGTATGGGTTTGTTAATCAACATGAGATCATACCATACATACTATTTTATAACCTCTTTTTTTATTAATCAGTCATCTCTGCCTTTCCAAATCAAAAATTTTTCATCCCACCTCATAGCTAAACCATAATAAAAAAATTTCCAATAATCCCCCAAACGCCTTTTATTTTAAAAAAATTTTTTCAGGGGCGCCTGGGTGGCGCAGTCGGTTAAGCGTCCTACTTCAGCCAGGTCACGATCTCGCGGTCCGTGAGTTCGAGCCCCGCGTCGGGCTCTGTGCTGACAGCTCAGAGCCTGGAGCCTGTTTCAGATTCTGTGTCTCCCTCTCTCTGTGACCCTCCCCCGTTCATGCTCTGTCTCTCTCTGTCCCAAAAATAAATAAAAAACGTTGAAAAAAAATTAAAAAAAAATTTTTTTCAAAGATTTCTTTTCCATGTTTTTTTTTTTTAATTTTTTTTTAACGTTTATTTATTTTTGAGACAGAGAGAGACAGAGCATGAACGGGGGAGGGTCACAGAGAGAGGGAGACACAGAATCTGAAACAGGCTCCAGGCTCTGAGCTGTCAGCACAGAGCCCGACGCGGGGCTCGAACTCACGGTCCATGAGATCATGACCTGAGCCAAAGTCAGACGCTTAACCGACCGAGCCACCCAGGCGCCCCTCCATGTTTATTTTAGAGACAGAGCAGAGGAGGGGCAGAGAGAGGAGGACAGAGTATCTGAAGCAGACTCCGTGCTGACAGCAGCGAGCCTGACCTGGGGCTTGAACTCACGAACTGAGAGATCATGACCTGAGCTGAAGTCAGACACTCAACTGAGCCCCCCAGGCAGCCTGCAAAACACCTCTTATACCTGGTGTGTCCATATCAGGATTCAAACCATGGCCACACATTGCATCTGCTCTACCAGCACAATCTCCCTTTTTCAGGACACTAACTTGTTGAAGGCATTAGCCCACAGGTCCTGTCTTCTGGTACTTTTTAACTCGTTCCTCTATCACCCGGATTTCTTATAAACCGAAAGTTAGAGGTAAAGACGTAACGGTTTCCAGATAAATGACTCTGAGTAGATACATGATCAATGACGTATACTCCATACTGAGTCTCATCTCACACAGCCTCTGGGGACACCACTTATGACAACACTGTTGGACCCAGGGTCAAGGTGAGGACAGCATGATCTGTCCCTTGTAAATAACACTCCCCTCTTGTGCCTGGAAAGTAATCTATCATTATGTTGTGGCTTTGGCACTACGTGAATGTTCGATTTCCTGTCTTCTGGTTCTCCCGATGGTTTCAAACCAATCCTTGCTTGAATCATAATTTCAGAGAATTTGCAAAGTGATGATGTTCAAGTTCTAGGTTATTCAATAAAGTTTTTCCTTATCAGCTGGTCTGTTTGACTCTCCTAAAATACATTTCCTACTTGAAAGACAAGATAAATGCCCATTTATTTTTCTTTCATTGCCAATTTTCAAAGCAAGTTTTAGTTAAACAGCCAGATGAAACGGTGACAAAGCACAATGTTCTTAACCCCCCCCCCCCCCCCCCCCCGTCAGCTTTCACACCCGGGGATCCGCTGAATTTCTCTTGCAAAATTCACCAATGGCCTGTAGGCTGCTACATTCAGAAGTCAAGTCTAGGAAGTCAAGTCTAGGGGTGTCTGGGTAGTTTAGCGGGTTAAGCATCCGACTCTTGATCTCAGTGCATGTCTTGATCTCAGAGTTCAAGCGCATGTCTTGATCTCAGAGTTCAAGCTCGGCACCGGGCTCGGTGCTTGGGTGTGATGCCTACTGAAGAAAAAAAAAAAAAGTCAAGTCTAGAACCCACCTAGTTTGATCACTCCCTCCTTGAAACCCTTTCTTCGTTTGACTTTCAAGACAACGCTTTGCTTTAATTATCCTACTTCACTAGCCATTCCTTGTCGTTCGTCTTTGTAAGTTCTCATTTCTCTGGACTCTCGATACTGGCGTGGCTCAAGCTCCCTCCATGAATTTCTCAGTCTACACTCATTCTTTTTTCAACCTTGATCAAAGAGTATATATATTTTTTCAAATATGCATGCTATTTGTTTACTTATTTATTTTTAAATTTAATTTTTTATTTTTTTTAAACATTTTTAATGTTTCTTTTTCTTTTTGAGAGACAGAGCGTGAGCAAGGGAGGGGCAGAGAGAGAGAGGGAGACATAGAATCCGAAGCAGGCTCCAGGCTCTGAGCGGTCAGCACAGAACCCAATATGAGGCTCGAACCCACGGGCCGGTGAGATCATGACCTGAGGCAACGTGGGACACCCAACTGACTGAGCCATCCGGGCGCCCCTGACGGTAGTTTTGATTTGCATTTCCCTAATGGCTAACGACTGAGAGCACCTTCTCATGTGCTTATTGGCCATGCATATGGGTTTTTTTTTAATTTTTTTTTTACATTTTTTATTTATTTTTGAGAGACAGAGACAGAGCACAAGTGGGGGAGGGGCAGAGAGAGAATGAGACACAGAATCAGAAGCAGGCTCCAGGTTCCCAGCTGTCAGCACAGAGGCTGACGCGGGGCTCGAACTCACAAACTGTGAGATCATGACCTGAGCTGAAATCGGATGCTTAACCGACGGAGCCACTCAGGAGCCCCCATGTGTATGTTTTTGAAGGGAAGATGTCTCTTCAGATCTTTTGCCTATTTTTTAAAATAGTTTCTTTTTTTAATGTTTGTTTATTTATTTTGAGAGAGAGAGAATGGGGGGTGGGGGGGGGGGCCAGAAAGAGAGAGACAGAGAGAATCCCAAGCAGGCTCTGCCCTGTCAGCACAGAGCCTGATGCAGGTCTCAAGCTCACAAACTGTGAGATCATGGCCTGAGCCCAAATCGAGCATTGGATGCTTAACCGACTGAGGCACCCAGGTGCCCTTCTTTTGCCTATGTTTAATTTGGCTTCATTTTTATTACTGAGTTATAAGAATTGTTCATATATTTTGACATAAGTCCCTTATTAAACATATATGACTTGCAAACATTTTCTTGCACTCTGTGGGTTGTCCTCTCACCATCATTTGTGTGTGTGTGTGTGTGTGTGTGTGTGTGTGTGTGTGAGCTCTATGCCCAATGTGGCTCGAACTCACCACCCCGAGATCAAGAGCCACATGGTCTACTGTCTGGGCCAGCTAGGCGCCCCGGGTTGTCCTCTCACTGTCTTGATGGTATCCTTTGAAACACAAAAGGTTTTAATGTTAATTACATCCAACTTATCTAACTTTTTCTTTTGTCACTGGTGTTTTTGGTGTCCTAAGAAAATATGGTGTATCCAAGGTCAGGAAGATTTATACCTATTTTTCTTATTCTCAGAATTATTGCAGTTTTAGCTGTTAACGTTTAGATCTGTTATGCATTTTGAACTAATTTTTGTAGCCGGTGTGAGGTAGGGGTCCAGCTTTATCCTTTAGGATATGGATATTGTTTCCCCAGCACTGTTTGTTGACACTGGTATTCTTTCCTCCATTGAGTCGTCTTCGAACCCTTGTTGAAAATGAATCGACTGTAAATGTAAGGATTTAGTTCTGGACTCTTACTTCTTTTACATTGATCTGTCATCTATCCTTATGTTAGTACCATACTGTCCTGAGTATTGTAGTTTGTAATAACTTTTTAATTTTTTTTTGACGTTTATTTATTTTTGAGACAGAGAGACAGAGCATGAATGGGGGAGGGGCAGAGAGAGAGGGAGACACAGAATCGGAAGCAGGCTCCAGGCTCTGAGCCATCAGCCCAGAGCCCGATGCGGGGCTTGAACTCACCGACCGCGAGACCTTGACCTGAGCTGAAGTCGGCCGCTTAACCGACTGAGCCACCCAGGCGCCCCTGTAGTAACTTTTTAAATGAGGAGGTATGAGTCTTCCACCTTTGTTCTTCTTTTTCAAGATTGTTTTTGCTGTTGTGGGTGCCTTGCATTTGCATACGAATTTTGGCATCAACTCTTCAATTTCTGCAAAGAAGTCAGCTGGGATTTGGATAGGGATCGCGCTGAATCTGTAGATCACCTTGGGAGCATTGTCCTCTTAACAATGTTAAGTTTTCCAATCCCATAAGCCTGGAATACCTTTCCACTTATGTAAGTCTTTAATTTCTTTCTAATTTCTTTCAATAACTTTTGTACTTTTCAGTGTACAAGTCTTATACTTAATTTGTTAAGTTTATTCTCAGTAACTTTATTCTTTTGGATGCTATTACAAATGCAATTGTTTTCTTAATTTCATTTTTTAGATTGTTCATTGCTAGTGTATGGAAAGACAATTAATTTTTGTATATTTATCTTGTGTTCTGCCACCTTGCTGAACTTATTCTAGTAGATTAAGGAGAATTCTTCAAGAATATAAAAGACCATGTCAGGGGCTCCTAGGTGGCTCAGTAACACCTTTTAGCACTGAAAAAAAAGGTTATGAAAAATAAAAATAAAAGATCACGTCAGGGTGCCTGGTCAGCTCAGTCCAGAAAGTGTGTGACTCTTGATCTCAGGGTCGTGAGTTCAAGCCCCGTGTTGGATGCAGAGATCAGATAGGTAGATAGATAGATAGATAGATAGATAGATAGATAAGTCATTTGCAAATAGAGATACTTTTACTTTTTACTTTTTTTTTGTTGTTTGTTTGTTTTGTTTTAATGCTTATTTATTTTTGAGACACAGAAAGAGAGCGTGAGGGACCGGGGAGGGGGTGTGGTGGGCAGAGAGACGGAGACAGAGGATCTGAAGCAGGCTCTGCGCTAACCTCAGAGAGCCCAACGTGGGGCTTGAAACCATGAACCAAGAGACCATGACCTGAGCTGAAGTCGGACGCTTAACTTACTGAGCCACCCAGGTGCCCCACTTCTTCCTTCCTCATATGAATGTCTTTTATTTCTTTTTCATTCCTAATTTCCCTGGCTATACCCTCCAATCACAATATTGAATAGAAGTGGTGAAAGCAGAAATCTTTGTCCTGTTTCTGTTCTTGGGGGGAAAGCACCAGTCCTTCACCATTTAGTATGATGTTGGCTGTGAGTTTTTCATAGATAGGCTTTATCAAGCTGATGAAATTCCCTTCTATTCTAGTTTACTGGATGTGTTTATCGTGGAAGTATGTTGCATTTTGTCAATGCTTCTTCTGTATTTATGGAGATGGTTGTGGGGTTTTTGATCTTTATTAACATGCTATATGCATTGTTGGGGTTTTTTTAAATGTTTTATTTATTTTTGAGAGGGAGAGAAAGAGACCACGAGTGAGGGAGGAGCAGAGAGAGAGGGAGACACAGAATCCGAAGCAGGCTCCAGGTTCCGAGCTGTCAGCACAGAGCCTGATGCGAGGCTCAAACTCACGAGCTGTGACATCATGACCTGAGCCAAAGTCGGACATTTCACTGACTGAGCCACCCAGGCACCCCTACGTTGTTTTTGTACCTTAGACCAACCTTACATTTCTAGTGTAAAACCCATTCACTTACAGCATATAATCCTGTTTAAATGTTTCTGGATATGGTTTGTTAGTATTTTGTTGAGGTCCCTTGCATCCAAAAGATATTTGGTGTGTAGTTTTCTTCTCTTGTGATCTTTTTATCTGGTTTTGGAATCAGGGTAATACTGGTTTCATAGAACGATTGAGAAGTGCTGCTTCTTAAGCTCTTCTGTATTTTAAAGAGTTTGTAAAGGAAGGGCGCCCTGGCTGGCTCAGTCTGTAGAGCATGTGACTCTTGATCTTGGGGTCATGAGCTCGAGCCCCATGTTGGGCAGAGAGCTTACTTTAAAAAAGGAGTTTGTGGGCACCCGGGTGGCTCAGTGGGTGAAACATCCAACGCTTGATTTGGGCTCAAGTCATGAACTCACAGTTCATGAGTTCAAGCCCCACATCCAATTCTCTGCTGTCAGAGTGGATCCTCTGTCTCCCTCTCTCTCTGCCCCAACTCCACTCATTCTCTCTCTCTCTCTCTCTCTCTCTCTCTCTCTCTCTCTCTCTCTCTCTCAAAAATAAACATTAGGGGTGCCAGGGTGGCTCAGCCAGTTGAGCATCCGACTTCGGCTCAGGTCTGATCTCACATTCTGTGAGTTCAAGCCCCATGTTGGGCTCTGTGCTGACAGCTCAGAGCCTGGAGCCTGCTTGAAATTCTGTGTCTCCTTCTCTCTCTGCCTCACCCCTGCTGCTCTCTGTCTCTCAAAAATGAATAAACGTTAAAAAAATTTTAATAAATAAAAATACATACATACATAAAGAGTTTGTAGAGAATTAATATTAGTTCTTTAAGTGTTTGATAGAATTCACTGGTGAAGCCATCTGGACCTGAGCTGCTCTTTTGGGGAGTTTTTAAATTATGGATTCAATCTCTTGTTAGAGATCTGTTGAGATTTTCTATTTCTTCTTAAGTCAGTTTCAGTAGTTTGTGTCTTTCTAGGAATTTGCCCATGTCATCTAAGTCCTGTAATTTGTTGGAATATAACTGTTCATAGTATTTCCTTATAATCCGTTTTATTTCTATATTGTCAATCTCGTCAAAGAATCAATTTTTAGTTTTGTTGATTTTATTTACCGTCTATTTCCCATTTCATTTATTTTCATGTTATCTTACTATTTCCTTCCTTCTGCCTGCTCTGGGTTTAGTTTTCTTCTCTTTTCTAGTTTCTTAAGGTGGAATAGCAGGTTATTGGTTGGAGATCTTGCCTCTTTTTTAAATATAGGTGTTTACAGGTATAAAGTTACCCATAAGTACAGCCTTAAGCTGCATCCTATAAAATTTGGTACATTATGTTTTCATTTTCATTCATCGTACAGTAGTTTTTAATTTCCCTCATGATTTCTTCTTTGATACATTGGTTATTTAGGAGCATGTGTTTAATTCCCACATATTTGTGATTTTTGTGTGTGTGTGTCAAGTAGATATTTCTAATATGTGATTTTATTTTATTTTTTTTTAAGTTTATCGTTCATTTTGAGAGAGAAAGAGAGAGAGAGAGAGTGAGAGCAGGGGAGGGGGAGAGAGAGAGATAGAGAGAGAGAGAATCTCAAGCAGGCTCCTAGCCACCAGTGCAGAGCCCAGTTGAGGGCTCAAACTCACAAACCATGAGATTATGACCTGAGCCGAAACTAGGAGTCAGACACTTAACCAACTGAGCCACCCAGGCACCCCTCTCGTATATCATTTTAATTCTCTTGTTTCTTATACTGTATTTTTTGAGTTATTACTTAGTGGCTGCCCTAGGGATTACAATTAACAGCTTAATTTAAAATAGTCTACTCCAGGGGCGCCTGGGTGGCTCAGTAGGTTAAGTGTCCAACTTCGGCTCAGGTCATGGTCTTGTGGTTCGGAGCTCAAGCCCCATGTTGGGCTCTGCTACGAGCAGAGCCTGCTTTGGATCCTCTGTCCCCCCTCTCTCTCTGCCCCTCCCCCTGCTTGCATTCTCTCACGCTTTCAAAAATAAACATTCTTTGAAAATTAAAAAAAAAGCAATATAGTTCATATTTTTTTTAAAATTTTTTTTTCAACGTTTATTTATTTTTGGGACAGAGAGAGACAGAGCATGAACGGCGGAGGGGCAGAGAGAGAGGGAGACACAGAATCAGAAACAGGCTCCAGGCTCCGAGCCATCAGCCCAGAGCCTGACGCGGGGCTCGAACTCACGGACCGCGAGGTCGTGACCTGGCTGAAGTCGGACACTCAACTGACTGCGCCACCCAGGCGCCCCAATATAGTTCATATTAATACAAACTTAATTTCATTGTATACAAAACCTTTACTCAAATATAGCTTCATTCCCCCCACTCTCCTTTTTACTATTATTGTTATACAAATTACATCTTTAGATATTATAAACCCCGCTAACACAGCTTTATAATTATTGCTTTATGTAATTGCCTTTTAAATCAGATAGAAGAGAAAAGAGTTATAAACAAAAACATATTTATATTGTCTTTTATATTTACTAGTGTGTTGACATTTGCTAGAACTCTCTATTCCTTCCTGTGGATCTGGGTTACTGTCTAGTGTCCTACCATTTCAGCCGGAAGGACTCCCTATAATATTGCTTGTAGGGCAGTTCTGCTAGTGATCAATTGACTCAATTTTTGTTTATCTGGGAATGCCTCAATTTCTCCTATGGTTGTTGAAGGATAGTTTTGCTAGATATAGAATTCTTGGCTGACGGTCCTTTTCTTTCAGTGCTTTGAATATGTCATCCCACTGTCTTCTGGCCTCGATAGTTTCAGGTGAGAAATCAGCTGTAAATCTTACTGGGGACTCTTACCCATGATGAGTTGCTTTCCTCTTGCTGTTTTCAAGATTCTCTCTTTGTCTAGGTCTTTTCACAGTTTCGCTATGATACTTCCAGGTGCGATACATTCTTTCTTTGATGATCTCATCCAGTCTTAGGATGTTAAATGCCAACTATTTACTGATGACTCCCAGATCGATATTTCAAACCCAGACTCCTTCAGGATTCCAGACTCATATAGTCAAAAGCCTACTCGTCTTCACTGGAATCATTACCTCAAACTTAATAGGGTAAAATGGAGATCCTAATCCTGCTTTCAAAAAAACAAATGCTCTGATCACAGTCAAAACTTACCCCATTTGATGGCAAATCCATCACCCCAGCTGTTCAGGCTAGAAAGCACGGAGTCTTTAACCACAGGGCTGTTGCACTTGTTTTTTGGAACACTTGTCCCCCAGATATCCTTATATCTTACTCTTCTCCTTCAAATCTTTGTTCACGTGTTACCTTCTCGGTGAAATTTTCCATTCTAAATAAGTTTCTTCCTCCCTCTGTGGTAAGGATTTAATCAAAGATTTAATATCTTCTCTTTGTAGAGTGGCCTGTAGTTTCACTAAAATGAGAATAGGTGTGGATTTTTCTTTTTTTATACTTACCCTATTTGGGATTTGTTGAGATTCCTTAACCACAGGATTCATGTATTTCATCAGTCTGAAAATTTCTCAGCCACAATATTTTAAAATATTGTCTCTTTCCCATTCTCTCTATTCTTTCCTTCTAATATTCTAATTAGATGAATGTTAGCTCTCATTTGGCCCTTCATGTTTCTTAAACTCTTTTTCATATTTTTGTTCTTTTATTTCTCTGTGGTTCATTCTGAACATTTTCCTCAGATCTATTTTCCAATTTGCTAATTTTTCCTTCAGCTGTTATTAATCTCTTGTTTAACCTATCCATTTTTTTTTATTTCAATTGCTGCATTTTTTCCTTTTTCCTTTTTTTTTTTTTTTAAGATTTTGTTTTAGGCAATCTCTGTATCTGATGTGGGGCTCGAACTCACAAACCCAAGATCAAGAGTCACACACTCCACTGGCTGAGCCAGCCAGGCACCCCTGTAGTTTTTAAAGTTCCATTTATTTCTTTTTCAAATCTGTGAGTTCTTTTTTATATCATATTGATCTCTTTGTTATTATTATTCCTTATGTTCTGAGCACTTTTTTTTTTTTCAACGTTTTTTATTTTTATTTTTGGGACAGAGAGAGACAGAGCATGAACGGGGGAGGGGCAGAGAGAGAGGGAGACAGAATCGGAAACAGGCTCCAGGCTCCGAGCCATCAGCCCAGAGCCTGACGCAGGGCTCGAACTCACGAACCGCGAGATCGTGACCTGGCTGAAGTCGGACGCTTAACCGACTGCGCCACCCAGGCGCCCCTGTTCTGAGTACTTTAAAAAGCATTTAAAAGTATGTAAACATACTTAATTTTAAACAACAACAAAGGCATCAGTGACACTATATGCCTAGCACTGTATTAGACAATATTATTAACTCATTTCTTTTCATAACATCCCTGAATAAGGAAATGGAGGCACAGAGAAGCTAATCAACTTACCCAAGGTCACCCGGATAGTAAATACAGCACTTGGAGTCTAATCTAGGCAGGGTGACTTTAGAACCTATACCTTAAACCACTGTACCTTACTGCCTCTTTTATAGTTGAGCTGTCATCTGAAAAATTATGTTATCCGAAATCCTTGCTGTTTGCTACGTTTGTTCATCCTTGCTCATTGTGAATTATTTCTTTGTGCAGATCACTTTTCAGTTATTGTGGGAATCTTGCATGGGTTCAGAGAAGTTTTACACTGTTTCAGCCCAAGGGCATCCCTGGTCCAGACTACTTTTTTTTTTTAATGTTTTATTTATTTTTGAGAGAGAAAGAGAGAGAGAGAGCATGTGCGTGTATGCTTGAGCAAGGAAGGGGCAGAGAGACAGGGAGGCAAAGGATCCAAAGCGGGCTCTGCGCTGAGAGCAGTGAGCCCAATGCGGGGCTCGAACTCACTAACCGTGAGATCATGACCTGAGCCAAAGTCGTCACTCAACTGGCTGAGCCACCCAGGCACCCCCAGAACCACTTTTAATGCCATCCTTATCTTGGACGTTCCTAGACAACAGGGTATTGATTTTTTTTAATTGTGCATTTATTTGTTTGTTTGTTTGTTTGTTTGTTTGTTTATGTAATCTCTACACCCAACATGGGGCTTGAACTCATGACCCCAAGATTAAGAGTCACATGCTAGGGGCTCCTGGGGGGCTCAGTCAGTTAGGCATTGACTGACTCTTGGTTTCGGCTCAGGTCAATCTCACAGCTCATGATTTTGAGCCCCACATCAGGCTCTATGCTGACAACGCAGAGCCTGCTTGGGATTCTCTCTCCCTCCCTCTCTCTCTGCCCCTCCTGTGTGTGTGTCTCTCTCCCAAGATAAACTTAAAAAAAAAAGATTCACACACTCAATCCACTGAGCCAGCCAGGCACCCAACAGGGTATAGACTTGAGTTCAAAATCAACACAAAAAATCATCTTGTAGTTACAAATTCTCAGGAAAGTTTTCTGTGTGTTTTATTTTCTTTTTTAATGATTATTTATTTTTGAGACAGAGAGAGAGAGGGACAGCATGAGTGGGGGAGAGGCCGAGAGCGAGGGACACAGTACCTGAAGCAGGCTCCAGGCTCTGAGCAGTCAGCACAGAGCCCAACGCAGGGCTTGAACTCACAAGCCGTGAGATCATGACCTGAGCTGAAATCAGACGCTTAACTGACCGAGCCATCCAGGTGCCCGTGTGTGTGTGTGTGTGTGTGTGTGTGTGTGTGTTTTAAGTCCACCCTTCAAAGGGTGTAGCCTTTTGAGGGTCTTAGCTTTATTTGGAAATTTCAATTCCGACCCCCTTTCTCACGCGGGCACCAAACTCTTCTGTCCCCTTGGAGGATTCAAACTCAAGCCACTTAATTCCTGCAACTGACACCCCTTTCTCTACTGCACCATATCCCCAGCCATGGCTGCTTCACTTTAACATTACATGTTTACTGCTATGGTTTTATGTTCCTGCTTTGTTTTGGGTCCCTACAGACTTTCCTTACTTTCTTGTGAGCCCAGCTATGCATTTAAAAGCTAGCATTTATCACCATGAGTCATCCTTCCCCCTCCCCCCGAAAAACCCCTCCTTTTATATTTGTTCCTATTGCCATCACAGAATATATCATCACCAGCAGGGTCATTTGGGAGAGGAGGTGTTTTGTTTTTTTTTTTTCGGACTGTGGAAAATTGGTAATTTGATACGATGGAGAACGCATTTTATTTTAGCCGTCAAAAGCAAGGCCATGCACGTTAAAAATATACTTGTTCTATTTCATCCTTAGGTAGCATCTATAGGTGTGGCAGGAGGATTTTCAGAATATTTCATCCAGCCACGGTGCCAGAAGTGGAAATGTCGCAGGCGTGTTTGCACTATGTCCTGGCCGTGGCTGACTGGTCTCGGACCGGCTGCCCCAACTCTCCCCGTGTTTTTGTTTTTTTTTTTTTTTTTCAACGTTTATTTATTTTTGGGACAGAGAGAGACAGAGCATGAACGGGGGAGGGGCAGAGAGAGAGGGAGACACAGAATCGGAAACAGGCTCCAGGCTCTGAGCCGTCAGCCCAGAGCCCGACGCGGGGCTCGAACTCCCGGACCGCGAGATCGTGACCTGGCTGAAGTCGGACGCTTAACCGACTGCGCCACCCAGGCGCCCCTCCCCGTGTTTTTCTACGTGTTGTTCACTCTGCCTGGAATAACCTTGTACATTCTCACCCTCTCCCCTGACATATCTAGCTAACTTGTATTTATTCAAAGAACTCAGCCCAGAAATATATATTTTTTTTTTCTTTTCTTCAACCAAGACCTTCCTTGGTTCTGGCCAGATGAAGTTAGTCTCTCCCTTCTTTGGATTTTGTGGGTAGTTTCCTTGCGATGCCCATTAAGACGCTCTTGATCTTAATTGCCTGTTTGCGTACTTATTTTCCTGTTGGTTTCGTGCTTGTCTAGGGCGGAAACTGGTATTATTCGTCCGGGCTGAAAAATTGAATTCCTAACGAGGGAGGAACTGGGCTTGAGGGGGAAGAGGGAAGATCTTGAGAGAAGGTGGGTTTGAAGACTCAGAAATGCCTTTGGAAAGAGAGATCTCCTGGCTTGTTATCCACAAGTTTGCTCTTTGCCACTATATCAACAGCATGTCTGTCTACACAGCAATCCTCTCAGGGTTCCCACAGTTTTTTGGCCTCCTTCAAGACAGCTAGTCTAACCCCAAAATGCCAGGTCCGGATTTGAGGTTTCCCAGCAACTTTTTTTTTTTTTTTTGGTGTTTTTTAAAAATGTCTCTTTTCTAACCGTGTATTGCATTGCTGGACCTATTAAAAAAAAAAAAAAAACAATCAGTTTTTTGCATTAGAATAAACAGTAGCCATGGTCGATAGCATCCATTCACAGTCTTAAGGTTTGAAACCGACCCTCGGGTCTATTAAAGGAAGCCTTTCAATATCATAGGAATGCTATTTGCCCTTAGCAAACAGAGTTAAAAACTCAATTATAATAAGATACACAAGTATAAACCACTAAGACTTTAGACAAGTATAACGTGAAGTATAAACTGAAATTTAATGCCGATCAGGAAATAATTGCCAACCTCTCATTTATCTAATCAATTTATCTAGCAGAGTTATCTTGTTTCCTTAGGACATGTTTTCCCATCCTAATAATTTCTCATTACGTGACTAATTAAAGCTTGTCATCTCCAGCTTTGATTACATTTCTACCGAGTTTTAAATTGGAAATGAGGCTTAAAATTGTATTTCCAGGGGCGCCTGGCTGGCTCCGTCGGCAGAGCATGTGACTCTTGATCTCGGGGTTGTGAGTTCGAGCCCTGTGCTGTGTGCAGAGATTACTTAAAAATAAATCTTGGGGCGCCTGGGTGGCTCTGTCAGTCAAGCACCTGACTCTTGATTTTGGCTCAAGTCATGATCTCAGTTGTGAGATCGAGCCCTGTCTGGCTCCAGGCTGGGCATGGAGTCTGCTTAAGACTCTCTCTCTCTCTCTCTCTCTCTCTCTCTCTCTCTCTCTCTAAGGGCCGCTGGGTGGCTCAGTCGGTTAAGCGTCCGGCTTCAGCTCAGGTCACAATCTCACAGCTTGTGGGTTTGAGCCCTGAGTCAGGCTCTGTGCTGAGCGAGCCCGGAGCCTGCTTTGGTTTCGGTGTCTCCCTCTCCCTCTGTCCCTCCCCTGCTCACGTTCTGTCTCTTTCTCTCAAAAATAAACATTTAAAAAAAAGAAAAAAAGGTCCTCTATTGTTTTGTTGAGAGAGAATACCCCTCCCCTGCTCATGTGCACACACGAGCTCTCTCTCAAAAATAAATAAATAAATAAATAAATAAATAAATAAATACCATAAAAATAAAATAAACAATCTTGTTGAAAAAGGCATATCTCCCTTTTACAGATAAAGACTGAGTCTTAAAGAGATCACACAGCAATAGTGATGATGTCAGGATTCGAAACCTGCTAGTTTGACCCCCAAATTCACATTCTAAACATGACATTGAACTGCCTGATTTCCAGCAGGTCACAGGATAAACTTGATAACTTTGAGTGCGTCGGAGTAGAGCTTTATGATAAATCTGTATGTGAAAAACAAACAAACATGCAGACAAAGAGATAATCCACATGAAAATATAATTTATTTTAGAGTTGGAACAGAAAGAGTGCATTCACCACCCACTGACCTATGCCTCGTATTTATTTGAGTTCATAGTTCTGTAAGGCAAATAGTATGAACCCTATGAACCCTGTTTTAACATGTTCCTCGGTTTTACGTGGCCCGAGAACTCCCTTAACCATTAGGCTAAGAGCTTCTGGTTGGGACCCAGGCAGACTTGGGTTCAAATACTGACTTTACCTCTTAACCAAATGCGTCAAACTGAAGAAAGCCGTTCTGTGAAATGAGGTAATCTGTAAAATGGGGGTAATAATACCTACTTAAAGGGGTTGTCCTAAGGATTAAATCACATTAACAGTTGAGGGAACCTGACACAATGCTTGCCATATGGTGAGGCTTCTATCAATGGTAGTTTATAACACTAAAGCCAAGAGAGAGTTGGTAATCTCAGAGATAGGCAAATCCAGTTACGTGGTGAAGCCACCATAGGAACTCAAGTCTGTGTCATCCACACTCTTTCCATTATACTATGTTGGCAAGCTATTTTAAGTCTCAAGAGTCCAGAGTTCCAACTCTCCAGATGAGTGTAATTTTTAATATTTTTCTATTATAAATGTAATATACTCACAAAAATATAAATCAACCTTACTACACAATCCAGAATTAACCATTAATATTTTATTTTCTTCCTAGCCACATGTTCTGTAAAGGTTTCCTAACTCACATACTTTCACCGGCAACAGTATAGGACAGGGCTTGGCTCCCATTAATAAAAAGAATTCTGCTCTTTTGATAGATGTCAAGTGGTGTGCTTAACCTACTATATGATTAGCGGAATTAAAAATTCTTTCCTTCAATGTGTATTTCTTCTTTAGCGGATTGCCTGTGCCTGTTCTTTGCTCGTTTTTCTACAGGGGTATTAAGTGTTTCATCCTTCGAATTTGCTTTTCACAATACAAAAAAATAAAAAATAAAAAATCTGCCTGGCAGTCCAGGACTGCTGAACTCCGGCCAAAGGCCACAAAACCCCGATCGCCCACTAGCGAACTTTATGGACCAGCGGGCGCCTTTTTTCTCCAAGGTGGAAGCAAGGCTTCCACAAATCACGAGGGCGCGAATTGCTGCAAAGGCGTTGGCTCTCCCGGCTTCTGGAGGAACGTCTCGCGGGATCTCAGCCGTCCTTGGGGCCTCGGACTGAACTACAAATCCCGACATACAGTGCGCCTCAAGGCCCAAGCGCCCGAATGAAGGCTCAGGTCCAAGGTCATGTGTCTAACTGCGTAAGACGCCCGGTCATCTCTCCCACGCCTTTTTCTGCAGCTTCCACCTTGGCCGCCATTTTGTGAGGGAGGTTATGGAACCTCTGAGCCCCGCCGACTCTATGGTTGAGCATTTCGGGGATCGACCAATCGGAAGCCAGATCTCGGAGGGAAACCCCGCCTTCACCCGCATGGAGGCGGGAACTGCCACGAAGCTCCTGTGGAGAGAGAGGAAGAAGCTGCGGAAAGCCAATAAGAAAGGAGGACTTGAGGACGCTAGCCAATAGGGATGCGGGGGGATTGCGGCCAATGAGAGTGGTGGGACCTCGGGACACGTGGGTGGGGGAGCTGGACGCTGAGACCTAGAGCTAAAGCTGGGAGGTGAGTCAGTCACCTTGAGCGGGGCAAGCGCTGTGGTCCGAGCAGGGGCAGCGGGGCAGTGGGAGTGCAGGTGACTTGGGGCCGGAAGCCAGAGATTGGCAGGGGTGTGGGCTGGGCTGTGCGAAAGGGCGTTTGCCCCCACGGCCGGGAGAAGCGATGGGCGTCTATATCCTTAACTATTAATGTTAATTCCCAACGGTAATGAGCGATTAACTGTCCCCACTAAGGCGGGCCGAGGACAGCTGTGTAAAATGGGCAAGACTCTGCACGGCACCTACCCAGTAGCTGCCTCCAAGTCTTCCCGGGAGACCATCCTCTTTAGCAACATTTCCTTCCTGGGGTTCGGGCCTTTTTCCTCTACTGAAGATCTCCGTGACCTTCCTTTGCAGATCCTTTCGCGCTATGCTCTGACCTCTAATGCCCTCCTCATCTGGGGCACGGTGCAAGGAACAACGTGGTCCAGGGAGGACGGGCGGGGTGTAGGAGACGACCGAAGGGCGCCACTATAAGCAAACGACTAGGTTGCCAATGAATCTTTTTTTCCTCTGCAGAGTGAGAAAATGCAGACCACCGGGGCACTACTCATTCCTTCTGCTCTGGTAAGCTGCGGCTCCGGTGTGATCTGTAGTGCCCGATGTGGGAGCCATCGATGTTTAATGAATGACTTGAGAGGAGCTTGACATCCTGATGATGTTGGCTCTCTGGGGAGGCCGTAGTAGTGATGCAGTTAACCCCTGTTTATTGAGACCTGTACACCAATCTTTCTTGGCTTTGGAATGTGATCTGAGTCTGGATATGACCTTTACCCCCATTCTGGCTTGGCCATAGCCGGATAGCCCCCGGAGGCGGTCATTCTCAACCTCAGCTGCGTGTTGGAATCATCTGGGGAGCTTTAAAAAATCCTGATGGCCAGGCTACACCCTATGGTGGTGGAATCCATGCATCTGTATTTTTTAGAACTCCCCAGGTGATTCTCATGTTCAGCCATGTTTGAGAACCACTGCCTTCCACTGAAATATTTCAAGAAAGCCACGTTACAGAGGGCTCTGCTTAGATGGTTGTTTCAGGAGCCTCACCAGGCTTACTGGCCCAGTCCATTCAGGGAGTGTAACAGTGAGTACACTTCAACAAAATAAGATTTCCCCCTTCTGATTCTTTGGTGATCTGGCTCCAAACCCTCCTACCCGGTTTGATGTTAGTGTGGGTTCTTGTTCCCTTCTGACATACCGACAAGGGCTGTGCCCATGGAAGTGAACTTTGGTACCTGCTTTTAAATGGGAAAGTTGCCACTGCTAACTACACCTGGGTCTCAGGACAGCGGTCTCTGGTGCAGGCCTATCCGGTAGGAACAGGAATACATTAATTGATCTTGAAATATATTGGGCTTTTTTTCCTGTTGGTAATTGTAGTTGTTTTTGACAGAAGTTCAGCATGTGGGTTTTTCTGTACCCCTTGCTTGATCTGGAGCATGTGTCTTTCACTTTGCAGATCCGCTGTTGTACCAGGGATCTCATCCGGCCTGTGTCTGCATCCTTCTTGAGTAGGTCAGAGATCCCATCTAAACAGGTAAAGGAATATGGGTCCTCTTATAAATTTGCCCAGGGGCACCTGGCTGGCTCAGACGGTGGAGCATGTGACTCTTTATCACAGGGTTGTACGTTTGACAACGTCCCTACGACGGGTGTAGAGATTACTTAAAAATAAAATCTTGGGAGGGGCGCCTGGGTGGCTCAGTCGGTTAAGCGTCCGACTTCGGCTCAGGTCATGATCTCACAGTTCGTGAGTTCGAGCCCCGCGTTGGGCTCTGTGCTGACAGCTCAGAGCCTGGAGCCTGCTTCACATTCTGTGTCTCCCTCTCTCTCTGCCCCTTCCCTGCTCATGCTGTGTCTCTCTCTGTCTCAAAAATAAATAAACATTAAAAAATAAAAATAAAAAATAAATAAAATAAAATCTTGGGAAATAATTTCTCCAGAGAGGGGTTCTTCAAGATAGTGGACTGCGGGCCAAAGGGGGAGGACAGACAACCCATGGTGCCTTAACAGTTCTAAGTGCCCCAAGGGGAGAGCACCGGAGGTGAGAAGTTTGCAAAAGCGAGGAGGTCTCCCTGGCCCCTGATCTGAAAATGGGCCCCGAGACTAATTCCCGGCATGCCCTGCAACCTGGCCAGGCTATACCTGCCAGGCAGTTTGCCAACGGTTTCGGGGCCCCGGTAGGTCGGGTCGGGATGGAGTCAGCCACCTGTCCTTAGGCCTCACTACCTCTCCTTCCCGACTTGCCCCTCTAGCCATCCTACCGCAGCTCCCCGCTCCAGGTGGCCCGGCGGGAGTTCCAGACCAGTGTCGTCTCCCGGGACATTGACACAGCAGCCAAGTTTATTGGCGCCGGGGCTGCCACAGTTGGTGTGGCTGGCTCAGGGGCTGGCATCGGAACAGTGTTTGGCAGCCTGATCATTGGCTATGCCAGGTAAGATGGGGGGTGGCCTAGAGCATCTCCTAACAAATGCCACCCTGTCTGGGAGAGGCCTCAGTGGGAGCTCCCACTAGCTTGGGGGGGATTTCATCGACCTCCTGTTCTCTCCAGGGATCTCCGAATCAGAATTTAAATACATTTCCAGCCTGACTCATTTAAACTTAACCTTGTTGGCACGCTGCTTCCCTGTCCAGATCCCCAGGATATAGACAGGCTGGGCCCTTTCCCGGTTTCAGCAGCCCCCAGTCACCTAACTGACGCGTGTCCTCTCTCCCTCCCCTCTTCCTCTCCCCTTGGCTGGCATCGATCTCTTGTCCCTGGCAGGAACCCGTCTCTCAAGCAGCAACTCTTCTCCTATGCCATTCTGGGCTTTGCCCTGTCTGAGGCCATGGGGCTCTTCTGTTTGATGGTCGCCTTCCTCATCCTCTTCGCCATGTGAGGTTCCACGAGGGTCGCCCACCCGTCCCTGCTGCTTGGACTTCAGGCCGTGCCTGGTGCTGGAGTGTGCTAAGCTTTACCATTAAACACAACGTTTCTGTAAACCCATATGCCTGCGCCTCTCTCCTTTGCCCCGGGGGGGTGGGGGGGGGAGGGGCTGGGTGGAAAGGAGGGACAGGGCAGCGGGATCGGGTCACCAGTTGGTGGTTTGGAACGCCCCAGGGCTGAGAAATAGCACTGCAGTGATGTAAGAACGTGGAGGGTTCCCTTCGCTCCCCGGAGGGAGCACGGACTTGTCTGAGTGATTGGTGCTTGTTTTTCCCTTCAAATTTAATACAACAATAGGTCACCCTTTCGAGGGGCCTAATTTGCACCAAGGTCTCATCCCAGTGTTTTACGAGTGTGTCAGCCACCCTAGAATTCTAGGTACAGTGGTTATACCTGTTTGGCACATGAGGGGACCGAGGCTTAGGGAAGCACAGCGTACCTCGTCCAGTGTAACAGAGCTGGTAAGGGGAAGAACTGGGGAGCCCACCTCAGGCCTTTAACCCTTTAACTGCCTGTGTTGTCCCCTCTGTTTTCACTGTGGCCACACGACGAAGGTGGCACAGACAGGGAAACCATCCCAAAGAAGTTACAGAGGCCCGTTGGAAAGGAATGGAGGGCGGCCTCCTGACTGCGTTTAGCCCCGCTTGTACGTTTCATTTTCATTCTCAATTAGCCTTCTTTGAGTGTCTGAACGTTCCGGGAGGTACAGTCCCTTTTCTTGGAGAATTTAGTCTTAGCCGTGGGAGGGGTAAGAAGGGTGAGGTTTTCTTGTTTGTTTGTTGTTTGGTTTTGTTGGGTTTTTGTTGTGTTTTTTTTTTTTTGGTTGGTTTTTGGTTGAACCAACTAACGAATTGCTTAGAGAGCCTTGTGCCCATCTTTATCTCAGCCTGTGCCCAGCAGGCTTCCCCAGCTTGGCTAACGTGGGGATGACCGCCCAGCTGGTAAGTCCACAGCGGCTGCTTCCATGAGCTACAGCCCGAGCAAAACGTACCACGCTTTGTCTCCAATTGGATGGCTTCTAAAGGAGTAAAAGTGGGGTCCGCTTGTGAAAACCCTATCCCTCAACTTCACTCACAACTTGGGGGAGACCATGAAACCAAGAATATCCCTAATTAACGTCAAGAACACCTTCTTAGCTGAAGGGCAGCTAGCAAAGAGGGTTAAAGACCAAAAACTGTGAGTTTAATAAGAATGGATTGAATTGATATGCAAAGAACAATCCTCAAGGGGGAAATAAACACCCTCCTAGTTGTCCCGGGGAAGGCAAGGAAATCTAAGGTCCTGCCCTTAAGGAGTTTGGGGCCTGAAGAGAGTCCTTACACCATGAACAGTATTGCAGGACCGTGAACAGTAAACGGGACGGCATGTTGAATACCTGGGTATGAAAGCCGCGTGCTAGGGGTGCCTGGGTGGCTCAGTCGGTTGAGCGGCCGACTTCGGCTCAGGTCATGATCTCACGGTCCGTGAGTTCAAGCCCCGCGTCGGGCTCTGTGCTGACAGCTCAGAGCCTGGAGCCTGTTTCAGATTCTGTGTCTCCCTCTCTCTGACCCTCCCCCGTTCATGCTCTCTCTCTGTCTCAAAAATAAATAAATGTTAAAAAAATTTTTTAAAAAATCATATCATAAGAAAAAAAAAGCCGCGTGCTATAGATGAGGAAAAGCAAGGAAGCTAGTGTTGTAATAACATCAGCTAACATTTGAGGACCTGTATGTCTGGCATAGTGCTAAGCACTTTCTGTGAATGGCTTCCAACATCCCTATGAAATAAGTCATTTGGTGGGTAAGGAAAAAGAAAGGTAGGTGTGGGGACCTGTGAAAGGCACGCAGCAGATTAGTGAAGCCTGAATTCAAATTCCAGAACCCAGGCTCTTAGCACTGTGCCGATTCCTCTAAGCTTCACAGAAGTTCACCGACGTGCTCCGTATCACACAACAGTAGGCCATGGATTCCAGTCCGGGCCCCTCTAAGATTCATTCAACAAGCGATGGTCGGCTACCACAGGGTTTCTCAACCTCGGCACGTCTGGGGCGAGACGATTCATTGTTGTGGTGGGTTGTCCTGCTTTGGTCCTCTTAGCCTCTTTACCTTAAGTGATTCTCTCAAGGTTGTCCACGGCAAGCCAGTGACAGACCCTGAAGCGGAGCCCAGGAACCTCCAGGCAAAAGACAAGGAGTGGAACTAAGGTCGAACTGGCCGCCGAGGTGTCCCCAAGGGAGCAATGGATTAACTGGTAATGTTATGAAAACGGAACGGAGTAACCCTTTGGGATGTCGGCCTGGCACCCTCGCCAGGTCGCTACCCTCTAATGGTAATCAAGGCGTGGCCTCCAGGGAAGATGGGTTTTTTTTGCCAAGGGGCTGGCGGGAATTTACCTTGGTCATCGGCTCCAAACAGCCTTGGAATCGCTGGACTCACGAGTCTAAATCAGCCAAGTTGAGAAGGTAGTTGGTGGACCCGTGGAACCCTAGAGAATCACGGGAGAATGCTCCCCCACCTGTAGCAAGGCTAGTCAGTCCATTACCAACGAGATTCTTTAGTCTAAGGTCCGTGGGTGGAGCCATTTTGCTTAGTGCAAAATATTGGTAAGTAGACACAGAGGTGTATTGAGAGAGGACCCATTATGTTCATTATATTCATTATATTCTCAAGAGAGGTAGTGACCACTACCTTAAGAGTTCAGCATGGATTTGGGAGTCAGAGGGGAGTGCAAACGCCATCCCTGCCACTTCCTAACTGGGTGGTTCACTCCCCTGAGACTCAATTTCCTCATCTCTAAAATGGGGATGAGATGGGGCGCCTGGGTGGCGCAGTCGGTTAAGCGTCCGACTTCAGCCAGGTCACAATCTCGCGGTCCGGGAGTTCGAGCCCCGCGTCGGACTCTGGGCTGATGGCTCGGAGCCTGGAGCCTGTTTCCGATTCTGTGTCTCCCTCTCTCCCTGCCCCTCCCCCGTTCATGCTCTGTCTCTCTCTGTCCCAAAAATAAATAAAAACGTTGAAAAAAAAATTAAAAAATTAAAAAATTAAAAAAAAACTAAAAAATAAAATGGGGATGAGGACAATTCATGGTGGTTGGGACAACCACGTGAGCTAATACAAGTAAACACATACAAAAAACAATTTAATATAGCTATTATTACTTAGAAGCCTCAAACCGCCAGTCCAAGTTCTGAGTTTTCCTTTTAGTCCAGGGTTTATGACCTGGATGGGAGCTCTTAATCTATCCCTGGCATCGAGCCCAAGACCCAAGGCCGGGGGCCCTGTAGGGAAAGGACTGCTCCGGAGGGGCACAGGACTTTGGGGAAGGAAGGAGAAGGATCTTCATGATTTATCTTTTTTAGAGAGGGTGGAGTGACCTGAACTCTAGGACACTCGCTGGCCTCTGTCCTTGGGGGAGGACACTTGCCTTGAGGTCATGAGCAAGGTGCTACCAAATTTTGTTGCACTAAGAGATGGCTCAGTGCAGGGCACTCTGCAGTGCTTGGATCCAAATTCAGGTGGGAAGATCGCTTAGTTGGTCACCTATCCCCAGAGGACATGGGAGAGGCTTCAGAAGGCACACTCCTGCCAGGTGTTTTCTTACAAAAGTCGGTCAACACTGGACGAAGTAATGCCAGCTTGAAACATTCTGCTAGCCTCTTCCTGGCCCTTCTCGTCCCCAGCTTAGAGGCTTCCTGGAGTTCCCCTGGTAAGTGGTGAGCTGGTCCTTTAAGCAGCTGCCATGCTCTACAGCCCGGTCAGGCCTTGACTTGAAGATCCATTGTGCAAGCTTGGCCCAGCCCCTTGGAAAGAAAATGGAGGGGGGGGGGGCGGGAGGAGGGAGAATTCTAGAGATCATTCATGGCCGGTGGGGGAGGCCAACTGGCTACCGTATCCCATTTCCTCTCTGTCCCCAGGTCTGCAGCAGTTACTAGTTCCTAGAGATACAGGATGGGTGCCCCATGTTTTCTGCCCTCGATTATGTCATATGCAGTAGCTAGACAGATGAGTAACCAAACCACTAAAGTAAAAAGTAGGTGCTATAATAAAGGCATGAATTACTCCCGAGGATGGAGTAATTGTAAATGACTAGTTAATAGTAATAATAATACGCCTGGAGGTGGTAAGGTTTGGCAGAGAACGTAGTATTTCAACCTGCCTCGAAGATGAGTAAGAATAAGAGTTAATAATTATTGAACATTCACTCCGGCCAGGTATGGTGCACATTCATTCTCACATCATCTCTGCTTTATAGCCACTGTCATGTTACCAATATTACTGATGAGGAACAGAGGCTCGGAGTTTCAAAAACTAGGATTTCCCCTGGTGGAGTAGAGAGGAAGAGTGTTCCAGATAGAGAAAATATGAGCAAAGGGGCGCCTGGGTGGCTCAGTCGGTGAAGCGTCCGACTTCGGCTCAGGTCATGATCTCGCGGTTCGTGAGTTCGAGCCCCGCATCGGGCTCTGCGCTGACAGCTTGGAGCCCGCGGCCCGCTTCGGGTTCTGTGTCTCCCTCTCTCTCTCTGGCCCTTCCCCTCTCAAGCTCTGTCTCTCAAAATAAATAAACATTAACAATTTAAAAAAAAAGAAAGAAAGAAAATACGAGCAAAGGCCTGGAGGAGAGGCGGTACATGGGCAAATGGGAGGCTAATTATTTGGACGGTGCTTGCCACTCTACAAAACATTTCTGGGATTGTCACACATCATCCTCAGAAAAGCTCCGAGAGGTAGGAATCCTCACCATCCTCTGGATGCAGAAATGGACTCAAAAGAGGATATGTGCAGAGTGGTACAGATGAAGAGCTGGGCTCTCTTTCCTCTGGATCTAAGGTAAATGTTTTCTGTCCATTGAAAACAACAGTCCGGTAGTAAGGAGGGGACCACACCGAGGAACCCTCTCACCCCGTGGGCCAACTTCAGGCCTCTGCAGTCTGGAGCCGTGGAGTATTGTTTTTCTTGTGTGTGAGATTATCAGCAGTCTGGAGCCGTGGAGTATTGTTTTTCTTGTGTGTGAGATTATCAGCGAGTCGACTTTTGACCGTCTTACTAAATAAATAATGCCCAAACAAAATTCCAGAATCCTCCAAACATGAATAAAACATAATCCGAATAGGCAATAGATGCACACAGTGGTTAGAACTTTTTCTCTGGAGGGGCAGCTGGGGGGCTCAGTTGGGTGACTCTTGATTTCGGCTCACATCACGATCTCACGGTTCATGGGTTCAAGCCTTGCCCGGGGCTCCACTCGGGTAGAGCCTGCTTGGGAGTCTCTCTCTGCCCCTCCCCGACTCTCGCACGTGCGCACACGCGCGCGCGCGCGCGCGCACACACACACACACACACACACACACTCTCCCTCTCAAAATAAATACATTAAAAAAAAAAAAACAAAACAAAAAACTTTTTCTCTGGAGTCAGACAGATTTGGCTTACAGCCCCAAATCTGTTGCTTGCTCTCAGCGTGACTTGTGTGAAGTGACAGAACCTCTGTAAGCCTCTGTTTTTCCATCTATCAGAAGGGACTAATAATAGTACTTCATAGAGTCGTTGAAAGGAATAAATAAGACAAGGTATACAAAGTACTTGGCACATATTAAGCACTCAATAAATGTCAGCTAAAGAAACAAACGTCGAGCCTCAATAAATGTTCGCCATTATCATGCAAGTCCATGGTCCCTTACTGGAAAATTCACGACACAGTGAAAACTGGACTTCTCTTCTAAAAAACAAGCCGGGCGGCTAAATATAATAGAGTGCGGCTAGTTGTTTGGCTTGTATGAATATTCATACACTTTGCTGTCGAAATACCAATGTTGTTACTGGGTGCTGCTCCAGACCTTCCTGGGAGCGTTACTCTAAATTCTGAAACACATCTGGCCAAGGGTGTCCCGATAAGACTATGAGCCTGTGTTCTTGCCAGGGAGACAAGGGAAAGCTTTTTTTAGAAGGCTTCTGTTTTTTCTTAGTCCATAGTATGGTCTTTCACCTTACATGTCTCAGGGGTCTTGAGGAAGCCTCCCAGAATTTAAACTCACAGTCCCTTGATTCCTGTGTATTCAAGGACTTGTGGGAAGAAGAAAAACAGACACGAGCTTGGAGTCAGGAGGCCTGATTTTTCTTCCTTTTACCAAGCCTCTCTAGGTCTGTTTCGTTATTCCTATGGCAACGCCTAGCAACAGTGCCTGGCATTTAGTAGCCCCTCCATAAATGTATATTGGATACACTCGAATGCGGGAGTTTTTCACTCGCAGGCTCGGATTCCTTCCTCTTGGTCCTGTTGCACGCCGGGGGCAATGGCAGCCTGCCCTCCGTGGGTGAAGGTGCGGGGAGCAAGGATAAATTAGAGGTTTTCAGACAGTAAACGAGCCCTCAGCAAGTCGGCTCATCTACTCGAAGCTCCCCCAAGGAAGCTGGATCCCCAATTCTATCCCACGGACACAACCGAGGGTCGCTCCCGCTAAGGGTGGGGAGAGGATCCTTCCTTCCTCCTCTTGCCACACTTGAAAATAAAATATTCCACGGCACTGGGCTCTCGGCCGCACCTCGACGTCCCGGCACGCCTCAGATCCTCCTCCCACAAAGCGGGGGACCGACGCAGGCCCGTAGCCCTGGCGGAGCCGGCTCGCTCCCACCCCCTCTCGCCCTGGAGGACCGTGGGTGGACGCTCTTGCAGAACGCCTCTCGCTGGTCGGGCGGGGGTGGGCGGAGCCAGCGCCGCCCGGGCTGTGGAAGCGGAGGGTGGGGACACTCTGGCCCGGCTCTCGGTGGTGCGGGAGCGGGAGGGAGCAGCGGCCGCTCTGGTCGGCGGACGTGCTGCCGAGCAGTCCCGGAAGCGAAGCAGCGATGGCGGAGAGTCCAACTGAGGAGGCGGCGACGGCGACGGCGGGCGCCGGGGCGGCAGGCCCCGGGGCGAGCGGCGTCGCCGGTGTTGTTGGCGTTAGCGGCAGCGGGTTCGGGCCGCCTTTCCTGCCGGATGTGTGGGCGGCGGCGGCGGCAGCGGGCGGGGCCGGGGGGCCGGGGAGCGGCCTGGCTCCGCTGCCCGGGCTCCCGCCCTCGGCCGCTGCCCACGGGGCCGCGCTGCTTAGCCACTGGGACCCCACACTCAGCTCCGACTGGGACGGCGAGCGAACCGCGCCGCAGTGTCTACTTCGGATCAAGCGGTGAGCCGGGGTTTTTCCTCCCCCAGCCCCGAGCTCCGGGGCTCGACCTTCCCCGCCCCCGCTTTTACCCACTACCCCCCCCCCCCCCCGCGCCCCGCCGCCCGCTGCCTCCGCGCTTCCCTCGCGGCGGCCCAGCTCCAAGGCCCACGTCTTGCCAGCCCGGAACGTCGCGATCCAAGTCCCCTCTTCCCCCGCCCGCAGCTCCACACGTACCAAACCCCTCCTCGAGTGCCCAGGTCCGACCCCGCCCCTCGGCTCCCTCCCTTGAGCCCTTCGTCTCTGTGCCCCATACCCTCCCCCATACCTCCCGCCCGAAACCCGACCCTTTCGCGCTTCAGCAACACCCCCTCCCGTCTTCCGCGCCGCCTCTCTCCCCCCTTCCCCACCCCAGCCTCGCTAGATGCTGCCCGGAGGCCCCACCCATCGCCCCCCCCCACCCCCGCGTCGTCTCCTCCGGAGCCCCGTTTGTAACACGGCTTGCTTTCCTTGGCTTCAGACTCGAGGCCAACCTTTCTTTTTATTCCCCATCTCTTCAGACCCTCTCCCCAAGTCTGGATCGCTTCCCTCACGTACCCGCAGTCTCCCCTTGAATCACTTCTGCAGAACCCCGAAGCTGTCCGCTCTCACACCTGTTCCAGGAAACGCACGCTTTCAACCCCCCCTCCCCCCCCCCCCCCCCGAGTCTCACTCTGGCTTGTAATATCCCACTCAAGACTTTCTTGTGTTTTTCCCTCTGGGTCATCTGGTTTACTTTTCCGAAGCAAATCCACCCTGCTCAAATATAGGAACAAAGGCCCAAGTCCTTTCTGTGCCTATTTCTTGGGTGACTGACCTTAGATCCTATCATTTAAATAGATCATGTTTTTTTTTGCAAAAATGCTTGGTGTAGTGTTTACTGCATAGGAAAAGAGGAATGCTTTTTAGCTGCTTGTAATCCTGAGACCTGTTTCTTGATGACCAGCCTCTTCCTCTCCCCGTACCCCCCACTGCAGCCATCCTCCCCTGGGTGGTCCCATCCCCCACGCTCGGAGTCCCTTCCCGTGTCTCTACCTACCTTTCAAGGTGGTGATAAAATTGAGCAGCCCGCTGTGTGTGAAGTGTCTGGCCCAGTGCCTGACACATGCCAGCTCCATCCGGGTTGCCACCTCTAACTTCAGAACCTCAGCCCCCCCCTCTCTACTCTTGTACAGTCTTCCATCCCTGACTTACCTGTGAGTTGCGCCAGTACCTTTTCCCCTCTGCTCTGTCGCTTGTGTGCCCTTGATGTCCCTATGTACCCTAGCAAGTCCCCAGGCTTTTCCCACCTAGAATGTCCTTTAGACCCTTGCTGACGGCTGATGCATTCTAGGTTGTGCAATACACCCTACAAATCCTCCCGTCTACAGCAGCCGCTGCGTGTCCTTCTCTCCTTCCCGGTGTGAGATTCTCGGCTATTTCAGAGGGTCCTCCTCCCCCTCCTGTTCCCCCCGCCAGTCTGAAGAGATCTCTCCCCCCCCTTGGACTCCTGGGCAGGCAGACCATTACTGCTCCTCGCTAGCTCACTTGCTTCCTACAGTCCCCTTGCCAACAACGGTCCACTGTATGGTTTACAGCATTCGTTTCTTAGTGGAGTTGGTGATGTCTTCCCAGATACTGAGCACTCTTCATTTAGCATTCAGCGGTAGTACCTGGGAATCTCGGAGGTGGGGAGTGAATGAATTGCCCTGTGGGAGGAAGAGAGAGTAAATGGGATGTGGCTTTTCCAGGGTGACATCTGATGCCATTGGGATCTCTGATTTTTTTTCCCCCTCCCCCTGAGGAAACAATGCCCTTTTGATAATAATTCCGCTCTCTGCTTGCCTGACGAGTACTCAGCTGAGGTTTCTCAGCCAGCGAGACAGTGCAGACGTTTGTGGTACCAAGCACCACTTTCTCAAACCCTGGCCTCATTGAGGTGATCACAACTGTTCTGCTCAAGGGATTCCCCTTTTTTCTCCTTTCCCTCACTCCCTTCCCCACCTCCTCTTGGTGTTATACAGGGATATCATGTCCATTTATAAGGAGCCTCCTCCAGGAATGTTCGTTGTTCCTGATACTGTTGACATGACTAAGGTATGTAACTCGGAAGGGGTTGGGGGCTACTGGGAAATTGGGCCCAGAAAGTTGGAAGAGCCTAAAAGATTATCCAGCCCACATCTCTGATTACAGAAATGAATAAATCGAGATCCCAAGAGAGTCCGTGGCTTGCCCAAGGTCACCCAGTGAGGTGGAGCAGAGACTTGAACAGGTGTCTTTTATTTGGGTGCCAGTCGGTCTGGCTTGGAAAATCCCTGTTGATGCCTCTTGTCCCAGCCTAACTATTGTCAGGACACACTTTCACTCTCAAAAATGCTCCAGTTTGGCTGATAAATTATATGATCACCCTGTTCCTTTTAACTACCCAGTTCTTCCCCCATCCTGCCACTCTTGGCTTTTAAGTAGGGTGCTGTAAATGAGATGCGGAGAAGGTTGGGATGGGGCGAGCCTGAGTAAGCAGTTTATGCTTAAAGGGCCTTGTTCAGGCTCCTGTCCCTACTGGTTACCGTCGAATATCCGTTCCATCCCAAAGACCATTCCTGTCTTGTCCTCCGCATAAACATGGAGGAAGCTTAAATTCCCTTGGCATGGGTACCTAGGCCTCTCTGTCATTGGGTGCTCTACCCCGAGGAGTCAGTGTTCACTTGATCTGATGTTGTGAAGAAATCAGATTTCCTGAATCGAGGAAACTCTCCGTAGTTTCACATTCCCTTACAGTTAAAAGTTCAGACGTTCTAGTGTTGGTATATCTATTTTTTTGTTTTGAATAGGTTTCCCTGTACATTGATTTTTTTTTTTTTTTTTTGCTTTTTATGTGGTTGGAAATGTTTTTCCTGGGACATCTTGTCCTCAGTCAAGTGTCACTGTTCCTATGCTAGTCCCCCGGGTCCCAGAACTGATGTCATGTTGATGCCATTTGAGCTTGTTATTCCAAATGACTGAGGGCAAAAAGATAATCCGGGGTGCCACCCGCGCAGAGTTGGGACTGAGGCATTGGATTGCAGGGCCTCTTTCGTCTTGCTGTTAAAATTCTGAGCAAACCTAAATGCCTAGGAGCCTTTGTAGAAAAAGAAATATAACGGGGGTCCGTTCACCTTTTCCTCCTTTCAGGAGAGGGAAGCTCGTTCAATGATTGTGGCCGGAGGAAAGGGTTTAGCGTTCTGTTTTTAAGTGCTGCCGATTTTTTTTTTCCCCCTTTTTAAACTAACCTACAGTATCGGGGAAATTCCTGGGGATGGTCTGATGGCTCCAAATGGACCCTGAGTTTTCCCCGTTACTCTGTGTGTCTTTGACCCAGCTGGAGGCTGCCTGAGCCACATCCTCCACGGTCGGTTTGATCCTATGCAGAGGAAGCAGACACCCTCGGCCTCCGTCACAGCCCTCAGCTCGGCGCTGTGACTGCCACTGGTGCTGTGGCCACCAATCCCTCTGCTCTTTTCCATTCATCTTACACCCCCCCACCTCACCCCCAGCTTTGTACCACGTGAGCAGGGTGGAGTTGCCTCATGGGCATGTTTAACCTAGGCAGATCCAAACGGACGGACTCCGTGAAAACATGTATTCGTTTCTTAAAATCAAACACGCTAGGATAATATTTTACAGACGCCTACTTTAACTCGCACGGCGGTGTTCCACCTGCATTTGTTATATCTAACACTGATCAGGGAGGCCCAAACAAAAAGCCCGCCGCGAGGGAGTTTTCAGGGACCCTCGAGGGAGGGTGATTTTGACGCGGTTCGATCTCCACCTTGGGCTCTAACCTTAGAACCGTAATCCCTGAGTAAGGCGCCCCTCCACCGGAGTGGGATTTCTCAGAATTCCAGACATAACTTCTCGGTATGAGTGAGGACAGGCTGTTCAGGCTGCACGGTGAGGATGTGGAGGATGGAAACCAGATGAAGGTCCTGCCTCTGGTGTGGGTAGCAAGTGGAAGCCAGGAGGGGTTGGGATGGGACATCACCTCACAATTTTGAGATGGGGTTTTATTTTGCAGATTCATGCATTGATCACAGGCCCATTTGACACTCCTTATGAAGGGGGTTTCTTCCTGTTCGTGTTTCGGTGTCCGCCCGACTATCCCATCCACCCACCTCGGGTCAAACTGATGACAACGGGCAATAACACAGTGAGGTTTAACCCCAACTTCTACCGCAATGGGAAAGTCTGCTTGAGTATTCTAGGGTAAGAGGAGACTTCTAAGTGGCCAAGTTGGTTGTTAGCAAATTAATTACTGCAGGCCAGCCTGTATCAACCAGGGTTCCTCGTCCGAAGCACGGAACACAGCAAATGACTGGAGTGACTGTTTCCTCATTTTTCCCCAGGATGGTACACAACCGTATATCATTCTAGGTGCAAAAGAGAGAAGTTAATTTATGACCCACAACGGATGCTTCAGCGAAGCGATTTCTCCCTGAGCGCCAACGGCACCTGGGAACTTGTGGCCCTGCAGATTCTGGGGTTCCACCCTAGACTTAGCACATCAGAAACTCCAGGGGTAGGGCCCAGCAGTCCGCGTCTCCCAAGCCCTCCAGGCGATGTCTGGCGCAGTCCAGCCTGAGAACCACTCCCTTAGGGCCTCAGGGCTTAAGCTCTCTCCCGAACAGGTTGAGAAAGGCTGTGGGTCTGTGCCATGTAAGGTTGTGGGTGTCTCGTCTCTGAGTCTCTCAGTGAGTGGCTTTGGAGGCGGTGGTAGTGATGAACACGATTCTGATACGTTAACAACTGAATGAAAAACGAGGTTGGAAATCCCATCAGGTCAGAAACAAGCTCCAGGAACATTTTGAGTCTGGGTGCTACTGAGATTTTGCTCCGTGCAGTTCTCACTCGTTCCCTTTCATTGCCCTTTGGGGGTTACCAGTTCAGAGTGGAAACATCTTCTAATGTCTTCTGGATAGGTCTTTCTCGTGTGGGTGAATTTCCCTAGGGCAGAGAAGAAGTGCAGGTTGAAGTTGGGAAAGTTGCCCAAACTGGCGGTACTGTTTCCTCTCTTGTCCAGCAATGTCTGTCTTGTCCAGCATGTTTCCCAGTGTACGTGGGGGGAAAAGGCAGCTGAACCAAACTGGAGATCAGGATTTTTTTTTTTTTTTTTTTTAAATCTCTTAGATCCAGGGATGTGTTCTGTGATGGTGGCAGTGAGGAAGTCCTTCAAAAGAGGCTGCCCTTAAAGAGATCTTTTATGTTGTCAGGGTTTTTGTCTCTGCTGGAGGATAGATAGATATATATAGCCCACAGTGGTGAGGCACTCCGTTGTTTCCGTGTGACATTTGTGCGTGACAGCGTCTCTGTACGAAGTTCTCCGCTAGGCCGGGATAAAACTGTTTTGAACAAACAACAGCCCACAGTAGAAACAGGGGAAGTAAGATGGCAGGGTGATAGTGGCAGAAATGGGTGGGGTAGAAAAGGAGAAGCTACCTTGACATTGTGAACTTTTCCCATGAAGCGTCATAGGGTAGAAGATTGGCCAGTCAGCTTGAACAAGCCTGTCCTGGCTTGGGTTGCGTTCAGCCTCCAGATCAGGTGCCAGCTGAGCTAAGAAATGTCATGTCCAAGCTGCCTTCCTCCTCTGATACGCAGTCACGTGTGTGGAGGGGAGGACCGGTCTTGTTCTGGATGCTTTGCGACGCTATTATTTCAGATCCTCTGCAGTGTAGAAATGCCCCTTACCCCCTTCCTGTCCTTTGGCAGCGTTCTGTAGTCTTCAGAGAATTTGACGCTCTCTGGGGGCTGGATCCAGAACGGGATCCCTGATCATCAACACACACCCCCGCCCCCCCCCCCAACATGGCCTCTAATCAGATGGCTCCGGGCCCCTCTGTGCCTGTATCTCCGCTTCTGTCTCCTCCTGACTCCTTCACCACCCTTAAATAAGGAAGCTCTGAGATCCACAGAGGTTAACATTTAGACTGCCTTTGAGGCTGTTTTCTTACCTTATTCCTTTCATGTTGATGAATGGAACCTTCCCTGGTTACTGTTTCTTTCTTAGGCCAATGAAAATCCCTTCAAAGTTATCTTGCTTGCTTTACCCTCTTTTGTCCCACTTGATAGGAGGATTAGGCAGGTGACTGACTTCTGGTGAATGAGGGTGAGACAGGCTGGGAAATTCCAGAGCATTAATAGTGAAAGAGAAACGTTGAGTCACTGATGGTGCTGTGGTGTGGCCAGGCCCCAGGGTACTGGTGCGCTAGTCTTGTGGTGGCGGCCTTCGCGCTGGCCTCACCCGGCTACTCCCCTCTGCTGTGTTTTGCAGTACGTGGACCGGCCCTGCCTGGAGCCCAGCCCAGAGCATCTCCTCTGTGCTCATCTCCATCCAGTCCCTAATGACTGAGAACCCCTATCACAATGAGCCTGGCTTTGAGCAGGTAAGACCGGGGCGGGGCGCGGAACTGTGGGCAGAATAACGGGGTTTGAAGGGATCAGAGAGGTCTGCTTCGGGGTCCTATTTGTTTGTCACCATAGGAGGAAAAGGGAGCTGGTTCGTGGGCTCCTTAAAAATGAATTTTTTTTCCTCGTAAGCCCTGATAACACCGTCAAGTTCTTGCCACGTGACTTGGGTGAATCTGCAACGTGGGAATGAGTGGAGTCATCCGGAAATTAATTCTAAACCTGCTTTGGGGGCTGTTTTGCAGCCAGTGGCTTCCTCTGCACGTGTCCGTTCTCCAGTACCCCCTTACGGTACTTCCTAGTGACTCCTACTCCCGGAGTTACCAAGTGCTGTTACCTAAAGAGCCACAGGAGCTAGTCATTAGCCAGGGCAAGCATTTTTTGGTCAAGGGACGCCTGGGGGGTTCGGTCGGTTAAGCGTCCCGACTCTTGATTTTGGCTCGGGTCGTGATCTCACGGTTCGTGGGTTCAAGCCCCGCATCAGGCTGCATCAGGCTCTGCCTTGACGGTGCGGTGCAGAGCCTGCCTGAGATTCTCCCACCCCACCTCCCTTCCTTCCTCCCTCCCTCTCTCTCTCTCTCTGTCTCTCTTTCCCTCTCTTGCTCTGCCCCTCCCCCACTCATGCGCGCACGCACTCTCTCAAAATAAATAAACCTTAAAAAAAAAAAGGAAAAAAAGAATATTTTAGTCAATGCTACCGAAGAGAAGGCAGAGGAAAGTCGTATTTTCCAAAGGTTTGCTATTTGCCAGCTACTGCCGAATTTTGATATATAGTATCTCATTTAATCTCTACTCGGGGTAGATGTTGTTATCCCCACTGTCAGATGAGGTGTTGGTCACGTGGAGAGGTTGATTAACTTTCACAAAGACACCCAGATCATGGTAGAACCCAGCATTTGCCTGGAACCTCGCGTTCTTCCATTGTTTAAAACTGCCTGCCAGGATTACTCATGAGTACAAGAAAAGAGTTCCAGTGATAATCCCCAAAGATTATAATTCTGTCTAGGTGATTAAAACAGTTAACTGAGTTTTAAACTATTTGGAACAAAGGGAAGTACCTTTTAAGAATGAACAAAAGTTTGGGGCGCCTGGGTGGCGCAGTTGGTTGAGCATCCGACTTCAGCCAGGTCACGATCTCGCAGTCCGTGAGTTCGAGCCCCGCGTCGGGCTCTGGGCAGATGGCTCAGAGCCTGGAGCCTGTTTCCGAATCTGTGTCTCCCTCTCTCTCTGCCCCTCGCCAGTTCATGCTCTGTCTCTCTCTGTCCCAAAAATAAACGTTGGAAAAAAAAAAAAAAAGTTTAAAAAAAAAAAGAATGAACAAAAGTTACTCCCAAAACCATCCTTTCCAAACAGTGTATTTGATTTCAGGCTTCGGTAGAAATGGAAAAGGGCCTTACTCACTAACCGAGGAGCTGATTTTAAGGTCTTTCCTTGTTTGGAAATTCAACAGAGGTGACTGATTCTTTTTTTTTTTTAAGATTTCATTTTTAAGTAATCTCTGCACCCACTGTGGGGTCCGAACTCACAACCCTGAGATCAAGAGTCGCACGCTCCGCTGACCGAGCCAGCCAGGCATCCTGTGACTTTTATTCTTAATACCCCGAAACATTCTCACTTCACAGCCCCCTGGTGTCCAGGTGGCTTTTTCACAGCTCCCCAGAAGGAAGGAAGTGCCCAGCTGATCCATTTCTTAAGTCTTTTTTTTTTTATATACGTTTATTTATTTTTGATAGAGACCGAGCACAAGTGGGGGAGAGGCAGAGAGAGAGGGAGGCACTTCATCCGAAGCAGGCTCCGGGCTCCGAGCTGTCAGCACGGAGCCCGACGTGGGGCTCAAACCCACAAACCGTGAGATCATGACCTGAGCCAAAGCTGGATACTTCACCGACTGAGCCACCCAGGCGCCCCCATTTCTTAAGTCTTAAGGCTAAGCAACTTCTTTCTTAAGTGACTAAAATGGCTTAATGACAGGAAGTGTACCCTTGTTGGGCCCCACCCAACCTTGAAGATCTTGGAATCAGATGAGATCCACTGTCCTCATTTGTCATTTGTCTTCCCGGCTGTTTTCACGTGCTACTTGTTGTTTATCAAAGTAGTCACTGACAGTCCAGCGTCCCAAAGATAACGTATCACCAGAAAGAACATAATGCGGGTAACAAAAGAACTGACCCACGTGGGGGACGCCTGGGTGGCTCAGTCAGTTAAGTGTCCGACTCCCGATTTCGCCCCAGGTCCCTGATCTCATGGTTTGTGAGTTCGAGCCCCGCATCGGGCTCTGTGCTGACAGCGTGGAGCCTGCTTGGGGTTCAGAGAACTGACCTGCTGAGCGCCAGCCAGTAGTTTGCGTGGTGTTTGACAGGTGGGGACTACTGTGGCTCTCCTCAAAACGTTCAACACGCCCCACGGCACCCCTGTGATCTCACTGCGGTGCATTTTGGAAACCGTGGCAATGCGCCGAGGGTGTGTATCGCTTTCTTGTTCGTGCTGGGTTTTTAATCAGAGGCCGGGGTTCTGATTGCCGGGCTGGTGGCAGGAGGAGCGTTGAAGAGTAAAGGAAGAGTTACGAGGACGGAAAACTGTACCCCCTTCCATTTATACCCGTGCGCTCGTACCGGCTGTCTCCAAGTTGGAGTTTTCTTTTGGAAGATTCAAGTTCCCCTTCGATAGATTCATATTAGTTGGTGCAGTGATGGCAGATCCCTGCAGACCTGAAAAAGAGTTACCCGGGAAGCATCCTGGCGTCTATAGAGTTCTTCGCTGAGACTCCTGATAAGTGTGCCTTTTTTGTCCCGCCACCATCCCTCCCGTTGGTCCTTTCCCACAGAATCGACCTCAGAGGCCTCTCATTTCAGCCTTAGGAAAACGGTGACGGACCTAGGTTGCTGCTTACAGGTCGAGTGACCCGTAACGGAGGATGGGTATTGGCCCGCGTGGCGGGGGAGGTGAATGGTCCCAAAAATAAAAACTTGGTTGCTCTTCGAGGATCTGCCACGTGTTCTCTGGATTCGTCTGCGTGGGTCACGTGCCCCATGCTCATCGTGAAGTCTCCTCCTGTTGACTTTTCTCTCTGCCTAAGTTTTGTACTTGGATACTCTGGTATCTGTTAACGTTGCAGGAGAGGCATCCAGGAGACAGCAAAAATTACAATGAATGTATTCGGCATGAGACCATCAGAGTGGCGGTCTGCGACATGATGGAAGGAAAGTGTCCCTGCCCTGAACCTTTACGGTATGTATGCGTCAGGAGAGTCAGTACCCACTTGGTACTCGGTATTCTTTTTGGAGGTTTAGCTGGTTCGTACCTTTGAGAGTCTTCGGGGCAAAATCCAGCGTTGGGCACCAGGGGAGATACGGAAAAAGGAAAGATGTGGCTCGTGCCCGAGGGTTACTCGAGAGGAAGTTCGGAGAGCTTCTCTTTCCTGGGAGAGTGCCGAGCCTGCTGGGAAAGTATTAACAGTCACTCTCCTTGAATCATCCCTAAGGTAGGAGAGAGATCAGCCACGGGCCGTCGGCTGTTCCTTTTTCCATTTGCCACCGAAAGATTTCTGTAGGATGCCACACCCGGGCTCGGGAACTCTTACTTGGTTTGGCAGCGAGGCTAGATGACGAAGGGGGGAGCCCTCCCCCGCCGTGTTCCTCACGTCAGCTTCTCTGCCTCTTTTCCAGAGGGGTGATGGAGAAGTCCTTCCTGGAGTATTACGACTTCTATGAGGTGGCTTGCAAAGATCGGCTGCACCTTCAGGGCCAGACTATGCAGGTAACGCAGCCCCTGCCACTGACTCCAGACGCCTTCCCGCAGACCATGTAAGCCCCCCGCCCCGGCAAGGATAGCGCCCGCGGCTCTCAGACGTCAGAGCCGAGAGCAGCTTGGTCCAGTTTGAGCGGCCGCGGCCCAGAGAGGAGACTGCCTTGCCTGAGACACGCGGCATCGCTTCTCCGTTCTTGGCCCAAACGAGGCGCTCACGAGTGGAGTCCGAACCGTCCCGCTTGCTTGTCTGGAATGCCTTCCCTTCGTAGTAGTCTTTTCAAACTCGAGAGCTTTCGGCCTTCTGGGAATCTCCGCGATTACAAGGGCGAATCTCCTATTGTATTGGAGTTCGGTCCCTAGGTCAGAGGGGTGCTCAGAGAACGAGGCCGAGGGAAGCGTTGGATGTGTGGCGTTGTGGGTTGGAGGATTCCCGTGGCAAAAGATAGCAAGCCCTTGTGTAGTCTCTGCCTCTACCGGGGAAACGTACTTTCCACTTGCAATAAGAATGCAGCGCTTAGGGGCGCCTGGGTGGCTCAGTCGGTTAGGCTTCCGTCGGCTCAGGTCATGATCTCTGGGTTCGTGAGATCGAGCCCCGCGTCAGGCTCAGTGCTGACAGTGCGGAACCCGCTTGGGATTCCCTCTCTCTCTCTCTCCCTCCCTACCCTCCTCATGCCCTCCCTCTCAAGCGCACTCTCTCACGTGCTCTCTCTCTTTCTTAAAATAAACTTTAAAACTCCTTTAAAAAAAAAAAAAAAGAATGCAGAGTTTAGACTTGTTTTCAAGAGGAGATTCTTACTAAACCAAATTGTAAATGGTCTCAAATATAAAAAAAACCCGGTTGTTAAGAGGACGAGACTCCTGCTCTCCCGAGGACCAGGTCTTGTGTCTTTTGGGTCATTTACTGGCCATCTTGCTTTAGAATCCTGCTGACTTGGGTAAGTGACTGACATGTCCTTGAGGTCCCTCCCCAGCTCTTTCTGAGCCATTTCCCCCGCCCGGTCCTCGCCACCAGCCGCAGGGGTGAATGTCGTCTTTCCTCCGCTGCTGCGTAGAAATGGCCGTGTCCCTTTCCTTCCTTCACGGACTTTCCACCCACCTGCCACTTGCAGACTCACAGGGCAGGGGCGCCTGGCTGGCTCAGTGGGTAGGATGTGCGACTCTTGATCTCAGGGTTGGAAGTTTGAGCCCCAGCGTTGGGTGTAGAGGTTACTTGAACAAACAAAACGAAACAACCTCAGAGGGCAGGGGCGGCTCGGGGTTAACTTGTTTCCCAACCCCGTTTTTAGAGGACATGGGAGGTGCTTCCTCCCATGGTTTCAGGAACCCTTAGTGCTGGTATTTAAAAGCATTTCCATCGTTCACCCTGTGGAGGAAAAATAACTCGTGATGAGAGAGGGAGAGGGAGGAGCAGCGTCTGGGGAGGAGGGAAGTGGGTGGCTGTGGAGCCCGGGATGAAAAAGGGAAGGTTTGAAAAACTGACCGCCTCGGAGGGAGTGTGGCGTCCAGCCTCGGCGGAGCGTAGCCCTCGTAAGTGGCAACGCGCTGGAGCCCCGGGGACTGTGATCTGTGTTCCCCGGCCCCTGACCCTGAGGGTGACGTGTGGGTAAGAGCGTGGAAGGCGTTTATGTGCGAGAAGCAGAACGTGAGGGGAAAACCGGCTGGCTTTTCGGGACTCTCGAGGAAGGCGGTCCCCTCGCCTGAACCCCGGCCCCACTGCTTGCCCGCCCTGTTCTCTCTCTGGCATTTTAAATTCCTTTTGTTTTCGCCCTCCGCTCCAACCATAGTTCTTCTTGAGACTCTCGGGACCGTGAACCCCTCTCTGCAGAGTGTTTGGGGATCTTTGATCTAGGATTGAGCTGGGTGGCCCTGGAGTCATGCCCAGAAACCTGGACAGGGAGGTGGTGACAGGTCTCCGTGGAAGAGTGCACGGGTGCTTAATCTGGAAGTCAGAGCTCCTGAGTTCTCGACCTGCCTGTGACGTTGGAAAAGCAAGTTCCCCTTTGCTGAGTGTGGGAAAGGAGCATAATTTTTCTCTCGTGTGGTTTTTGTGAAGTGAATTGAAAACCAACCCAGGCACGCTTCATGATTACGGTTCTGGTCTTCAATTTCTGTTCCTTATCTACCTCGCCTTTCCTCTGACCTCCCGCATAGTGGCTTGATTTCAGGGAACAAAAGTACATTTTCACGTTGGCCCCAGCCAGACCTGTCTGGGGTGGTTCACCTGCCATCACGTTCCTGAACTAGTCCTGTGTCATGTCGTCCGCTGTTGGCCCCTGTCGGTGCGACGCCCTCCTCCGCTCCCGGGACTCGGAAGCGGAGCGGGCGTCCCGCGTGGCCTGGAGCTGCTGTCTCTAGGGTGAGCCGTCCAGACTCGAATCTTCCATCCCGCTTGTCTCCTTTCCCCCACAGGACCCTTTTGGAGAGAAGCGTGGCCACTTTGACTACCAGTCCCTCTTGATGCGCCTGGGACTGATTCGTCAGAAAGTGCTGGAGAGGCTCCATAATGAGAACGCCGAAATGGACTCTGATAGCAGTTCGTCTGGGACAGAGACAGACCTGCACGGGAGCCTGAGGGTTTAGACCCTGCTCCCTTCTCCCCTTCCCCCACTCAAGAGTCCCAGCAAAGTCCCTTCCCCCCCACCCCAGGGACGGAGAGGCAGTGTGTATCTCCCTCCAGACGTGACGTCATCCCGCAAGATGGCAAGAAGCGAGCAAGCTCGGATCCCAGGGTGTGGGAGCGGGGAGGCCGTTCCTGATCTGACCTCCCTGGCTCTCGAGCATCCGGGGCCATGTTCATCCCATAGCAGGGGCCCAGGTACCTATGCAGGAGCACCCGGGGCGAGGGCCCCTGGCAAAAACACGGCAACCGACACACCTCTCCACAGGGCCGGCTCCTTAGGGATAGGTGGGAGACAGGCTGTAATTCCAAGAGGGAGTGTGCCCACGCGACGTATGGGGTTATCTGGAAGGGAGCTTTGGGGGGGGGGGGGCTGTCTGTGACACTTACGCAGTCTGGGTGGTTGTCTGTCTGTCTGTCCGCAGTCTCGAAGCAGGGCTTCCCAGCGCCCTTTTCCCCCCTGCCTCTCTTCTCCCACTACTTCCCATGGGCCAGCATAATTTTGTGTTTCCTAATTTATAGTCACTGTTCTAGACAGACCAAAGAGAAGGAACAGTGGTGGAGTCTAGGCTGCTGATCAGTAAGCTTTACCTAGCACCTGAGCACCTTTCTCCTCTGCCCCGCATTCCCGCGCCCCTTCCCAGATTGAAGACGGAAGGGGACTGGCACTGGGACCGAACCGAGTCTTGGTTAAAGCCCGCACAGGCACCCTGAGAGGCTGATTTTGTTCCCGCAATCACTGATTTGAGAAGTTCCCCACACGGCCAGCTGCTGTGTATATGGGATTGGAGCCACTACATAGAATAGTTTCTTACAGATTTTCAAAAAGGCTAGTAGCCACGATGAGGGCACTTCTGAGGGCGGGGTGCGGCGGGGAGACTGATGCTCGTCCTGTTGTGTTTCCGTTTGGCTGTCCTTGTGTATTTTCACCCCAGCCCCTCCCGCGCTGCCCTCCCCCGCCCCCCGCCTCAACTTCAATGCCCAGGAACCTGTGGGGAGCAAGGTAGCCAATGGCGGGGGGTGGGGGGTGGCTGGGACTCTGGGCTCCCCTTCTCGCCACTCCCCTCCCTCTCCCTCCCAGCTGCTCTGCCGCTGGCTCTAAGGGGTGTCCCCTGGCTGTGTCGCTTCTCTGTATCTAGCTACAGTGATTCTTTAGCCGGTTGGCTCGGAAAAATGGGCTTTAGGTGCCCTGTGGTACTGGGCGTTGAGGGAATCCAGCCTTCCCCTTTTTGGTGTGTTCGCCCCATATTTTCCAGATTCTTCCCGTTAAGGCTCCCAGTGGGGTGTCGGTGACCCATGTGACGCAGGGCCTCAGGCAGCATCCAGCCACGTGGAAGGGAGAAGGGAGAGGAGACGGCCTACCTGCCCCGCCCCTGCCGTGGAGGCGTCTGCCTGGGGGTCGTGGTGGGACTTCCCTGGGGAAGTTCCGGGGGTGGGGGGCACAAAGGAGAATGTCCTACTTGGGAGGGCAGGAAGCTGAGAAACTGGACAGGACGTGGGCTTGGGGAACGGAAGTTTATCTTGGATACCGAAGGCTGAGTCTTAACGAGACTCAAAAGAGGGACCCTGCTTCCCATTTCCCTCTTCCATTCCCAGAGCTAGCGCAGGGCTTAGAAGAATGCCCTTGGTCTGTTGGTCCAGTGGTCGTCTGTCATCCATTTTAAGTGTTCCCACTTTCAAGTGACAATCCTCTCCTTGGCCCTGCCATGGGCAGAGCATGTCTGGCATACCGGCCCGACTTTTACGCCCTAATCTTGAGTTGAGGAAATATATGCACAGGAGTCAAAGAGATGTCTTTATATCTGACTGTACATAAATGAAGTTTTTTGTTTTTTGTTTTTTTTTTTTCTTTTTGGTGCAATAAAGTTTGTTTTGGCAGAAGGAGGAAGCGCCTGTGGGTGTGGGAGGGTTTGCGTGAAGGGAGCGTGGGTCTCCTCCACAACCACACCTCTCCCCTGGGTCTGGAACCCTCAGGGAGGAAGAAAGCGCTCAGTGAACTGTCGAAGCTGGAAGCTCCCGGCTACGTGACCTGGGTAGATGGATGCAGGGCTGCTGGTGACCAGTTTCCCGCCCACCAGAAGGAGAAGAGAGTTTCGTGAGCCCCCCTCGGGCCTCCAAGGAGAGGAGTGCCACCTCGGCCTCAGCCGCTTCCAGAGAGATGCAGGTCCCACAAGGACGGGCAGGCTTCGAGTCTGGGCACCTGGGCTTGGCCCGAGTGTTCCCTGGTAAGGATAGGGTGTCCACGTTCGGGATAATCCAAACCACTGGGTTTTCTGTTTTCTGGCACTTAACCAGCCCTCGGGAGCCCAGCGTTCGGAGACCGTGGAGACGCTGCTTCGCGCAGCCTCCGCCCCACACCCCCGTCCCTACTGGGTAAAGGGAGGCCCCCGCTTTCCGGCGCAGAGGCTTTTCCTCCTGGCTGACCACGGGTGTGGGGAGAAACTTCACGAAATGCCGCCCCGTGCCGTGTGCAGCCAGGATACGGGAAAGTGAGGGGGTCTGGTGGGAGTGGACCGAGGCTCTGGCTTTTCTCTTTGCTTCTTCCGCCTGGTGGCCTCTGGTAGAGGACTTGGACCCTTCGCCTGAGACATTAAGGAGACCTACTTACCCAAGTAAAGTCGTGAGGATTAGAGGGGGTTCGCAAATGGGGTAGGTGGGGTAGGTGCTCATTAAACGATGCCCTTGCCGCCACTGAGGCTAGAGGGACCCGGTGAGCAACGGGAGAGGGAAAGCCACTAGGAAACGGGAGAACTACCACCGTGTAGGGCCACTGTCGGTCAGTTCCCCTAGATTCCACGGTTTCCTCTAACCACCACTTGACTTTGACCTCTGTTTCACACTCAGCCGTGTCTGTCAGAACCTGCAGGGCCTCGAGGAAGCTGGAGGAGACCGGACGAGTGGCTAGGACTTACGGGTCCGTTAGGGTCTGCTGGTTTGAGATCAAAACATCTTTCTAGGGACCAGCTTTGAGCCAGCAGGCTGTGATTTATGCCTCAGGGCTAGAGAGAGACTAGGCTGTCGAGCCAGGAGGCGGACAGCCTTCGTTCTAGACCCAGCTTTGCCGTGAGCTTGGAAGACCGGCCCGTAGAGGTCCTTCCCTCCGTGCTCGCTGTTCTGTGTAACTCGGGTCCTCCTTACTGGATAAATGAGGTTTTCTCCACTAAAGATGCTACGGGAAGGCACTTTAAGAAAAAACAAGCCAATGGGTGAAGGTACAGAGGGCGCAAGAAAACTTGGAACTCTTTCTTCTTGAAAGAAAACAGAGACAAAAGCAAAGTTGTTCGGGTTTTATTCGCCCACCGCTCTCCCCTCCTCTCCCTGCCAGCTGCTGGGCCCCCACCCCCCGGGCGCTCCCAGAGTCAGGGGAGGGCTTCTCTGGCCTCCTCGGCTGTAATCTCCTGGGAGTAGAGGTCCGTGAAAAGAGCGGGCAGCCAGTAGTGGGCCTCCCCGGGGGCCTGCAGGTCCAGCCAGGCCAGCCCTTCCTTCAGCAGGTGTTCCTGGAGGGAACGGGGAGGAAGAATCCTCTGGGACAAGGGAGCCCCCGTAGGGTAGACTGACAACCCCCCACACCTGTTTCGGCTTCAGCGGGGTTTTCAGGCTACATCTACACGAGTGCCTTCCCGTATTTACACAATGGGAGCCACCGTGCTTGGTTCCGCGTCCGTTACCTCGAGGGTAAACCTTTAGGGAGAAGTTAACGAAAGGGCTGTGTTGGCTTAGAATGGACTCCCCATTCCTACAGCTGGAAAGAGGCCCAAGAGGGGCTGGTTGTGCCCCACAGCATTAAATAGATGTTTCTGTTACCCTGCTTTCCAGAAAAAAAGGAGATCTAGTTTAACTGCCTGGATGAGGAAGAAGGTATTGAAGGCCAGGGTTTACAGTCTCATGCTCCTTCTCCGTAAATCTGTATTTGTAAAACTGTAACTACAACACGCAATGTAACAACGTGATCGTGGATGTGCCATTAAGTAGTTCACAACCCCCTCACTCTGTACTAACAGCGTTACTTCTGATACAAACTACGGGAATGGTCTAACCAGGCTCTACAGGCCGGGAGACAGGAGGGGGCGTGGGGGGGGCTCGCCTGCCGCAGTCAGGAGCCTGCCTCAGTTGTACCTCTCAGGGCCACCCTCAGAGATGTGGGGTCACTTCTGTGGGCCTTCAAGGCAAGAGGCCAGCGGAGCGAGGCTCGGTGCTGCCCGTGTGCTGCCTGTCCGCCCTCCTCCTCCCATCTGGGGCCCATCTTTTCTGGGCCATTCCAAAATTCACATACCAGCACTTGCCGCGCTCGCTCGGTCTCCCATTTAAGACTGGCTTTGATATCGCTGACGGTCACGTAGCCACTTTTCTGAAGGAAGGAGGGATGGGGAGTCAGGTAACAGCGCACTTTCCCTAAGAGCCCAGCATCCGCCCAGGAACAACGGGTCTACCCACACGGGACAAAGAACTGCCCTTGGGCGAAGCCTATGAGAGCACAGAAAAAGAATGTTTAGAAGTCCCAGCAAAGAGAGAGAGAAGCAACTTTCAGGGTGACAAGGTGTGTGGGGGGAGGGGGGTGAGTCTTAAAAAGTGGGGTCCCTGGTACGGAAACATTAGACTTTCTCAGAGAACTTTGGAGTATGATCTGACTCAGGACAAAGAACGGACAGGAAGGGACGGTGACCATTCCCCAGGGAGAAAAGCCCTCTCCTTCTTGGGTTTTGTTCGGGGGTATAGATTTAAGAAACCCGAACCCCTCTTTCCTAAAGCCGTGGTAAGGATTTGGGGGGGGGGGACGTGCTGAGGAACAGGGGGAACGGTAGACAAGATTACACATTTGTTCTGCGGAATCGACACCCAGTTTTAAGAAGACCTCAAAGAACCCGTCTACCCAAGAAAATACAGTTCGTTGTCTGCATGTCCGCCTATTCCGCTAGACTGTAAGCTCCCGCAGAGCAGGAACCACGTGGTACCCGTCGTTCTGCGCCCCGCAGCCTGGCCCGGTGCTTGGCACTGTAGCTGCTCAATAAACGTCTTCTAAAGAAGCTCAGGTCTGACTGGTGCATCCGCTAGACAGTCGGGCAGAAGACCCCCCCCACCTCCCCGCCCCCCCGCCCCCTGCCCCCCACCCCGCCCCGCGGCTCCAGAAGCCCCGCCCAGGCCGCCCCGCCCACACACGCGCACGCACACGCCTCCCCTCCCCTCCCCTCCCTGCGAGCCCCGGCCCTTCTCGAGGCCCACGGTACCTCCGCCAGCTGCAGCACCACCGTGTGGTCCATATTGAGCTCAGCCGGAACAGACTGAATGAGGTAGGTGCCACCCACGGGGATGATGCCAAAGCCGGTGCCGAGCGCCTTCAGCTTCTTGATGGCCCTGATAAGGTCGTCTCTGAGGGGAGGAAACGCTGCTGAAACACCTTGGGCCGAGCGGACCTGGCAACGACGCACTTCCGGCTCGGCCCTGGGCAGGAGGCCCGGAGAGAAGACCCAAGAGGGCGGGCGACCTTCAGTGACATTAGCGAAGAGGTGGGGTCAAAGGGCACCAAATGATGCCGCTGCCAGTCAAGGGAGACGGTGCCCGGCGATCAGCCCGCGCACTCAGCAGACCATCCTAACCCCAGACAGAGGTCAAAAATACGCCTACGGGGGGCCCGTCAGGAAACGTGAACGAAGGAGCTAAAGGCAGGGGACAGCAGGGAGCGGCGTGGACTACGGCCAAGTGCAAAACGCTTCTCCATTTTAGAGGGCCACCCGGCCGATTACTGCCATGTGGCTTTTCCCTAGTTCCCCACTAACTCAAACCAGGGAAAAAGAAAACCCGCAACACGGTGGGTTCGTATACCCAGCCCACATACTGACAGCATTTTTTTTGTTTTTTTAAACCTTTTCTCAACCTGAAGTCCCACAGAGAGTCTGGCGAACCAGATCACTCTATCTCCCCTATCTTCTGGCCCCCACCCCTCTCCCCAGCCTTTCTCCGTGCCGGTGCGCTAGCTTCCTGAACCCCAAGTAATCCAGGGTCTATACAGCCCTGGATTTAAAAAAAAAAAAAAAAAAAAAGCAACAATACATACGTAGACATGAAAAAAATAAATAAATGATGCTTAGAAGGAAATACACCGGAACGCTGGCAGTTGTAATCTCTCGGTGGAGAAGTTACAGGTGGTTTTTGGTTTTTTTATATCTGTGCACTTTTGGCATTCTAAAAAAACATGCTGGAATAAAATGATTCCTAAAGAAGCCCAGACATACGAGCCGTAAAGAGAAAAGATTTCATGTGATTTCTAGAAAGGCTTTTCTACGCTCCAAGGGACTGGAAGGCACGACTTACTGGCTGACATCCTGTGCGAATTTGCCCCTTCCTTTTAACACCTGCTGATGTAGTTCCTCCAGAGTTATCAGACCTGTTGGAGGGGACAGGAAAGCAGATGAAGTCCGCTACACCAAACCAATTAAAAAAAAGCAAAGGCAGCAGCATCTCCGAAAAGCTACAAACACTCGCTCAACGTCGAGGCTGTTATCTATTTACGGCCAGTGATTTCTAACTGGGTCGAAGCTCGCTTGCTTTCTTGACTTCAACACAGCCCATTCGATGCGCTCATTAGGAGGACGCCGCCGGAGGCCCATTTTGGAGGTCACGTTTTGGGGAGCACAGAAACTCGGCATCACCCTACTTTCCTGGGAGTGGCAGGGCAGACCTAGAGTTCCTCGTGATAAAGTCATAACCCAGACACGTTGTGTATCAGGGGAAAAGGCCTTAGCTCCTACCTCCCTACTGTTTTCTATACTAACCAGGGGCTGGACCTCCCCGGGGCAAAGGTCTCTAGAGAACAGAGACAATCATCCAGGCCATTCCATTTACCCCTGGCCATGGAGACCTGGTATAGATTCAAGGGCATGAAGCGGCTGAGACGCTTCAGAAGACCAAACGGTTTCTCCAGATCTCATTGGCCTGCAGACTGAAGGCTGGAAAAGCTCATCTTTCAGGGCTCTCTCTCTCTCTCTCTCTCTCTCTCTCTCTCAGGGAAGCCCAAAGCCCAGTCAAGAGACTTCGCCACACTCACCTCCATTCCGGTGCTTCAGGGCCAGGCACACTTCGATGATCTGAACACCCAGCTCATAATAGAAATCTCCCACGCCCAGCATCTCAGACCAAAATCCTTTTCCAGCTAAAAGACAGAAAGGCAACAGTCTAGGTCATACGTTAGCCTACGTCCATAGTTTCTTTCAAAGCTAGATCAAAACATCTATCCTGTAGGAAGCCTGCCCTGCCTAGCCTAACCCCTTATGCTCCATTTACTACTCAGGATCCCCAAACAGTTGGAACTCTTGGAAATTCCTGCTAAAAAACAGGCTCAGACAGTTGTAAAGGGTGGGCCTTCTAAAAGGCATTTCTGTTTGGCTAAGTGGCTCCAGGATACTGTGAAACTGAGTTTTCCTTTCCCAAAGCATACAGGGAAATATAATGGGACAAGGCTAAGAAAAAAGAATATGCAGGGGTGCCTGGGTGGCTCAGTCGGTTGAGCGACCGACTTCGGCTCGGGTCACGGTCTCACGGTTTGCGGGTTCGAGCCCCGCGTCGGGCTGTCTGCTGACAGCTCGGAGCCTGGAGCCTGCTTCGGATTCTGTGTCTCCTCCTCTCTCTGCCCCTCCCCTGCTCATGCTCATGCTCTGTCTCTCAATAATAAATAAACGTTTAAGAAAAAAAATATGCAGACCGGGCATTCAAAAATCCATTGAAGGCCATAGTTTATGGAGTAAAAAATGCAGGCTATAGAGTAGTAATTATAGCATAATCCAATATGTTAAAAAAAAAAAAGTTTATAAATACAATGTATGTGTCCAGCAAGATAACCTTAGACTGTTAATATGTATCCCTGCAATTAGGGGACAGGATCAGGAGACTTCTATTTTCTGTTTTTCTCTTTTCTCCTTCGTTGACCGACTGCATAATTACATGCTACTTTCATTAAAATGAAATTCTTTTTTTTTAATGTTTTATTTATTTTTGAGAGAGAGAGAGAGAGAGCGCGCGAGCGAGTAGGGGAGGGGCAGAGAGAGAAGGAGACACAGAATCTGAAGCAGGCTCCAGGCTCTGAGCTGTCAGTGCAGAGCCCGATGTGGGGCTCGAACCCACAAACCATGAGATCATGACCTGAACCGAAGTCGGTCGCTCAACCGACTGAGCCACCCAGGCGCCCCCAAAATTCTCTTTTAATAGGGGAAAAAAACCATTAAAAAAATCCCACTGTAGATCATTCAAGGGGAGGTCAGGCACACTGGCTACCAGCCTACTCTCCAGCCTCCCCAGCTTTCCCATCAAAGCGGGCCCTCAGCCCCCCTGCCAGGCCCGCACCAAAGACTACATCCTCTGGCTCTCCCTGCAGGCCCTTCTAGAAGATGCCCTGACAACAGTGATGACAAGGAGATGCGCTCCTGTCCCTAGGAGAATACCACACCCCTACAGTCAACTCCTTACAGGCCAGAGGATCCACCCCGATGGTGGCGCACATGTCCTGGAACTGCACCCGGAATTCTGGATTCTTCCGGATCTCCTGCTTATGCTTGCTGGCAAATTCCTCCAGGTTGGTCTTGAACATGTCCAACTGCTTTGACATCTGTAGGGTGGACAAGGAGGAGGTTAGGGGCAGCCCAGCTAGGTGATAGATGTCAAAAATAAGTTCCTGGCCCAGTGGCAGGGCAAGGGCTAAAATAACCCATTTCCTCCAGGCCTACTATTATGCTGTTTCTTATTCCCCCTTTCTTTTTAAAAAACAAAAAAATTTTTTTAACGTTTATTCATTTTTGAGAGAGAGAGAGACCGAGGAGGGGAAGGGCAGAGAGGGAGACACAGTATCCGAAGCAGGCTCCGAGCTGTCAGGACAGAACCCGATGCAGGGCTCGAACTCACGAACCGCGATCGTGACCTGAGCCGCAGTCAGATCCTCAACTGACTGAGCCACCCGGGCGCCCCTTGTTCCTTCTCTATTTATCCCTAACTCTCCTTCATGGTTCTGCTGTCAGCTGACTTGGATGCTATAATGTTTCCTCAATTCTAAAACACACATTTTGGGGGACGCCTGGCTGGCTCTGTCAGTGGAGCACATAACTCTTGACCTCAGGGTTGTGAGTTTGAGCCCCACATTGGGTGGAGTTTACTTAACAAAAAATGTTTTAGGGGCGCCCGGGTGGCTCAGTCGGTTGAGCGTCCGACTTCAGCTCAGGTCATGATCTCACGGTTCGTGAGTTCGAGCCCCGCGTCGGGCTCTGTGCTGACAGCTCAGAGCCTGGAGCCTGCTTCAGTTTCTGTGTCTCCCTCTCTCTCTGCCCCAACCCCGCTCATGCTCTCTCTCTGTCTTAAAAATAAATAAAAAAAACATTAAAAAATATATTTTAGGGGCGCCTGGGAGGCTCAGTCAGTTAAGCGGCCGACTTCAGCTCAGGTCATGATCTCGCGGTTCACGGGTTCGAGCCCCATGTCGGGCTCTGCACTGACAGCTCAGAGCCTGGAGCCTGCTTCAGATTCTGTGTCTCCTTCTCTCTCTGCCCCTCCCCCACTCACCCTCTGTCTCTCAAAAATAAATTTTAAAAAAATTAAAATTTTTACCCTTGATCTTAGCCAAAAGGCCGAGAAGCGACAAAAATTAAAAATTTTAAAAATAAATCAAAAAAGATATTTTAAAAAGAAACATAAAAAATAAAACACATTTTTCCCCCCACGTGTTCCTGTTCTAAAGACAGGATGCCTCTAACAATCAGTGGCACATCTAATGTAGTGCCTTCTTTTTCTTTTTCCCACAGAAACTGTCATTACATTGAAGGTGCACCTCATAATCCATTTTGTCTTAAAAATGAGGGGCGGGGGGGGGGGGGAATTGCCTGAGTGGCTCAGTCCATCAAACATCTGACTCTTGATTTCAGCTCAGCTCATGATCTCATGGTTCCTGAGATCGAGCCCTGCAGCGAGGAACCTGCTTGGGATCCTCTCTCTCCCTCTCTCTCACTCATGAGTACTCGCAAGTTTGCTCTCTCTCCCTCTCTAAATAAGCTTTTAAAAACGAGGGAATGCAGCATTCAGAGAGAGGGAAGTCTCCAGCCACTGACGGAAAGGCTGAATAGGAGAAAATGAATTAGGTGCGCAGTGACTATTTAATCTTTCGGTCATGGACCTTCTTGGAATCAACTCCAAAAAAAAAGAATCCCTAAGGGAGGGGTGGGGGCCTACCAGACTGCATTCCAAAGCTCCGGTGCTAATGATTTGGGGGATTTTCTGACTCATGGCTGTGACTCCTTCCCTTTCTCTAATTAACAAAGCCTACTTTCTACCTGCCGGGAGAGTAACCGCTCCTGACCCAACAACTCCTCACTTGCTACATCTTAGAAACATTATAATCACCATTTCTAGTTGATTCCCCTATGTCATCTCCCTTATGAGTGGGAGCTTTTGAAGAGCACAGCCTGTGTCTCTTTCCTCAGTTCAAGGACCCCCATTTCCTTGCTTAACTGCTTCCTCCTCTCCTTCCCCAGTCGTCATAACTGAGTAAACTTGGGGCATGGACAGAAAAGGGAAGTGTTAGAAAAGGAAACCGCAGGCCCCGCACCCCACCAGTGACACACACTTCTGGAGGGGACAGTGGGGGTGCTGGATGGCACAGAGTAAGCAATATTTTCATGTCATCCCCCGGCAGGTCAAGTGAAAGCCTCCAAAGATGTAAGTCAAACGGCTCTACCAACTACTATCCAGGTAACCTTGGACAAATCACCCGAATGTCCTCAATTCTAAACTGGGAAGAACAGAGCTCTCTCCCGATAGGACTGTCAGGATGAATGAACAAGACAGGGTGGAGAAAAAACGGGCACGTGCATGGGAGGATGAAAGCACGTAATCATTCAAAGATGTCAGCTATCACTGTCATTAGCAAGTCGGTAAATGGTCTGAGCAGTCCAGAAACCAAGATTTGCCAAAGAGTCGAGTTTTAGTTTGATCCGAACAACCTAGGGGCACCCCGGTGGCTCAGTCGGTCAAGCCTCCGACTTGGGCTCAGGTCACGACCTCGGGGGTTCTTGAGTTCAGCCCCCCCCCCCCCGCGGGAGGCTCTGTGCTGACAGCTCAGAGCCTGGAGCCTGCTTCGGATTCTGGGTCTCCCTCTCTCTCTGTTCCTCCCCCGCTCACACTCTGTCTCTCTCAAAAATAAATAAAGATTTCAAAATGTTAATCCACACGATCTAGTCTACATCAAAGGCGTCCTGTCCACCCGCTCGGGTCTCCCTTCCTGCCTGGAGTCCTCCAACCGTCTCACCTGGGCCAGCTGGTCCTCAGCCAAGACAGTTCCTCGCTCCTTGTACTTGGCCTGTCAGACAAAGAGACCGGCGTGAGTTGAGAGTGGGCACTAGGGGCTCCCACTTGTACTGCCCCGGCTGAAGTATGAAAAGAGGAGGGTGTCTTTTAAATGGTTTTTCTTAGGGAGAGGGAGGAGGAAGAACAATAGACGACTGGTCTGTAGCCAAATTTGGGGACGCGGGGGGAAAGGGCTGGTGGACCCGGGGATGCTGACATTCCAACCCACCGGAAGCTGAAGAGTCTCAGTTCCCCGGGACCCGAGCAGCCTGCTGTCAGACTGCGATGGGGGGCGATTTGAGGGTACAGAGCTCTCCGCTCCAAGACTTCAGTCTCTGTCGGGTCGGGGGTGGCTGTGGGTCGGCCTTCGTCCCCTCACCTCGGCCAGCTTCTTCTTGGCGATGGCGCCGGCTCCCACCCCGCGGCGATGCATCCCAGCCCCGGGCCCGCGGGCCGCCCCGCTGCCGGGACCCCGGGTCTCCGCGTCCCGGGATCCGCCGCCGGCTCCCGACGCGGAAGCGCGGGCCGCGCGTCATCTCCGCGCGCCGGAAGCTACGCGCCGACTTCCTGCCGCGGGGCCGAGCGGCCCCGCCTTCCTCGGGTGGCCGGGTTGGGAGAAGCCCCGGCGGAGCCCCGCGGCGGGGAAGGACGGGGCGGCGAGGACGCGTGGCGGCGGCCTCCTTGTCGGCCGCGCGTTCCCCCACCCACGTGGGTGCCTGGGACCCTCGCTTGTTGGCGCGGCTGCCCTTCCGCCGCCACCCAGCCTCCGGCCGCCTGATACGGGGCCAGGCGCGGAGTCGCCCCGAAGCTTCCACATCGAGCATGGAACCCAACCCATTCTGCTCTAATGGAGCCGACCCCGTTGGAGTCCAACGCGGAGGTTCTGACTGGGGCAGGCCTTGCAGTTAAGAACTTGGACTCTGGAATCGGAAAGCCTGGCCCCAGAGCCCACGACCGCTGCTTATGATCTAGTAGCTTCCGGCAAAGTCCTGAACCTCTCGTGGTCTACTGGCCACGGTTGGTTTAGAGTAACCTACTCGTGAGGTGGTTGTGAGGATGAAGGGAGAAAATGTGTAACCAAGCATTTAGGGCGATGCCTGACACATAAGTAAACATCCGCTATGATTGTTATTCACCAGATGTGGGGTGGAATCCGTCTGTGTGTTTAGGAAGCTCCATAAGTTTTTTTTATTTTTTATTTTTTTAATGTTTATTTATTTTTGAGGCAGAGAGAGAGATAGAAAATGAGTGGGGGAGGGGCAGAGAGAGAGAGGGAGACACAGAATCCAAAGCAGGCTCCAGACTCTGAGCTGTCAGCACAGAGCCCGATGCAGGGCTCGAACTCACGAGCGGTGAGATCATGACCTGGAAGTCAGGCACTCAACGACCTGAGCTGCCCAGGTGCCCCTCCATAAGTGATTTCTATATCATTGAGCCTAACAAAAGGACTAGTGAAGGATTCTTAAGCCAGGGAGTAAGAAGATCAAATTCTGGTTTTTAGAAAAATTAGTGACAGCCCAGGACTCCTGGGTGGCTCAGTTGGGTAAGCGTCTGACTTTTGATTTCTGCTCAGGTCATGATCTCCTGGTTCCCAAGACCAAGCCCCGCATGGGGCTCTGCGCTGGCAGTGGGGAGCCTGCTTGGGATACTCTTTCTCCCCTTTCACTGCCCCTCCCCCTGCTAACATGCGCCCTCTCTCTTTTTCTCTCTAAAAATAAACTTTAAAAACAGAAAAATCGGTGACAACCTAGAGAGACTTAAGTCAGTCATAGCAATCCAACCTAGGAATGAGAGCTAGGGGGTGCCTGGCTGGCTCAGCCCCAGGAGCACGCCCACTCTTGATCCCAGAGTTGTGGATTTGAGTCCCACACTGGGTGTCGAGATTACTTAAATAAGTAAAACTCACAAAACAAGAAATGGTGAACGCTAGGACTAAGAGAGTGGCCACGAGGACAGGGAGAATGGGACAGACGGGATATTTGGGACAGACGGGTATTTGGAAGGCAGAATGGTAAAACCAATAGATGAGGGCAGTGTGGGTGGGTGGAAATGCTCCCGTTTACTGGCTTGGGCAACAGGGTGGTGCCGTTCAGAGAAGGGGCGTGGGGACAGGGATTGACACCACAGGATGAAGCTGGAGAGGTAATTAAGAGTGGTTTTGAACATGTTGAAATTGAGGTCTCTGTAACATCACAGGAGAGATGGCCAGTGGTCATCGGGATGTGCTGGTAGAAAGGTCCACAGAAAGAGCTGGGCAGAGCTACATAGATCCAGAATCCACAGCAAGGCAAAATCGTGAATGTGAGTAAGGTTACCAGAGGTTTCAAGTTAAAGGATTAGAAGAGGATGGGCGATCGTCCGCCACCATTTTGGTCCTTAAGGGATTATGGAGCCAGGAGCCAATGAGCCTGGGTCCCTCAGGATTTCATGCAGCGGAACTGTCACTGTCACACCAGCCGTGAGCTCCCTGCCTCTGGATGATCTTTATTTTTGAGAGAGACAGAGACAGAGCGAGTGCGGGGAGCGGGGGACGGGCAGAGAGAAAGGGAGACACAGAATCTGAAGCAGGCTCCCGGCTCCGAGCTGTCAGCACAGAGCCTGATGCGGGGCTCGAGCTCATGGACTGTGAGATCCTGACCTGAGCCGAAGTCGGACACCTGAGCCGAAGTCGGACGCCTGACCGACTGAGCCGGATTTTATTTTTTAGTAATCTCCACACCCAACGTGGGGCTCAAACTCACAGCCCAGAGATCAAGAGTTGCTCGCTCCACTGACTGAGCCAGCCAGGCGCCCCTCATACCGTCATATTCTTCCTACACCACTCCCTGACACAAAAATTTGGTCCCTTCGTGACTCACTGGCACAAATAGACACACCTGCTTCATTTCTCACTCTTTGACTCACACCGTATGACCCCTTAAGATACATGCGCTGATCCCTCCCTCACACCCATGTCTTCAAATTGAACTATCCATACCCTCAAATGCACACACACACATACTCACTCCCATAGGTGCAAACACCTGGCCCGAGACAAACCTTGTGACCACACGCGGACACCCTCACTCCCTTATTCGGACACGTTTGTTCTCTCTTACAATTTTAGAGAAAGTATGTTGACCAGTAATGTGCTGGTAAATGTTTAACGAGCCCCTCTCCCGGCTGGGAGGGAGGAGCTCTGATTTATGGCACTTGTCAATTTCCACGGTGCACCCTGGCCATGGCCAATTTCAAGCTAACAATGATTCTACAACCTGCTCACAAAACTCCTGACAACTTAACCACGGCTCCCAGAAGCGCTCAGCCCCAGTATACGCTGTGTGCAGCCCATCACATTTGCCATCCCTTGCTTTCAGTGACTCACTGGCCTTAGCCGGAGCACGGGACTTCAGTTCTCTACCTCACGGAGGCAGTGTAGTGCATGGTTAACAGCTATTACGTTCTTCTCTTAAAATGATGTCATGAGGCTTTAAGTGATGTTTGTAAGGTACCGAGCACAATGCCTGGCCCGTAATAAGAACGCTGTACCAAGATTATTTTAAATCACCCTTTCTGATTCGCTGACCCCCGGAGAACCCAAGACTCCAGAGACAGAGATCCAACTTCTCCCCGGGACAGCCAGCTCTACCCTAGAGAATCACTAAACTATATATCCTCTGAGCAAAGGCATGCTCTGAATTGTGTGACACACATTCTCTCCGACCTCAAGGAGTTTAGGGGAGAGGAAATCTACAATATCGGAGTTGGAAGACGGAGCCTGGCAGCCCTCAGGCAAATTCAGTTCTCAAAAGCGTTTTGTTTGGCCGGCAGAAAGCGTGTCTCTTCCATTTTCACAGTCCCCATCCTTCCCATTGTCTTACAGCCTCCCCACTTTTCTCAAGTATGCTACTGGCCCGGCCCTTCAGCTGATCCAGCTGGCCACTCCCTGATTTAAATCCAATACCCTTGTATTTCTAAATTGAGGTTTAGGTGGGTAAATGATAACAAGAGTTAACTTTTATTGACCATTTACTTTGTGCCAGGCACTATCTGCATTAATACCTCAACCCTAGGAGTTGGGTGGTTAGGAATCTTCTTTTTCTCACAGACAGGAAACAGGCCAAGAGTGAGGAACTAACTAACTAACTTGCCAAGTCACGGACTGAGTAAGCGATTTGAATCTGTGAATCGAGGTGCGTTTGACTCTTGTCTCCTAAAACAGGACTAGATCGAGGGGAGAGAGGGCATTCCAGGTAAGATAACCCGAGTGCAAGGGGTGGGTAGACAGCCCTGTTTTCTGTGGACACCAGGCACTGGGGGGAAGGCGGTGGGCGGAGGGGGGAGAGGGGGGCTTTGAACACTGGAAGATAAAGGTACTGACGTTTGGACAAACGGAGTTGGCCCCTTTCCTTTCACTCCTACCACCATCATGCCAGGGTAAGCCTGGAATCCTGCAGTGGTCTTCCCTTCCCGCTTTCATCTCTGTCCATCTCAGTATATAGTCCTCACTCATGATTGTTTGGGAACGCTTCTAGGTCTTCCAACCTGCCCCTGCTCAGAATCCTTCAGGACCTTGCCCTTGGTCTGAGGATAAACTCCAAAAGCTTCAGTAATGACCTTTAAGACCCTGCCTCTGCCTACCCATCCAGCATCTGTTCGTGCTAATCTCCCATTGCCTGTTTTGCTTTGTGAGAACACTGGGGCGATATCTATTAAGGCTCGCCTCATCCCTTGGCCGTTTTATCCTTGCAAGTTCACTCCGCTTGGACGTCGCGTTCTCAAAGAGGCCCTTCCGACCCCCCCCCCACTCTATCTAGATGAGGCTGCTCCATTCTTTCTCATAGCACCCTACTGTTTCTTCACATGGCTTAGGATGTTAGGTGATTATTAATGTGTGCGCGTGTGTGTGTGTGTGTGCGCGTGTGTGTATGTATGTTGAAGATTAAAGTCGGTCTCCGTCACGGGACTGCAAATTCCTCAAGGGCAAGGACTGTGCTCATTTCCTTGGCTGCCGTATTCCCAGTGGTGACCACAGTCCCTGCCAATGTTAGCTTTCCAATAAGTGTTTGTAGACTAAAGAGATGAATTATGGGTGCCGGTGGGAGCCATAGCTCCTTTGCATTGGGTGGCACACACACACACAGAAGACCATTCCCTGGTAGCGCTCGATAGACGTCGGAATAAGTCTCGACCATGGGCACAAGGATTCATTTCAGCTTGAACTTTATTGGTTTGGCTTCTCTCGGGGGCCCTGGGGTGCAGCTGAGGCCTGAGCAAGTGAAGGGCAGAGTCCGGACCTGAGCTGGGTTTGGTCTGAGTCACTGAAACCTGGGGAGAGTGGAAAGAGGAGGGGTAGTGGTTGGAGAGGGGGGTCATTATCCACTTAGAGTCGGCAAAGCAAATCCATCCGGGTGCCCAGCCATGGTTCAGCTGCTCCTGCCTCCCAATTACCTTCTTAATTATAGGTCATCAAAGTAAGTCCAGAAAGCACCCACCTTCCTACGGAGAATTTCTCATACTCTTCTCCATTGTTCTGATCCCGCCCCCCTCCCCCTTTCCCTTCCTGCCCTCTACAGGAAGCCATCCCAGATTTGGTCCCCGGCTTGCCAGCATGGAAGCCTGAGACGTATTTCGGTTTCCACGCCCCAGTGTTTGCATCTTGAAATGAGTGTCCTTTAGGTGGGCGGATCTCTTCACGGTGTTAGTCATCCCTTGCTTCTGGGACATAATAGATTAAAGGACTTCCTAGCCGGTGAGGTCGATTCAAGGACCACTGAGACCCACAGAGAGAGGAAACATGCCTCCAACTCTGCAAGTGCCATCACTGGGAAGGGGCCATGGGACAAGGGGACAGTGGGAAAGCCGAGAATAGGATGGGGTGGGCGGGGAGGTGAGCGCAGCCTGTCACCTGGACGCAGTGGAGACAGAAGCTCAAGAAGGGATAATAGCCGCCAACATCACTGAACTCCTGTTCCTCACAGGTTGCTCTCGGCTCTCTCCCTGGATTATCTCGCTTAAACCTGACAACAGTCCCATGAAGTGGTCTGAATAAGCCTTGATTTCCGTGAAAACACGGAGGTTCAGAGAGGCTTATGGGTTTGCTGGGGTGACGATCTGAACCCATGTGTGGCCCCAGAGCCCAAGCTTGTGCGCGCTGTGTATGATGCCCAAAGCCGCCGACCGCCGCCCCCACCTGAGCCTGCAGATTTCCATCTGACCCGCCATCCAAGCCAGCAGCTCTCGAATCAGTAAATCCTTTAGCAGATCTTCATCACTGGGGTTCTTGGGTAGGGAGCTGCCAAGAAGAAAGCCTTCCGCGGGGCTTGGCCATTTTTTTTTTTTTTTTAGCCTCGGCCCCACCGGAGTGAGTAAATAGAGGGCCCGGGGACTCCAAGGGGCAGCGGGGGTGGGGGGAGGGAGTCAACACAGCTGCTCTCTCTGTCATCTCGTCTTTCAAAGCTTCACCCTGGTCTGCAGGCCAGGGGAATAGGGGGTCTTCAATACAGATGTCCCACCCACCCACCCAGAATGCCTTCCCCAAACCCGAGAGGTGATTTAGGGCACATTCACTCTCTAGAATGATCCGAAGGTTCCTCAGCTTTCTCGGAGAGGGGGCAACTGAGGTCAAGGGACTGGCTTTGGAAGGGTCCCCATTCCTCAAACACGGCCTTCCTGAAGCTTGTCGGGGAGAAGCGGGGAAGCCAGATCCCTGAGGCCTCTTGCGCTGCCCCCTCTCCTTGCCTCTGTGACTCTGCATACTAGGTCATCAATCGTCGGGACTCTGGTCCCCAAACCCCTCCTTGGACCCCAGCCCCGATTTCTCCCAGGCTTCTCCCCTTAAGCTTGGGCTGGCCTCCGGGAACTCAGAGAAGACCCCTCTTTGAACTGAGAGTGGAAGGGGATGCTTATCTGGGGCCTTACCCTGCTCCAGGGTCTGGGAGAGGGAACAATGAGGCCCTGCCCCCACTCCTTCCCTTGTGGGCTGACTCACCCCTGCTGCTCCCTCGCCGCCCCCTCCTTCCTGTTAGATTGATGGGCCAGCTCCAGGGCCCCGGCCTCCCTCTGGGTGATGTTGTGCTTCCAGCTGGTCAGGTAAAGATTAGGGGGTGGGTGGGGCTGGGGAGACTCCAGATGTCCCCCAGTCCCCAAGCGCTCCGATCTTTGGGGACCTTAACCCAAGTCGCAGAGGGGACGTCTTCGTTCAACCGCCCCACTGCCTGTCTTCAGCTGCCAGAGAAGAACTTTTCGGCGTCTACCGTGCTGAGCAAACAGCGAGGGCAGGGGAAGGGACTTGGCCAAGAGAAGAAGGACAAGGGCAGTGTATCCTATTTCCTACGTCCGAAGTGACCAGCACCAAATCGTCATTGTCAGCAGCTCAGCGATCTCTGTCTTAGTCCCCAGCCCGGTGGGGATCCTCTGTGAGCCCCCCCACCCCCCCACCCCCCGCCCGCCATCTTCCCTGATCCTTCCCTTTAGAAGAAGACTGGAAAATTGCCTTAGTCCCACGCCAGACTGGGCTACCGCCTGAGCCCTGGTCAGGGCCACATGGTGCCCAGCTCCCCATCGGTGCCTAAGGGAAAGGCACAGCCTGGAGTTGAAGTACAGGCCCGCGTGGCACATGTGACGTCCGGTCTACACGAAGGAAGGCACAGCCAGCCTGGGGCCAAGAGAGGGCAGGTGCATTGACTTACTCATTCTTCTTCCCCTTCTGGGCCAGCAGCCAGTTCACAAAGTCTTGTTGGCGGATCTTGTCCATAGCGATGCTGTAGTCACTGATGAAAGTCCCCTCGGCGTACCTGGGGCCTCGAGGTCGGGAGCCACTGACCCTAGTGTGGAGTCTAGGGGGGCAGGGAGGGGAGACGAGAGAGAAAGCAGGACACCGTGGGAGGAGCAGGGGGCGAGGGGACTCACGATGCGGGGACAAACGATCGATCGATCGATCATCACTGACAGGAGGCTGATGTTTGAAAACAACCCTCCCCCCTTTCTTGGGAGTCAGTTTTTATGGAGACGCCCTGTTGTCTAAGCATCAAGCCCCTGGGACTCTGTCCTCAGCCCAAGGGCCCACTGCATCCTTAGTGGGTGTGGCTCTCGCTTCCGGGCAGAGAGGGATCAGGGGTCCCCCTGATCTCAGGGGACTGATCTCAGGTCCCTCCTCTACTCCTCTTGCCTGGCCCAACCCCATTCAAGTCTTTGTTCTTGATCCATACCAACAGTAGTGAGCCCTCACATAACGGCACTTACTCTGTTCCAGATCCTCTATAAGCCCTTTACTGCGTAAACTCATGTGATCCTGATAACACCCCTACAAGGCAGACACCATATTTTTAAAAACTTTTTTTTTAACGCTTATTCATTTTTTTGAGAGACAGAGAGAGACAGAGTGTGAGTGAGGGAGGAGAAGAGAGAGAGGGAGATACAGAATCCGAAGCAGGCTCCGGGCTCTGAGCTGTCAGCCCAGAGCCCGACGCGGGGCTCGAACTCACAGACCACGAGATCGTGACCTGAGCCGAAGTCGGACGCCCAACCGACTGAGCCACCCAGGTGCCCCCAGACACCATATTTTTTTGTGTATTTATTTATTTTGAGAGAGAGAGGAAGAGAGAATCCCAAGCAGGCACCAAGTGTGGAGCCTGATGCGGGGCTTGAACCCACGAACCATGAGATCACGGCCTGAGCCGCAGTCGGACATTCAACCCCCTGAGCCACCCAGGCGCCCCAGGTAGACGCTCTTTCTATCCGTTTTTGGGAACGAGGAAACCAAGGTGCAGCGAGATTGATGTAGCACACACAGAGCAGGGGGCAGATCTAGGATCTACCCTCGGGCAGTCTGAGCCCACGTTCCCAGCTTCTATGTGACGGCCCCTGTCCTCGTCCACATCTGACGCGGCTGATTTGTGGGGAAGACGGCTAGTCCTTGCCTCCGACAAGGCCCAGCTCTTTGCTCAGACAAGTCCCTCCTGGTCCTCCGGAGCACAGAGGCCCCGTGCTCCACGGGCTCAGAACATTCTGCCTTTCCTCGCGGTGCTCGGGACAGCCTGCAACTCGCCTAGGTGGTTCTTTATCCCCCACCTTGGGCCTGTACGTTCCACGAGGCATTCGTGGACCACTCAGCACGTTTGTGTCCTGTGGGTGGCGCCCAGGAGGCCTTCTCTACAGTTTGACCAAAGAATGAACATACGCGAACGCTGAAGGCTTTCGCTAGGAAGGGAGGCGCCGTCCTCTAGTTCAGACCCTGAGCCACTGAGGAGGAAGTCCTTCCAGAGATCTAACCACAGTCTCTCTTGTGGCAATGGGAGCTCGGAATAAATACCCTCTGGTTCTGTCCTCACTCGGCGCACACACACTGCTGGCAGGTTTTCCCTCCAGTTCTTCCCTCTTGGCCTGGGATTCCTCCCTTTCTCATCCGCTCCGCCCCCCTCAAAGCCAGAACCCGGCCATCCTCTGCGGCCTCCTCCCCTGCACCCCTACCTGGAGTGACCCTCCCCTTTCTCTGCCAGCACCGCGGCCAGGAGCAGGGACCCCAGCAGCAGATTGAAGATCTTCGTGGCTCCCATCTTCCAAGGGTTATTTCCTGAGCGAAGAGACAAAAGGGGACCAGGATGAGGGAAGCAGCGTGCTCAGGGACAGCCGGTGTGGCCGGCCACGTCCTGCTGACGCCTCAGAGCGTTGTGCGGGTTCTGAGAGCTGGGGACACTGAGCTCTGGGGATCAGGGCTTTTCTGGGAGGCTGGAGCCGCGCCTTGGGGAGCGGCGGGGGCTCTCAGATCGGCCGTCACCTAAACCATCACAGAACCTCTTGCCTGGAGTGAAAGTCACCAGCAGGACCGGACCATCTCATCCTCTCCTTCTCCGGCTTCACTGTTTCTACCCGGGGTCCCCCTGCAGGAAGACGAGCCCGGACATCTCTAGGTCTGGCTTGGGCTTCTTGGGGCTTGGGAGGAAGGTTCATTACTGCTTTTCACCCCTTTTCAAGACGCCCCCCCCCCGGATGAAATGGGGTCAGACCTGCCTTGGCCACCTGGGTGTTACAGGAATCCTGAGAACCGCCGCCTTATTTCTCACGTAGAGGAAAAGAGAGAGAGGTGCAGGGGTGACGGTGGTGAGCATTAACGGGTGCCAAGATCCACTGCCCCTCCAGTATCCCGTCCGTTCCCTGTCCCAGTTGCTCTCTTACCTGGCTTCCTTTCCAGCTCTTCCTTAGATCGAGGACAGGGCAGGGATTGCTTCCTCCCACCTTCTGGACCTTTGGAGCCTCTCTCAAGAGAGTCGGCGGTAGCCCCTTTATATCCAGGCATCGCACACCTTCTGATTAGCCTAAAAGCATCTTATCTCAAAAAATTAAGCCCGCAGCTCCTGCCACATTAAGTCCATTTTACGCGTAATAAAGTTGCCCTTTCCACCTGAACTGTGCTAATCGATGATTAACATTTGGGTATCTCAGCTGCCTCAGACGGCAGGCTACCTTAAGGGTCCCCTCTCTTCTCCCCCCACCCCCACTTCTGGGCACGGGGCCCTGTATTCTTCCCGCCCCACTTCCTTTACAGGTGCTCTCAGAAAGGATGCCCTGGGTGAGGGCACTGCCTGGGGTAGGACCGCTCCCACAGGCCACAGGCCGCCCCTGGATCGGAGAGAGCAAGGCACAGTCCTTTGAACCCCAGCCCTGGATAGTGCCTCACAGCTTTGGCAGTGAAGCAGTGTCCCCGCTGCGAAATCTAGGGGGATATCCCAGCTGGCTGGGGGAAAGGGCTGGAGAGAGACCGTTGAGGGAACACGAAGAACGGGGGGTTCCTGGGGTAGCTGGGAACCACAAACTTACAGCCAAGCTGCCTTCCTCCGTAGGGGCAGGGTAGAGGCAGGGGGGTGGGGTGGGGAAAGAGGTACATTTACCCCTTGGGAACTCGAGGGAAGGCGGGCAGCTACAATTCTATCTGTAAAGATTTATTGGGGCGCCTGGGTGGCTCAGTTGGTTAAGCGTCCAACTCCCGATTTCGACTCGGGTCATGATTTCATGGTCCGTGAGTTTGAGCCCCTCCCAGGCTCTACGCTGACAGCGTGGAGCCTGCTTGGGATTCTCTCTCTCCCTCTCCCTCCCCACCCTGCCCTTCTCCCCCTGCTCACATACTCTCTCTCTCTAAAATATAAAATAAATCCTAAAAAAAAAAGTTATGAGACCCAAGCCTCTCTCCTCAAATGCCCTATACAAGAGAATGCCCCATACAAGAGAAGTCTGTGGTTCTGTCTCTGCCATCAGACTGGGGGATCTGAGGGTATGCTGTCCCTGTCAGGCTGGAGGGCTCACCAGGGCATGGCTTTGTCTCCCTGATCAGACTTGGGGGGGAGGGGGCTCTCTGAGATCAAGAGTATGAACCAAAGGCTACCTGTTCCCCATCCCACAGAAGCTTCCGGAGTGAGGCTAAGGGTCATCCTGAAGGAGCTGCCTCTGACTCTCTCCAAGCACTAAGCACATGGCTCTGTCTTCAGTGCTCAGGCTCGAAGGGGCAGGGCAGACACTGCATTTGGGGCGGACCCCCAAGGCCTCCTTCCTAGGCTCTTCCTTCTCCGCCGTGGTACTTTGAACCCCAAACAACCAAGCTCGTGCCCTGCCTATTAGCTCCAGGCTCGGCTGATAAAGGCCACCTTCCTTTCCAGGTAAACTGTGCAGCCGGGAAGCAGCTCCAGCGTGAAGTTAAGTGCTTGTGTGGGACGAGGGGGTAACTGGACTAGGGGAGCAACTCGTCTCTGCTCCCTAGAAACCTCGCCCACCCGCCACCCATGTTTCACCGTCGAGAAGAACTTCTCTCCCGGCAAGCTCTGCAAATTCCATCTCCCGGCTCTCAATGGGGAGAGATTAGGCATCATTTCAGATCTGGCCTCCAGAGGGGATGCGGGGGTGCTTGTGATCCTGTTTCCTGTTGAGCAACAGTTGATGGGCTCGCTCGGAAGGGTCTGTGTCAAAACCTGGGCACCCCTGCCTGGAGGCACGAGGGATCCAGGAAGGGTGAACGTCATTCCCTGGGACCCCTAGGTCTAATGCCCAACAAGACTTGAGGAGGGTTCTGGGATGGGTCCTGGCAGCCCTAAGTCCCTGCCTGGTGCTCTGGGGATTAGTTTGGGGGCCAGGCTCCTCCGAAGGCCAGTTGTGCCTCAAACCCACACGTCACCCCGTCTTGGAGGGGACCTCTCTGCAGTCCCCAACCTGCTTCCCTTTGATCTTTGGCTCTCAGGCAGTGGACAGACTAGAGAGAATGTGCCCTGGGCCCTGGGGGAGGAAGGAATGTCGGGAGGGCCAGAGGAGATCAGAGAAGATGTCAGATGCCCAGGGAGACCCCCAGCCCCCAACCCAGGGCATACTGGGAGGCTGGAGAATGGAAAAGATGGCCTTCCGCGTTTCCGGGGATCAGAGCCTGCTGAACTTGATCAAAATAGTTCAGTCAATCCCCTGCAACCCCACCAGCCCGTCCACGCATGATAAGTGCCCGAGGGTGCAGATTCCAGCACAGTGCAGCCGTGGGGACAGGGAGGGGGACCCTGGACGTGGCAGACCCCCAGTCCACTGGGGAAACTTTCCAGGATGTGGGGGGTCAGAGAGGTCACAGGGGACGGGAAGGCAGGAGGAAGCCCGGCTACAAAGGCCAATGGCCCAGACAGGTGGAGAACGGGTGTGTGTGTGTATGTTTTGGGGGGGGGTCCTAAGGACTCATAGAAGCCAGGGAATCAGCACAGGAAGGGATAATGGCAGTATTGTTGCAAGAGAACCCAGGGTCCTGCTCCCCAGAGCCTCCTGATTCTGGATTGAGGCCCCGGGATGAGAACCCGAGCAGCAGAGAGGCTTTGGGGGTTGCCGGCTCTTCCAGCAAGAAAAACTGGAAGGTGGTGACTCACCCCCGCCCCCCAACCCTCCAACCCCCCCACAGCCCAAGGGCCACAGCAGACATTCCAGGCCCAGCACCACAGCCAGGCCAGGGTGACTCAGAGGGCTGGTTGCAGCCTCCCTGCCAGGGACTCCGGCTCAGAGGTCGACTCGGGCTTCAAGCTCATCGGCTGACTCAGAAAGCAGATATCCCTCTCTGATCTCTCTTACATCAGGTGGCAGATTTATACTTCCTCTCCTGCAGAGGAGACAGAGACGCAAGCTTTGCTGAGCCATCTGCGCTGCGCCTTGCCTCCCCAGTCACATCTCGAGCGCGGTCGTGGGCCCAAACACGTCTGTGCATGCCAGCCCCGGTACCCACCTCGGTCAAGATAGGTCCTTTGCCGGAGGAATCTTCGAGAAAGAAGATACTTGGTCCGGGAGATCGTAATACCCTGGCATGATGACAGATAGGTTAACCACCCTTACGGCAGTGAGCGATTTTTAATGGATTATAATTGTCCGGTCACTATGCCATACACCCCGGGCCAATATCTGAACTAGACTTTGATGAAAATAAATAAATAAATAAATAAAGGGGCGCCTGGGTGGCTCCGTCGGTCAGGCCTCTGACTCTCTTGACTTCAGCTCTGGTCGTGATCTCGGGGCGGGGGGGGGGGGGGGGCGTGAGTTCAAGCCCCGCGTCCCGGCTCCGCCCTGCCCTCGCGGAGCCTGCTTGGGATTCTCTTGTCTCCCTCTCTCTCCGCCCCTCCCCTGCTCATGCTCTCTCTCAAAATAGGTAACTAAACTTTAAATAAATAAAATAAAAGTCTTCGTTAAAAACAGGGAATGTACTACCTACCGCCTCTCTGGGCCAGCTGCTATAAGGAAGCCGTTGGGAAGTCCCTCTCAATGCCGACCCCAATCCCTCTTGCTGTTTTCAAAGGCTCTCTTTTGTCTGCCTTGGTCAAGAAAAGGGCTCAGCCCTTAGTAGTCGCAGCCTAATCAGTGGGAGGAGAGCTGCGGCGGCGCGGCGAAGAGGCAGAACTGGGGGGTGGGGGGTGGGGGGGGCACAAGGCTCTCATCCCCCCCCCTGCCCCCAGGAAGAGAGGGAAAAGCTGGAGGTGTTTTTAGGATGAAAAGCCAAAGGGCTGGGCCTCCCAGAGAAAGGGGCACTCCTGACCCTTTCTCTGCCCCAGGTGGGAGCACATTCCAGGGGGGAGGGAGGTGAGGGGGTGAGAAGAGAGGGCCTGCCCTTCGTTTTCCCTGCAGGGGGACAACTTCCAGGGTCCCCAGCGAGCCCCCCCCCCCATTCCTGGGCTAGGTGAGGGGCGAGCCCTCTATAACCTCAGCCACCAACCAATCACACCCTTCTTTAAGTAGATTAGGCAGTAGCCTGTGGGGCGGAGAGGGGGCATTCCAGCCGCCCGCCCCTCCCCAGGTGAAGTCTGGCTTTGGGCAAAGCCCTTATCCTCGCTGAGCTTTCGTCTGCCCATCTCGGAACTGGAGATAAGACGGGAGAATCCAAGAGCGCCTGGCTGGCTCAGCACGGTTGATCTCAGGGTGGTGAGTTCAAGCCCCACAGTGGGGCATAGAGCCTCCTTCAAAAGCACATGAACAGCCGCCGCCCCCCCCCCAAACAAAAACAGAATCGAATCGGTCTTCCCTACCCCGTGGGCAAGTGTGGCATTGATGTCTGGTTCGCCTGGAGGCATCCTGCCAGTGTTGGCAGGTGGCATTCTCTGGAAAGATCTCCTCCACCTCACTCTAATGGCCAGAATTCAGTAAGACGGAATAACAAATCCAGGCGGACTCGGCCCTTCGCCTGGCGCAGGGAAGGTTCACGACATCCGCCTGTTAGGGGTGAGGGCTGTGGAGACAGACCCGCCTAGGCTAGCAGCAGGGTGGTTTAGAGCAACTAAATCAAAGGTGCTTCGGATCAGCTTTCTGGAAAATGGGGAATGTCATGATTCCTGCCTCAGAGAATTGATTTCGGAAACGTGTCTACTGAGCAGATACATTGTGTTACCTTGTATGTTGATACATTCCTGATCTTTTGCAGGGGAACAAATTACTCCAAACCTTAGCAGTTTATTTTTTATTTTTATTTATTTATGCATCTATGTATTTATTTTGAGAGAGAGAGAGAGAGAGAGAGAGAGAGAGAGAGAGAGAAACTGAGCACGGGTCAGGGAAGAGCCGAGAGAGAGGGAGACACAGAATCCGAAGCAGGCTCCAGGCTCCGAGCTGTCAGCCCGGAGCCCGACGTGGGGTTGGGACCCACGGACCGTGAGATCGTGACCAGCCGAAGTCGGACACTTGAACGACTGAGTCACCCAGGTGCCCCTAAAGATTTTATTTTTAAGCAGTCTCTACACCCAACGTGGGGCTCAAACTCAACAACCCTGAGATCAAGAGTCTCACGCTCCACCCACTCAGCCAGCCAGGAGCCCCCAAACTTTAACAGTTCAAAGCCACAGACCGTTGACCTCTCACCGTTTCTGAGGATCGGGACTCTGGCGGTGGCTTAGTTGGGTGGTTCTAGCTGAGGGTCTTTCATAAAGTTGAGGTCAGCTGTCAGTGGAGTCGCTGACACCCCCAGAACCCTGGGGCCGTAGATCACCTTCCCACACCTTCCAAGCTTGTTGCCGCGACTGTAGACAGAAGGCTTCAGCGCCTCCCCGTGTGGACCTCTCTGCGCTTCTTCCCCCAGAGCAAAGTCACGCACTTAAAATGACAGCCTAGGTGAAACTCAGAAATGACATGCCATCCCACCAGCTTTATGCTATTGGTCACAGAGACCAACCAGATTCACGACGCATTTCTTTTCATGGCCGTAAACTCTGGCCGTTTAATATCTACTTATGCTCATCCCAGTCCCCTTCCCTCTGCAAGAGTGAGAACTGAGATGATTTTGCATCCTGAAGACAGGCAAAGCAAGTAATTTCGCTGATATTCCACAAAGACCCAACAGAGTACAGACATCAAAATGAGTTGGATTCCAAGCCTGTACTTGCTTTTTAGGCAGAAAATACTGCTTGGGACATATTTAAATTTTTTTTTCAATGTTTATTTATTTTTGGGACAGAGAGAGACAGAGCATGAACGGGGGAGGGGCAGAGAGAGAGGGAGACACAGAATCGGAAACAGGCTCCAGGCTCTGAGCCATCAGCCCAGAGCCTGACGCGGGGCTCGAACTCACGGACCGCGAGATCGTGACCTGGCTGAAGTCGGACGCTTAACCGACTGCGCCACCCAGGCGCCCCTGCTTGGGACATATTTAAACCAAAAAAAAAAAAAAAAAAGTGGTTTGTTGTTGTTTTTAAATTTTTTAATGTTTATTTATTATTTATTTTTGAAAGAGAGCAAGCAGGGGAGGGGCAGAGAGAGGGAGACAGAATCCCAAGCAGCCTCCAGGCTCTGTGCTGTCAGCACAGAGCCCGATGCGGGGCTTGAACCGTGAGATCACGACCTGAGCCAAAACCAAGAGTGAGACGCTTGACCAACTGAGCCACCCGCGCACCTCACCTAAAATAAGTTTTTAAATTGTTGTTTATCTGAAATTCAGATTTGGGGAGCTTGAGTGGCTCATAGGGTTGAGCCTCCAACTCTTGATCTCAGGGCTGTGAGTTCGAGCCCCATGTTGGGTGTGGTGCCTACTTAAAAAAAAAAAAAAAATCCCAATGCCTCAGAGCCATTCCCAAAGACTCTGATGTAATGACTCTGGAGATTTTTTTTTAAGCTTTTATTTTGAAATAATTTAAAACCGGGGCTCAGTTGAGCATCCCACTCTTGGTTTTGGCTCAGGTCACGGTCCCAGGGTTGTGGGATTGAGCCCCAGTCGGGCTCTGTGCTGGAAGTTGCAAAAATAATACAGACAACACCAATATACCCACAGATTCATCAACTTTTAGCAATTTGCCACTTTTGTGGTATCATTCCATTACTTTTCTTCTGAACATGTGAGCATAGGTTATACATGTCATTGTTCCTTTACCACTTAATAATTCCACGTGTATTTCCTAAGAACAAAGATATTCGCACACATAACAGCAATAAGTAAATCATGAGATTCAACAAGTTTAACATTGGTTTAAAGCATATAGTCCGTATTGCAATTTTTTCAATTGTCCCAATAGTGTCTTCTGGGGTATTTTATTTTCCCTTCGTTGTCAGATTCACCCCAGGATCATGTATCGCATTTCATTGTCATGTCTCTTTATTTTCCTTCAATTTCTCAGCCTTTCTTTGTCTTTCGTGATACTGACATTTCAGAGAGTAGAAATTCGTTGTGTTATTGAACGTTTCTTAATTTGGCTTTGTCTGATCTCTCTTCCAGATGAAATTCGGGTTATGCATGGTGGCCAGCATACTATACAATTTAAAGTGTGTCCTTTTGGGGTGTCTGGGTGGCTCAGTCAGTTACGCAACTGACTCTTGGTGTCCGCTCAGGTCATGATCTCAACGATTTGTGAGTTCGAGCCCCGCAGCAGGCTCTGTGGTGACAGTGTGGGATCCCTGCTTGGGATTCTCTCTCCCTCTCTCTCTCTCTGCTGTCATCTCTCTCTCAAAAACAAACAAACAAACAAACAAATGAACATAAAAAAATTTTAAAGTGTGTCCTTGCTAAGGGATTGCACTTAGAGGATCAAGATGTCTACCTGCCCATGAGTGATGGAGATTTTCATGCTGTATAGTTACGATTTTCCTCTTTTTAAAAAAAAAATTTTTTTTTAATGTTTATTTTTGAGACAGAGAGAGAGAGACACAGAGTGTGAGCAGGAGAGGGGCAGAGAAGAGACAGAATCTGAAGCAGGTTCCAGACTGTCAGCACAGAGCCTGACACGGGGCTCGAACTCACAAGCTGTGAGATCTATGACCTGAGTTGAAGTCAGGCATGTAACTGATTGAGCCAACCAGGTGCCCCTCTATTTTCCTCTTTATAACTAATAAGGAATCTAATACCTCCTTCCTCATTAGACTTCCCCCACCCTCAGATTTATTTAACAACCATTGATGATTCTTGCTTGAACCCATTCTCACGATGATGATGAAAAATGCTCATTTTCCAATTCGCCCCAGTGCTATCCAGGTATAACTGACACATAATTACTGCATATATTTAATTTAAAGTGCACAGGGGCGCCTGGGTGGCTCAGTCGGTTAAGCGTCCAACTTCGGCTCAGGTCATGATCTCGCGGTCCGTGGGTTCCAGCCCCGCGTCGGGCTCTGTGCTGACAGCTCGGAGCCCGGAGCCTGTTTCAGATTCTGTGTCTCCCTCTCTCTCTGACCCTCCCCTGTTCATGCTCTGTCTCTCTCTGTCTCAAAAATAAAGAAACATTTAAAAAAATTAAAAAAAAATAAAGTGCACAGTGTGAGGGGTGCCTGGCTGGCTTCGTCAGTGGAGCATGTGAGTCTTGATCTCACAGTTGTGAGGTCAAGCCCCATGTTGAACGTATAGATTAATTAAAAATAAAAAATCTTGGAGTGCCTGGGTGGCTCGGTCGGGTAACCGCCCGACTCCTGATTTTAGCGAGGTCATGGTCTCACGGTTTGTGAGACTGAGCCCGACCTGGGCTCCTAGATATCAGCACAGAGCCTGCTTGGGATTCTCTCCCTTCCTCTCTGCCCCTCCCCTGCTCTCTTGCTCACGATTGCACACACAGACACTCTTGCTCTCTCTCTCAAAATGAACACGTACACTTTAAGAAAGAAAAAGAGGGGCGCCTGAGTGGCTCAGTCGATTGAGCGTCCGACTTCAGCTCAGGTCATGATCTCGCGGTCTGTGAGTTTGAGCCCTGCCTCGGGCTCTGGGCTGATGGCTCAGAGCCTGGAGCCTGCTTCCATTCTGTGTCTCCCCCTCTCTCTGCCCCTCCCCCGTTCATGCTCTGTCTCTCTCTGTCTCAAAAATAAATAAAACGTTAAAAAATTAAAAAAAAAAAAGAAAGAAAAAGAAAAAAATCTAGAAAAACCAGGGGGCACAATTTGACGTTTTGAAATACATCTTCTCCCATTAAATCGTCACTACAGTTAAAGTAATAAACACTGGGGCGCCTGGAAGGGCATGCCACACTCGATCGCCGGGTTGTGAGTTTGAGCCCCACATTGGGTGTAGTGAACATACCTATCACCCCCCCACCCTCCAATTTCCTTGAACTCTCTCTCTCGTGCTCACCCCTCTTCCAACCGCTGATCCGCTTTCTGTCGCTATAGATTAGTTTGCATCTCCTAAAACTTTGTACAAATGGAATTATATAGTATGTATCCTTTTTTCATCTGGCTCCTTTCATTCAGCGTACTTATTTTGAGATGTAAGTGTAGCACGATCAGTTGTCTGTTCTTTTTTATTGCTGAGTAATATTCTTCCATCATATGGCTATATCACAGTTTATCCATTCACCTGTTGATGGACATTTACATTGTTTCGAGTTTTGGGCTATTACAAATAAAGCCGCTGTGAATATCTGTGGCCAAGTTGTTATGTGGATGGATGCTTTCTTTTTTCTTCGGTGAATACCAAGGATTGGGGTTGTGTTGAACTTTTTAAGAATCTGCCTTCTCTGCCCCTCCCCTGCTCGTGCTCTGTCTCTCTCTCTCTCAAAAATAAATAAACATTTAAAAAGGAAGGAAGGAAGGAAGGAAGGAAGGAAGGAAGGAAGGAAGGAAAAGAAAGAGAAAGAAAGAAAGAAAAGAAAGAAAGAAAGAAAGAAAGAAAGAAAGAAAGAAAGAAAGAAAGAAAAAGAGAAAAAGGAAAGAAACTGACAAACTGTTTTCCTGAAGTGATTGTAACATGTTAACATGTTTCATTCCCATCAGCTGTAAGAGAGCTCTGGTTTCTCTGCAGTCTTGCCAAAACTAGATACAGTCAGGCTTTTTAATTTGAGCCATTCTCATCCGTACGTAGTGGTATCTCTGTGATTTTAACTTGCGCTGCTCTAATGATGTTGTCTTTTCATGGGCTTATCTGCCACCTGTACCTCTTCTTTGGCGAAACGTCTGTTCAATTTTTTTCTCCCATTTTGGGGGGAGAGGGATGTTTGTGTTCTTGTTATTGCGTTTTGAGACTTCTTTATGTATTTTGGGTACAAGTCCTTTGTGAGATACGTGATTTATAAATTTTTCCTCCCAGTCTGTGGCTGTTCTGTTCATTGCCTTGAGAGTTACCTTCTAGAGGGGCGGCTGGGGGGCTCAGTCGGTGAAGCGTCCGACTTCGGCTCAGGTCGTGATCTCGCGGTCCGTGAGTTCGAGCCCTGCGTCGGGCTCTGTGCTGACAGCTCAGAGCCTGGAGCCTGCTTCGGATTCTGGGTCTCCCTCTCTCTCTCTCTCTGTCCTATCCCGCTGTCTCTCTCTGTCTCTCAAAAATAAATAAACATTAAAAAAAAAAAAAGTTACCTTCTAGAACCAAGAGGGTTTTTTTTTTTCTTTCTTTCTTTTTGAAATTTTGATGAAGTCCAATTTATCGACTTGGCTTTTTATGAAGTTTGGTTTGGGTGGCGTATCTAAGATATCTTCGCCTAACTCAAGGTCACAAAGGTTTTCTCCTAGAAGCCTTAGAGCTTTTGGTTTTATAGTTGACCTACATGATTACATTTAATGTATGATTGAGTTAATTTCTGTGTATAGGATGGGATGTGGAAGGAAGTTTTTCGGGGGGACATGAACATCCACTTGTTCCAACACTATTTGTTGAAAGGATTATCCTTTCTCTGTTGAACTGTCTTTATACCTCCATATAAAATAAATTGTGACGTATGTGTGGGTTGCACCAGGATGTTTGTTCGTTTATTTATTTATTTATTTTTATTTTTTTTAAATGTTTACTTATTTTTGAGAGAGAGAGAGAGAGTGTGAGAGGGGGAGGAGCAGAGAGGGAGACACAGAATCCGAAGCAGGCTCCAGGCTCCGAGCTGTCAGCACAGAGCCCGACGCGGGGCTCCAACTCACCAGCCGTGAGATCATCACCTGAGTCAAAGTCGGATGCTTAACTGACTGAGCCACCCAGGAGCCCCTATTTTATTATTTTAATTAAGGAATGTTAGGGGGGGGTGCCTGGGTGGCTCAGTCGGTTAAACTCCCGACTTCGGCTCGGGTGATGAACTCATGGTTTGTGAGTTGGAGCCCCGCGTCGGGCTCTGTGTTGACAGCTCGGAGCCTGGAGCCTGCTTCCGATTCTGTGTTCCCCTCTCTCTCTCTCTCTGCCCCTCCCCTGATCGTGTTTTGTCTCTCCAAAACAAATAAACATTAAAATTTAAAATGTATACATTAACAAAAATTTTTAAACAATCAAAAATATTTTATTTTTAAGTCATCTTGACACCCCATGTGGGCTCGAATTTACAACCCCGAGATCAAGGGTTGCATGCTCCACAGACTGAGCCAGCCAGGCGCCCCATGCACTAGCATTTTGAAACGCCGCACTGGTGTAGGAGCAAAGACTTGGGGGTCTAAGACACTGAGGTTGGAATCCTGTTTTTGCTGCCTGTCTGTGGCACAACTGACCTATAGAGTAAAAGCCATGAAGTTACCCACCTCGGGTGTTCCCCACATTTTGCAATGTCCTCTCCCTGTTCTCGTCTCTTCTGCTCTTCTGGAGCTGAAAGCTGGTCCTGAGGAATGTTTCTCGAAGCCCAGCCTCCCCAGGATCTAAGAAGGAAGGAAGGAAAGGGTGATGGGCACAGTGGTATCCATAAACTATTTTCAGTCAGTTAGGACATCTAAATCAGACATTTGCTCCCGGCAAGGCTGTATGGACAAAGTCCAGTTCCAAGTCCCTTTACTTTTGGTGGGAAGAGTGTAACTTCTCGCCACGTGTGTAGAAGTTCTGCTCAGCCGCTCAGTACGAGAACAATCTATTACTACCTGATCAATGGAATTTGTTGATAGGCAACATTTTTCAAAAGCATCGGGCTCATGGAAAACTAATAAAGGAGATCTTAGTTGGTGAAAATAATGGAAACCACTCGCTTAGACAAAGGAAACAACATGGATCCTGCCCTGAGGTTTCCAGTGCGTCGAAAGATATGATCTCACGACGAGAAACTCCCAGACCGATGCGGAAGAATTGGGCTTCATCCTTCGAGGCGTCCGGTGAATGCACACGAAAACAAAAATATTCATGCCCGGGAGTTAAAAGGAGCGATGTGTCTGTAAGAACTGGGACGGACCGGGCAGGTGTGAATTGGGGTGCTTGTATCATCTCAGTTTATTAGGAATGCATGTATAATTAATCAGACCTTTAGCTAAAGTCAAGCCACATCCGTGATTGATCAGGGTGAGATGCAGTTAACCCTCAACCTTGGTTACTAATGGAAGGAGAATTTCTGGCTGCATCAAACCTGGAAACAGCGGATGAACCCAAACTATCCCGTTTGGTTTGTAAAGGTATTTTGGGGTGATTCACTTGAACATCCATTTGCCTTTTTTTTTTAAGTTTGTTATAAAAATATAATAGCCTAGAAATCTTGAAAAATATAGCAGAGTCGAGAGAGAGAAACAGGGAGAGAGAAAGAGAGAGGGAGAGAGAAACAAAGACAGGAATAGAAAGAAATCCACTTATCTCAAAACCAGAGACTTACTATTGACACGGGCTTCCAGACTTTTTATTATTTCAATGGATTTTGGTTTCTTTCTTTCTTTCCTTTCTTTTCTCTTTCTTTTCTTGCTTTCTAGCTTTCTCTCTCTCCCTTTCCTTCCTTCCTTCCTTTTTTTTTTTTCTTTTTTCACTGCAAAAACCTTTATTGTTTCCATTTGGTCCAAGGCTTGGGAGAGGGCTCCAGGGTGGTTTAAAAGCTGCCTGGTGATCGCAGGTCTCTTTCTTTTCTTTAGAGTTTAACCTCTTCTGGACGCATCCCTAAATAACACGTTGTTAGTTTTGCATATTTTTGAACTTCTATAAATGGAGCCATACTGTGCATATTCATCAGTCTCCAGGTTTTTGTTTGTTGGTTGGTCAGAATTGGGAAGTTCACGCCTGTTGCAGAAGCTCCTTCACTGTTATTGGCCCCAGTATTCCATTGTTTAACTATACTGTTTTGCTTATCCATTCTCCTGTAGATGCACATTTGTAGGATTTCTAGGTTTTATTATTATAAACAATGCTGCTGTGAATATTCTGGTGCACATCTCTGTGTAGCCACGTGCGAGAGTTTCCGTAAGGTGATTTCTCGTCTTTTATGTTCACGTAGCTTTCATCATTGTTGTTAAGGTGGTTCCAATCAGACAGACTATATGAGAACAGATGCTAAATTGTGTGATACGCATTTTTTAAAATAACCTTCACCCAAGTTTTCTAAACCCCTTTTGGACACGATTTTTAATGGCTGCATAATATTTTACCATCTGGCTATGTTGGAAGTTGTTTGAAGATCTCCCTATTTGTAAGCATTTATATTGCTAACAGTTTGTTTTTTTTTTTTTTTTTTCCCCTTGACAGTGGTAAATAACATATTTGTTCAGGGTTTTTGTTTTTTTTTTAGTTTTGAAAAGGCTAAAATTTTTTGCCTTTAAAAGTCATAGTAAAATATACATAACAAAATTTATAACTTTAGCCAAGTTTAAATGTTTATTTATTTATTTTGAGAGGGAGAGAGAGAGAGAGAGAGAGAGAGAGAGAGAGAGAGAATCCCAAGCGGATCCGTGCTGAGCACAGAGCCCCACACAGGGCTCAATCCCATGAACTGTGAGATCTTGACCCCAGCCAACATCAAGAGTCAGATGCTTAACCGTGGGAGCCACCCACGTCCCCCTGATTAGCCATTTTTAAGTGTAAAATTCAGTAGCATTAAGTACATTTACATTGTTATGCAACTATCACAGTATCCATCTCAAAACCTTTTTCAACCTCTCAAGTTGAAACTCTGTATCCATTCAACATTAACTCCCCCTAACCCCTGGTAACCACAATCCTACTTTCTGCCTCTATGAACTGTACTATTTTAGGTATCTCCTAGAAGTAGAATAATATATTTGTCCTTTTTGCCTGGCTTATTTTACTTAGCATAATGTTTTCAAGGTTCATCTATGTGATAGCTGGGATCAGAATCTCACTGTTTTTTAAGGATGAATAAAATGTTTCACGTACTGGCTTTTTGGTAGAAAAATTTCTCGAAAGTGCAACTTCTCAGGGCGCCTGGGTGGCTCAGTCGGTCGGGCGTCCAACTTTTGGTTTTGGCTCAGGTCATGATCTCAGTTTGTGGGTTCAAGCCCCACATCAGGCTCTGTGATCTCAGTCTGCGGGTTCAAGCCCACATCAGGCATGGAGCCTGCTTAGGATTCTCTCTCTCCCTCTCTCTGACCTTCCCCAGCTCACATGTGCATGCACATTCTCTCTCTCTCTCAAAATAAATAAACTTTTAAAAAGTGCAACTTCTAAGTCAAACAATATGAAATGGCAGGGTTTTTGTTGCCTTAAAATTGTTGTCCCACACAGCCACGTGGAATGTTTTATTTCACTATATTCTTGCTAGTAATGAGTATTATACATTAAAAACAAAACAAAGCACTTTGCTATTCTCACAACCTGCTTACATTTGATTTTAATTCAGCCTGTGATAAAAAATTGGTTTGCCTTCTTCTTGAGTGTTCATAGCTTTGTTGATAGGTGGGTCTTCAGTCAACGTGTATTATGGCAGGTGGCTGTAAATCAGACATCCTGGGAATCACTGAGATGGAAGGCTGTCTGGGGGTGACACTTGCGCTCTGGATGACATACAAAATAATAAATGTTCAGATGGTTGATGGGGTGCTAGGTACCTTCCTAGAAAGAAGATCTTGAGAGATCTGTCAGCAGGAGGTGCATGCGGACCATTCCTTGAGTTGTCATCTGGTCGGATGGCACCCAGGGAGACAAGGATGGCTGAGGGCTGTGCCAACTAATTCTGTCGGTTGACATTAACCGCCTAAAGCTTTGAGTTGAGAAGAACTCCAAGGCTACTTACCAGACAGAACGGGAAGGTGATGCTCATCTGGAGGGAGACATGTGGCACAGGACAGTCGTGGGTACAAGACTAGGGAGTGACCAGCCGAGAGATACCCCTTGGTTGCTGTTCTTGATGTAGACCAATCAGCCTTTTGAATGGTTTCATCTACCTGTATTCAATCTGATCATTGCAGAGTATTGTATATACAAAAATTAAAAAAAAAAAAGAAAGAAAGAAGAAAGAAAAGAAAAGAAAAGAAGGGAAAAGACAAAAAGAAAAAGCCCTTACAGACAACACAGCATTTTATTTGATTGCACTGACCATGTCTTCGTGGAGAGCATCAAAAGATACTTATTTAATATATATTTTTGGACACCTGTCAGCATTGTGTGGGACTCCTTGGGTGATATACAGGCTTTGCCCTCAGGATTTGATACATAAAATGCTAATAACAAAATCATTGACAAGCAACATAAGACAGAAAAATGATACAAAGAAGTAAAAGTGTCCAGTGAACTTTCAGACAAAAAATGCTGCCAGAACCCAGAGCTCTGTGGTCTGAATCACAAAGATGCTCACCTCAAAAATGTAACAAGCTTTTCCGGGTGTCTTTTTGGTGTATGAGCTAATCCAAGCATCTCTATAGCCTTTCACTTCACCAGAAGTAACAGTTTGAATGACAGCAGGTTAGTGGTAGAGGGACAGGAAGAAGGAAAAGGGGAAAGAGCGAAGAAAAGTATAGAAGGTTGGGATAGGTATATTGATTAAAAAGAGGAAAGAAATGGCTTGGGGGCAGAGGAGCTGGAGAATAATAAAAAGGGGAAGAGAAGTAACAAAGAAAAAAGAAAAATTAAAAAGAAGGTACAGGGAAAGGGGGAGGAGGAAAGGAATGGACAGTGTCGGGAGTAGGAGGAAAAAATGGAGGAACAAAAAGGGGGGGGAGAAAGGGGAGGGGCGGGGGGGGGGGGGGGGCGGGGAGGAAGAGGAAGATGGGGAAGGACTTCATGAACCTCATTTCAAAGCAATTTAGAAATAACATTCATGTTTGTTTCCTACACAATTTGTAAACACATTTTAGAAATGAAAGGACAATCATAAACCTTTTATTCAAGAATTTACCATATAAATGCCTAACCAAGTACTTTTCAGGTTATTTTTTTTTAAGAAGGGAAGTTAAGTTGTGTTAATAGTAACTCTTAAAAATTTGGGAGTGTTTTCTGGAGAGGTGAGTGGACCCAGACTCTTTCTAGATTGTTAACCCATGAAAATCAGAAATCAGTTTTAGACTTATATCTCAGTTTAATCAAACAACCAAAATAATATTCTATTAGTCTGGGTCCCTTTTCTTTATAAAACTGCTTTGTGTTACAAAGACAGATGAAGTGCTTTTAAGGAGTATTTTGGTGATGAGATTTTAGTGAAATAGTATATGCATAAAATTTTTAAACATAAATATAAAAAAAAACCATAGCAGGATCCCCTCTTAAGCACTTTGAAATATTTGAGAAAATATTTCTGGAAAAAAAAAAAAAAGAAAAAGAAAATCCTAACTAGAGACAAGAGTAAAAGCAATTAATCTTATCATCAGGAATAAAATTTTAAATAGGCAAACAAAAAGAATTTGCTTTCTAGATAGAAAAATTCTTTTAGTCTTAAAAAGCTTAGACGTTATGTAGCTAAAATCGAATTAACTCTGTGCAGTTTGATGTTGTAACTGATGCATTTTGAATTAAAATCATTTACATACTTCGAAGACATGTGGATTTCAAGTACCAAGTTTTCTTCTTATTACTTCCACTTTGAATAATATTTCCAATAATCTTTTGTTGCTTTTTGTAATTTGTGGAAAATAACATTTCCTTGTCTTTTCTTGATAGGGACTAAACAAAATTGTTCATTATCTTTTAACCAAATGATTTTAGAGTAAAAAAAAAAATGCAAAAGGCAGTGTTAGTGTAGTGTGATGAATGCTATTGACCATTTTTTGTACATGTGTCAATAGGGGCTAGTGTGGTATAGTTTAATTTACTCACAAACTGACTCTGGAAACATCCATTTTTAACAAGTTAATAAAATAAACGATTCCTTTCCTTATCTAAAGCTTTCTACATTGCAAACCTGAGCCAAAACATAGGCTACGTGACCCATAGGAAAACAAATGATTGTTCTTAAAAGTTCTCTTTTCTCTTTGAGTCTCTTCTATCTCTGGAATAAACACATTTCTCTTTAAGGTCTTAAACATACAATACTTCTCTATAATAATTTGAAGGAGGAAATTTTCCTTTTCTGCTTACAACTCCCTTACATTTTAGGAGTTATCTTAAACACATAATTATCCTTACTTATTTGACAGGAGAAAATGCTTCATGTGCTTTTAAATGGGGATTAATTTACACTTTTTCAAAGTTTATAGGCATTTAAAAGAACCACACCAAGACTTCAAGTTGTAGGAAGAAACAAAATATCCCAAGGCAATTAACAAGGACAAAAACAAGCAAACAGCAGCAAAAATAAATAAAAACTAAGCAAAAAACCGAATTCCTCCAAAAACTGTTTAGTCTAAGTAGCCATGTGTCAATAAATGTGATTTTTTTTTCTTTTTCTGTATTTCATAGAAACCGTAATTCTATTTCAAAATTGATTAGGATTCATTTGAAAATAAAATACAGAAAAGTTCTAGTTTAACATATTTCCTTCCTAACTGCTTTCCAGGTTTTGTGTCCTCTCTTTTGTAAAATATGCTGAACTTTTAAAAAGAAAGTCATTGATAAATGTAAGATTAAAAATGCAGTATATATTCTGGGGATTTATTCAAGTGAGCTCATTTAAAAGAGGAAAAAGTTATATGCCCCCAAATATCTATTCACTACTTCTTACAAAAGTAAAAAAAAAAAAAAAAGAAAAAAGAAAAAAGAAATTGATGTAACTTATAAACCTAAAAATAATGATTAATGATTAACTTACATCTAGTGGACTGAATGTTACATGTTGGCAAAAAAAATGATAGTTATGAAAACTTTGAGGCAGCTTGGGGAAATATTTCTGGTAAAATAGCAAATGAAAAATGAAGATATACACATAGGATGAGAAAATCTAAACCTATTAACAATGGACAAATACGGGGAAGATACATTTAAAAATAAAATTCATATTGTATGACCATGGAATTGTTGATTTTCTTACTTCAAAAAAAAAAAAAAAAAAAAGGAAATCCACTTTTTAAAAAAAGTTGTTTTATTGTCCTCAATGTTTTTCTCTCTCTGAATTTGTATGTTCACACTGAAGGAAAATGGATCAGAATCCCATCTTTAAAATGGAGTCAAGTTTCAGTGTTTCTGGATTCAGAGAATTGAACCTTACAAGTAGACCAAATGCTTCTTCAGGAAAAATGAAGAGGAAAAGAGGGAGGGAACAAAGAACAACAACAACAAAAAAGTCTAACAACAATAATAAATAAGTGGAATAAAATAATCAGAATAGTGTTATTAAAGAAATAATTTATCCTGCAGCCACATATATATATTCCACCCCCCCCCCCGCAGCTATATTTTTAACTCTCACAAACTAAATTTAATTCTCCACTGAAGATTAAGCCTTCCCCAAAAAAGCTGTGTAGGAAAAAATATGAAAGACAAATACAATGTTTATTAGTTGTCTCTAAGAACAAAAGAAAGCAAGAAGGAAAGAAAGGGAGAATGATAAATTATGGCATTCCAAGTTGGCCCATTCCTGTTCCTATCCTAGGAATGTGAGTCTTGACAAGAAAGAACCCTTCTCTCAGGTTAATTTTAGTGCTGGGCTCACTCAGAGGGGACACGAAGCACCAATCAGCATCATTCAGTACCCCCAACCCCAGCCTAAAATAGCCAGATCACTGAGGCAAAACTGATTTGGGGGCTAAAAAGGTCTGCATCTCACCCAGGCTGTCTCCTCTCTCTTGTGTTCTTGCAGCCTCTGACTATACACAGAATCCCTTGGTGGGGGCAGGGGCGGGGGGGAGGATTAGAATTCACCCAGACGTCTGATTTTTAAAAGAACTCATCAGTTTCAATTTAGCAATAGTTGGGTCAATTTTTATTTTCACAAATTTGTATCTTCTCCTCTACTGTCATTTTAAAACGTTGAAAAGAAACTAATTTCAACTCACATTTAGACTTCCATTGTATTTTTTAAATGGGGGAAAAAAAAACCCCTACAAGTGAACTGAATTCAATGATTACGTTCATAATTTTTGTTTTCCTTGGAATCTAGGGTAGGACAAGGTGAGCTGCATTTTACAGGAGTTTAGAGGTCTGGATGGAAATTTTTGTGGGGTGTAACTTGCTTTTGTTTTAGGACTAAAGAGATAGAGTAGTGGGTTATGTTCCCCAGGGAGAAACCCTGAGAGGTGCTTCTATTAATTCTTAGAGATTTAAATTAAATGGAGGAAACAGTACTTAAAGTTTCTGGGAACTGCAATGCCCTGTCTAGGACCCTCTGCCTTATTCCCCAATGTAACAGAAAAGATTTCAGCAGATTGGGGCTCCTATTTAGGAAGAGGCCAAGAACACAACAGCCTTTCTGAGACCATCTTTTAGCCCTTTCAAAAGTCCACACACATCACCAAGAAAAGTCCCCGGGCAACAGACACACATTCTGGCAAGATTTTTTTTTTTTTTTTTTTCCTGGACTCTCAATTTTCCTCTTTATTCTCTTTGCTCTGCAGTTTGCATTAGCTGGTCTTTCATTTTTTAAATGTTTATTGAATGCCTACTACGTGGCAGACACCGCTTCCAGCTCGTGGGTTTGTGTGAAAATTATGGTCAAGAGCTGACTAAATATTAAGAGTCAGAATCTGCGAGGAAGGGCGGGGGGTGGGGGGCGAGGGTCGGAAGAGGTGGGAGGGGGGTAGGATACAGATGTCGCCCACCTTCCTGCGTAGAAAACAACATTCTTTTTCTACTCAGCAACTAACAGCTCATAGTATTTTAATTTCTGTTGCCCCAAGCAGAGGGGGGAAAAAAAAAAAAAACAAAAAACCAACAACCCGTCACAACCCCCCAAATCCGACAAACACGTGGCTGGCTAGAACAAAACGCGGATTTGGAGAGTGGGTTTTGAAGGTGGTGATGGAGAAAACCGAGTTGGAAGCCCTCCCCCCACGCCCAAGCCCCATTTCTTTGCAGCGCGCGGGGAAAACCGGGAGGGGGACAAAGGTGCGGCGTGTGGTCTTTTAACTCCCGACTTTTTGAACGGTATAAAATCGTCTGACAGAAGAGCGGTGTGCCCAAGTCGGGGAGTCAGCTCACCGACTCTGCAAACAAAAAATAATAACAAGGAAAAAAAAAAAATCCAAGGCATTCATATCAGTGCAGCCAACACGTGTTGCGGAGCCGGCCCGGGCCGCAGGCGACTGAGACAATGGGGTCGGGGACGGGGAAAGGGAGAGTGACCCCCTTCCTCACCTGCCCTCGCAGCACGCGTGCCCCCGACAGAATTGTTTCTCCCTCCCGCAGAACCCGCAGCAAAACCCGAGCTTCCGCCCAGTGCAGGGAGAGTCTGGCGTTACCGGGGGTCCAGTCCCTCCCCCTTTCTTTTCCCGACCCTCGGGCCTGGGGGGCTCCGAGGTCCCCCGGCCGCGCTCTCCGCCACCCGCCCCCCCACCCCCCGGCGCCGTCCCAGCCCCCTCCGCTGGAAACTCGTTGCCCTCGCCCGCCACTCGGCCCGGGATCCCGGTTGCGCGTGGACCGCGCGTCCCGCTCTCCGCCGCCTATCCGGGACTCCGAAACGCGCGGCGAACTGCCCCCTCCCCCACCGCCGAGACGGGGTGCGACCGCCCACGTGTCGCCCCTAGCCCAGTCGGGTCCGTCCCTCGGGCTCCCGGGGCCGGAGGATCCGGAGCGAGTTGGTCAAAGGCGAGGAAAGGGACCAGGGCGGATCCGCTTCCCCCTCCCCAGGAACGGGCGGGGGAGGGGCCACCGCCCCCTCCTCCAAGCTCCCGCCCCTCGCTTCCCCCAGCGCCGAGCGGAAATTACCCCCTCCCCCCGCGGGTCTGACCTGGGGACGTGGGCGGGGCTTCGCGCTCGGCCCCCCGCCCCCGGCCCCTCTCCCGCCTTCCCGCCCGGATCCCACCGCTGCACCCCAAACAAAGTTCCGAGCCCCTAAGCCGGCGCTGGGAAAGCTGCGGTCGCCGGCCTGGGTGGGGCGGGCGGAGGGGACTCCACCTGTCTGCCCCCGCGTCAGGGAGGGAGAAGGGGAGCGTTCGGATCTCCACCCGGTCACTCCCTCCCTGAGACCTCCCCCTTCGGTTCGCTCGGGTCTGCTCACGCTACCACTCCTCTTCCTCCTCTCCACCCCTCCCTCTCCTGGGGTCAGCTTGGGCCGGAGCCGCGCGTTCCCCCAGGACCTTGAGACGGCCTCGTTCAGCAGCCGAACCCCGGGTGCGAGCCACCCTTCCCCCGTGGGAATCCCGAAACATGATTTCTCGCGGCTCCCTCGTTCCCAGCCGCGGTCCCCCGCGGTCTCGGCTTCCCGGTCCCGCGCTCGCAGGGTCCCTCGGTCCCGGATCCCCGCAGGCGGGGGAGTCTCCCAGGGCTGGGGCCGGGAAGGCCGAGACCCCTCACGTAAAAATCTAGGGGAAAAGCGCCTTTCTTTTTAAAATCGCCGGCTCGCGCGACCCCCGCCTGAAGACCCCAGAGTCCTCGGCTTCTCTTTGTCTATCTCGGCCGTTCCCCGCCTGTCAGTCGCTAGCAGTTAACCGGGGTAGGGTGGGCAAACTCTCCCCCCAGCCTGCACACGAATAAAAAAATAACCGTACATTTTACCCATAAAGAGGTGGGAGATTCAGGGCCCGACCACCCTCCCCCAGCCGGGGCCGGGGTAGGGGGATGGGTGGGGGCGGGGCGCCTCCCTAGGGGCCAGATTCTTGCCAAGGGGGAGGGGGCAAGCCGAGCCTCGGGAACGCGGCCCCCGCCGCCCTGTTTTCCCCCCGGGGGTGAGTTGAGAGCCCCCTCCCCCCGCACCCCAGGCTAGGGATTGGTGGGCAGGGCCGGGCTGAAGGGCCGATGGGCCCAGAGGCGTCGGGGGTCTTCCCGAGCAGGGTGGGTGGGGGCTTTCACCACGTGGCTTCGCCTTTTTTTTTTTTTTTTTTTTTTTTTTCCGCTCCATTTTTTTTCAAGTCGATTTTATTTAGAGGCGGCGCCAGGGCGGCCGCGGAGAAACGTGACACACCAGCCCGCTCGGAGGGGTTTCGGACAGAAGGGAAGGAGCAGCGCCGAGTCGTCCGCCTCCCAGCGCGCCGCGGGCACTTCTCCCGGGCCTCGCCGAACTCTCCCGCGACCTCTGCGCGCCCTCAGGCCGCCCTCGCCGCCGCGGGCTCCGGACAACTTCAGGGGTGGGGTGCGAAGAAAGTTTGCGGCTGCTGCCGCCGGCCTCCCGCCTCTCGGCCTAGGAGGCTCGCCGCCCGCGCCCGCCCGCTCGGCCTTGCCAGGGACCGCGTCCCGCCCCGAGACCGCCACCATGAACAAGCTGTACATCGGCAACCTCAACGAGAGCGTGACCCCCGCGGACTTGGAGAAAGTGTTTGCGGAGCACAAGATCTCCTACAGCGGCCAGTTCTTGGTCAAGTCCGGCTATGCCTTCGTGGACTGCCCCGACGAGCACTGGGCGATGAAGGCCATCGAAACTTTCTCCGGTAAGAGTGCGCCCACCTCCCCGGAAAAACCACAACGAAATCCCCGAACAACGGAGACCTGCCCCTCTCCTCTCCTGGCCCGCCAACTCCTCTGTCCCTCCGGCCTGCGGGGCTTGGCCTGGGCACCCACCCTCCGCCCACCTCCTTCGACGCCCCCTGCATCCCCCCGACTCGCCCCTCGCGCGGAAATATCCCGGACCTCCTCACCCCTTCCTCCCAGCCCCAGAGCAGAAGCTGGAGGCTTTAGTAAGGCCGCCCCTGCCCCCCACCGACGGGGCGGGGGGCCCCATTGGCTGTGTGTGTGTGTGTGTGTGTGTGTGTGTGTTGGGGGGGGTCCCCACTCTGGCGGCCCCGGTCCGGGCATTATTTTCACGTCCGCCCCTCCCTATCCGAGGCTGGCCGCCCCCCACCCCACCCCACCCCCCTCGGCCCCCTGTGCGAACACCCCCTGCTCCCGTTCCTCCGCCCTAGGCCTTTCCAGGCGGGGAAGGGGTCCCCGCTTCGTCTCCGATCTCCCGGGAGCCCGGTGGGGACTGCAGCCTTCGGGCAGGACCTGAGACGAGGGGGTCCCGCCTCCCGCCCAGGGCCTGGGCTTGAGCCATTTTGATTTGAAAGTGGGGCGTGAGCGGGGTGGCGCGGCGGCGGCGGCGCCGGGTCGCCATGCTGCTTCCCGAGACGCCCAGGCTGGGCCGAGAGGCGCGCGTCGCGGCCGCCGGGGACCCTCCCCGCGGGGCCCCGCACCGCTCCCCCAGGGCCTCTGCCCACCACCGGCCCCGACAGGTGAGCGCCCCGCCGCCCGGAGCCCCTCTCCGCGGCAGGACGGGAAACTAAAGTTTCATTCTGCACCCCTCCCCCGCCACACACTTTGGGAGCATCGGGGGGCCCTTTCTCTCCCGGCCCCTGCTCCCCACATCTGGGAGTCGAGCAGGCAGCCCGCCCACACGAACGCCCTCGTCGCCCCTTTCCCGGATCCGGCTCCCAGAGCGAGCCACTGCCCAGCCAGCCTCGGTGGGAGAACAGAACGAAACGAAAATTAACAAAACACAATAACGAATTTATAGATTCCACCATTCCCAGAGCGGCCGTTTCGCGTCCCGGCCGCGGAACCCACTGCCTGGATTCCTAGGCAGATCTCAAATCCCAGGAACTCCTGAGTGCCCCTCTTTCTCCGTCTCTTTCCCACCCCACACTCCTGTTCCAGCTCTTATATGGTCTTTTTTTTTTTTTTTTTTAATCTTTAGGGAAAGTCGAATTGCAAGGAAAACGCCTAGAGATTGAACACTCGGTCCCCAAAAAACAAAGGTAGGAAAGGGCTCTTTGAGAAGGGAGGCAACCTGGGGGCGCTTAGAGGCTGTGTTAAGGGGTCCATAGTGTCTCCAGTGGAAGAAACCCATTACTGGCCTTCCCACCCCCAACTCCGGATGTTGGGGGCAGGGAGGGAAGATTGGCTAAGATCTTGTAATGGGTGGTTTACAGCTTGTAAAAAAATAAGCCGGGTTTGGGGTGGGCTGGGAGAGATGGTATTTGGAGAAGTAAAAGGGAAAAAAATCAAGAGGGGAGAAGCCTTGTGGAGTTTATTCAAGGTGTATGGGGCCATTTTTATGGGGAAGCTAAAAATCTTTGAAGAGTTGGATCTCCTGGGCATTGCTGCAACTTCTAGCAGGCCTCATTTTCTCTTTTTTCTCCACCCATCCCTTAGCATAATTCTTAAGTGGATTGGGGGGGGGGTCCCCTTCAGTTCCCTAGGGGAAGTGGATTTGGAGTTCCTGTGCCCCAAAGAATTGCTTGTGCTTTATATGTATTTCTGCAACAGGCAAGGACCTTTTTTTTCTCAGACCCCTACTCTTAGTCCCTCACATCACACATCCTCCCCTCCCAACTGGATTTTGCAAAGAATATGCTTTGGCTGTGTGTGTTATCCTTTCCGAGCCCCCCCTCCCCCCCCTTCAGTCCATTGTTACAAGGGGACCATCTGGGGTGAGAGCTTTGTGTTCAGGCTGTGAGCTGGGGCTCTTTGGAGGGTCTAGAACTCCCTGGATGAATAGTGGAGAGAGAGAGAAAGAGAGAGAGTGTGTGTGTGTCTGTGTCCCAGTACCTTTCTGTTCTCACTGAAGCAAAAAGTGGGGTACCTCTATCATGTTCCCCCCAAATCTGATTCATGGGGGGGGGGTTCCAGATCTTTTCATTGAACTCTGGCTGGGAAATTGTAAGAACAGAGTCGGCTCTCTGAAATCTGACTTTAAACATGTTGACAGTGCAGTTTTCCCTCCTGTGGCAGCTCCCAGGAACTTTTTGAGCCCTGTGTTACCCTCTCCCCTCCCTAGGTGTGTTCTCCCCCTCATTTCACTGGAAACTTGCTGCACTGAGTGATCCCTGGCCTTTTTCCTGGGTGGAAAGGTGTAGGTGGGTGGCTTTGGTTTTTTGTTTTGTTGTTTTGTTTTGTTTTTGAGCCTGTGAAGTTTAACTGCAAAGTTTAAGTCAGATAAAAATCTGTTCCGTGGTTTTTGCTTTGAGATATTTTAAGTAACTTGGAGCTATTGTATCTATAGGTGATCAATATGGCTTGTAACTATGTTTATAGAGTCTGTGATTTAACCTCACAGTGCTTCCAATACTCTTATTGGAAAGGCAATTAGAGTTAGGAGTAAAGAGGCAATAAAATCGGAAGGACGGTGGGGGGGGGGGCAAAAAAAAAAAGGCTTATTTATTATTTTGAAACATTTCCTGGAGATGGGAATGAGAGGAGTATACTGACACCAGTAGATTTATTGAGAAGATTGTGGCTAATTGAACTGAAAGCTGAGCGTTTGAAACATGTTGATGAGAGAGATGCAGAATAACTGGAATTCTGAAATCTGTAGGATTTTTTTTTTCCCTTTGGCGCTTCAGGATGGTTTAAATTGTAAAGAGAATGCATCGAAGGCAAGAGAAATAGCAAAACGTGATGAAATGGGACCCAAAACATTTATACTTTAATTTCCATGGTGCTCTGTATTTATGGATCTTACCCCCTAAGCCATCTGTTTTGCTTTCAAGCCATTTTTAGGCTCCTTCTTGTTCCCTCCAAAATGCATTACTTAGGGCCCTTTTGAGTTGGGAAGGGGTGGGGTTTGTGAGAAGAGTGGGTACAAAATCTTCCTTTCCCCATCCATATTAAATTCCATCTTTTGTGTGTTCTTCCCTTCCCTGAAATAATTTTTTGAGCTCAAACACTGAGTCAGTTTGTGTGTGTGTGTGTGTGTGTGTGTGTGTGTGTGTGTGTGTGTTTGCGGGGTGGTGAGAAAGCCCTTCATTTTTCTAAAATGAATCAATTTTTGAAGTTTTAGGATTTAAAAAAAGAGTTTGTTTGCATGAAGTCCGTTTTGCTCTATCATTTTGAGTTCTTTGAAGGAAGCATTTTGTGGTATGTGTTTTTAGTTAGTCTGTCTGAAAACCAGTTCTTCAGTTGGTCTGGGACTGGCCTTTTCAATCCCATGGATGTATAAAACAGGAACTAGTGAATTAACTATAACTAATATTTGAAGCAAGATGAACAACTGTGCATGTGTATTTTGTGTATATGTGTTTCTTTTCACTGTTGAAAGAAATAGAAGTAACTATTTTTGGTGCACTCAGTTCCAAATGAGATATGACTTGACACATTTCTGAGAGATTCAAGAAAGTCTAAATCCTATGTGTTCCTGTTTTTTGTTTGTTTGCTTGGTTTTTTTTTGGGGGGGGGGGATCAGACAAGTGATAGAAGGTTACAGCAGTTACCTTAGCATCCCTGACTCTGAAGTATGCATCTATTTTGTTCTAAGTTTGTATCTATTTGAATATAATTTGTACCTTTTTAAGAACCCAAGAGACCGGGCACTATGTGTTTAAACTGAAAACATGTTTAATTTTAATTTTGAATCGGGTGACATTCGATTTCTTCCATCTTTCCAAACCCCTTCTTAGTGTTGGAATTCTGGCTAACAGTTTTGGCTTTTTGCTGAGAATTTGTGTATATTCACTGTCAAATATTAGGACAGCGGAGAAAAGCCAAGAGCATTTTTAAAACAGTTGTGGAAAGGGTTCATATATGTGTTTTATTTTGAGAGACATAAGAGTCCTTAAGGTAAGGGGGGGGGGTCCCATTTTAGACCTGTTTACCTTGGGAAACGACTTGCTCTTTTAAGGGAATTAAACTTTTATTTCATTTGCCACTGTGTGTGCCTTTTTCTGGAGGAATGTGAGGTAAAGACAGCATACCTACTGTCAACTGCTGTCATAAAAATAAAAGGTGTTGGCTGTTAAGAGAAAAATGCAAGAGGGGCACTGCCTTTCTGCATGAAATGTGCTCAACTTAAAAGATTGATTTTCCTAGGCAGGTTAATGGTGGTTCTTTTCTCTAAGCTGACTTAAAATGAGGCGGGCTAACCCCTTTCCCTTTAATTTTCCAACTCTTACTAAAAAAAAAAAATGCCCAAACAGAAATTGGGTGTCAGAGCCACGGAAGCGTGGGAACCCTCCAAAAGGGCTTCCACTTTATTCTGATTTTACAGTTGAACTTCCCAAAGTTAGCAGCTTTGGAAATCCGTGCGAAGGGGATGTCCTGTAAGTGGCAAAAATATTATTTTTAATTTTCAGTGATTTGCTCTGAAGTCCTTGGATCACTAAATGTTTTCAAAACAAGCAAAAAGATTTTGCCTTCAGAAATGGATTTGTCTTTAATAAACATGGTTCTCAGGGGCTGAAAATGAATTATAAGGGGTTTAAGAAGCAAGGGAATGTCTTTAAAAAAACAACAAAGGAGTAAAAAATACAGGAGTGGGAGGATTTTCAGGCACTTTTACTTTAGTGGTTGCAGTTGAAAGATACATCTGACCTGTATTAAACCAGTAAGTTTCACACTTTTAGTAAAAGGTTTTCTTGTGAGTATGTGGTTAGGGCTTTTTTTTTTTTTTTTTTTTTTGGCCTTGATATAAATTTAAAAATGGTTGATTCTTAGATTTTTCTGCACTCTTTGGAGAGGGAAGGTGGAAATCAATTCACTCTCACTTAATTTCCACCTAGCATGTAAACCTTACAAATTCGTGAGTTATGTTTTCTTCGCTGCCAGAGAAACCCTTCACTTGTTGCCATTTAGGGCACAGCATTTCAAGATCCTTTCCTAAGGACAGTGGTGTTTGACCGTCCATTGGAAGAGTTGTGGGTTGCTAGAGTCTTTTCTTTTCTGACCCAAAGTCAAAAGATGAAATTTTACTTCAGTGCTTTCCCCGATGGAGAACTTTGGAGGAAAGGAGGGTTAGAGTTGTAATTCACATCGCTAATTTATTCCAAGTATAGTCAACTCTTCCAAATGTACAATTTTAATGGCATAGCTTTTGGTGGAAAAAGAGCAAAACATTCTTGTAATTATGTTTCAGAGATGAAATACATGACATTAGCAGTTGGAAAAATCTTGATTCAAAGGTTCTGAGCTTCTAATCTTTTCAAATTACCTTAATATACATCATTTGAATCTATGTCATGTGTTTGGGTAGTTTTAAGGCTTGTTTTTTAAGAGTTTATTCTATACTTTAACGTGTAGCAGCCAACTGACAAAGATTACCACTGAGATAGGCTAGGGAGGATACAATTATAAAATATTTTTAACAATTTCAGATCTGGTTTAGTTGAGTAAAAAGGGGGGGGGTGGGGAGACCAGCAAATGCTGTGTGAGATTTGGGTGGGGGGTGGTTCTATCTCTTGGGTGGCAATGTTGTCATTAGAATGAAAGTGTGAACCAGAGGCGTTTGAAGAACAGACATTTTGCCAGCTGTTAGGATTTGAATCCAGTCTCGCTCTCTGTCCGCCCCCTATAAAGATTCCTAAAACGTGGCCGATGCCTTCCAGAAAGTGCAGCTTAGAATTTGGGATGGGAGTGTTGAAGGAGAGGGGAGAGGAGGGGAAGGGGGGAAAAAAAAAAAAAAAGGCAGCAGCAGCAGGGGAGACTGGAGAAATCAGACGAGTTAGTCCCGGGTTGGAAATTCCAGACGGGGGAAAAAAAGAGAAAGAGAGATGGGGGTTGGGGTGGAGTCCCCGCTTCCCTTTTTAAAGAGAGGCGGCCGGAGGCGCACAGCGCCCCACGGGACAGAGGGGGTCGCAGGCGGGCGCTTTCGAAGACGGGTGGGAGATCGGGGCGAAGGGCAAGGCGCTTTCTGCCGGCGGGGTTGCCCGCCTGCCCTTCCCCTTTTTGCAAAAAAGCCGAGAAAGTCGCGGCGGCGCCGGCTGCGCTTCCTGGAGGGCCCGCGCCGGCCCCGCTGCCCCACGCCTTCCCCGCCCGCAATCTCCGCCCGCTCCGTTCCTGGGGGGGGGGGAGGGGGGCCGCCGGCGCGCCCGCAGGCCCGGGGATGGGGGGGGGGGCTCCCAGGAGGGCTTCCCTGCCCGAGACCCCCGGCCGCGGCGCGCGGCCAGACAGCCTCGCCTTGGACCTGAGAGCCCCCGGATCCCCAGCCGCGCCCACGTGGAGCGGTCCCTGGCTCTGGGCGCAGCCCTTTCCAGCGCCCCGGGCTGTCCCTAGACCTTTCCACTCCAAGGCAGAAGCAAAAGGCCAAGGAGGAGCGAAGAGGGCTGGGGAGGGAGGGCGAGGGAGGTGGAGAGAAAATGGAGGTGCATGTGGTGGTTGTGGCCCTCTCCCAGTAGCTGAGGCCCTTTGGCAATGGGGCGTAAGACTGGAAGAGTCAACAGGGTCCAGGAATCTTTAGAAAATGGACTGGCTCCACGTTCCAAAGGCTGTGGGAAACAACCACAAAAGGGAGTAATGGTAGTCACCCGGGCTTCTAGGACGGGTTTTGTTGCCCGGGATAAAAGGTGGACGACAGGTCCTCCAGTGGGCCACTGACTGGCCCTTGAAGAGTTTTCTCAGGGTCTCAGCCCGGGGTTTGACTTCATGTGAACGTAAAATTTGCGCGCCATTTCCACCTGTGCGGGGCACATTTCCTCTCCTCGCCCACACCTTTTAAAACGCCTGTCAAAACAAAAGCAAGGAAGGGTCTCAGAAAACATGCACTGGAGAGAGTGCAGCCTTTTTTGGTTAACTGATAAAAAGTTTGATTTGGCTAGGAAGACATCTTTCGGGGGAGCGTCTGTGCTAACATACCATACCCTTGGAAGGAAGGCACGGCCAGCAGGAAGATACTCAGTCTCCAGTTGGCTAACTCCATTCCGATAGAAAACCTTGGATGTCCCCTCAGGTTTTGTCCAAAGGGGCCTCCGTGCTTTTTTAGTGAGTGGGAGGGGTCATCCTGATACTGAACAAGCAGAGCCAGCTTTGTAAGGCCTTGTGTTCGCAGCTAGTAGGTTTGCAATACACAGTCAAGGAATGGAAGGCACAGCAGGTTCAAACAAGTTTTCATCCTAAAGACGGGTCACCGAAATCAAATGTATGTTGATTACGGGTAAATCACAGGGGAAAAGTAGGTCTGCAGCTCATCATAGTCGGAGAGAACCTGATTGCAAGACACTGAAGTGTAACTGAAAGGAACAGACAGGGCCAGAAATGGAGTCGCATCGCCGAAGTCCAGTCCTCCAGGGTCCGGAGTCCTGTCGCACAAGTCCAGTCTCCCAGTTGTATGGCAGAGAGCACAGAGCATGGCGAGCCATCAGTAAACTGCTTTTGAGTGAAAGAGCAAACAGCGCGATGATGCGAAGAATTTTGGACTGGTATGTCCAGATATTTTCAAAGCCCCTAAGGACAAGTCTGCTTATTAGACAAGTGGCATTTAGGTGGCTCGAGGCACCTGAGGGACCTGTCAGGATGGATGGGTGTGAATTTCGCTCCTAGCGTAGAGGAAGGGAATGGAGAACTGTCTCTTTGAGAGGAGACAGGAGGGGCCCCGTTTCCCACACCATGTCTGTTCCCTGGATTCTAGTCCGCCCTCTCAGTATTTCTGTAGAAGAGGGTTAAGGAAAACTTCCGTTTTTTTTATTCCTGTAGCGTTAGTTTCAGTTGAAAAGCTAGTCCTTCATCCAGATGTTTTGGCCACTCGCGATGGAAAATGTTAAGTCTGCGTGAAATTTGATTGGATAGTTTCGTTGATTGGATGTAGTTAGACTCTTTCAGAGGAGAAATCAGAATTCAGGGAAAAAATTGTTTCGTGTAAAGGTTGTTTGTGGGGTCTGAGTTCTTTGGCAACAGGAACCTGGTGGACAGGAATCACCGTGAGCTCCTGAGGCTCAAGGAGAGAGGAAGCTCTATTAGGTCAGGGTCTCGTGACCTACCCTGGGTCCCTCCCTCCACCCTCTATTGGACTGTGGAGGAAAGGTCTCCCAGGAGAGCCCGGTGTTTAAAAAACAAGAGCTTTGGAGTCAGGCGATGACTATGAAACCGCAGAAGTTAATCTTCTTAAGCCTCAGTTTCTGTAACTGTAAACCGGTGTTACTACACATTAACTATTATTATTGCTGTTGTTATTTGCTTTAGGTAGGGACCTCTCTGCCTTCTGTCTCTGGACTGGCAGCTTGGGGCATATACTCTTAAGGCAGTAGGTCGGGTGTTTAAGCGTGCTTACGTGAATGTGGCCTGTAGTTTGCGTGGGACAACGAGGGGTAGGCATGTGGCAGGGGGTTTGTGTGTAGGGAGCTCTGATAACCTGCATGTTGAAAGGAAAAGCCCCCTTTTGGGAGAGGGAGCTGAGGCTTACCAGGGCAATCCCCCCAGACCCCCTGGGATGTGGACTTACCCATCCCGTCAGACAAAAGGCTCGAAGAGAAGGTGCGAGCATGGTGGAGATTGCTGCTACTGGTTATTCCTTAGGGGAGGGGGCCGCAGATTCTATTGTTGTTGATGCCATGAGCCCGGGCCAGGTGAAATTTCACACTTGAGGGCTACCGTCAAAGGGGCATGTGATGTAGGGATACTGGTGAGTGAGGAACCACCTTCGTGCTGCCGATGAGGTAAGTGTGACAAGAATTCAGGATGGGAAGGGGACAGTGGGAGTCCTTGAGCGTCTGAGGAAGGAAGAAATGAAAGCAGCTTCCCCCACCTGGTGGGAGATGGGCATGTTTGCCTCAACGCTCCTCTCTCTCTCTCTCTCTCTCTCTGTAAGCTAACAAAACAGCCTTTCGGGAGTTGGGGATCCCTGGATGCCCAGGAAGTGACTGCATACACTGTTCCCCGTCCTGGGCCCTTGTAGACGGCAAAGCTCCAATGGCCTCGCTTTCCCTGGCCCCCTGGACTGGAAAGGGAGCACTCCCCCCCCCCCCAACATCCACTTCCTCTCTCTGGTGCTCCCTGTTCAAAGGGTGCACAAACACGTGCTCGCGCAGACCTATTGCCCCTTTCGAAATCGCAGTGTAGGGACTGAGGATTGAACCTTCTCTTAGCGGGCTGGGGAGAGGAAGGGCTTCCAATCCGGATGTGGGTTTTGGCCATTTAACAGGCTTGTGACTTTAATCAGTTACTATAAAGGGTTTTTACAATTAGTTGACGTGGAATGATATGTGTTGCCTCTTTACTGGAGTGGCGTCTGGGATTGCTTGGGGCTCCTCAGCTTCCCATGAGGTGCTCTGAAGATGAAGAGGAGAAAATGAGGGGAGACAGGAACTGGGCTGGGGGCTGTCGGGTGGAGTAAACTTGTTGAGGATGTGTGTTCAGAGCTAGAAATATTTATTCTACTTCCTCCTCCAGGTCTCTAAGTTGCTTGGGAGAAGTCCGTCTGTAATAGAGCATTTGCTTTGGCAGGATTTGGAGACAGAACCCTAAATTAAAGAGTAAAGATGATCCTCTGCAGACCAGGCTGTTGGTGGCTGCAGCCAGTATGTTCTGAGCAAGGACTAGACAGAGGATGTTGGCTTGGGAAGGAAGGCAGCAGGGTTCAGAAGAGTATTTTCTTTGAGTTCTTTGGTGGAGCGTCCCCCACACCAGCAACTTTTTACCGAACGTAAAAGAAGGGAAAAAATCTAGCTAGCTGACTAGCTTTTTTATCGGGAGGGTTTTCCTGAATGTGGTCATTACCATTTTGAACCAAAGCGGCTGCCGCTGCTGCTGGCTTTTTTATTTATTTTTAATTTTTTTTTAAATGTTTTTACTTATTTCTGAGACAGAGAGAGACAGAGCATGAGCAGGGGAGGGGCAGAGAGAGAGAGAGGGAGACACAGAATCCGAAGCAGGCTCCAGGCTCCGAGCTGTCAGCACAGAGCCCGACGCGGGGCTCGAACTCACGGACTGTGAGATCATGACCTGAGCTCAACCGACTCAGCCACCCAGGTGCTCTGCTGCTGGCTTTTTAGAACAGGGTAGAGTGAGACCTGTCCAGAGTAAGCTGGGGGCAGGCAGCCAGTGGAATAAAATGATCTTCCCAAACATCCTAGGTCTTCATGAGATAATCTTTCAGTTTCCTACCCTTGCCCCTCGCTGGGCTATCTTGAATGAATAGTTTGCTGAATTGAAACTTCTTAAAAAAATTTTTTTTAATGTTTATTAATTCATGAGACAGAGACAGAGCGTGAACAGGGGAGGGGTAGAGAGAGAGAGAGGGAGACACAGAATCCGAAACAGGCTCCAGGCTCAGCTGTCGGCACAGAGCCCGACGCGGGGCTCGAACCCACGAACTGTGAGATCACGACGTGAGCCGAAGTTGGACGCTTAATTGACTGAGCCGCCCAGGCGACACACTAAATTTAAACTTCTAACTGGAGGAAGAGCCATGCCTGTCTAGGCCCAGGCTCCTTTGGTCTCTTCAGAACATCCCATGGTCAGCAACTTTAGCCTGGGCGTGTGTGTGGGGGGTGCTCTGGCATTAGCCATTTTCTGCAGGGGAATGGAAAGATTTTAAAGATACGTGGTTACAACCAAATGCGGGATAAGAAAATCTTAACAAGATGGTACGGACTGGTGGGATAGCTTGCTTGCATTTTGTGGTGAAGTTTGGTACCTCTGAAATATTTGTAATTAAAAAATTTTTTTTTTCAACGTTTATTTTTGGGACAGAGAGAGACAGAGCATGAACGGGGGAGGGGCAGAGAGAGAGGGAGACACAGAGTCGGAAACAGGCTCCAGGCTCTGAGCCATCAGCCCAGAGCCTGACGCGGGGCTCGAACTCACGGACCGCGAGATCGTGACCTGGCTGAAGTCGGACGCTTAACCGACTGTGCCACCCAGGCGCCCCTAGAAATTTAGATATTTTAATTTGGCTTTTTATTTTTAACCTTTTATTTACTTAATTCTAAGTGGGCTCTAGGCCCACAGTGGGGCTTGAACTCATGACCTGGAGATCAAGAGTCCCATGGTCCACTGACTGAGCCAGCCAGGCGCCTCTTAGATAATTATTTTAAAATAATTTAAGTCAGGGGCGCCTGGGTGGCTTGGTCGGTTAAGCGTCCGACTTTGGCTCAGGTCATGATCTCACGGTCTGTGAGTTCGAGCCCCACGTCGGGCTCTGTGCTGACTGCTCAGAACCTGCAGCCTGTTTCAGATTCTGTGTGTCCCTCTCTCTCCGCCCCTCCCCTGTTCATGCTCTGTCTCTCTCTGTCTCAAAAATAAATAAACGTTAAAAAAAATAAATAATTTGTCAATCAAATATTTTTAAAGAATAATTTTATGTGGTGAAGCATACGTAACATGAAATTTAGCATCGTAAGCATTATTTAAAAAAAAATTTTTTTTAACGTTTATTTCTTTTGGAGAGAGCATGAGCAGGGAAGGGGCAGAGAAAGAGGGAGACACAGATTCTGAAGCAGGCTCCAGGCTGTGAGCTGTCGGCACAGAGCCCGATGTGGGACTCGAACCCATGAACAACGAGATGGTGACTTGAGCTGAAGTCAGATGCTTAACCAACTGAGCCACCAAGGCACTCGAGCATCGTAACCGTTTTTAAGTGTGCAGTTCAGTGCCATTAAGAGCATTCGCAGTGTTGTGCAGCCATCGTCTCCACAACTCTTCATCTTGCAGGACTGAAACTGTACCCAGTAAACAGAAACCACCCCCCCCCCGCCCCTCTCTGGGGGATTTCAACTGTTGCCAGTTTTGCTTTTTCCTACATGGTGGTCGCCTCTTCATCCTATATAAAACGGGAGTCTTTGCCCTGCTTCCCCCCCCCCCCCCGCCCCCGCACTGCATTAAATACTAATTATTGGGTTTTTATTTAGTGCTATTGGGTCTTTTTCAGGGTGGGGGAGAGAAACGAGGGTTGAGAAGGTGCTGCACAAAAGAGGTACAAGATGAAATCTCTGCCCTCCAGCATTTTCGCTTCCGATCCAGGAAAAGCTGTGGGACAGCAGAGGCCAAGAGACCACGTATTAAAATGGGAGGCACACCACCTCAGGGACTAAAATAGAGGAGGGAGGCTTTGAGCGAGCTAAGCTGTGTTTCGGAGGATCGGCAGACAAAATAGGAGCGGATTAAGGAGAGCATTATGGATTGACAGGGAGATAGATGCTGATGGGAAGACCGTTCATCTAGGAGAGAGGGGTAGGTAGCATTGCAGTGAGGAGGCCTCAGGCAGGGTGGGGCACATACCCCTGTTTCTTTCCTTCTCTGAGCATCTTCTTTGCGCCAGAGTTCTGTTCGAGGCGACTCGGGTCAAAAGGTGAATTCCTTCGACAATCATAGGGAGCATTTATGGAGTATCTGTTCACATTTAACCGACGTCACTTCGCTGAATTCTCCTCAGAACCCTGTGCAGGTATCTTCATTCTCCAGAAGGAGGCTGAAGCTCTGAGTGGTTCAAGTAACTTAGCCGGTCGATACCCAGTCAGTACCTTGAATAGGGAGTAGCACTGGGATTCACACCCAAGCCTTTCTGCCTCTAAGGCTGAGCTTTCTAAGAACGTGGGAACAGGTGATCTTTTAACAGTTCAAAGGAATTTATTTATTTATTAATAGAATTTTTTTAATGTTTCTTTTTGAGAGAGAGAGAGCGCGAGAGCGCGCGCCAGCCTGGGTGGGGGAGGGCCAGAAAGGGAGGGAGACACAATCCGAAGCAGGCTCCAGGCTCTGGGTTCTCAGCACAGAGCCCGACTCAGGCCCAAACCCACGGATCCGTGAGATCATGACCTGAGCCGAGGTTGGATGCTGAACCGACTGAGCCACCCAGGCACCCTAGCGCTTCAAAGAAATTGAATCTTGGGGCGCCTGGGTAGCTCGGTCGGTGGTGTCCGACCCTTGATTTAGGCTCAGGTCACGATCCTGGGGTTGTGGGATCAAGCCCTGTGTCAGGCTCTGTGCTGTATAGAGCCCAGACAGCGTGCGAGCCTGCTTGGGATTCTCTCTCTCCCTCTCTTTCTGCCCCTCCCCCCAATAAATAAATAAATAAATAAATAAATATTAAAAGAAATTGAATCTTACTTTGAGCTTTTTTGGGGGGGAAGAGCATAAGGTTAGCAAATGAAGACATGCCCAACCTTAATGCCTCCGTGAAACCCCACGAAATAAGCTGTGTCGGTATTTTGAGTTACAATTTTGAGTTACAAGGGCCTCCATCCTGTGGCGTTCTGGTAGGCACCAGCCCAGGAGCCGGTGGCCTATCCCTCCCCCACCTTTGTTTGGGTTCAACTGGGAGAAAATAGGAGGCTGGGGGGAAGGGCAGGGATTGAGACGCTTCTCCTCCCACCCACCCCCCTCCTCCTAGCAGGAAGGGACAAAGAGTTGACCTTTGTGACAAGCCTACAGAACCATAATTCATAGCTTACGTATGTTTTGAGGCAAGAACCCAGGTACCTGCCCTTGTCTGACAAGCAGGAGGCAGGCTTCACGTACAGCGACACTCGCTGGCTAGCGTCACCTTGAGTTAGTCACCTAACCTCTCTGGGCCTGTGTTTTTGAGCTGCAGAATGGAAATAAAAGTCTTCTGTGGTGGTTCTGAGGCTCAAGTCAACCTCTTGTCGCTGTTCTGGGTTCCTAGGAGGTGCGAGTGTAAAGGACTTTGTAAACTCTCAAGTACCGTGCAAATGTGAGTTATTAATAAGATTATCATGAATTGATGACACCCCAAGAGGGCAGACAAAGGAGGTCCTTCTCACCCCCAGACGAATGCCCTACGCTGCATGGGGGGTATGACTCTTCGATTGTAACTTTTCAGAGGAGGCTCCTGGGACGCCCCGGGAAGAGGGTCTTTTATTCTCCAGGCCCGGAAGGCCCCTTCGTTCCGTGCCCCCAGCCCAGCCCAGCCCAGCCCAGCCCACTCCCGGGCCTCAGTTCCTGCCTTCTCGGTGGGAGGCCTCCCTGGCCTGGTCCTGCCTCCTCCCGCAGCCCGGCCGAGGTCTCTAAGGAATGCCGCCTCCCGGGCCATTTTCTCCCCTCCAGCTTCTGCGGCCCCACTTCCAGCCCTCTCCCGGCCCCCTACCCCCAACCGGTTCCCACTTAAATGCTTGCAGGCCTGTTTGCAGGCGGGAAGCCCCCTCCCCCACAGGACCACCTCAGTCACAGCCCTGACCACAGGGAGGTCGGGTCTGGATTTACTAAAGGACCCCGGAGGGGGAGCCTGCCCCTCGCTGGCTGCCTGGCTCGCTCATGGGGTCGGGTTTCGGCCGGTGGCTCTGGAGAGAGAGACAAAGGGCAAAGTCCCGTCCCCACCCCCACCCGGCAGCCCGGGGGCGCTTGTCCCCTCCCCCTCTGGGCCCCGCCGGGGAGGCGAGGCCCCCACCCCACCCCACCCCCTACCCTGGGCCGGGCGGGACCCGCTCCCAGCGAGTCGGGGTACCGAGGGGGTTCTGGCGGCAGAACATTCTAGACTGCCGAGCCTGCGACGGGGGCGGCGGGGGGGGGGGGGTTGGGAAGGGGGGGACCGGGGGCATCGTCTGCCCCCTCCTTGAGCTCTGCCGACAGGGCCCACCCAGCGGCTGGGGTGGGAGGCCGCGCGCTCAGCTTTCCCTGGGCGAGGTGAGGGGCTGGGGGAAGGGGCCGTCCGCGTGGGGCGCAGGCCCGGCGACGCCAGCGCGGCCGCTCAGCTGCTCGGGCCTTCTCAATTGCCCGTTCATGAGGGCTCCCCTCCTCCCCCCAGCTGCTGCCAGCCCTCCCCCACCCTCAGCTGCTGCCGCCCTTCCCAGGCACCTCTTTCTCCTCCTTTGCCCTGCCTGCCCCCGCTTTCCGCGGCCCTCCTCGGCCCTCCTCGCCGGAAGGCCCCGCTCGCCACCCTGGGGCTCCTGGCAGGCCTGCGACCTTCCTTGCCTGCTGCACCATCTTGGGACGCGCCGGTGCAACCCCACCCCGGCCGCGGTCCTTCTGCCCTGGGCTGGGGAAGGGTAGAGAGGCAGGATGGGTGTCCGTGTCCGATGAACTACTCACCCCACGAGGAAGAAACAAACGCCAGCTTCCTGAAGTTGGCGACTACCAACAACAGGTCTCGGCCGGCAGCCGGAGGGGAGACAGGAGTGAATCCCTTGAGGTGGTTACCCTCCTGCAGGAGGGACACAGCCAGCGCCCCTTGCCACTAACAGGATGATCAATGTTCATTTGTAAAAATGTGTACCGGGAGGCATTTACATCCTTTCATAGGGAGCACTCGCGATTCCAAGAATTAATGCTAAGTCCCGTAGGGTCTTTTTTTCCCTTCCGGGTGGAATGGAGTTGCTGCAGACTGATTTCTCTTGAGGCTGGTCTAGTTTCCTCTTCCTTGCTTCTGAGAGGCCCCCCCCCCCCCCCCCCCCCCGCAAAATCTTGTCTTGAACTGGGCTCTCCAGGTTTGCCGCTCCCTGCTGAGGAGAGGCTCAGCCTCTCTCCATTCCCAAGGCATGCCCCATGATGTTTTCCACCGAGCCCCAGCTCCGTCCTCAGCCAGGTCTCTGGGTCCCAGAGTGCCAGATCTTCTGGCTCTTAAGTTTTCTGGAGAAATGCTGAGATCCCCCACCGGAGGGTGAGAGTTCAGCCTTGCACCCCTCGTGCGGTCAGGGCAGGAAATAGTCTTTCTAGCCCTCCCTCTAAGAGTATATTAGCCTACCCCGCTGGTAATATGCTGGAAGACGCTGGAAAGGTCTCACTGCTAGCCTGAAGAAGGTGGTGAACAATGTCCCCAACAGTTCGTTTCTTTTCTTTAAAAAAAAAAAAAAAATTTTTAACATCCATTCATTTTTGAGAGACCGAGAGACAAAGCGCGAGTTGGGGAGGGGCAGAGAGAGAGAGAGAGAGAGAGACAGACACAGAATCCGAAGCAGCTTCCAGGCTCTGAGCTGTCAGCACAGAGCCCGACGCGGGGCTCGAACCCACTAACCACGAGACCATGACCTGAGCGGAAGTCGGACGCTCCACCGACTGAGCCACCCAGGCGCCCCCGCGACAGTTCATTTGTCATCCCACACCATCGCTACCTCCACTAGGAAGGCTGCGCTGCTCACCGGGGGTCACCTCGTTATCGTTTGTCCCTGCACAGTAGGTTTATTCCGAAGGCTGCTTCTGCCCACCTCCCCATCCCCAGATTCCCCTTCCTCATACTTACTGGCGTAGATAGAGCTTACGCGGTCCCCCGCTCCGCTCTAGGAACCACTCAGGTGAAAGACAACAGTTCTAGGCAGAGAGCAAGGTGGAGGGAGGGAGAGGCAGTTGGCCCCGGGCGGACTTGAAATTTGTCTGGAAAGAGCTCCACTGTCTCAGAGCTTCTGTTTTGGCTTCCTCTGGTGCTGCCCAGATGGGCAAGAAAAAAACGTGGGCTGTCTTGTCAAACCATGTATTTCCAAGATGAGTGAATTGAGCAAAGTATTCGTCTTTGAGGTTTGCTTGCTAACACCAGTGAACGCCTCCCCTGCTCCGTGTCTCACCTTTGCTTCCTCGCCTGTCCCTAGACGTACACGAAAATTCGCAAGAATTTTCGGTGACTACCCTCTTACGCTGCTAACGTTTCTCTGACAGTCATCCAGCCGTATTATAGTATAGTTAGCTTTTCTGCGAGTTAAACCCTGTGCCCAAATTAGAGCCGCATGCAGTAAAAGCCAGTTGGCACGCACTTAGCCATACAGAATATGGGCATTTTTCCTGCTGCTGACATGGGGGCTATACAGGCTTCTGCTGTGTTAACACTTCTTGTCAGAGAGAAAGCAGCAAGGTCTGGTGAGATGAGCATACGCCAGCCTGGAAGGAGGGCTGAGTTCTAGTTCTACCTTAGAGCTGCCAAGGCGCTTTTCGTTTTTTCTGAGCCCCCGTTTCTCCAACTGTCAAATGGAGGTGACTGGTTGAGGACCCTCTCAGCCTCGAGGGGCTTACTCCTCCTCTCCTGCTCAGTCTATGAATCTGATCTCCTTTAACGGGAACTTCCCAGTGCTGGCTTACGGGCTGTGTGTGTGTGTGCGCGTGTGTGTGCGTGCGCGCGCGCGTGCGCATGCATGCATGCCTGCATGCATGTGTGTGTCCTTGGTCCCATAAGAAGCCTAGCGATCCCTCACCCCACCCTTCTTCTCTGCCTCCAGGTAGGCCAGGAGCACGTTAAACATAGTACAGAGCCTTCGAAGGAGAAGGCTGTGTGGTTCATTTGAGAGTCTCTTCTGGAGATTTGCCTTATCCCTTCTGCTTGTCTCCGGCATTATTAGCACAGGAATCAGCACATGTGGGACAGTACATGTGCGCTACATACATTGAAAACAACATGTTCACACTGGGGCGCCTGGGTGGCTCAGTCGGTTAGGCGTCCGTCTCTGGGTTTCGGCTCAGGTCAAGATCGCAGGGTTTGTGAGTTCGAGCCCCGCATCAGGCTCCGCGCTGACCACGCAGAGCTTGCTTGGGATTCTGTCTCCCTCTCTTGCTCTGCCCCTGCCCTGCTCTCTCGCTCTCTCTCTCTCTCTCTCAAAATAAATAAACAAACATTAAAAAAAAAAAAAAAAAAGACCATGTTCACAGGACCATAGATACACCCAGTGGTGTCCCTGCCTTCCCGTACCCCCTCCTACACCCTGGCATTCACCTGGGTGGTGCATCTGCTCTGCCTGGTCTTGTACCTTTTGGTAGGTTAATATTTTCCTTTCCAGCCCCTACCCTGCCCATCAGCCCACCCGACAGCCTGCCTGTCTGGCTGCCCTGCCTCTGGATCAGCCTGGCATGGAGCCCTGGGCACGGTGCCAGCTCCTCCTCCCCCCCAACCCCGCCCCCTTTCTCAGCTACTGCCATGCCTGGAGCGTGCCAGGTCCGCCTCCTTCAGAGGCTTTCCTGGACCATTATTTTCTTCACCTCTCCACCCTACAGGGGTGCGGGGGCAGGGTGGGGAGGAAGGATGGGGTCAGTGGTGATCTTATGGAAAAGGCAGAGGTTGGCACTTTGGGACATCTTTTATGTGTGACTTCCAGCTGGAAGAAACTGGGAGGAGAGCCAGCTTCGGGAGGGTGCTTCTACTCCAGCACTAGTCACAGGGGACTCTCTTGTTGAGAGAAGTCCAGCATCACCCACTTCTGAAGGGATCCAGTGGACAGCCGCCCTCTCCTCTCCAGTTAACCCTGTCTGTTCCCTCCTCCCACCCCTAACAAAATGGGGTCTCCTCCTGGACTGTCTTCTCCACGAGAGCAGAAGGCATGCCTGTCTTCCATCATGTTAGCTCTGCACTGTAGCACCTCTCAGCCTCCTGCAGTAGAAATGCAGTGAGAGCCACATATGTAGGTAAATTTCCTTTTTCTTTCTTTCTTTCGTTCTTTCTTTCTTTCTCTCTTTCTTTCCATTTTGCTTAGATTGTTTTTGATTTTTGGAATTTTCTAAGACCCATGTCAGAAAAGAGTGAAGATAATGAAAAGGATTAATCCTAATATTAATTGAGAAGTTCAAAGTATTGTTATCGTTAACGTTTATTTATTTTTTGAGAGAGAGAATCCCAAGCTGGCTCTGCACTGCCAGCACAGAGCCCGACTCGGGCCTTGATCTTACGAACCATGAGATGATGACCTGAGCTGAAATCAAAGAGTTGGGACGCTTAACCGACTGAACCGCCCGGGTGCCCCTGGAAAATTCAAAGTATTATTCATGCAGCATGCCATCAATGGAATAATGAGGTCTTTATCTTGGGGGTTGGGGTACAAAGTGGTAAAGAACCTGGTGCATGTTTTTTTTACGCTTAGAGCCTGTCCTGATTCAGTTGCTAGTAAGTTTTCATCGGAAACGTTTGATCTGTATTTAGACTTCACAACTTTTACGGAGGAAAAGTTAAAGTTGTATAAACACAGAAGACAAGAAAATTATGAGCCCGGTTGCGGTAGCCACATTGCAGTTGCTCCAAAGCCACATGTGACTAGCGGCTACCGTGGTGTAGACAGCACGGGCCCAGTGCTTAGTAGGCGCCAGGAAAATCTATGGAATGAATGACTACGGCAGCTGGTCTACAGAAACCTTGAGGCAAGTCACGGGAGCGAGTTTCTTGACTACTTCTTAGGATTGAGCAGGCATGACGCGGCTGCCGGTGTGTAACATCTTTGCTCTTTTCCAACGTGCACGTGATAACTCGAGCCCCCTCCCCAGCCAAGGTTTATTTTCTAGTTGCCTTGGGTTAGTTTCTTCCCAGCTTTTCGAGAAGATACCTGTAGGCTCGAATGAAGACTTGGACGTCATTGGGAAGAGTTAAATGCGTAGATGTGTGGGAGGATGCCTTAATTTGGGACATACGGATGGATTCCGAAGTTTTCATTAGCTCCTGAAATCTTGAAATTGTGTGCAAACTGTTGGTGTTTTTCTGGCGTAGAGTGTTCTTACCTTTTCTCACACTGCTAATGGAAACCCAGTCTCAAAAAAAGGCAGGGGGGCGTCTTCAGAACCACTTAACCTAAGACCATCAGGGCCCAGAAAATTCCTCTGATTAAGAAAGCCTTTTCGGGGCGCCTGGGTGGCGCAGTCGGTTAAGCGTCCGACTTCAGCCAGGTCACGATCTCGCGGTCCGTGAGTTCGAGCCCCGCGTCGGGCTCTGGGCTGATGGCTCCGAGCCTGGAGCCTGTTTCGGATTCTGTGTCTCCCTCTCTCTCTGCCCCTCCCCCGTTCATGCTCTGTCTCTCTCTGTCCCAAAAATAAATATAAACGTTGAAAAAAAAAATAAAAATAAAAATAAAAAAAAGAAAGCCTTTTCCTACAGGTGGACCGACTTGATCCCTGTCTGGGGAACACAAGACTCGGTAAAAGGCTAATCCTAATCCTTGTTTCCCAGATGTGAGAAACTGAGGGAGTTGAAGGTTTGACTTGCCCAAGGCCACATAGCCTGTTAGTCAGAAAATCACAGCCAGGGGGAGGCGTAGAGGTGCAGGATCTAATCTGGAAATCCCAGTTTAATCCTGGTTCTCTGCGGAGATGAAAGTCCAGGTTTGACTTTTGATAAGGGGCCGAGAGCTTGACAAGATTTCCAAAACCTGTTGCTGCTTCCCTCCCCCCACCTTCCACTGGTTGACCCCACCCTGGTTTAAAGGAACCCCTCCTAGAGAGGGGTGAGGTCATCTGCTTGACTGAAGGTGGCACCTTCCCCTGTGGCTATGGGGGCGGAAAGAAGAATCCAACACTCCCTGGGGCAGTTTTCAGCATTTCTCCCGGAGACTTGGAGTTCTTCCTTATACCTAGGGTGCATTCTGCCCTGCAGGGAGCCCCCATTCTGTCCTCTGCAGGCTCACCGCGGAGGAGGCTCGCATTCTTGCTAATACAACACCAACTGGAAAACCTCATTTGTTAGATGCATTCATTTAGAACCTGCTGTGACTTTATTTTTTTTTTTTTTAATTTTTTTTTCAACGTTTATTTATTTTTGGGACCGAGAGAGACAGAGCATGAACGGGGGAGGGGCAGAGAGAGAGGGAGACACAGAATCCGAAACAGGCTCCAGGCACTGAGCCATCAGCCCTGAGCCCGACACGGGGCTCGAACTCACAGACCGCGAGATCGTGACCTGGCTGAAGTCGGACGCTTAACCGACTGCGCCACCCAGGCGCCCCAACCTGCTGTGACTTTAAAACGGGGTGAGCTATGGGGCGCCTGGGTGGCTCAGTCGGTTAAGTATCTGGCTTTGGCTCAGGTCATGATCTCACGGCTCATGAGTTTGAGTCCCGCGTCGGGCTCTGTGCTGACAGCTTGGAGCCTGGAGCCTGCTTCAGATTCTGTGTCTCCCCCTCTCTCTACTCCTGCCCCATTCGTGCTCTCTCTCTCTCTCTCTCTCTCTCTGTCTCAAAAATAAATAAACATTAAAAAAAAAAGCTGGGTGAGCTAGAGTAATTTAAAAAACAATTTTAATGATGGGAAACAAATACAAAAAAGTAGAAAGGATAACGTAATCTCCCGTGTACCCATCACCTTGCTTTAAAAATTACCAACCCGGGGCGCCTGGGTGGCGCAGTCGGTTAAGCGTCCGACTTCAGCCAGGTCACGATCTCGCGGTCCGTGAGTTCCAGCCCCGCATCAGGCTCTGGGCTGATGGCTCGGAGCCTGGAGCCTGTTTCCGATTCTGTGTCTCCCTCTCTCTCTGCCCCTCCCCCGTTCATGCTCTGTCTCTCTCTGTCCCAAAAATAAAATAAACGTTGAAAAAAAAAATTAAAAAAAAAATTACCAACCCATGGGGCGCCTGGGGGGCTTAGTCGGTTAAGCGTCCGCCTCTTCAATTTCCGCTCAGGTCATGATCTCCTGGTTCGTGAGATTGAGCCCCGCATCAGGCTGTGCGCTTGCAACAGAGAGCCTGCTTCTGATTCTCTCTCTTCCTGTCTCTTTCTAATAAATAAATAAACAAAAAATTACCAACTCCTATCTAACCAGTGTTTTCTTCATCCCCTGATTATTTTGGAGCAAATTCTAGACACCTTATTTTATCTGTAATGGTCTTTTTTTTTAATATGAGAACTTGAGGAATCATTAGTTCTTAATAGTGCAATCAGATATCTAGTCAGTGTTCAGTTACGCCATAGAATCACTTCACCCACTCACGGAACTACGCAGCTAGGGAAAGTTACTAAGCTCGAGAAATTACGGGTGGAATGTTCTGATTTATTGGAGAACAGTACCCACTTTAGCCAGGCCCATTGTTCACCGTGTTGTATGAATTCCGAATATTTTTAATTTGTCCCGCGGCCTAACTTTGACTGTATTTTGGCAAAGGCTTTTTTTTGTTCCTTTTCTTCCTTCAGAACAGCAGCTCAGGGGACAGTGCACCGAGCCTGGAATCAGACAGGTTTTGAGTTCAAAGCCTGACTCTGTGTGACTTGGCCAAGATACTCAATCTCCCATTCTTGGGGCCCTGGTCTCTAAAAGGGAGCCATGGACCCCCAGCATCATGGGTCATGGGAGTCTTCTAAGCAAGTGCAGAATCTCAGCTTGGAATCTTTCAAGTATTCCTCAAGTGTTAGGCCCTTCCCTAATTGACCTGTTTTCCTTCCCCGTGTATACTTCTCTGAAAAGGTGAAAAGGACCAGAGCTTCCTTCCCAGGGAGAACTCCCAACCACATCCCTTTCCTGATACCCAGCTCCTGTACTTCCTGAAATTCTTGGTTTGCTGCTTAGCTCCTAACGCCGTTGAATGGGTGCTCTCTCCCTCCGTTCTCTCCTGGAATCTTCCCAGGGCTAGAAAGAAATGGTCACTCGGCTCTGTGGCCTTCCCCTCTCCCCCACCCCCATTAGAGAAATCAGTCCCCTGTGGTTGCTCTGTACTGGGAGCTGCCCCAGGGCATGGTCAGGGCAAGCAATGCCTTCAGATCAGGGCAGGCCAAGAGGTCAGAAGCCACAGGGTGTTGGCACCCAGGGAAGTAATTAGGTTGGCGAAACCATTGCCTTCGTTGCCAAGAGCTATCACTCAACAGGTTTGTCAGCTCCTTCGTGGACGGACGGGTGGTTGTTCTTGTACCTCTAGGCATTCTCTGGCCTTTTCTGAACAAGCGATGTTGGGGTTTAGGCCCTCCAGGCTCCGCTCAGACTCTAGAGCCCTGCTGCCTGTAGAGTAAAGGTACCGCGCGACCGTAGTGGGAGCTGATGCTCTAGAATGTGGAGTGGGTCCCTGGGCCGAACTAGATAACCCTTTGGCTGTCAAGGGAGGCGGGGGGAGTGGGACTATGGGCAGTGGTATTTCCCACGATTTCCTCAGCACGGCAGCCTGAATACTTACAACGGTTACCATCACGTTGAGTGCTCATTGTCGGCCCTACCTGCCGGTCTCCTCCCATCCTTGTCTGGACCCCTGTAGGCTCCTGAGGACCTGGATAGGGATTGAGCACTCCCTCCGAGTCAGGTGCCCCGATTCACATGCCTTGTCTCTTTTAAGCCCTCACGAAAGCTTTGTCAGTTTCCACAGGAAGAAACCAAGGTACAGAGCAAGGAAGTACCCTATCAAATGCTCTTAGCTTCTTCCATGGACTCCCAAGCCCTCGGCGCACTGCCCCGGCCCAGCGTGCATCAGGCCTACATAGTTTGGGAGTTAAGCAGGGGTCCCAGGAAGGGGGTACTGGGTATAGTTCCCAACATTGCCCCATGTGCTCTGGGCCTGAAAGAAATTAGGTAGCACCATAAGTAATAGAAACCAGGCCGAGGGCTTAAAAGACAAAGGGCCTTCGTGGCTTCTGTTGTGCTTTTATCAGGGTTGGGGGCTTTGCTGAAAGGAGGTTTGGAGGCCTGAAGGAACCTGGCATGGTTTCCCAGGATTGGGTGTGTGTGTCCTGGAGGGGTGGGTGAGTCCCTGCCTATTGGGGGTGGGAGGGGGCTGCCAGGAGGTCTTTTCTTTCATTGGTTGTGTGGCCCTGCCCTCCTCCCCCTCCTTCTCCTGGAACATTCCAGACATTCCAGACTGCCATTGCTTTCAGGATATGGATTAAAATCCCAAACTGAGATTTGATTTCCTCACCTCATCCCCTCCCCAACTCTTCCCTACCCTGAAAAGAAAGCCCCTAAAACTGGGAGTTTGAAGGAGGAGGGGGAGGGTACTTTTGACTTGTGACCTGAGATTACACTAAGGGACCCTCTCGAAAGAGCCATCTTCAAACTGAGCTCCTGTACAGGGGTTGCTTTCAGCCCTTGCAGGTTTGAACTCCCAGGCAGGCAGCCCCCACCTCTTCCATCCAGAAGAGTTTGTTAGGGCCTCCTCCCTCAGCTTGAGTGACTCCTGTCATCGGCATCAGGCTAGATCAGTGTCCTCAGTCTTTGAATGGTGTAACCTCAACCCTCCCAAGAGTTGGACTTGCACTGTGAGGGTTCTTGAGTTTTCTCTGCCCGTTTGGGCACAAAATGAGTGCTGTATGGGACGTCCCTCGCAGGGGCAGAGACCGTGGGGCTCCCTCTTTTGCCTATGAACGAAATCGAAGAAGGTGGTCCGGTATGCGATCCACAGAGGACCCACAGAACTGGACTTACTTCTTCCGGTTACTCTTTTGTCCTGCATAGTTGTCTGACTTTAGGTCAGGTTCACGAACCGATCAACCGAGAAAGCCACACACAGATTCTCAACACCTATCCTCCTTTGCCCTGAAGTTGTTTCGTCCCGGGGAGAGGTTTCCTTAGTAGTGTATTTCATCAACAAAGACTTTATGTGCTCAGAGCTGCATAGCTAGAAGGGATCTTAGAGACGCTTTGGTTTCCATTTTGCAGCTGAAGACACTTGAGGTCACAGGGATGGAATCATGAGTGAGCTGGCTCAGGACAGAGCCAAGAGGGAACCATTTCAGTTAGAGCTTAGCATCCTTTCTCTTGTTCCCATGTGTTTACACTCCCGCCCGCCCCCCCCCCCCCCCCCCCCCCCAGCCTGGCAAGAGCCGACATGGGCCTTGTTAGGAACAGTGAGGCCTGAAATTTACTTGGCTTAGTCAGTTGAAGACCCAGTCAGGGTAATTTAAGGGCTAGAACTGGATTTTCTTGCTTCCCAGGCCAGTTTTCCCTCATGCCGTTAGAATTTCCTTGGACCTTGTCCCTGAACTAAGATTGTGATCCAGGATATATGCAAAGACCAAATGACAGCTGACCGATGAAGATCAAGTCAATTGAAATGTTGTAAGCCCAGGGATTAGGGCATTGATTTGGGGGGTGAGCAGTTAATTGCCCTGGGAGTCAACTTTGAACCTAAAAGCCTTCCTGCAGGTGCCGGGGGCCGGGGGGTGGGGGTGGTGGTGGTGGGGAGACTACATTTTTAAGAGGTATTTGAAAGCTGGGAAGGAGAGGGTGTAGTCATTTGGGAGGAGGAGTGGTCGTGATGATGTGTTGTGTGTTAGCCATTCTGGCCGGAGCATTCCAAGATGCCTCTGTTACAACACTTCTGAGTACTTGAAGCTCTTTGGTAAGCTCTAATATTACCTAACAGCACCTTAAACCCTGTGAATAGGGATTATTCCTCTTTCACAAAGAAAGGAAAGTGAGCCTCAAAGAGGCCAACTTTTAAGAACAGTGCTGTTAAAAGTGGAGTACAGATTTAAATCCATACCTGTATAAAAACCACTTGCCGACCGCACTATTATCCTGCTGTAATTTGGCTGCACGTATGTCTCCCCTAATAAATGGTGAGCAAGCACCTTGAGGCCAGGGACTTTGTTTTGTTTATCGCTGGGTCCCCAGCATCTAGAGCAAAGTCCAGCGCGAAGTAGGCAGCAATTAAATAGGTAGCAGGTCAGTGACTGATGTTTTCCGTAGCAGCTTTGTATTCCAAGTGCCTGAAACGGAGTGGGAGGTAAAAGACGCTTACTGGGGAAAAGGATCAGTAACACCTCAGTAGAGGGATATAGACACAGCAGATGTGAGTTTTAGGGAATTCCTCGGCCCTGGTGCTGAGGGCATCCGGTTTCAGGTTTCCCATCTGTGGTAACACCGATAATTTACTCTCTGGAGTGAGGCACCCCTGCACCGATTCTGTATCCCCAAAGGTTATCATTCTTGGATTCTCAGACTTTGGTGTTGAACAGAAGGGAGGGAGCTAAAGACTGAGGCAGGGATTAAACCCCGCGAGGTCAGAGGCTCCTGAAGCATCCGGAGCCGTCACTAATCCTGTTCCTTCTAATTTCAGGAGTCGGAAAATCCAGATTCGAAATATCCCACCCCAGCTTCGTTGGGAAGTAAGTGATTGGGGGAGACTCCGTGGGTGGGGTAGCAGAGACTGGAAGGGAAGTTCTGGTCAGTCTGAGTTGATAGAGACGACTGGGGAGGTTCCCTGGTGGCCGGGGGGTAGGCCAGGGCTGCTAGTGCTTAGGAAGGTTGCTTGGATCTCATCCTCAGCCTAGGACTACCAGTGTTAGCCCTTTGGGCTTGGCCCTGTGGTGAGAGGCATTATGGAGGTGGGTAGGATGTTCCTCGGGCCCCAAACTTAATGATGGCAGAAATTGACTCAGAGACCCTGGCGGCCCAAGTCCACTTCCAAAACGGCCCTTAAATGCTTTTTTGTGCTCAAGCACATTTCTGTAAAGAGACCCGAAAGGTCACTGCTAGTGTCGATACCCCAGAAAGGGTAAGCCGAACGGGTAGTATTCAGTCCCCATCTAAGGCTCGGCCTGTGCCACTGTGCTTTGGGGTGAGGGGTGTCCGGGGCTGGCTTTGTCTCAGTTCCTGGGATGCCCAGAGTAGCCTTCCTCCTTTCTCTGTGCTCCTAGGTGCTGGATAGCCTGCTGGCCCAATATGGTACAGTGGAGAATTGCGAGCAAGGTAAGAGTGCAGGGGTGGGGGGTGGCGGGGAAGGAGGGTAGGAGTTGGGGGGGGATCTTCTTTGCTTCCTTTTCCGTGACCACATCTACCTGGTATACCGAAAGAAGACAGGCAGAATATGGCTTGGAGGGAGATACACCACACGGGGGCTGTGGGCATGTTCTCCTAGCTTGGACTGGGCCGTTTATCTCTGGGACGGGTTTCTCCTGTGAGTGAGCAAGGTGGCTCATTTCCAGCATGGTGTCCCTAGGCCCCATAGGGATCAAGCACAGTAGAACGGGGTCCCGCTGTTTTAAAAGCCGTAGTTTAAGAATGGAAATTGGGCGCTCGGCCTGAGTATGTCTTCAGCCCTTTTACTTTATTTTATTTATTTATTTATTTATTTATTTATTTATTTATTTATTTATTTATTTTTGGGACAGAGAGAGACAGAGCATGAACGGGGGAGGGGCAGAGAGAGAGGGAGACACAGAATCGGAAACAGGCTCCAGGCTCTGAGCCATCAGCCCAGAGCTCGACGCGGGGCTCGAACTCACGGACCGCGAGATCGTGACCTGGCTGAAGTCAGACGCTTAACTGACTGCGCCACCCAGGCGCCCCTGGTGGTCTCTTTTTAGAAGCTCTGATTGTCAGGTGCATGTCTTGGGTCAATAATAATAATTAAAAAAAAAAAAAAAGCCGAGGATTTATTCCTTGGCACATAGTGATGGGGAGGCATAGTCTTTCAAGAGTGGGCCCACAGCAGAAATAATAAGAAAGCGGTCTAGGTCAGAGCACATTTGGCTACGATTTCTGAGGATTCTCCATTGTTTAAGATTATAAATAAGTTTCAGAAGAAATGAGCTAAAATGTGGAGTGATTTTGGTTGGACATATAGTGGTAGAGCTTGGCCAATAGAAAAGCTTGTACTATTTGAGTTTGTAGTTCTTCAAGGAATGTGCATCATCAGCTCGTGAAGATTTAAAATGTCCTCTCAAGTCTCCATGGAAAGGTACGAGCTAGAAATCACTCTAGATGGAAATGTGTGCCTGTACCAAGGTCAAGGCCCATCAAACAGGATCTCCTGCTCTGATCCTGTAGCTTGCCCTTTTATCATAAATATTTGCCAGGACACGACCGGGCACACTGATAACCATTGCCCGGTACTGCTCATGCGTTAGACTGATGACGGAGTTATTCTTGGACAAACAGCAAGACAGAGCCCTGGCTTGGGAGCACATCGTGAGCCTCACCGGGCAGCCCGGCAGGAGCCCACAAGAGTTTAAATCTGTGTGGGGCTCACCAGGGAGCGATGGCACGAGGAACTGTATCAGGAGGGGGACGCCTGCTACCTGGAGGAGAGAAGAGAGTGGGAAATGTTTGGTTTTGCTGGACAGCAGAGTCTTCGAGTGTCAATTTTCCTTTCTGTCCACCGCATTTAAGATCGTTACCCCTCACCACCGCTTCCTTTACCCTGACTTACATTTCTCCATGGCCTTGATCAATCTGTGATGCTCCCGTAGAATTTGCTTATTGTGCTTACTGATGTCTGTGCCAGCTGGAACATAAGCTCTGGGAAGGCAGAACTTTCGTTGGTTTCGTTCATGACTGTGTGTCAGTTGAACTGGAAAGATGATGATTCTTGGAGAATCTCCCTCACCACTGTGGTGGGAGAGCTCTGTGGAGGAAAGCCAGAGGGGTTAAAGAGTGGTCTGCACTAAGGATTTGTGGCCCACTGGCTCATCCTCAGCATGGTTGGGGGAGAGGCGTGGTTTTTGTCAAGTGTCCTCCACCCCAGGGCTGAGCAGGCCCAGGAGACCCCAAATCAAAAGACAGTGGTGCACGAGACAGGTTAATTCTATTAATTTAAAATGAGAAGTATGTCCCCAGATCGCCTGGAATTGTAACGTCCAGCCCAGTCTCCCATAGGAAAGAGTATATGGTAATCAAATGAAGACCAAGGGGTTTCATGATGAGAGCCTAGGACGTTGATGGGATTAATGGCATGTGCCATGAAGTCATGATAGATTGCATGTGCGTTTCCCCTGTCAAGATCTTTGGAATGCCCCGTCAGGACATTGGCTTGCCAATCTCTGTGTGTGTGGAGTTTTAACTAGTTTAACTTCCCGAGAATAAATTTGTATCCCAAGCCAGGTGTGTGTGTGTGTGTGTGCGTGTGTGTGTGTGTGTGTGTGTGTGTCTGTCTGTGTTTTCCTGCCGCCTAACTGCTGATGTGTTGATCACACCCTTTTATTGCCCAGATTCTGAGGGGCTGGGTAGGGACAATCAAAGGAAGACACAGAAAGGAAAATGCAAAAAAGGTTAATTTCAATTTTCCAGTTCTGGTGAGAGGGGCCTAAATTAGGGGAAGTATTTTGCCTTGTCTTTCAGCTCTTTCCTTCTCATAACGCATGTAACTTCTCATAACCTGGAAAGATGAGCTTTTAACACTTGGGGTTCATCGGTGGCATCTGCAGATCTCACGGCTCTAACCTTGGCCTCTGTTTTGCTCCCCCAGTGAACACCGAGAGTGAGACGGCAGTGGTGAATGTCACCTATTCCAACCGGGAACAGACCAGGCAGTGAGTGGGCCGGAAAGTGGGGCAGGGAGGGTCTTTTGTGGGGTATTGGGAGCCAGGTACCCCTGCTTCCACAGGCTTGGGGTCCTGGCCGGCGGGAGTTACTCCTTCGGTTCGGTTATGGTGATAGCCAATCCCAGACTCTTGTCTGTTGGTTCAGGGATCTCAGAGGTACAGAAACTCAGAAACTCAGAGATCGATAGCAAACACATGGAAGGGAACGGACCCAAAGACCTCCCAGGAAAGGTATACCCTGGAAGCGCAGAGGGCCTTTGCTGTGTTGATGGCTCCATCTAGTGGTAGTCGGGAGGAACTGCGAGCTCTACAAAAGGGATTTGTTCATCTTCTGATGTGGCGGGGGCAGACATTTTATTGCGAGGATGCCATGAGCCCAGTTTATGCCTTTTGCAGGATCCTTTTTGTCCCGTCACACCCACGATTTCTAGCTCCTTAAGCCCTTGGGCTGAGCAATTACACTTCTCTCCCACTGGTGCCGACAGAGTTTGTACATTTTGTGCATGTACTCATTTATGTCCGACCCGTTTGCTTTTGGTGGCTTTCTTGTTCCTGCGGCAGGCCACCTTTATCTTTTCGGTGCCCTCCAACCTAGTGTTAACGTCATAAAGTCCCACTACTTCCTCAAATAACCCCTGTCTTTTCTTCTTTATTTATTTTTTATAAAAGTGTATTTATTTTTATGTAATCTCTACACCCAACGCGGGGCTTGCATTCACGACCCTGAGATCAAGAGTCGCATGCTTTTCCAGCTGAGCCAGCCAGGCGCTCCTAAGTATTTTTCAAAGTAATCTCTCCTCCCAGCGAGGGGCTTGAACTCATGACCTCGAGATCAAGAGTTAGCATACTCTGGCGACTGCGCCAGCCAGGCGTCCTGCCCCCATTTTCCTTTTGGCTGGCTCATCGGCTCAGACGGCTCAGAATTTTCTGGAAGTCCCTACTGCCCCTTGTGGCCAGTGTATGGTCCTTAGCCTGGCTTTGAACGTCACGGCAACACTCTCGTCTGGCTGTTGTTGCCTTGTTGATACTTCTAGCCTGCATCAGCCAGTGTGGGACTGGATGGAGCACGTCTTCCTGCACAGGGGTGAAGAACACCCCAGGTTGGCAGACATTTCCAGATACACTTAAACTCCTGCTTCCAAGTGGTAAGCGGGGCGCTGTGGCTCTCTCTCTTTTTTTTTTTTCGTACGGTTTCCTCAAACATGGGAGGTGCCAGCCTCAGCAGGTGCAAAAACAAGCCTCTTGTGTCATCTTCTTTTTATCTGTTAACATTTATTCACCATCACGACCTGCGATTCTCACGTGAGCCTTATGATTGAAATTATTATGTGGCTGAAATTCATGAGCCCGATGGAAACCACCTACGTAGGTTTCCCTTCGATGTCATCAGCCATTTAGACCGGAAAGTTCTCTGAGGTGGAGGTTGGAAGGGGGAGGGGGGGGCACGTGGTCATCTCCCTGGCTTTTAGCGGGTTCCAGTTTGGAACCCAGCGTGCTTTACACGCGGAGGGCATTTGCTGTGACTGGCATGGATTGGTGTGACCGGTAGATTCTCCCTCTGTCCCCAGAGCCATCATGAAGCTGAATGGCCACCAGCTGGAGAACCACGCCTTAAAGGTCTCCTACATTCCCGACGAGCAGATAGCACAGGGTCCTGAGAACGGGCGCCGAGGAGGCTTTGGCTCTCGGGGTCAGCCCCGCCAGGGCTCCCCTGTGGCGGCGGGGGCCCCGGCCAAGCAGCAGCAAGTGGACATACCCCTGCGGCTCCTGGTGCCCACCCAGTATGTGGGTGCCATCATTGGCAAGGAGGGGGCCACCATCCGAAACATCACGAAACAGACCCAGTCCAAGTGAGTCTTGGCTGCTGGGAGATGGAGGTCGGGTGCCTCCGGGAAGCACACCGAGGAGCCTCAGTATTGACCTCTTAGGAAATGTCGCCTGGAACGCGTTTCCTTTTCTCTGTGTTCGTTCGGGGGTCGCTGCTTCCAGTCACGGCCTCCTAGGAAGGCAGGGGCCGGTAGGGGTGGGGTGGGGGGTCGAAAAGGCCTGGGGCGGGCCATTTGGTGGCAGCGGCTGGGCCGCACAGACCTTAGAGGGGTTCTGTGATTTCTTGTAGGAAAGTCTCATGGGGCAAACCTAGTCTTTGTGAGTCAGCCCCTCCTTGGTGTTCTGTGGTTTCAGTACTGCCTGTTGGTGGCCGGAGGGCTGGGCAGCCTGGCCAAAGTCGGCCCTCAGTAACAGGTCATGATCCTGCCCCATCGCCCATCCACCGAGGCTGCTCCTCTAATCCCTTTTTAAAAAATTTTTTTTTCCAGTCGCGTATAGTTGACCCCTCTTCTCTAATCTTTATGGCTGAGCAGCGTACTCTGGAAAAGAACGGGTCACGTCGTGTCCTTACCGGGAAGGCATCCTTTAGTATTTACTTTTAATTTGGGACAGCGCGCCTTCCCTTTATAGTTGTACTCGGGGCGGGATCCAGAATTTAAGGGAGAAGTGCAGCTTTTGAGCCGTGGGCTGACGTCCGCCAACCCCGTGTTCCCACCCCAGACGCCACCGTTGTCCCTCCCCACCTCCTGGTTGAGACACAATCCGGAGCAGCAGGCTGGCCGGGTTTCCCTGGCCCTTCCTCTGCCCCTCCCATTCTTCACTTGGACGTGTTCCAAGGGCCCCTTCTGTACCTTCGGTTGAGGAAAGGTGGCCAGGAGTGCGAAGACGACCCCGGCTTTCACCAGGGACGCCTAACCGTCTTTGACCTTGTGGTCCTCAGGATCGATGTGCACAGGAAAGAGAACGCAGGCGCTGCGGAGAAGGCCATCAGTGTCCACTCAACCCCCGAGGGCTGCTCCTCTGCGTGTAAGATGATCTTGGAGATTATGCATAAGGAAGCGAAGGACACCAAAACGTAAGGCTTTCGCCCGGCGTGTCTTGTAACGGGAGGATTGCCACTTCCCCCACCCCAACTACGAACTGTTAGCAAGAATGGCGATAAATAAGACTAAGACGTAAACTGGGAACCGAGGTTCTCTTTCCCACAAGGAACACCCTGTACGTATCCTCTTAGCGTTCCCGTGAACTCACGGGTGTTTGTACATCGACGTGCTGTGCACGGGTGTATGTGTGCACACGTACGTTGTAGCACAAATAGGGTCCTGATGAACGTGTTCTACAGTTGGCTGTTGCACTTAACGTGGATCGGTAATCCTAGACCCACCTCATTCTTTTTTTTTTTTTCTTTTTTAATTGCCTGGAATTCGGTAGTCCGCGATGACACCAGTATACGGTTGGATGAGTTTAACAGGCATACACCTGCGAAGCCATCGCCCCACTTCTGTACCGAGCACAGCCATCGCTCTGGTTGTCCTTCTTCCCCTTGGCAGCCCAGCCCCCCTCCCACATTTCCGTGGCCCTCAGCAGCCACCGCTGTGCTGGTTCTCATCATCTTTTTTTAAAAAAAAAAAAAAATTTTTTTTTCAATGTTTTTTATTTATTTTGGGACAGAGAGAGACAGAGCATGAACGAGGGAGGGGCAGAGAGAGAGGGAGACACAGAATCGGAAACAGGCTCCAGGCTCCGAGCCATCGGCCCAGAGCCTGACGCGGGGCTCGAACTCACAGACCGCGAGATCGTGACCTGAGCCGAAGTCGGCGCTTAACCGACTGCGCCACCCAGGCGCCCCTCGTCATCTTTTAAAATGTAAACTCTGTGCTTTGTCCTGGAAACCCCACGTCTGTGGGGGCAGGATGATCGAGTCTGAGCGTGGCCTGCCATTTAAGGAACTCTTACCCCTCACTTCTTCCCAAGGGCCGACGAGGTTCCCCTGAAGATCCTGGCCCATAATAACTTTGTGGGACGGCTTATTGGCAAGGAAGGGCGCAACCTGAAGAAAGTGGAGCAGGACACCGAGACGAAAATCACCATCTCTTCGTAAGGCTCTCGTTTGCCTCTTTATTTATCAAAAGACTTTTAGAGCACGAGCAGGGGAGAGGGGCAGAGATTTTTGTTTGAAATTGTTTAATGTTTGTTTTTTTTTTTTTTTTTTTTGAGAAAGACAGAGCATGGGCGGGGCAGGGGCAGAGAGAGAGAGAGAGAGAGAGAGAGAGAGAGAGAGAGGGAGACACAGAATCCGAAGCAGGCTCCGGGCTCCGAGGCATCAGCACAGAGCCCGACGCGGGGCTCGAATCCACGAACCGCGAGTTCGTGACCTGAGCCGAAGCCGGACGCTTACCTGACTGAGTCACTCAGGCGCCCCGAGAGCATTTTTTGTAATGTTTATCTGTTTTTGAAAGAGACCGAGCAGGTGAGGGGCAGAGAGAGAGAGAGAATCCCAAGCGGGCTCTGTGCTGGCAGCACAGAGGGCTCGAACTCACGAACCGTGAGATCACAGCCTGAGCCGAGATCAAGAGTCGGACACTTAAACCAACTGAGCTACGCAGGCGCCCTGAGGGAGAATCTTGTGGGGCTGAGCCCCAGTCATAGAGTCGGACGATCAGCTGACCGAGCTTCCCAGGCGCCTCTTTATGAGTGGGATGCCCCAGGGGCTCAGGGTCAGCAGTATTTCATTATTGAGCCTCAGTACTTGGCCCCTCAAGTTGGGTGTGGTTTCTGCCTATTGAAGGGTAGTCAGCGAAGTGGCAGAGAGCATTTCTCTCCGTGAGGGCTGGTGGTGTGGGAGTGCCTCCCTTCAGCCCTCCGGCCTGCGTCTCAGAGAGCCTGCGGCCAGGAGCCAGGGCCTCGGGGTTTCAGACCTACCTGCCAGGCTGAGAAGGGGCCCGACCTAGGTCCTATTCTGAACGGGGACGGAGCGCGTGCTCTCCCTGTGCAGCGGCCTTGCCTCTCCGGCAAGAAACAAGGCCAAGCAGCTCGATTAGGTGGGTCTTTGGTGAGCGCTGTGCCTTGTGGACTTGCTCTGCTCCGGAAGCACAGGAAGTGGATTGCCTTGGACCACGGGGGAACGTTCCGGTCCTGAGCATCTTCCTTTCCTGGTTTTACCGGTGGTGAAAACCTGTCTGAGTGGACTCCTTGCAAATGGAGGGGTGTTTTCCTCTCCCCGGCACCGTGCCCCCGGCCTGGGTTCCAGACCGAAGGCCGGAGACCAGGAGCTACTTGCCAGAAGTGAAACAGCCTGCAGACACGGTTTCTGTGGCTAGTTACGAGCCGGGGTCCGCTCCTGGCCCCGGCCGGTCAGTGTGGAAGGGTGACTCAGCTCTGCTCTCCCACCAGGCTGCAGGACCTCACCCTCTACAACCCCGAGAGGACCATCACCGTGAAGGGGGCCATTGAGAACTGCTGCAGGGCCGAGCAGGAGATCATGAAGAAAGTTCGGGAGGCCTACGAGAACGATGTGGCTGCCATGAGTGTGAGTGCCTCGTGCCCCTGCTGACCGCTCTCCGAGCGTGCGCCACGGCAGAAGGGGGTCTCCATGTGGGGTGGGGAGGCCACGTGCTTTTGGACCTCCATCCCTCAGAGGCTTTTAAGTGTAATTAATTGAGATTCTTTATTGGGATTCCTGGGGCGGGTCTCCTCTTGGGCTTCGAGGTCCGTGATCTTCCTGTACAATTGGCGTTGGCGTGTAGTTCGGTGAGGAGAAGGGTCCGTTATTTTAATCTGATCAAAAAAAATTTTTTTTAGTATTTATTTTTGAGAGAGAGAGGGGAACAGAGCGCGAGAGGGGGAGGAGGGGCAGCGAGAGAGAGGGAGTCACAGAATCCGAAGCAGGCTCCAGGCTCCGAGCTGTCGGCACAGCCCGGTGTGGGGCTCGAACCCACGGACTACAAGATCATGACCTGAGCCGAAGTCGGATGCTCAACCGACTGAGCCACCCAGGTGCCCCTAAATTTTTTGCTTAAGTTTATTTATTTATTTTGAGAGAGACAGAGACCATGTGAGTGGGAGAGGGATAGAGGAGACAGAGAATCCCAAGTAGGTTCCGTGCTCCATTGTCTGATTTTTATCGTATTTTTAAATTTTATTTTATTTATGATGAACAGGCTGTAAATTTTTTTTTTTAACGTTTATTTATTTTTGAGACAGAGAGACAGAGCATGAACGGGGGAGGGTCAGAGAGAGGGAGACACAGAATCGGAAACAGGCTCCAGGCTCTGAGCTGTCAGCACAGAGCCCGACACGGGGCTCGAACTCACGGACCGCGAGATCATGACCTGAGCCAAAGTAGGACGTCCAATCGACTGAGCCACCCAGGCGCCCCTGTAAATTTTGTTTTAACGTTTATTTATCTTTGAGAGACAGAGAGGGACAGCACCAGTGGGGGAGGGGCACAGAGAGAGGGAGACACAGCATCTGAAGTAGGCTCCAGGCTCTGGGCTTGAACCCACAAACTGTGAGATCTTGACCTGAGCCGAAGTCGGACACTTAACGGACTGAGCCACCCAGGCACCCCGCCCTTCCCCCACCCATCTGATTTTTAAAGGGGAGGGAGGATGGTGGGTACGGGAAGAAAGGTGAGTCCTGGAAGTTAATGGACATCTGTCCTCGCTGCGCCTTCTCATAGGAATGTTCCAGTGCAGGGTTCAGTGGGGTAAACCACCAGAGATGGGGGGGACGACATCTGAGGCTCTGTTGGACCCTTCGGGGGGGGGGTTGCCGGTTCTTAGTCCAGGGATAATGTACCCCGGCTCCCAAGTCCACGCTCTATGTGTACGCGAGCGTGTGTGAAAATCACAAGGACACGCCGGTTTTGTGCAGGTACAGCACCCAGCGCTCCTGTGTTGGCCGCCGCCCCCCCCTTCCCTGCCTCTGGGCTCAGCCAGGCCCCTGCAGGGTGAGCTGACCTCTTCCTCCTCACCTTCCTTCCCCAGCTGCAGTCGCACCTCATCCCCGGCCTGAACTTGGCGGCTGTGGGTCTTTTTCCAGCCTCGTCCAGTGCGGTCCCGCCACCGCCTAGCAGCGTCACTGGAGCGGCTCCGTACAGCTCCTTTATGGTAGGTGCAATATCTCACCCCAGGGGACCCCGGGCCCTTCTGTGGCCTCCCTTCGGGCCCAACCCCCCGTGGGGGCCCGATGCTTGGGTATGCATTTGCAGGGAGAGGGAAGGGAGGTCTGGGATGCCCCCGTCATGCGCACTCCCGGCCGCTGGTGCCCCGCTGTGTGGATGGCGCCTCCTCGGTCCTTACTGGGCAGAGGGAGAGCCGGGGAGGGCATAGCCCCTGTTGGCTGCCCGCTGCCCGCGCCCTTCTGCCTCCAGGACACGTGCCCGGGATGCGGGAGGGCTGCACCCCTCGCCCGTGCTAACGGCACCCCCTGTCTTGGCAGCAGGCTCCGGAGCAGGAAATGGTGCAGGTGTTCATTCCCGCGCAGGCCGTGGGCGCCATCATCGGGAAGAAGGGACAGCACATCAAACAGCTCTCCCGCTTCGCCAGCGCCTCCATCAAGGTGACCTGCTCTGCCTGCCTCCGGGTCCCTCGAGGAGGGGAGGGGAGCGCTCGCTGGCTGCCGCGGGCTCAGACCTCTGTTTCCCGACGCCCCGGGTGGCCCGCCCTGGGGCGGGGCCTCTTCCTCTGAGGGATCGCAGCCCCCTTTGCTTTTCACCTTGCCTGGGTCTTCCTTGCTTCCGGGCTCTCAGACGAGGGAGGGGGCGGGTGTTGCAGCGTAGAAAGCGAACTTGGGTTCTGGCACGGACTGACGTGGGTTCAAGCCCCCCGCCTGCCCCTCAGTCAAGGACCTCAGCCTCCGGTTTGCTCACGACTGCGGAAGCCGAGGCCCCGGGCTCAGGGCGCCTGGCGCACAGTGCATGCTTTGCTAAGTGTCAGGCTGGCTCTACCCCTTGGTCGGCCAGGGTCCAGGGCAGAGAGCAGGGAGAATCTTCCCTAGTGAAACTAAGCGGTTAAGTTTCATAAGCCTGAATCCATCTGTGGTCTTAGAGGAGCTGGTCAGACGCAGTGATCCTTCTCTGGTGAAGTGTGGGCGGTAGGGGGAGCCTCTTTGACCACCTCTGTTTGCTTTGTAGATTGCTCCTCCCGAAACTCCTGACTCCAAAGTTCGTATGGTCATCATCACTGGACCCCCGGAGGCCCAATTCAAGGTTCTCATCTTTGTTTTTCCGAGCTAGACCCGGGTGGGAGTCCCCCCGGGTGGGAGGCTGGGTGGGAATGCAGATCTGCACAACGCTTTTTAAAAATGGTTTTTATCTATTTCTTGGAGTAATCTTTTTTTAAACATTATTTTTCAAAACGTTTTTATTTATTTAGGGGAGAGAGAGAGACAGCGTGAGGGGGGGAGGGGAGGAGAGAGAGGGAGACACAGAATCTGAAGCAGGCTCCAGGCTCCGAGCCTGATGCGGGGCTCAAACTCGATAACGTTGAGATGAAGTCGAATGCTTAACCGACTGAGCCACCCAGGCGCCCCGATTTCTTTTACGTAATCTTTATACCCAGCGCGGGGCTCGAACTCACGACCCCGAGATCAAGAGTCTCCCGCTCTACCGACTGAGGCAGCCAGGCGCCCCTGCAGGATAAAGCATTGCAGTGCTGCTTCCAGTTGGGCATCACACTTAATTTCTGTTGGCTTCTGTTTCCTTCTTTACGTCTGAAGGTGAACAGGAATTCGGGACAGAAGGAAACCCTAGGGCTTGGCTTCTTCCTTGGGCTTTGCCTTAGTTACATCAAAGGAAGACCTTTGATGCCAAATTTCCTTCTCTGCTTTGTATCCATCGCTAAGTGCCTGCACTTCTGGTCACATAGCCCAAGAGCCGACAGTGAGCACATCCTGACCGAGGCAGGGATGGAGGATGGGGACAGGCTCTTTAGGCTGTGTGCAGCGGCCCACAGCCTGTTCTCTGCGGCCTCGTTCAAGTCAGTGGGGTCATCCCAGACCCTGTAGGGATTTGTAGCTTATGAATTGTTCTGGGAGGTGTGGGTTCGGTTACTCTGCCCCGGCTCTCCAGTGTTACAAGCAATCAGAAGGAACAGGTCAATGCCACGACAGTGGCATTTTCGGTCACCTGGGTAGATGGTTGATCTACCCCTGGGTGGGGCCTGGGGGGCAGCAGGGGGGGACCGGACGTCTCTGTTTACCTCGCTTCCCTTTTCGTCGCGTGTATGGCCTGCTGATTAACAAGGATCTCCTCCTCTCAGGCTCAGGGAAGAATTTATGGAAAACTCAAGGAGGAGAACTTCTTTGGTCCCAAGGAGGAAGTAAAGCTGGAGACCCATATCCGGGTGCCAGCGTCAGCTGCCGGCAGGGTTATTGGCAAAGGTGGCAAAACGGTGAGCCTTGAGGGCCAGGCTGAAAGTTCTGGATCTTTGTCCTCAAACCCGACAGCTCTGCTCTGGCTGCCCTCTCCCCTACCCCGCACAACCTGAGGACTCCCGACGTGCTCCTTGACCTAATTCTCCTCCACAGCCCAGCTCTGGAGTCCTCTAGTTACCTGCTAGCGATTGGCCTCTTGTCCTTCCCTCCAGCCCCTCCCTTTCTTGATGGCGCCCTGAGCTTCTCTTCACCCCTGGCCACGCAGGTGAACGAGTTGCAGAATTTGACAGCAGCCGAGGTGGTGGTGCCCAGAGACCAGACCCCAGATGAGAACGACCAGGTCATTGTCAAGATCATCGGGCATTTCTATGCCAGCCAGGTACATGTGGCACCCCCCCCCCCCCCCCCCCCGCCTTTTGGGCGAGAGCGGCAGGAGCCCGGGGATCAGAGAGGGAGGACTCCAGATGTTGACCTCCATGGCCTGGATGAATCCGGTGGACTCTGCCTGCCTCCGGGCTGGCTCAGTTTTCTTTTAATTTGTTTTGAGAGAGCAAGAAGAGGGGCAGAGAGAGGGGAGAGAGAATCCCAAGCCATCTCTGCGCTGTCGCGTAAGCCTGAGGTGGGGCTCGAACGCACAGGCTGTGAGACCGTGACCTGAGCCGAAATCAAGAGTCGGACACTTAACCGACCGAGCCACCCAGGCGGCCCTGGGTCATTCTTTTCTAGGTGTAGGAGTGTGACGTGTAGATGTCTTACTTCCTCTTGAGGCTGTAGGGAGAGCGGTCTGAGGATTTCATATATGATATATATCCTGTATAATAACCAGTATGTATTCTATATTCTTGGTCATCAACTAAGGGTCTTTCCTGTTGTCTAACCTTAGTGCTTCGCTAACACCTCGTGCACAGGATGAGAAAGGAAATTGGTATCACCCCCTTCCCCCGCCAAGTCTTGTTTGTGAAATAGTAATGCCAATAACAACATTCTGGATGGCCCTTCCCCAGTACAGTCCCTTGGCCTTTCTCACAATGACTTTTCCATCCCTGCTTCCAGTTCTTCCACCGTCCCATTGCAGAACTCCCTACCCCCGCCTCCAGGGAGCCGGTCGGCACTGCCCAGCATTGGGACTGACCCCAGAGTCTGCAAAGGAGAGTGGATGTCGGGGTCAAATGCCCTGTACTTCGAAAAGTCAGGCAAAGGATGACCGGAAGGGAGTGAGGTTTTCCTAATATCCTCCAGTGTTGGAACCGGAAGGGGTACGGAGGCCTTTGGACGCAACCAACCCCTTCCTCTTAGAGGACAGACGTTTCACAGCAGGCTTGTGGCCCGACCGACACTGTCTAAGGCAGTACAGGGGCCGGGAATCCGGGCTCTTGGTTCCCAGTGTGGTGTGGCTGTGCAGCAGCAGGAACGTGGGTTCTGGAGGCAGAGGCCTTGGAACTCAAACCCCCTTTGCGTGGTCTGCTGCGCCGTATGGCTTTGGCTAACTTTTCTGGGACCGTCTTTTGAGAAGTATTAACGGTAGCGTCTGTGGCCGAGTCTGCTGCACCAAGCACTATTCTGTGTGGTTTACATATATTAACTCGTGTAAGCCCCCCGATAGCCTCATTTTATGGATGGGGGTGTGAGCTTAAGAGGGTAAAGCACGTACGCAAGGATGCACAGGGCCAGGAGGTTTTCAGTAGCGAAGCGGGGATGGTTTTCATCTGTTAGGATGAGGAGTAGAGAGAAGAGCTACGTAAGCCGTCCGCTCGGGGCTGACCGAGTAGGAAGTGATCTAAAAAAAGGGAGTCCACCGTCTCGCCTCAACCTAGACCACCTTTCTGTTTAACCAAGAAACCAAGCACGCTGTGGGTGGGAGGACATGATCCTGGCGACCGGTTCCGGGCGTCGCATTGTGCTGTTGATTCCCCTCGTGGAACCGTGTTCTTGGGGACGGTGCCTTTGAGAAAGGGAGGGGAGAGGCACCGATCCATCTTGTACGGTGGGGCTTCGGTGTCACTGCTGGTTTCTAAATCCGTCTCTGGACGTTTCGTTCTCTCTCCTGGGAACGTCGACGTGTGTGGTGGGGCTGTGGTCAGTGGGGAGGAGGTCTCCGAAGTGTATGACCCTCCGAGGGAGGGAGGCGACTCCAGGAGGTTGATTCGGGGTTCCGCGGTACGTGTGGCAACTTTGTTAACCGGAGGCCCTCACTCCTGCCGCTCGTCTGTTTTTTCCTACAGATGGCCCAGCGGAAGATACGAGACATCCTGGCCCAAGTGAAACAGCTGCACCAAAAGGGACAGAGTAACCAGGCCCAGGCACGGAGGAAGTGACCAGCCCCTTCCCTTCGCGGCAACTCAAGGACAACGGGCTGAAGTCGAGAGCGCGTTCTCCCCAGCAGGCCTGAGAATGAGTGGGAATCAGGGACCCTTTGGGCCGGGATGGAGACCAGGTTTGCCCGCTTGGCTTGAGGAAAGACGTTCCAGTGAGGAACCCTGATCCCTCGGCCCCACACGCCCAACCAATTGGCCCGACACTGCCCGCCCCTCAGGGTGTCACCGTGGAAATTCTAGCTCAGGGTGCTTTTAAACGTGGATTGTTGAAGTAAGTTCTCCAGGTCCCACCAAGAGAGTGGGTCAGGCCCCAGTGGGAAGAGAAATAAAATTTCCTTCAGGTTTTTAAATCATGCAGAGGGGTGTTTTAATCAGCCTCAAAGGATGGTTTGCTTCTCAACCCGAAAATCCTTCCAGCCTTCTCCTACTTGGTTCGTTGATTAAAATACCTCTACTCTCGTGCCCTGACATAACCTCTTCCTATATAGCCTCTTCCTGAAGTCACGCTAATTGCTTTATCTGTACTGCTACCAGAAAAGGTGGGAACCAATGCATTGTTTTGCTTACGTTGTTGACTCAGAGGAGAAGACACACCAGCATCCTATAGTTTAAGCCCACTCCTTCCCTAACCGACCAGTAGGAACAGCAAGGAATAAAGAATGGGGGAGAGATGTGATTAAACTATATAGTAATCCACGTTTAAAAGGAGTGCCCTTATGGCCGATCTAGTCCAGATCGCCATCTTGAAAAATTGGCGCGATGAACATGTTCTCCACTCTGTCGGGACTTCCCCACCGAGATTCCCTGCCCCATTCACGTCCTTCTCCCCATCTAGGTGCACATGGGCGGTAGTGAATGCTCGGCAGGGTAGGGGCTGACCACTGTACTGTCCCTGATTCCCACCATTCTCAGGCAGATTTTATATTTTTTTAAAGTCTATTTTAATGATTGGATATGAGCACTGGGAAGGGGACGTAACTCCCCTTGATAAAGTCTCAGTTCCATGGAGGACTTGAGTGGCCCCAAAGGCTGCCACTGTGCCCTCACTCCAGCCCGTGTGCTCCTATAAGGGCTGGTTCCCAGAGGCAGGGGTTGCGGGGCACTCCCCCGCCACGGCACTGTTCCCTTGGTGGAGGTGGGATGTGGAACCCAACCCCGAGCTCCCGGTAAAGCTGAAGTCCACCATCTGGCGTACGTTACGAATATTCAGTAAATGGGAGAGTATTTGCTTCTGTCGTTATCCCAGAGGCATATTTAACCGATGGCTTCTGCCTCCGTGAATCATCGGCATGACAAAAGTTGTGCCTAAAAAACAAAGTTCAAAATACCAGCAACCTTATGCACAAAGGGGTAAATAAGCTTAATTTATTAATTTAGCAGGCTCAGTAAGATCCCGTTGGAAGTTCAGCCCTTGTGGAAGACAGCAGCCATCAGTTGAATGAGGTTGGGCCTCCCCTCCTGATATACTGATTGTCAACGCATATCAGCCAGGTGGTGCACTTTAGTTAGCTACCTTGGACAATGCTATCAAGTGTGCTGGGAAGGGAGGAAGGCCTCTCTGCATGTGGAAAAGCCCATGCGTGGAGTCCCCTCCTTCCGACACTGCAACAACAACAGTAGTAACAACGAGACAACCATGACACGTGGGCGGAGTCAGTCAGGTAATGCTGTGCGCGAAGTAAACTACCTCAAGGTATGAAGTTACCTCAGCAATTACTTTCCTTTTTGTTCCCCCCACCTTTTTTTAACCTTTTTTTTTTCTTTGCGGCTTGCTGATATTTTATATAAAAAAAAAGAAAAGCAAAGCAAAAGAGAAGCTGATAGTCTTGAATATTTTATTTTTTTAATGAAAAGAAAAAAAAAACGAGAAAGTTATGTTTCATAATTTCTTACAACATGAGCCAGTGTAAGCCTTTAGGATCTCTCTATGGAGAACAGGCCCTATGGGAAGGGCAGCAGGGGCTGGCTCTTTGGGAGGAGGCTGGGGCTCAGCGGCCCAAGGTGGAGAGAGCCCGGGGTGAGGCCCTGATCTCTGACCCCCAGATTCCTAAGCCACTGGCCTCTCCTGGGAAATCCCGCCTGCTGGGGATTCAGAGACCTAGCAGAGCTGTGGGCCTCCAGCGGCCAAACGGCCGGCCCCAGCCACCTGCTCATGGCGTCTCCTCTCTCCCTTTTTGGTTAAAGGGCATCCCAGCCAGTTCTCCCCACCAGTGGTGCTGTTGAGATATTTTTAAATAATTGCCTCCGTTTTATCGAGGAGTGAAATAATATCTAAAAAGTATACCCACTTAAAAAAAAACAAAAACAAAAACCCCTCTATTTCTCTTTCTAGAAGTATGGGAGCCAAGATTCCGTTGGTGGAAGAGACACAGCTGCTCTCTTACCCTCAGAGAGGTCCACCTGGTTTGTCATTGCAGTCTTTGCTTTTTTTTGGTGGTGTTTTCATTTCAGTCCCATCTGGCTGTTCCCTTGGGTCTGCGTCAACAGACCCAAGGAGCAGACAGACGCTCAGATGATTGCCCCTTCGTCTCCTGTCATCTTTAGATTGATCTGATTGGTTCTAACAGTGGACCCAAACCTAAAGGAATTCTTGATTTAGGGTGGTGGGTGCAAGAAGCAGTGGGGGGGGGGGGGGTATGGGAATGTGACTGGGGACAGGTTCCTGCCTCGCTCGTGTCTTATCCTTGCGTCCCCATGACATTCCTTTACAACCTCCAGAGCTGTCTACCCCAAAGAGAGGAAGAAGCAGGAGAGCATTTAGGGGCGATATCAGGCCTATGTAATTGAGCTTCCCACCTGCCCTAACCACAAAAAAAAGGGTCTCCCAACTTCCATCTCTGGCTCTGTATGCTTTAGCCCAAAATGAAGCAGATAACGTTCAGACATCGGCCATTTGGTGATTTAAGGCGAATTTCCAGCAGCAAGCATGCTTTAATATCCGGTTCAAACTACCAGCAGAAAAACAAAAAACAAAAACCAACAAACAAAAAAACCACCCACAGTACCTGAAATGTGATTGTTGCAGTGTTCAGTTTCCTTGGGATCCTGCTCCCGTCACACCTTAAGCCCACGTCCTTTTCCTTTGGCTGGTTCAGCTCCCGGAAGAGACCAGGAAGTGTGGCAAGGGGCTGTCAGACTTAGTTGAATTAGGCACAGCTTCCACCCATCGCTGACATTTGCCCAGCAGGAAAGTTGTGAAAGTTACCCTATCAGAAGCAGAAGGAATATGGTTTGGTGGTTAAAGTTTAGCGGGATAGAGGGACCTGTCTTGGTGGGCCCGCCTTTGACCCTTAGGCTAGGTCTTGGGGCAGTGCCTCGCCCTCCTGCACATCACCTCCATTTCCCCGTCCTTGGCGAGATAAGTCAACGTGGAAAGCACTTGGGAGATTTGGATGATCAGAGAAAAGTGACTTTTAGAAAACCACTTCTATACTGAAGAGAGAGAGAGAGAGAGATATATATGTGTGTGTGTGTGTGCGCTACATATATATTTTTAAGAAAGGACCATCTCTTTAGGATATATTTTTTATTCTGTGGAACACACAAAAAAACCAAAATGGTTTGATTCACTTAACTTCAAAGCTGCATCTGACAGTTACACCCGGATGGCTTTAATCCCCTCTAGGGTCTGGTTGCCTTTTGCAGTTTGGGTTGTGGACTCGGCTCCCCAGAAGGGTCTGGGTAGGAGAGAGCCATACGTAGGGACAGAGTTTTATCCCCTGCTGCCCTTTCCTGCCCTCCCCTGGGTCCTTGTCAAGTCCTTATTCCTTTCCTGTGAGCTCTCCACCTCCGGGGGGGGGGGTGGTTGGGAGCTATTCTTAGGTATGCCTCACTATTGGCAGGAAAGACCCCATGTAAAACCCAGAGAGCACTGCGGGGAACACTCCAGGTGGCTCTGTGTCCGTTTTCCTCTGTGCCAAAGACAGACAGACAGACAGACAGGGGCTGAGAGAGGCCGTTTCTGAATCCAAGCAGTAGCCATCTTTCGACGTATACTTGGGCCCTCTGAGAGGGGCTCCTGGAAACAGTGCGAGCTAAAGACGCGTCCCTTCCCTTCTGAGGCTCCTGGGGGACGTGGGGGCGGTGCTTAACTTGCCAAGGGGTAGGGAGCTGAGAAAGGGGTCCATTGGCTCCTGGTTGCACTTTGGGGAAGGAGGGGAAGTTTGGGGCTCCTCCACGTGGGACTGCTCTCTGTCCCCTGCCCCCACTGCAGAGATAGCATGGCGAGTTCCCTTCAGGCCTGGCAGACTGGCAGCGAGGAGGGGCCTCAGTTAGCTCTCAAGGGTGCCTTCCCCTCCTCCCACCCCAGACATAACCCTCTGCCAAACTGGGAACCAGCAGTGCTATGTAACTACCTCACAGAGCCCCAGAGGGACCCCCCAGGCTTCCAGTTCACTCCGAAGCCGAAGCCGGCACCTCTAGTCCTCTAGTGTTTTACGGGGAGATCCTAGTGGCTTTGACATTCAAACCGCGCCACTGTTTTTTGCCTGTTTGTGGCAAACTGGTGGAAGGAAGACAGCACAGCCTGACCACAGTAATTGCAGGAAGATGGGAGACCTCCATGCCAGGGGACATAAAGCCATTTCCCTTCCAAACGCTCGATGACGTAGATGCAGAAACGTCTCTCTGGTACCCAGACTTCGAGTAACGCCAGCTGAAAGCTTCGGTTTCTTTGGATACGTAAGGCTTCTCTGTCGGGGTACAGGGCAGGGAGGAGGCCTCGTGACCGAAGGTGAAGGTAGAGGGCGAGGGCCAGATCCCAACCTTGACCCTTGGGCCCGTGCACCTCCTTGGGGCACAGCCCGATGTGGGCACCGTTTGCATGGTGTCTTAGCGTGGTTGAATCCGGACTGACGAGACATGGAAGAAGTTTTTGTTCTCTTAAACAGCAGGAAGCTCCTCGGGAGCGTGTGTTTTCGAGTTACCACAGGTGATGGATGCTACGAGTAGAAATGGATTAACTACCTCAATCCTTACAATAAGATTGGAACCGAGGGCAGGGACTCGTGCATAAGGGTATGAATCCTAGCCAGGAGAAGTGAGTTGAGGCTTGTGCCACAGAAAAGGTTTGTTCTTGAGGAACAGGCAGGCCTGCCAGGACTCCCCCCACCCCCGTCCAGGGGGCTGGGCGGTCTGGCAGTTAGGTCCCCCCCCCTTCCGCCTTCCTTGCCCGGGGGTCCAGCGTGTCACCCCTTTCCCTCCGGCTTGACCTCCGCTCACTTGCCCTAGCCTATCTCGTTGGACCAGAGAGGCTGGCTGGAGGTGAAATCCGGGGCTTCGGCCTGGAACCCATCACTCAGCCCTAGCGTCAGGAAGCCTGGGGAAGCCAGAGCTAAGACCTCTTCAACTGGGGTTTCTTTGAGATGCTCCGCCTCCGCTGTGTCCTCAGTCTTCACAGGGGGGGCGGGGGGGGGAGGGGGGGGAGGACAGTTGGCTCTAGAAGAGGTGGTGCGGGATCCTTTGTCCTGAGAGAGTCCAAGGCCCCCGGTCCTCTGGTCGCTCAGGCGTCTTTGTAGTCGGGGAGTCCACTGGGCGATCCCAGCCCCTCCCCACCCTTTAATGGACCTCCTCATAGAAGCCCCATTTCACTTTTGTTTTATCTACCTCTTAGCAAGACAATAGAGAGAAATTAGGTAGTGGCAACTCCACTTGCTTAGGTTAGGGGGGGAAAAAGATTTCTTTTTCCAAAGGAAAAAAAAAATATTACCTTAAAAATACTTTCCAAAAAATTTAAAAAACCAAAAAAAAAAAAAAAAAAAAAAGAGGGAGACATTTTCCAGTGACCACTGGATTGTTTTAATTCCCCAGACTTTTCTCTTTTTTTCCCCCGTAAATAAGTTTCACTCTTTGGCGAGTTTCTCCACTTGTTTAAGATAATGTGCTGTCCTAACTGGGACGGCGATCACAGTCTGCCCCCCCCCCCCCCCCGGCTTGTCCCACCCCTACACCCTCTTCCCACCAGTGAGTCTTACCTGCGCTCCTCCCCCTGACACCCTCCCGGCCAGGTGACTTCCGTCCCCCCAGCAAGAATAAAGACTGTGTGTGTGTGTTGGGGTGCTTAAGTCTTGACTCACCCTTTTCCCCCTGTGGGGGTTGGGAGGCCACTTGTAACACTTCCGTGTACATTTTATGTAACCCACTGCAATGTAAAGGTGTTCAAAATGAATTTCAGCAGATGATGAGTTAGCCTAATGAATAAACATCCTCTGTCGCCACTTGGATGCTCCCCTTTTCTCCAGCATCTTCCTCCTGGTCCCGGGAACCAGAATAAGTCAGAGGAGCCCCCTCCCCAATGCAAAGCGAATTCGCATCCAGTCCTGAGACCCCTCTTAACTCAGGAGAGTGGAAAGTGTGTTTATCTGGAATGCGGATCCTGGTGGCGGCCGGAAGGGGCTTCTGCATGTGACTGTGCTATCCCATTCTGTAATTCGCGGCCACTTTGAAAATTGTACCTGGCTGGAAGTCTGCCAGCCATCGCCACGGTATTTCGATTGTACCCTTTCTCCCACCCTTTAATCTGTACTTTGCTTTGTCGGGGGAGGTGGGGCAGCTGACTCAGACTTTGCGAATTTGTTCTTTTGCTGGATGGGCGCTCCAGCTTTTCCCATGAAGGTTGTTTAAGCTACAGACCACTTCATTCTGCTGTTTTCAATTTCAAAAATAAAAAGGAAACTTCTATCGAAAGCTGCGCGCGCGCGTGTGTGTGTGTCTCGTCTCGTCTCGGGCGGGGGGCGGGTGGTGGCCTTTGGGGTCTGGTAGCTGAGATGCTCAGACCTCCAGCAGCCGACTTCAGTGTTGAGAGTCCTGGTTCCCAGGGACCAGAGTCACTCAAATGCAGACGAGGCCTTTTTCTTAAATTCACCGACAGCCAACAAGGAGTGGCCTTTAGACGGTGCCTTGCTGTTAACGTCCTTTGCATGTTGGAATACGGCCTCCGCCGCATTGCAGAATCAGTGCATGTTGGTGAATCAGTGCAGAGCAGTCTCGGTGGCTCTGGAGGTCAGGAAGAGGTATTGCCCTTCCTGACCCTTGCCCCAAGAAAAACTATGCAAATGGCTTCTTCCTTCCAGGTTTCCGTCACCAGCTACCGTGACCCTGCCCTCGCCTAATTTCCTTTCCGAATGTCAGCAAGGTGGAGGGACACAACCTAGACTCCCAAGCGTGGCTCCCCGGATTCTTGGTCCAGCCCTTTCTGCCCTGACATCTTTCAGAGATGACCTGATGGTACAGGGCGATACCATGCTTAAAGAAACGTTCTAGGCCATCTGTTCAGACCTAGGGCTGTTTGGACCCTGAATAGATGGGTCTAGCGCCAGTTACGGTGTTGTGAAATCTGATGTCAAGGGGACAGCTAAGAATGGAATGATCTGTCCCTCCTCCTTATGTTCGCCCTGGGTATTGGGCAGATCTGTGAAGATTTTGCTTCCCCCCCCCCCCCCACTCCGGGACGGTGGGGAACATTTGCTAAGAATGGTTATACCTGTCTTTTCTCCTAATTCTCTTTCTCCACATCTTTTCTTTTTTTTCCCTACGTAACCCAATCTTTTTTTTTTTTTTTTTTAGTTTATTTTGAAAGAGTGAGAGTGCGAGTGAGTGGGGGAGGGCCAGAGAGCGAGAGCCGGGCGGTGGGGGGCAGGAAACGCAAGCAGGCTCTATGTTGTCAGTGCGGAGCTCGAACTCACGAACCCCGCAAGATCATGACCTGAGCCGAAACCAAGAGTGGGATGCGCAACCGACTGAGCCACCCTGGCTCCCCAAATCCAATCATGTTTACAAAAGGTTTAATTAAGGTGGATCTGGATAAGTTAAAAGTCATTAGGCTGGGTTTAGTGTTGGCGGTTATTTGTGCCCTCCCACATAAGGAGATCAATGTCGGGACATGATTTTCCAGTCTTGCTGGAAACTTCACGCAGGAGGTGAATATTTATTTGTTCCCTGCCCTGTTTCCGAAATCATTTAAGGTGGCTGAAACACGGGGATGAAGCCCTGTGGACACCTTGCTGATAACGGTCAACGTGTGTTGGGATCAACAGTGTGCTCACACCCATTTAAGGCATTCGGGGCCTTACGTGACGGCGTGTTTAACTCTCCCAACAATCCTGAAATGAATGTTACTCCCCTTTTATACACAGAACCGAAAATCAGACAGGTTATGTTACTAAAGCCGCAAAGCGTTTGATTCTAGAACCCAGACCTTTGCCAGTACAGCTAACCACCATCTCTGCAAGAGGAACCTTCGCTGGTGTAGGCGAAACATGGAAGCTACTTCTGCTGACGGTTTGCGAGAACACCCTCCTTTTCACCATCTATGTAAGTAATCAGTGGTAAATTCACAAAAGCGGCTTTTTGTATCGTCTCGTCAAATCGGTCACAACTGGCTTTGGCCTTGCCTTCCTATGCGTGCACGAGCCTGACAACTTTGGTGCCCAGTGTGGGGCCCATGAAGGTACGGTGCCCTTAAAAGACTGGAGGCTGGGGCGCCTGGGTGGCTCCGTCGGTTAAGCGTCCGACTTCAGCTCAGGTCACGATCTCGCGGTCCGTGAGTTCGAGCCCCGCGTCAGGCTCTGGGCTGATGGCTCAGAGCCTGGAGCCTGCTTCCGATTCTGTGTCTCCCTCTCTCTCTGCCCCTCCCCCGTTCATGCTCTGTCTCTCTCTGTCCCAAAAATAAAAATAAACGTTGAAAAAAAAAAATTAAAAAAAAAAAAGCTTCTCTTTAAAAAAAAAAAAAAAGAGAAAAATAAATTAAAAACATTAAAAAAAAAAAAAAAAGACTGGAGGCTGCATGGGCCAGGGTAGGGGGTACTACACGTGCCCCAGGGTCTGGTAGCTTAGCCCTCACCTAAGTCGTGGGCGAGAGGGCAGGTGTCCTACCTATTCGGGAACTGCATGGGTCAGGTTGGCGTATAGGACTTTCTGGAACCTCATGGTTAATACCACCTGTTGATAGACGTTTGGAGGTCAAGCGGCGGCGAGAGGGAGGATCGGTGCTTTCAGGTGTTCAAGGTGAGTTTGAGGCTGAGTTGATGGCCACTTAAAACCGAAAGGAAGTGTGGGGTGCCTGGATGGCTCAGTCGATCAAGCGTCCGACGTCAGATCAGGTCATGACCTCACAGCTCATGAGTTCAAGCCCTGAGTCGGATTCTGCACTGATGGCCCGGGGCCTGGAGCCTGCTTCAAACTCTGTCTCTGTCTCTCTCTTCCCCTACCCCCACCCCTGCTCCAGGGCTCATGCGTGCTATCTCTCTCTCTCAAATGTAAATAAACATTAACAAAACCCAAAAGGAAGCTCGAAGTTGTGCAAGTTGCTGCGTAATTACCACAGTGTCTGTGTTAAAACTCCCTGGTTTGTGTTTCTTTTTTTTTTTTTTTTTAAACACCTAATGGATTTGGGCAAAAAACTTGCAGGAAAGCGGTGGGGGGGGGGGGTGGTGCTGGAGGTAAAGATAAAGGAACTTTGCAACTGAAGGGTCCAGACCATTTACTGTATGAACTGTCATAACCAGGACTGAAATGTGTCACAGGCTGTACTGTGAATGTACACAAAGTGCTAGAAAATTCTTCTGGTGTCCAAAATTTTCAGTCTATGATGATATCTTTTTTTTTTTTTAATCTCTGCATAGGAAGGTTTTTATTTTTTCCATTGTACATTATATTGCTCTATTTGTCTATAATAAACATGTATAGTTATATAATATTTATTTACTTATTTATTCATTCTTTTTTATGTTTATTTTTGAGACAGGGAGACAGAGCAGGAGCAGGGGAGGGGCAGAGAGAGAGGGAGACACAGAATCGGAAGCAGGCTCCAGGCTCCCAGCTGTCGGCACAGAGCCTGGCACAGGGCTCGAACTCACGAACCAAGAGATCGTGACCTGAGTTGAAGTCGGATGCTCAACCGACTGAGCCACCCAGGCGCCCCTAATTCATTCATTCTTGAGAGAGGGAGAGAGAGTACGCGCTTGCTTGCCCATAGTGGGGGAGGGGCAGAGAGCGAGGGAGAGAGAGAATCCCAAGCACGCTCAGCGCTGTCAGTGCACGGCCAGACACGGGGCTCGAACCCCCAAATCGTGAGATAGTGACCCGAGCCGAAATCAAGAGTTGGACGCTTAACCGAACTGAGCCACCCAGGTGCCCCTTTATTTTGTATTGAGGTCAGATTGGTATATAACGTTATGTTAGTTTCAGGCGTATGGCACAGCAGAGTGACACGTGTATACTCCCTGCAAAGTGATCGCCACAGTAAGTCTAGTTGCCATTCCTTACCATACGGTTGACCCCCCCCAACCCTTTTCACCCACCCCCTCCCTCCTTTCCCTCTGATAAACACCACTGTATCCTCTGCGTCTCTGAGTTCTGTTTGTTCAGATCGGTTTTTAGATTCCACATAGAAGTGAAATCATATGTTATTTATCTTTGACGTATTTCACTTAGCTTAATGTCCTCATGGTGCATCCATGTTGTCACCAATGGCGACAACATTCTTTTCTATGGCTGAGTGGTATTCCGTTGCCGATACGGATCACATCCTCATCCATTCATCCACCAATGGACGCTTAGGTTGCTTCCGTATCTTGGCTGTTGTAAATCATGTTGCAATGAATGTAAGGATGCGTGCATCTTTTCGAGTTAGCATCTTCCCTTTCTTTGGGTAAATACCCAGAAGCGGACTTAGAATTGCTGGATCGTATGATCGATGTGCTTGTAATTTTTCGAGGAACTTCCGTATTGTTTTCCTTAGGTGGCTGCACCAATTTACATTCCCACCAGCAGCATCCAAGGGCTCCCTTTCCCCCCACATCCTCATCAACTCTTGTTATTTCTTGTCTTTATAATGATGTCTTGTTGTTTGGCAAGTTCAAGATCCCATTCTTCATGGCCTTGGCTGCCTGCCAGGGGGAGCAACCACAACCAATAATCCCAGCAACTCTCTCGAGGCCTGCCGGCCAGGGAGAGCGTCTTGAAACAGTGAGTTTCCCTGACAGTCCAGGGAAAGCGGCTGTTTTTTTACAAAGTAAAAAATCCCATGTTCCTAATTCAACATTTGTAACTCTTGGCAGAAGTTGGTGGCTTATGTGTCTTGCTGTAAAGAGGCTCTATTAGGGGCACCTGGGTGGCTCAGTCGGTGAAGCGTCCGACTTCGGCTCAGGTCACGATCTCGCGGTCCGTGAGTTCGAGCCCCGCGTCGGGCTCTGTGCTGACAGCTGGGAGCCTGGAGCCTGTTTCGGATTCTGTGTCTCCCTCTCTCTCTCTGACCCTCCCCCATTCATGCTCTGTCTCTCTCTGTCTCAAAAATCAATAAATGTTAAAAAAATTAAAAAAAAAAACAAAAAACGAGGCTCTATTAGTTTCCTAGGGAGGCTGTTACAATTCCCTCGAAGCTGGTGGCTTAAAACGGTTCCGGAGGCCGGAGGTCTGAAATCAATGTCAGTAGGTCAGTTCTGGAGACCCTTAGACCTACGCCTCTCTTCCAGCTTCCGGTGCTTGACAGCGGTCCTTGACCCTCCTTGGCCTGTAGACAAATCACTCCAGTCTCAGCCTTCATCTTCACATGGTCTTCTCTGTGGCTCTCTGTCTTTCTGTCTCCTATGAAGACAGTCGTTATTGGACTTACGGCCCACTCTCATCCAGGATGATGTAATCTTGAGATACTTACAGACATCTGCAAAAACCCTTATTTCAGATAAGGTCACATTCTTTTGTTGTTGTTGTTTTAACTTTCTTTTAATGTTTGTTTGTTTTTGAGAGAGAGAGAGAGAGAGAGAGAGAGAATGAGTGGGGGAGAGGCAGAGAGAGACGGAGACACAGAATCTGAAGCAAGGTCCAGGCTCTGAGCTGTCAGCATAGAGCCCGGTGCGGGGCTCGAACTCACAAGCAGTGAGATCATGACCTGAGCTGAACGCGGGCACCTAACTGACTGAGCCACCCAGGCTCCCCTTTTAAAAAAAATTTTTATGTTTATTTTTGAGAGAGAGGGAGCATAAGCAGGAGAGAGGCAGAGAGAGAGGGAGACACAGAATCCAAAGCAGGCTCCAGACTCTGAGCTGTCAGCACAGAGCCCGACACGGGGCTCGAACCCACGAATGCGAGATCATGACCTGAGTCGAAGTCGGACGCTTAACCAACTGAGCCAGGTGCCCCCAGACAAGGTCACATTCTAAGGTCCAGGGTGGGCATATCATTTAGGAGGATGCCATTGAACCCATACAGAGGCCATACTTCATGGGGCTTGGCCTACCTGCCCCTGACAAGTTGCTTATATTGGATTTTTAACACCTCTTCTTCTGCAAGTTGAGGAGATCGCAGTGTCCTTTTGGAAAGACATAGGTGAGACCCTGCAGCCCAACTCACCAGCTATGGGTTAGGATGTTTGGATGGTGGTGACTCTGGTTGCTGAAGCATTTGGTGACGAGGGGGACAGGTGGTACTTTACTGTGGCCCCAAGACCCCAATGTTTTGGGTTGGCTAGAGTTACAGATGAAGGGGAGGGGCTTCATAATTGTTCCCCCTCTTGCACAGGAGAAAAGGACTCCTTCCCTCCAACCTGTGGCTGTGACTGTAGGTCAAATACTCCCTGGTGGTCAAGGGCAGTCATTTATGCAGAGTTGTACTAGGGTCTGCTCTTGAGTGAGTGGGAAGGGAGGAACATTGGGGATGGTTTGGGGCAAAAGCTTGATTATCTTTTTTTTTTTTTTGAGAGAGAGAGAGCGAGAGAGAGCATGAAAGCGGGATGGGGGCGGGCAGAGGGAGAGAGAGAAAGAATCTTAAACAGGTTCCACGCTCAGCGCAGAGCCTGAGGCGCGGCTTGATCCCACGACCCTGGGATCATGACCCGAGCCGATCTCCAGAGTCGGACGCTCAACCGACTGAACCACCCAGGGGCCCCAAAAGCTGAATGTCTTGGTCAGCCTGGGCTGCTGTAACAATACCACAGACGGTGTGGCTTCTAAACCACGGAAATTTATTGTGCACAGTCCTGGTTCCCCAGGAGCCTGGGAAGTCCAAGGTCAAGTCATAGGCAGCTTGGGTGTCTGGCGAGGAGCAGCTTCCTGGTGTAGACAGCCGTCTTCCAGCTGTCCTCCCATGGTAGGGGGACGACGGAGCTGTCTTGGGTCTCCTACAAGGGCACCAATCTCAGTGGGTCTTTACCTCAACGAGGAAGCACTGGCCTGCCCGAGAGAAGCTTTCTGAGAGGTCCCCGTGGGCGACAGGTAGGGAAAGCTGTCACTTCCCTCCGAGTCACTGTGACCTCAGCCTGGATTTATAATGGAAAAGGTAAGCACCCAGATGATGAGGTAGCCACTCGGGGGGCGGACTGACCGGTTCGTTTGATTGGCATCAACTGTCAGGGGCAATTAAATCCAGAAAACTTCAGCCACTGGGCAACCAACTCCCCCCAAATGGTGGCCCAGACACGGGTTGAGGTAAATCCCCCTTCAGGCTGCAGGGGAGAAAACACATCGAAGGTCCAGGCTGCAGGTCAGTTGCACGGGAAATGGGTGTCATATCACTCAGGGACTCTTAGAGGGGCTGCGTCACGTTCTGGGGCTTCCTGAGCACAGCCCTTGGTAGCAAAAAGTACCCAGCAGTGGGCAGCACCTGGGACATTTCGCTGGACCTTTCAAGCTGGCATCATCCCCAGGCAGCAGGTGGCCCCGAAAGATGGATGGACTCCTGAAAAGGGAAAACCCAGAAATGATACCTAACCGGCCAGATGAGGGTCACCTCCCCGCAGAACACATTTCAGACGGTCCGGTCTCTGCATGTGGCAATTCCCTGGAGGGTACCTCCCACTGAAGTCAGTTATTCAAGGGGGCGCCTGGGTGGCTCAGTCGGTGAAGCGTCCGACTTCGGCTCGGGTCACGGTCCCGCGGTCCGTGAGTTCGAGCCCCTCGACCGGGCTCTGTGCTGCCAGCCTGGAGCCGGCTTTGGATTCTGTGTTTCCCTCTCTCTCTCTGCCGCTCCCCCCACTCGCGCTCCCCGCCCCCCTCCTCGAAAACCAATAAACATGAAAACAAAACAAATAAGTCATTCCACTGTGAGTTTGGGGACGAGGGCCAGAATGTAAGAGACCCAAACCACATAAGTAGCCCTCTCCTTCTGCTTTTCCTCCCCGTAGCCAAGAACCATGTTTTAGGAAAAACCGACACCTGCCTAATTCTCCACCTGGACTCCTAGGGTCAAAATCAGCTCTACTTTCCCGGTCGGCTCAGCCTTGACCTCAGCTCCTCTGGTCACAGCCTTCTCCCTGCCAGGCACCAACCCCGGGGTTTGCAATCACTCCCCACTCTCCCCAGGCAGAGCGTGGGAGCCGCACAGACCTGACCTCAAATCCGGGAAAATGTTCACTAATCTACAAGGTAAGGATATTACTACTACCCTCGTTAGCGTGAATAATGGCCTCTAAGATGTGGATGTTATTCAAAGGATCGCTTTGATAATTAAGAAAACAAACGCCGTACTGAATCAATGACATCGATTGTGAATAAGATGACATCGATTGTGAGGCGCAGCATTATTTCATATATTATCAGGCCATCGTTGCTTCTTTTTGAGGTTTTTTTGTTTTTTTCGGTAACGCTATTGAAATACAGGGGCGCCTGGGTGGCCCAGTCGGTGAAGCGTCCGACTTCAGCTCAGGTCACGATCTCGCGGTCCGTGAGTTCGAGCCCCGCGTCGGGCTCTGGGCTGATGGCTCGGAGCCTGGAGCCTGCTTCTGATTCTGTGTCTCCCTCTCTCTCTGCCCCTCCCCCGTTCATGCTCTGTCTCTCTCTGTCTCCAAAATAAATAAACGTTAAAAAAATTTTTTTCTAAAAAAAAGAAATACAATTCCACTCAGCCATATCATCCCGTACCATAAAATTCACCCACTTGAAGTGTGTAATCCCTTGGGTTTTGCACAGAGTTCAGCATCTATCACCGCAGCCCCGTTTTAGGGCATTTTCATCCCTCCCCCGCAAAGAAACCCCGTTAATGGTCCTTCCCCATTGCCCCCTTCCTCCAGCCCCCGGCAACCAATCTGTCTCCCTAGATTTGCCTGTGTGGACATTTCATAGACATAGAACCGAACGAGCTATGGCCTTTGGTGACTGGCTTCTTTCACCTAGCCAGTGTTTTCGAGGTTTGTTCAGGTTGTAGACGAAACCAATACAGGCATACCTCGTTTTATTGCGCTTTGCAGATGCCACGTTTTTTGTTTTTTGATTTACGTTTATTTATTTTTGAGACAGAGACAGACAGAGCATGAACGGGGGAGGGGCAGAGAGAGAGAGGGAGACACAGAATCGGAAACAGGCTCCAGGCTCCCAGCGGTCAGCCCAGAGCCCGACGCGGGGCTCGAACTCACGGACCGCGAGATCGTGACCCCAGCCGAAGTCGGCCGCTGCACCGACTGAGCCACCGAGGCGCCCCACTGCCACGTGTTTTGCAGTGAAAGCTTGTGACAATCCTGGAGTGAGCAAGCCGATGGTGTCATTTTCTCCAACGGCACTCGCTCGCTTTGTGTTTCCGTGTCCCGTTTTTGTAATTCTTGCCACGCGTCAGACTTTTGTCGGTTATATATGTTTGTTACGGTGACGCCTGCCCAGTGATCTTTGACGTCACTTACTGTGCCTGTTTTAGGGCACCACCAACAGCACCCGTGTAAGACAGTGAACTTAATCCCCAGGCATCACTATTCCCCGAGACCCGGCAATATGGAAGTCAGGCCCGTTAGAAACCCGACAGTGGCCTCTAAGTGTTCACGGGAAAGGGAGAGTTTCACATCCCTCCCTTTAACGTTTTTTTTTTTTTTTTTTTGGGACAGAGAGAGACAGAGCATGAACGGGGGAGGGGCAGAGAGAGAGGGAGACACAGAATCGGAAACAGGCTCCAGGCTCCGAGCCATCAGCCCAGAGCCCGACGCGGGGCTCGAACTCCCGGACCGCGAGATCGTGACCTGGCTGAAGTCGGACGCTTAACCGACTGCGCCACCCAGGCGCCCCACATCCCTCCCTTTAAATCAAAAGCTGGAAATGATTAAGCGCCGCGAGAAAGGCATGCCGGGAGCCGAGATAGGCTGAAAGCCAGGCCTCTCGGGCCGAACAGTTAGCCAAGTCGTGGATGCCGAGGAAAAGCTCTGGGAGGAACTGAGCAGTGGCAGCTGCGGTGAACACAGGAGTTAGGAAGTGGAACAGCCTTATGGCCGATAATGGAGAAAGTGTCAGCGGTCTGGAGAGAAGATCAAACCGGCCACGACATTCCCGTAAGCCACAACCTCATGCAGGGCAAGGGCCCCAAAGTTCTTCAGTTCTGTGCAGGGTGAGAGAGGTGAGGGAGCTGCGGAAGGAAAATACGAGGCGAGCAGAGGTTGGCTCGTGGGAAAGAAGTCCTCTCTCCATACCATAAAAGTCCAAGGTGAAGCAGCACGTGTTGATGTACAAGTTGTAGCACGTGATTCTGGAGATCTAGCTAGGATAATTATTGAGACCAGATTTTCAATACCAGATTTTCATGGGAGGCAAACCAGCCTTCTTTGGAGGAAGAGGACTTTCATAGCTAGAGAGGAGAAGTCAATAACAGGCTTCAAAGCTTCAGAGGATAGGGTGACTCTCTTGTGAGGGACTAACGCAGCTGGTGACTTTCAGTTGAAGCCAGTGCTCCCCTAGCATTCTGAAAACCCTCGGGCCCTGAGGAGTTATGTTAAGGGACGCCTGGGTGGCGTTGAGCCTCCAACTCTTGATTTCGGCTCAGGTCATGATCTCAGGGTAGTGGGATCGAGCCCCAAGTCAGGCTCTGTGCTGACCATGGACTCGCATGGGATATTCTCTCTCTCTCTCTCTCTCTCTCTCTCTCTCTCTTCCTCTGCTCATGTGTGCTCTCTCTCTAAAACAAAACAAAACAGAAAAAAACAGAATGATGTTAGATTCACTCAGCCAGTGCTGTAGAAATGGAACAAAGCCTGGATGAGAGCACATCTGTTTACAACATGGTTTCCTGGATATTTTAAACCCACTGTTGAGAACTGCTGCGTTGGAAAGGAAAAAGGTTCCTTTCCAAAAGATTACTGCCCACTGACAATGCACCCTGGTCACCCAAGAGCTCTGGTGGAAATGTACAATGAGATTAATGTTTTTTCATGTCTGCTAACACCACATCCATTGTGCAGCCCTTGGATAAAAGAGTCATTCTGACTTTCAAGTCCTGTTGTTTAAGAAATACGTTTTGTGAGGTTTCAGCTCTCCTAGATAGTGATTCCTTTGATGGATCTGAGCAAAGTAAATTGCAAACCTTCTGGAAAGGTTTCACCATTTAATTTTTTTTTTTTTTTTTTTTTAGAGAGAGCACGAGTTGGGGAGAGGAACAGAGGCAGAGAGAGAGAGAGAGAGAGAGAGAGAGAGAGAGAATCTTAAACAGACTCCATGCTCAGCAAAAAGCCTGACATAGGGCTTGATCCCACAACCTTGAGATCATGACCTGAGCCAAAAATCAAGACTCGGACGCTCAACCGACTGAGCCACCCGGGTGTCCCAGGATTCACCGTTTAGATGCCACGAAGAACATTTGTGGTTTGCGGGAAGAGGTCAAAATATCAGCGTTCACAGGAGTTGGAAGGAACTTGATTCCAACCCTTGTGGATGGCTTTGAGGGGCTCAGGACTCGAGTGGAAGAAGTCCCTGCAGACGTGGTGGAAAAGCAAGAGAACTAAGAGCAGGAGTGGAACCAGAAGATGGGAGTACATTGCTGCGATCTCGTGACTAAGTTGAACAGATGGGGGGTGGTGCTTCTGAGAGGGACCCGGCTCCCGGCGAAGTGGCGGGAAGATTGGCAAAACGACAAACACCAGATTTGGAATATCACACGAACTTCGTTGATAAAACAGGGCTTGAAAGCCATGACTCCACAATTTCAAAAGTTCCATTGGGGATGGCGCTCTCACACAGCACGGCACGCTGCAGAGAAGTCACCTGTGAAAGGAAGCGTCGGTTGACACAGCCCGCTTCCTTGCTGTCTTATTTTAAGAAATTGCCACAGCCACCCCAGCCCTCAGCAGCTGCCACCCTCATCTGTCACCAGCTGTCCGTCTCAAAGCAAGACCCTCCACCAGCAAAAGATCACAACTCGCTGAAAGCTTAGCATTTTTTTTGCAATGAAGCATTTTAAAATTAAGATGTGTCCTTTTTTTTTTAGACGTAATGCTATTGCACACTTGCTAGACTATAGTAAGCTGTAAACCTCATTTTATATGCACGAGGAGACCAAAAAATTCATCTGACTCATTTTATTGCAATATTCGTTTTATTGTGGTGGGTCTGGAACCAAAGCCACAACATCTCCGAGGTATGCCTGTGCTTCTTTTTTTTTTTTTTTTTTTGAGATGTAATTGACATATAACGTTATGTTAGTTTCCAGTTTACAGCCTAATGATTCGATATTTCTATATCTTTTGAATACATCATTGTTTTTATTCCCAAATAATATTTCACTGTATGAATGTGCCATACAGTGCATTTTGTTTATGCATTCATAAATTTAAAAAAAATTTTTTTTCTTAATGTTTATTTTTGGGACAGAGACAGAGTGTGAGCAGGGGAGGGGCAGAGAGAGAGGGAGACACAGAATCTGAAACAGGCTCCGGGCTCTGAGCTGTCAGCACAGAGCCTGACACGGGGCTCGAACTCATGACCTGAGCCGAAGTCGGACGCTTAACGGACTCAGCCACCCAGGCGCCCCTATTGTCTGTCTTTTTGATAATAGCCATGCTAGTGGGTGTCATAGCTCACTGTGATTTTGATTTGCATTTCTTTGATGGCCGATGATGTTAAGCATCATGTCATTGCTTCCTATTAGAAAATTTTTTTCTTGTAATGAGCACTTTAAGATTTACTTTCTTAGCAACTTCAAAATATGCAACACACTATTGTTAACTGTAATCACCATGCTGTACATTACATCCTCGTGACTTATTAATTTTATAATTGGAAATTATTAAAAAAATGGAAGTTTGTATGTTTTGATCCCCTTCACCCGTTTTGCCCACCCCCCACTTCTGGCAAGCATCAGTCTGTCTCTTAAAATTTTTTCTAAGCTTGGGGTGCCTGGGTGGCTCAGTCGGTTGAGCGTCCGACTTCAGCTCAGGTCATGATCTCACCTTTCGTGGGTTCGAGCCCCGCGTCGGGCTCTGTGCTGACAGCTGGGAGCCTGGAGCCTGCTTCGGATTCTGTGTCTCCCTCTCTCTCTGCCCCTAACCCACTCGCATTCTGTCTCTGTCTCTCTCAAAAATAAATAAACATTAAAAAAAATTTAAAAAAATTATTTTCTAAGCTTATTTATTTTGCTTCTTTTTGTAAAAATTTTTAATGTTTATTTATTTTTGAGAAAGAGAGAGAGAGAGAGAGAGACAGACAGAGTGCAAACAGGGGAGGGCAGAGAGAGAGAGGGAGACGTAGACCCGAAGCAAGTTCCAGGCTCTGAGTTGTCAGCACAGAGCCTGATGTGGGGCTCGAACTCACAAACTGTGAGATCATGACCTGAGCTGAAGGTGGACGCTTAACCAACTGAGCCACCCAGGCGCCCCTATTTATTTATTTATTTATTTCGAGAGCACAGTGGGGAAGGGCAGATATATATATATATATGTGTGTGTGTGTGTGTGTGTGTGTGTGTGTGTGTGTGTGTATGCACATATATATATATATAGAGAGAGAGAGAGAATGAGAGAGAGAGAGAATCCCAAGTAGGCTCCACACCACCAGTGCAGAGCATGATGCGGGGCCCAAACCATGAACTGTGAGATCATGACCCGAGCTGAAGTCAGACTCTTAACCGACTGAGCTACCCAGGCAGCATTATTTACAACAGCCAAAGGTGGAAATGACCTAAGTGTCCACCAGTGGTTGAAAAGATAAAGAAAAAATGGAAACCAATTTGACAATAAACTTCATATATTGAAAAAAAAAAAAAAGAAAAGAAAAGATAAAGAAAATTGTGTAACTATATATGGTGAGAGATGTTAACTAGACTTACCGTGGTAATTATTTCACTATATACTATAAAGATAGATAGGTATCATCCTATTGTATACCTGAAACAAATATAATGTCGTCTATCAAATATACCTCAATAATAATTTAAAAATACCGTGTGAACCAGGTATAAAGTTGTTAAGGAGCTCACTCAGAGTGTAAAAAGAGAGCTCTAGGTTATCATGGAGTTAGAAATTGTCTGAAGTAGCTACAAACAAAAGGAAGAAGTTACTTCTATGGGCTCTTTTGTCTGCAGATTATTGGTTGGATTTTCCTTCTTTTCATGTCCAGTAATTTTTTATTGTATGTTGGACATTGTGCTACTATGTTGTAGAGGTTCTGAAGTTACTTTATCTTCCCATAAAGAATATTACGCTTTGTTCTGGCAGGCAGTTAAGTTACTGATACATAACCCTGTCTTGCTGAGGCATGGTTTCAGGCTTTGTTACAATGGGTCTATTTCAGTTTTCAGTTTTATCCCTAGAGTGTATGTAGCTTTACTGCTAGAAGAGTTCAGACTATTTGGCAAGCTCTCTTCCTTCTGTACAGGGCACAATCCAGGCTGACCACAAAAATCCATATGGATGAAAATAAAATAAAATAAAATAAAATAAAATAAAATAAAATGTAAAAACACTTTCGATTTTATGGGAAATTTGCTGCCCTCGGCTGGCCCTTCTAGAGAGAATTTTTTTTTTTTTTAAATATGCCTCGCTTTTTATTTCTCAGGATGGGATTTTCTTCCTCACACCTTGAACAAAAGTCTAGAAACTGAGCAGATAGAACAGAACAGGTGTAGTTTGGGGGGTTAAAGGTGTCAAAGATTCTAGAAGAGGGGCCAAGATTTAGTCTTTGGTGGAAGTTGTGACGAGATTAAATTTAAAAAAGCGGAAGTTAGGAGAATGGAAGGAAGAAATGAAACAAATGGAATTTGATAGAAAAACAAATGCTATCTCCCCCTTTAATAAAAAATTAGATCGGTCAGGGGCGCCTGCGTGGCTCAGTCGGTTAAGTCTGATTTTGGTTCGGGTCACGATCTCACCATTTGTGAGTTCGAGCCCCGCGTCGGGCTCTGTGCTGACAGCTCAGAGCCTGGAGCCTGCTTCATGTTCTATGGCTCCCTCTCTCTCTGCCCCTTCCCCACTCACACGCTGTCTGTCTCTGTGTCTCTCTCACAAGTAAATAAACATTAAAAAAATATAAAAAAATTCGATTGGTCCGTAAATTGCTATAAGCTAGGCATTAAGAATCGTCTATCCATCTACGACTGTTTGCACAATCATCAGGAATGTTTATTTTAGCCAAGTCTCAGTTATGCATGTTGTTAGGGGAGGCCTTGGATAATCAGAAATTTAAATGCTCACCCTAAGCAATAGATTTGTCTACCTTCTCTTTCTTTTAAATTCTTCACTAAGAACCACTCACACATAGGGAATACTATGATTCGCAAAATCATGATTTGGAAAGTTTCTCTCTCATTTTCTTCCTGTTTGGTGGTGGGGCTTCCGTGCGAAAGACGGGGATGGTTAATCCATAAGCGGAGAGCATCACGCCCTTGAATCCCTGAGAACCGGCTGCCTCCTTCACTCTCAGGGGCTCAGTTTTCCATCTGGCCTCTCTGGGGGCTTCCAACAGGCCATCAAAGGATGGGCCCTAGTCGGAGGACGGGGGTCCTGGAACCCGCAGCCTCCTCCCCTTGGGAGGTGGTCACTTGAGTAGGTGCCTTCTGGTGCCCACGGGTGGTTGTCTGCTTCAGATCTCCTCGCCGAGGGCGACAGAATGACGTGCGGGAGCCGTCGAGGCAGCCGAGGCTTCCGGGGTGTGCCCTCGGTTTGGACCCGGAGGTGGAGGTGGAAGGGCGTTCTGGCCTCACAGAGGCCTCCAGCTGCTAGAGCCATTCCTGGCCCCTTCCTTCCAGCGGCCACGGGGGCCCCGCGGCAGCGCTGCCTGAACAGTCCCACCGCCTCATCTCGCGCTCTCTCTGTCCCCTTAGACGCATCTGACCTTCGGGAAGGAGTTCGCAGAAGCGGAAGAGGCCAAACAGGTGGCTGGGCAGGAAGGAGAAGCAGCAATTTCCAAGGTCAGATTGGAAGGACTCCGCAAAGTATGCTCACGTAGGGTGGAATAATGACAAAGGATACAATACAGCTGGAGAACCAAAGGCCAAGTAAATATCAAAGAAGTTCAAGACACCCAGGTCCTTTCTCAGTTGCCCAAAACATTCTTTTTGGGGGGATCACAAACCACCAAGATGTCGGTGAGATACATAGGTCATGCAGGAAAACAAGAGGAGAGAAAAAAGCAAAGTTATGGACTGACTTGTGTCCTCTCTAAAAGGAAGCCCTGGGGCGCCTGGGTGGCTGAGTCCGTTAAGCGTCTGACTTCAGCTCAGGTCACGATCTCGCGGTCCGGGAGTTCGAGCCCCGCGTCGGGCTCTGGGCTGATGGCTCGGAGCCTGGAGCCTGTTTCCGATTCTGTGTCTCCCTCTCTCTCTCTGCCCCTCCCCCGTTCATGCTCTGTCTCTCTCTGTCCCAAAAATAAAATAAAACGTTGAAAAAAAAAAAAATTTAAAAGGAAGCCCTAACCTCCAATGTGATGGTATTTGGAGCCGGGGCTTTGGGGGGGAAGTAATTAGGTTTAGATGATGGCATGAGACAGGGGCCCTTAAGATGGGATTAGTGCCCTAATGAGACGTGATGTGATCACGCAGTGAGAGAGTAGCAGTCTGCTAGCCAGGCCGAAAGCTCTCACAGGAACCTGACTATCCTCGTACCCTGATCTCACACTTCCAGGCTCCAGAACTGTGAGAAAAGAACTTTCTTTAGGACACCCGGTTTATGGCATTTTGTTATAATGGCCTTAGCCGATTAATACATTAATATATGTTGTTTCAGAGCAAAAACGTCCCTTATTCCGGGCAAACTAGCCCCGCCTCAAGTTGGGTGAGAATAACTCACCTAATTTCGCTCATTTATCGAATGCTTATGTTGTTCCAGCCTTTGTATTGGTACTGAGGACAGAGGATAGTGCAAAATAAATGAGATCTCCACTCTCCTGATGCTCCCATTCTGCAGGAGGCGAGGAAGTAATAAACAAAGAAAGTGATTAAGACGTAAATATCCGGGGGGGCACCTGGGTGGCCCCGTCGGTTGAGTGTCTGACTTCAACTCAGGTCATGATCTCACAGTCCGTGAGTTTGAGCCCCGCATCGGGCTCTGTGCTGACAGCTCAGAGCCTGGAGCCTGCTTCGGATTCGGATTCTGGGTCTCCCTCTTTCTCTTTCCCCTCCCCTGCTCATGCTTTGTCTCTCTCTTCTCAAAAATATATAAAAACATTAAAAAGAAGAAGAAGAAATAACTATCTGGTAGTGATAAGTGCTATCCAAAAATAAACAGGGTATAATTAGGGAAACACATTAATATCAAGAGTACCCGCACGTCCTGGGAGGTGACATTAAATTGAGGCCTGAGTGACCAGAAAGGGGCAGCCGTGTGACCTGGAAGAAGAATATTCCAGGCCGGGAAACAGCCGGTATAAAGGCGGCAGGGGGAAAGGAACTCGATGTGCTTGAAAAAATGAGATAAGGCCTGTGGGCCTAGAGTGGAGTAAGGGTGGTGGGAATATAGAAGCTGAAGTCTGAGAAACAGCCAGAGATCAGATCACCCAGGCCATGGTAGGAAGCCTTATTCCGAGTCAGTGAGAGATACTGGACGGTTTTTTTTTTTTTTTTTTTTTTTTAACGTTTATTTATTTTTGAGACAGAGAGAGACAGAGCATGAACGGGGGAGGGGCAGAGAGAGAGGGAGACACAGAATCGGAAACAGGCTCCAGGCTCCGAGCCATCAGCCCAGAGCCCGACGCGGGGCTCGAACTCACGGACCACGAGATCGTGACCTGAGCTGAAGTCAGACGCTTAACGGACTCAGCCACCCAGGCCCCCCGATACTGGACGGTTTTTAAGCAGGGGAGTCTCATCACCTGATTCACCCTGCGATGTGAAGAATGGCCTGGAAAGCAGGAGAAGACGCAAAGAGACCGGCTGGGACGCTTGCGTAAACCAGACCGGAAACAAGCGATGGTGTTGTGGGCCAGAGTAGCACCTGTGACAATGAGGCGATGTGAACAGGTCTGTCATGTGGCTTGGAACTTGCTGCTAGGTCAGATACCAGGGAGTAGGGGGAGGAAGGAATAAAGGACGACCCCAGATTTTTGTCTCGAGAACCTTGTTGAAAGAGCATGTCATTTCCTGAATCCAGGAAGACTGGGGGGACGATCCAGTGTGGGGAAAATTCAGATTTGTTTTCAATGTGTGAAGCTTGCGATGCCTTCTAGACTCTCGAATGTCGGGTAGGCAATTGGCTGTGTTAAGGAGATAGCTGGATGTGCAAATGGTGTAGAATAAAGAATTTGGCTGGTCTTTGGCTGTGGTTCCGGGGAGGTATCCCCTAAATCCTTGGGATTTCCCAAGTGACGGGATTTTCTTTGTGAGTCCTGGGCCATTCCTGAGTTAGTGTGAGATTGATGTGGAAAACGAAGGCATAAGAAATACAGAAAAAAAAAAAAGAAACTTGCAGCCCTTGACAAGTACTGGAGACAGGCAGGGTGACCTTCCCCCAGGAACTCAGCTGCCTGGGTGTTAATGCTTTGCTCCAGGCAAAAGGCGACCTCAACCTGACATTCGCCTCACCTCCAGGACCTGTAAGTCTTCTTTAACATACGAAAATCCCTTGGGGCGCCCGGGTGGCTCTGTCGGTTGAGCGTCTGACTTTGGCTCAGGACTTTTGGCTTTCTGTCTCTCAAAAATAAATAAAATGTAAAAAAAAAAAAATTTTTTTTTTAAATAAAAAATTCTTTTTTTTTTGTTTATTTTTGAGAGAGAGACAGAGACAGAGCACAAGCAGGGGAGGGGCGGAGAGAGAGGGAGACACAGAATCCGAAGCAGGCTCCAGGCTCCGAGCTGTCAGCACAGAGCCCGACGCGGGGCTCGAACCCACAAACCGCGAGATCATGACCTGAGCCGAAGTCAGCCGCTCAACCGACTGAGCCAGCCAGGCGCCCCAAAAGAATTTTTTCTTAACTGTTCACTCCTGGACCCCAATATTTCACATCAAGATGACTCAGATGGGGGCTGGCTACAAAGAGCAAATGGGATTAGAGGGTTGGAATTTTGAGCTTCACCTCCAGGCAGGGGAGGCCAAATCATGAATTCAGCCACATGATTAATGTATCAATCCATCCTACCTATGTAATAAGACCTCAGTGAAAATTCTGCATACCCAGGGCTCATTGAACTTTCGGGTTGGTCAACACATTAACGTGCTGAGAGGGTAGTGTCCTGATTCCGTGGGGAGAGGACGAAGAAATTCCGCACTTAAGACCTTTCCAAGCCCCTCACTGTGTGTCTTTCCATTTGACTGGTTTTGATTTGCATCCTCTGTAACAAAACTGTGATAAGAAGTATAGAGTTTCCTGAATTTTGTGAGTCATTCTAGCAAATTATCAAATCTGAAAGAGGGGGGCAAGGGTAACCCCTGAATGTGTACCCAGTTGGTCAGAGTGTGGGTGGTCTGGGTACCCCTGAATTTGGCTTGTGAAGCGGAGGTTTTGGCGACTGTGCTTTTAAACCTGTGGGATGTGTGTGCTAACTCCGGGGGGGTTAGCGTCAGAACCGGATTGCAGAACACTGGGGAGTCTGGAGTTTAGGGAAATGGCCGAGGTAGAGATTTATTTGATGGTCGCCGGCCCAGAGATGGTCTTCAATGCCATGGTGTTGGGTCCTGTATAGCTGGAGAGAGGAGTCTCGGGAATGACCTTGAAGGGGTTTGAGCAGGAGAAGAGTCAGGAAAGGAGACTAGAAAGCACCTGGCAGGGATGTAGGAGGGAAATCTGAAGGATGTGGCGCAGTAGAAGCCCAAAGAGGACTAGATTTCTGGAAAGACGGAACGGTCAACGGTGTTAAAGGGTCCTAAGAAGACAAATACAAGGAGTGTAGCAAAGAACCTCGGTGGAGCATTTACTACCTGAGCATCCTTCCTGTTAGATCCCCCTCAATACTCACCAGGTCCTTCCTTTCTCGCCTTCCTCCTTGGTCACATTGCAAGAGGGCGTTGAAAATATGCCCTCTGTGTTGGTGGAGAAGCTTTCTTAGCCGCCTTGCTGTCTGTAGAAAATTGGGGGCACAGAGGGCCTTTTGTATCTCCAGAACCTTTCAGTCCGAGTGGGGGACAGTCTGCCAACGTAGTTCTCTCAAAACTGGATATTTTCTAGGTCTTTCATTTCAGACAACTTCATGGATCAAAAGCAATGCCCATAATTCTTTTTTTTTTTTTTTTTTATTTCTTTTGAGAGAGACAAAGACAGCATGAGCAGGGGGGGAAGGGCGGAGAGAGGGAGAGAAAGAATCCCAAAGTTTCCCCACTGCCAGCACAGAGCCCGATGCGGGGCTCAAACCCACCAACTGTGGGATCATGACCTGAGCCGAAACCAAGAGTCGGACACTTAACCGACTGGGCCACCCAGGCAATCCATCTTTTATTTTTTTTAAGTTTATTTATTTTGAGAGAGCCAGACAACACGAATCGGGGAGGGGCAGGGGGGAGGGAGAGAGAGAGAGAATCCCAAGCAGGCTCTGTGCCGCCAGCAGGCAGAGCCGGACGCTGGGCTCAAACCCACAAACCAAAACCGCAAGATCATGTGTGATCTGAGCCAAAACCAAACCAAGAGTGGATCAGGACCTCAGCCAAAACCCTGAGTCCAATGCTGAACCTGCCTGAGCCACCCAGGCGCCCCACCCACAATTCTTTCCTGCATTTCTCCCTAGACTTAATTTCAGATACTTAAGAGCAGCTATCAGGCTTCTGTGGGTTTACGGTTAATCATTCTAGGAACTCTTTTGTCTAGCTGAATGGGTCTACAGGCACCAGCTTAATCCTTTCAGCAGCCGAAAAAAGGGTGTGACAGCCATCCCCTTGGTTTAGTCTTTGTGCTAAAGCCTTGTGGTCGATTGCAGTAATGACCACAAATTCCATCAGTGGCTGTAGGCACGCCCCTTTGCATTGTGACTACCTTCCCTTCAAGAGATAGTGTCTATTTCTCTCCCTTCTCATCTGCTCATCTGCTCAGGTGCCTTTCTCTATGCAATGGTACATCAGCAAAAGTGTTGAAAGGAGAGACTTGAGGAGGGTTGGCCGGCTCTCGCTGAACTTAGGAACCTTCTGCCATACGGGAAGAAAACTGCTGGAAACTGACAGACCAGATGGAGCAGAGAGCAGCAGTTGCAGCCAAGGATTCCTTAGACCACTCAGCCTGCCAGTGATCAGGCATGCAGGTGAAGCTCTCTTAGCTCTCTTAGATCATCCAGCCCCAGTCCAGACCAGAAGAGCTGCCCGATCAACCCACAATAGCATGAGAAATAGAAATGCTTACTGTTTGAAGCCATTACAATTTGGAGCTGTTTGTTATGCAGCAACCGCTAACTGATACAGGCTGTAGCTTCATGGCAGCATCCTAGTTTTTTTCTGAGTCCTCACATAGTCATTAAATAAGTATGGATGGAAAAGTGGTCAGAGGTTAAGATACACGTGAGCTTCTGAATAATGAAGACTGGCTCTCTCAGCTGAATGGTCCTGGGCTCGGAAGGAGCGGAGTTGAAAGGCCGGAGAGAGGAGGTCTGGAGAAGTCACGTGTGCATGGATCCACGGGGGCAGGCATCAGTGTGCTTAGGTTTGTGTTTTCCATCAATAACCATCAGAGAGCATCCGCCCCAGAGGCGCTCAACAGCCAGGTGGGTACGCTAAGTCATTCAGTGGATGTCAGGCAGCCTCTGTCCTTCCATCCTCCCCCTCCCCACTGTAGTGCTCACCAGTGGGCCCATGAGCAGAATAGACATAATGGCAGGGATGCAGCTATGCAAGGGCTCCCATTACCAAGGCTGATCTGTCTTGTTTTTCTTTAAAAAAAAAATTGTTTTTAAACGTTTACTTATTTTTGAGAGAGAGAGACAAGGCACAAGTGGGGGAGGGGCAGCAGAGAGAGAGGGAGACACGCAATTCAAAGCAGGCTCCAGGCTCTGAGCTGTCAGCACAGAGCCCGACGCGGGGCTCGAACTCACGGACCGCGAGATCATGACCTGAACCAAAATCAAGAGTTGGAAGCTTAACCAACTCAGCCACCCAGGTGCCCCATCCTTATTCTTTTTCCACCCAACTCTAATGTTGACTCATCAAAATGTCTCTCCTTCTGAGCAAGACAAGTGTCTTAGCATCTTTTTTTTTTTAAACTATATGCTAAACTTTCCTTCTTCATATCTTATGCTCTTGCTTTCTGATATTTAAATTTACAAATATTTACATATCATTCATTATTTTCTAGACACACCAATTTGTTTTATTGATTTTAATTTTAAGTAGGCCCTATGCCCAACATGGGGCTTGAACTCACATCCTTGAGACCAAGGGTCACGTGCTCTACCGACTGAGCCAACCAGGTTCTCCTATTTCATTGGTTTCTAATCTTACTGTATCTCTTTGCATTCCACTAACTTCCTTCTGGGTATATTTTCCTTCACTCAAGTACATATTTTATTTTATTTTTTAATTTGTTTTTTTTTTAATTTTTTTAACGTTTTTTATTTATTTTTGAGACAGGGAGAGACAGAGCATGAACGGGGGAGGGTCAGAGAGAGGGAGACACAGAATCTGAAACAGGCTCCAGGCTCTAAGCTGTCAGCACAGAGCCCGACGTGGGGCTCGAACTCACGGACTACGAGATCATGACATGAGCCGAAGTCGGACGCTTAACTGACTGAGCCACCCAGGCGCCCCTTTTAATTTGTTTTTGAGAGAGACACAGAGCACGAATGGGGGAGGGGCAGAGAGAGGGGGAGACACAGAATCTGAAGCAGGCTCCAGGCTCCGAGCTGTCAGCACAGAGCCCGACGCGGGGCTCGAACTCACGAACTGTGATATCATGACCTGAGCCGAAGTTAGATGCTTAACAGACTGAGCCACCCAGGCGCCCCTTTGCTATTCTTTTCTAATAGAATTCCCATTTGATGCCTTCTGGATTTTCTTCCTTAACCCTCATGCCGCTGAACCTACTTTGCAGTTTCTTCCAAGTTCTTTAACTCTCTATGCAGCATTTTCAGGAATTTCTTCAGGTCTGTCTTCAGTCTCCAGTTCATGGACTGTTGTTTTTTCCATGATGTTCTGGCTTTATCGTAAGGATTCAATGTCTTCTTTATTTTCTTTGAAAAATGCGAAGATACTTATTTTAAAGTCTGTTCTACATTGTCTTCCTATTTCTAGCGCTGCCTGGTTTGCTCAGTCAGTAGAGCATGTGACTCTTGATCTTAGGGTTGTTGAGTTCGAGCCCCACACTGGGTGTGGAACCTACTTTAAAAAAAAAATTTTTTTTTTTTTAATTAAAAAATTGTCTTCCTCTTTCTAGTTCACAACTGGTTGCATCTGCTGTCCCTCACGGTGCTGGGTTTCCTTTTATGCTTTATAGTATTTGGGGGCCCCTGGGTGGCTGAGTCGGTTAAGCGTCTGACCTCAGCTCAGATCATGATCTCACGGTGCGTGGGTTCGAGCCCCGTGTCAGGCTCTGTGCTGACAGCTCGGAGCCTGAAGCCTGCTTCGGATTCTGTGTCTCCCTCCCTCCTCTCTCTCTGTCAAATAAATAAAGACTAAAATAAAAAAAAAATTTTTTTTAAGTTTATTTATTTATTTTTAGCCATGTCTACACTCACTGTGGGGCTTGAATCACACCCCGGAGATCAAGAGTTGTATAGTCTTCTGATTGAGCCAGCCAGGCGCCCCTAGGGAGTCTTCTTATACTTGCCTCTTTGGCAGTTATTCAGGAACTACCTGTTTTGAAACCGTTTGTATATTAGTTTGTCAGTGAGGAGCTGTGACAGGTATGCGTTGCAAACTCCGTCTATTAATCAAGGAAATTTAGGGGCGCCTGGGTGGCGCAGTCGGTTAAGCGTCCGACTTCAGCCAGGTCACGATCTCGCGGTCCGTGAGTTCGAGCCCCGCGTCAGGCTCTGGGCTGATGGCTCAGAGCCTGGAGCCTGCTTCACATTCTGTGTCTCCCTCTCTCTCTGCCCCTCCCCCGTTCATGCTCTGTCTCGCTCTGTCCCAAAAATAAATAAACGTTGAAAAAAAAAATTAAAAAAAAAATCAAGGAAATTTATATACTTGGCTTTATAGGAAAAGGGTGAGGTCAAAATTCAAGCCCTGCCTTGGGCAGCAAGTAGGCATTTCCCATTGAGGAAATTAGTGTAGGTTCCTACCTCTTCCGTGTTGTGTGCACCCCAAGTCCAAGGGACAAAGTCATTTCTGGGTATGGCAGGGACTGCTGGGTGTCTTCCAATAGTCGTTCTCCTTTTCTTTTTTCATCATAGGCTCTTGATATATTCAGGGTGTCAGTAAGTTCAGCCAGAGGACCACATTTCCCAGCCTACCTTAAGGTAGGGGCGGTCATGTGACTTGATTCTGGCCAATGAGGTATCGACGAGCCTGGGTCCCTGGTGTAAAGCCGCCAGCCCAGCTCTGGATGACCTTCCTCTGGGTTTCTTGTTATACAAGCTAAATACGATTTTTTTTTTTTAACGTTTATTTATTTTTGAGACAGAGAGAGACAGAGCATGAACAGGGGAGGGGCAGAGAGAGAGGGAGACACAGAATCTGAAACAGGTTCCAGGCTCCGAGCTGTCAGCACAGAGCCCGACGCGGGGCTCGAACTCACGGACCGTGAGATCATGACCTGAGCCGAAGTCGGATGCTTAACCGACCGAGCCACCCAGGCGCCCCTAAATACGATTTCTAAGCTGTTCCTGCCACACTTTTGAGAGTCTCTATTTCTTGGAGAAGATTTTTTTTTTGCCTTTATTTTTATTAAAACTGTTTTTAATGTTTATTTTTTAAAATATATTTTGAGTGCTGATTTCTTTTTGCGCGAGAGAGATGGAGAGTGGGAGAGGGGCAGAGAGAGAAAGAGACGCAGAATCGGAAGCAGGCTCCAGGCTCTGAGCTGTCAGCACAGAGCCCAGGGCAGGGCTTGAACCCGCAAACCGTGAGGTCACGACCTGAGCCGAAGTCGGACGCTCAACCGACTGAGCCACCCAGGCGCCCCTCTTGGGGAGGATTTCAATTCCTCACAGATACTCAGTGTATCTCCTCCCAGTCATCTGGTAGGTGGACAGATTGGCTGGGGTTCCAGCAGCTTCCTTGTAAGTGCCCGAATGCTGGAAGGAACTTGGGCTCCTGAGATCGTGTGTATATAAGCTAAGTGTCTCTACAACACTGAATAACGGGGCAGCTCGGTCCCTTGTTTACTGAATCTATGCTAGATGAAGGAGCGTGGTCAGAAGCTCCCAGAACTTTACCTGTGCTTCAATCTGAAGGCCAAGGCAGAACTCCACTGAGGCTCACCACCTCTAGTCTTGCTACGTCCAGACCTGGGACTTATAACAGTGCCACCAAGCACCCGACTAAGCCCTACTGTATCAGGTACCCTGAGGTTTACACAGTGTCACCCAGTTGAATGAAACCCCTTTATAAAGTATAAAGGTCAAAAGTACGCTCACAGTGAACTGCAAACAAGTTCTAGACGCGGATTACCTGCCCACCTGGGTCTGCACGGAGCCTCCGAATTAGTTACTGGACGAACACAACTGAGTAGTATTCTCCGCGGAGTCAGATTACAGGCGGACAAGGCCATTAGGGTGTCCTTTGGAGGGGGAGGTCATTCTGGGCCTTGGCACAGCAGAAGTTGGGAGCCGGTGGTGGCGGGGTGCGGGGCAGAAGGGGGGTCCCCTGGGTACTGGGTGAAGGGTTCTAAACACAGACGAGACCCTCCTATGCCGCTTTGATGGTAATTGTGGCTGGTTCACTCAATACCACGCTCCCCGTATTTGCTCTGCGTGGAGTTATTTCTAAGAGTGCGTGGTAAGGCCTGGGAAGGTGAACGGGGTAATTGCTGAAACGTCAGCGATGTTCTGGTCTCACGGCCATCGAACGCGATAGCCCTAGGAGGGCCAGAGCCCCGAGAGCCTCCCGGAGCCAGTTAGGGACCAGCCCCACTGTGATAGCCCAGCAGTCCTTGGAACCGCACATCTTCCCTGCGTGCTTTCCCCGTAAACATCAGATGTGTGCTTGGTCTACGTCCGGAGGCTCTTAGTGTTTCCCTCCCGTGCTTTCGCACTCTTTGATGTTTACACCCGGCGAACACGAAAGAAAGACCCTCTGCAGTTGGCTGCTGCGGCTGATTCGCTGGCCGAGACAGCCCTGCACGTCCCCTCCGTCCAAGCGTCGGACAACTTTTCCTTCGGCTGCAAGCGGTGCCCGAACAGGGACCCTGCAGAATCGACTGGCTCCCGGCTGCGAACCTCGCTCTCAAGCCTAGAAACGGGAAAAGGACGGTCCTGCCCACGACGAGACGAGAAAAATACCCCCAGTCTTTCCTGTTCCAGTCAGGCGTGCAGAACCCCTCGTCTTCTTGTTTCTTTCACTTTTGTTTCCCTGTTCGCCTGTCACGGGAGTTTCACCATCCAAACAGAATGTACGCAAGGAACAACTCCATGTGCTTTTGCACTCGTCGGGTTGTAAGGTCCCAGACACAGATTGAACCCAACTGCTTTGCAGAATTTATCAGCAATGCCCCTGGTACCCCGCTGAAGGGTCCCTTGAAATGGCTGATTGGGAGTGTGCAGGGCGCTGCTTAAAAAAAAATGCTCTTGACCCAATAAAGATCGCTCATTTACACACCCGGAACGCATGCCATATTGCTATTCACGTTTAACCAGAAAAACCTGATTAAAATCGTTGCCGGGACTGGAAAAAAAAAAAAAAAAAAAACAGAAAAGAGAAGAGAAAAAAAAAAGAAAAAAATTCTGCGTCTGTTCATCTATCTGAGCCAACAGGCTTTAGGACCGGCAGACCCCTTTCTCTATCCTCTGGCCTTTTATCCATCACCAGCCTTCTTGAGGGCACCTCACGTCTTCTATGCTCCTCCATCCCCTGGGTTATGAGAAATTCCCTCACATACGTTGTTTCAATACGACTAATAATTCTCGCAGAGTCTCACAACGAATAGATGACATTCGGGCACCCTTGGAGAAAGTTAGTGTCTCTCCTGGATTGCTGAACTGGTTTGGAACCTGGGGACATTATCTTAGAGATGCCATCTTGTTGGTCAATATCACCTTCAGTGTGCGTTTTTCTCTTTATGTCTACTAATGTTTATGCCGCTTCCTGCCTGCCAGCCTTCCCATAAAATTATACCTTAAACCACTCAACCGACCCTTGGGTGGACTCTGACGGCCATACCCCCAACCCTGTCCCTTTATCAGCTTGAAGAAGCCAGATCGGTCATCGGCCCTGTTCCCTAAAGGCAGTTGGGGGCCGTGTTCCAGAGGGAGAAATAAATGGGGGAAGGGTTACCATTAGGCAGGGAGAGAGAGGGGACCTTCAGGGAGGCAGACTGTGGCTGCAAGCGGGAGGCTGAGAAAGAGGCAGCGGAGTTTGGGGAAAAAGGAGGATGAAATACACATGTTCCAGACCTGCCTGAGCTAGGTGCCATGACAGTAGTCTCTCACAGTTAGATCTGTGCTGTAAAAGAGAAAGTAAACGGTCAGAAGTTCCTTATAGGCAGGTGTTCCTTGCTTTACAGGACCAGGCAGACTTATGTAAGAGTTGTAAGTTGGGGCGCCTGGGTGGCGCAGTCGGTTAAGCGTCGGACTTCAGCCAGGTCACGATCTCGCGGTCCGTGAGTTCGAGCCCCGCGTCGGGCTCTGGGCTGATGGCTCAGAGCCTGGAGCCTGTTTCCGATTCTGTGTCTCCCTCTCTCTCTGCCCCTCCCCCGTTCATGCTCTGTCTCTCTCTATCTCAAAAATAAATAAACGTTAAAAAAAAAATTTAAAAAGAGTTGTAAGTTACGTGCCAACCTCCTGGCCCCTCAAAAAAGGGAAGCACTTATCGACTTGCCCCCTGAAGCCTCTTCTCAGGAAAAGCCACCTGTTAGACCCTCCTGCCCTCCATCTCCAAGATTGCCAGGGATTAAAAAAAAACCTTTCCCCTAAAAGGAAGTCACATTCCATGTATCCATTGACTAAAATGCCTCATGGTACATTTGGCCCCATAGAGGCTTTATTTTCCTTGAAAGATCTTAAACAAATAAAAAAGGACCTGAACAAATTTTCAGACTGCCCCGATCAATATCAATATGTATAGAAATGTTCCAACACCTAACCTAGGTTGCTGGAGAAAAAACACAGGCCATCCCTGACGAAGGGGACTCTAACACTCTCTCGCCGTTTCTCCTAATACACTAAAATTTTGCTAAATGTAATTAAGACTGATGGAAATAAGGAAAATAACTGTATGTAGAAAAGCAGGAGATATATAAAGAAGATACAAGGAGTGGGAATGCATTTTTATCGAAAGTAAAGAAAGTAATTTTGTCCTAATTTTTGTCCCAATTTTGAGATTGGTTCTTTTTTTTATTTTTTATTTATTTATTATTTATTTTTTTTTCCGCCCCTGGTTCTTTTTTAAAAAAAATTTTTTTTAACGTTTATTTATTTTTGAGACAGAGAGAGACAGAGCACGAACGGGGGAGGGGCAGAGAGAGAGGGAGACACAGAATCTGAAACAGGCTCCAGGCTCTGAGCAGTCAGCACAGAGCCTGACGCGGGGCCTGAACTCATGGACCACGAGATCATGACCCGAGCCGAAGTCGGACGCTTAACCGACTGAGCCACCCAGGCGCCCCGAGATTGGTTGTTTGGAGAAAAATGGCTTAGGTCAAAATCTATAGGCTCCGGGTTCCAAGCTGTAAGCACAGAGCCCGATGTGGGGCTCGAACCCATGAACTGGGATATGACCTGAGCTGAAGTCGGAAGCTTAACCAAACTGAGCCACCCAGGTGCCCCGATACTGACAAATTTTGAGGCTTATGACTGTTTTGTGGAGAGGACACAGTGTATCAGGCTGCTATTGCTACAACAGTGCTGCGTAACAAACAAGCCCAAACTCAATGGCATAACACGGTGAGCATTAATTTTCACACTCATGCTCACAGGTCAGCGGGTCAGCTGGAGGAGCTCTGCTCACATAGCTCTCATATTTCTGGAACAAGGGCATCTTTTTCTCATGACAATGGTATCAGCCCAACAATCTGTGTAGGAACATACAATGGGTCTGAAGTCCCGGGATCATTCATGCACAGCGTCACTTTTGCCCCTACCCCGCTGGCCAATCATGCACAGTGTCACTTTTGCCCCTACCCCGCTGGCCAATCATGCACAGCGTCACTTTTGCCCCTACCCCGCTGGCCAATCATGCACAGCGTCACTTTTGCCCCTACCCCGCTGGCCAATCATGCACAGCGTCACTTTTGCCCCTACCCCGCTGGCCAATCATGCACAGCGTCACTTTTGCCCCTACCCCGCTGGCCAATCATGCACAGCGTCACTTTTGCCCCTACCCCGCTGGCCAATTATGCACAGCGTCACTTTTGCCCCTACCCCGCTGGCCAATCATGCACAGCGTCACTTTTGCCCCTACCCCACTGGCCAATCATGCACAGCGTCACTTTTGCCCCTACCCCGCTGGCCAATCCCAACACAGCAGAGTGGGGAATATACTCCACCTTTGTGAGAGGAGCTATAGTCACATCACTAAGGGCACCGAGACAAGGAAGGGTGAATAATTGAGAAGAATCACGCGATCTATTACGTGTGGTCTGTTCATCACCGATTAGGCTTCTAGAGGTATATCTAGTCCCACTTTCTAGACCGAGGACACTGCTGAGAGCATGAGAAAGACAAAGACTTAAAGTGTAGCAACGTGAAGGTCACTGGGGATCTTAGCAGAAGCAATTTCTGTGACACTATGGGGTAGAATCCACACTGGAGATACTGAGGCAGGGGTGGCAGGTGGAGGGATTGGGGGCAGGGGAACGAGTGCAGACAACTCTTTAGGGAAATCTGACTGCAAAGGGAAGAAGGAGAAGAGGTTTTTTTTTTTTAAAGAAAAAACTGGGGAGAATTTCGTTTTCCTGTTTTATGTTTTTTTTTTTTTAATTTCATATTTTATTTTACCTCCAAGTTAGCATCTGGTGCAACAATGATTTCAGGAGTAGATTCCTTAGTGCCCCTTATCCATTTAGCCCATCTCCCCTCCCACAACCCCTCCAGCAACCTTCAGTTTATTCTCCATATTTATGAGTCTCTTCTGTTTTGTCCCCCTCCCTGTTTTTATATGATTTTTGTTTCCCTTCCCTTATGTTCCTCTGTTTTGTCTCTTAAAGTCCTCATATGAGTGAAGTCCTATGATTTTTGTCTTTCTCTGACGAATTTCGCTTAGCATAATACCCTCCGGTTCCATCCACGTAGTTGCAAATGGCAAGATTTCGTTCTTCTTGATTGCCGAGTAATACTCCATTGTGTGTGTGTGTGTGTGTGTGTGTGTGTGTGTGTGTGTGTGTGTATACATCTTATTTATCCATTCATCCATCGATGGACATTTGGGCTCTTTCCATACTTTGGCTATTGTCAATAGCGCTGCTATCAACATGGGGGGGCATGTGCCCCTTCGAAACAGCACACCTGTATCCCTTGGATAAATACCTAAAGAGAGAAGCATGGACGTGTTTAAATATTACCTGTAAGGGTCCAGTAGAGAGGGAGAAGGTGAAGGTACAGGGGTAGAGGAGGAGGATTGCTAGGGCAAGGTCCTGAGAAGGGGGGCAGGGAAGGACCCAGGGAACAAGTGGAGACTTTCCCCAAAGGTGGGAGGAAGGACCCCACCACGTCTCACCCTTGACTCCTGCTGTAGGAGAGATGATACCAACTCCCCCATCTTGTTCACAGCTGGTGTGGTTAAGCTCTGAGCCCCTGAACGGAGCATCAGTGGTTTGGATCCGAGTGCATTTACCCTCTGGACACTTAACCCCTGCCGATCTCATCAGAACGGGCTCAGTCGTTACTACATAGAGCCAGGTTTCCTCCGGTCTTGTTTCTGACACCTCGGGTGTTGGCCCCACTTTTTACCTTTGAGTCACCTGCAAAATGTTCACACGTATGTGAACGAAAATTCATTCTTTATCCTAATCCTGGCGTTGGTGGGAGGAGACAGTGGAGCCTCTCAGGGTCTCAACATGCTGTCGGGAAGTTATGAGGCAAGAGGAGGGAGTAGAAGCTGAGACCCAAGGGGCGAAGTGACCTTCTCCAGGACACACACAGAAGGACACAGCGGGGGCCTCACTCAGGAGCGGGTCCCTTGCTTCTTGGCTTAGGGGCCTGCCATCCCCGCTCTGCCGATGCCAAAAGCTCCAGCCGGCAACTGTGGACTTTCCTAAGTGCCTCTTTGCCCTTTCCTCCGGGTCTAGGGTGTCACCTCGAAGCGTGAAGCCCAGCGTTGGGCAAACTCCAGGGTCGTAGCAAGATGAAGATATAAGGGTTTCTTCAGCCACAATTAACGCCCGGCTCAAAGAATTTAAGCAGCGAGGCTTGAGGAAAGGTTACAGCTTTACCAGAAGCCGGGGCACCTGCTCCTTGGAGGTTTCAGTGACTCACCAGTGTCACTGAGGATCCGAACGCACGCTGTTTTCCTCCTTCACTGTCCTTGCTACCGGCTCTCTTCACGGCAGAAAGACTAAGGCAGTGTGGCTCCTCTAATGGGGAGAGAGGGGCAGGTGCTACCTGCGTCACTTCCCTCCCTGTGTCATTTACCGGTGTCACTTCCTCCAAGCTCCTTCCCAGCCCCAGCCCCAGGCCAAGCTGTAGAGCAGAGTCTGGTGCGGAGAGAGGAGTACCCATGTTTTAAATCCGCTTCCTGGGGCGCCTGGGTGGCTCAGTCGGTTGAGCGTCCGACTTCAGCCCGGGTCATGATCTCGCGGTCTGTGAGTTCGAGCCCCACGTCAGGCTCTGGGCTGATGGCTCAGAACCCGGAGCCTGCTTCCGATTCTGTGTCTCCCTCTCTCTCTGACCTTCCCCCGTTCATGCTCTGTCTCTCTCTGTCTCAAGAATAAATACACGTTAAAAAACAAATAAAAAAAAAATAAATACGCTTCCTAAGAGTGGATATTCCAAGCCAGGACTCTGTGATAGTCAAGGGCTCACCAGAAAGCAGAGATAAACAAACAAAAAACAAAACAAAAAAACCCCCAATAAGCTATATATATATATATATATATATATCTGTAGATAGACTTATTTTTTTTAATGTTTATTTTTGAGAGAGAGAGGGAGGAGCAGAGAGATGGGGGCACAGAGGATCTGAAGCCGGGTTCTGTGCTGACAGCAGAGAGCCCGATGTGGGGCTCGAACCTACGAACAGTGAGATCATGACCTGAGCTGAAGTCGGATGCTTAACCGACTGAGCCACCCAGGTGCCCTCTCTGCAGATAGACTTATTATAAGGAGTTGTCTCAGGTGATTATTTTTTTTAATGTTTATTTATTTTTGAGAGACAGACAGAGAGCACGAGCAGGGGAGGAGCAGACAGAGGGAGACCCAGAATCTGAAGCAGGCTCCAGGCTCTGAGCTGTCAGCACGGAGCCCGACGTGGGGCTCGAACCCACGGACTGCAAAGACTAGTCGGACGCTTTACCGACTGAGCCATCCAGACGCCCCTTTCATGTGAACAATGAGAACAATGTGAACAAAGAGAGACAATTCCCTGTCACTCAGCCTTCAACAGGCCAACATCTGCTCTCCTCAGCCTACAGGTTCAACTGTTGATCTCCTACCCACCCAGACACAAATGTCTGTGTCTGGACACCTCCTCGCGTTGAGACGTAAAAGTAAGTTGGTGCAGATTCCAAACAATTCTGGGCATTCTGAGCCCGGGTTAGAACCGGGTGCTTGCTCTCAAGGAAAAAAATGATGTTGAGGGAATTGTGGAATCCATCCCCCCCCCCCCCAACCTGGGTCTTTCTTTTTTTCCGAGGAAGATCTCATTCCTTGTTTACTCTAGAAGGGAGTATCAGAGGGAAGTCTAGAATGATGTTCTTGAGATCAGGGCCGCTGAGCTCTTGTGCTCTCTTGCTTCAGCCACGGTCTCATCTCCGCCCAAGGCCATGCTTTTTTTGTGTGTGTCCTGTGATGCCGCACACAGCCCTGGAGGTACGTTCAGGCACATTTACGCCTGGAGGGAGGGAGAATGTTCTCAGAAAACAGCCCGGGAAGCTTATCCCCTGACTACCTTAATTTGCTGCTCCTTAATACAATGAAACGCATGCAACTTCCATCCAAGCAGGGAGGAAATTAGATGAAATCTTTGGGGGTGAAAGCTACAAAGCGGGTCATAGAGTCAGAGATATTGTAACAGTGTTGCGGGGTGACAGGTGCAGCAGAAGTGTAGACTTGTCGACTCACTCCATTGTGCACCGAAACTGATGCAACATTGTGTATCAGCGACGCCTCAGTAAAAACAAAAGAAAAGAATTAGATGCAGTCTTGGTGAGAGTGAAGACTTCAGCATACTCGGTTTTTTTTTTCCTATTTTCTTTTTTTGCTTATTTTTAATTTTTTTTCAGTATCGGCAAATTTAATGCAAGGAGTAGATAATGGTGTAGCGTGGACCTAAAGGGATAGGTCGTATGAGAATTCCCTAATTATAGGATACGGATTTGCAAATCCCAGCTGGCTGAGTGTTTATTTAAATCAGGGAGCGGGCAAGTCTTGTATTCCAGTAAAAAATTTCCAGCTGGTAAACAACTTAGCCCGCGGAGCCATGGTCACCCTAGTTATTTCTGAGTAGACTGCACTAGTTTTCTTAGTAATGAAGTTTATTTTAACGCCTGGCTAGTTGAGTTAAATACAGGGAGAATAAAATACATCAAACCTATTGTATTCGTACCGTATTTTGGGGCTCATATTCAGGAATGATTTGTGTGTTAGTAAACAATCGGATCATTGATTCCAGACTTGTGATGCTTAAGAGAAATGTAGGAGACTGAACTGCGTTTTATAAAGTGTTGGGATGTTTTAAGAGAACTTGAGATTTACTCTATTTTATCGGTTTAATTGATGAGGTTTTCCTGGGGAGTTAAATTACTTGGAGAAGTTTGGCTTGTCTGAGCAGACAGATGAAGTAATGAAAAGAGAAAAAAAAATGAATATAAATATGGTGCCTTTAAAAATGCAACTACAGGGGCACCTGGGTGGCTCAGTCGGTTAAACTCAGTTCCGACCTCAGCTCAGGTCATGATCTCGCGGTTGGTGGGTTCGAGCCCCACATCGGGCTCTGCGCTGACAGCTCGGAGCCCGGAGCCTGCTTCGGATTCTGCGTCTCCCTCTCTCTCTGCCCCTCTCCCACTCACACTCTGTCTCTCTTTCTCAAGAATAAACAAACATTAAAAAAAAAAATTAAAAAAAAAGAATGCAACTACAGATGGTCCCTGACTTAGATGGTTCGACTTACGGTTGTTTGCCTTTACAGTGGTGCAAAAGCGATATGCATTCAGTAGAAATCGTACTTCAGATTTTGAGTTTTGATCTTTGCCCAGGCCAGCAAATCTTCAGCACGACGCTCTCTTGCGATGCCCAGCAGCGGGGGATCCCAGTCGGCCATCTGATCTCGAGGGTAAACACAGCCAGTAACCTATAACCATTCTGTCCCCGTACAGCCATTCTGTCCTTCACCTTCAGCGTGGTATTCAATAAATTACAGGAGATATTCCACACTTTGTTATAAAATAGGCTTTGTGTTAGATGATTTTCCCCAACTGTAGGCTAACGTAAGTGTTCTGAGCACTTTTTTAAGTTTCTTTATTTACTCTGAGAGAAAGCGCATGGGAACATGAGCAGGGGAGGGGCAGAGAGAGGGAGGGAGAGAGAGAGAGAGAGAGAGAGAGAGAGAGAGAATCCCAAGCAGCCTCCACACTGCCAGCACAGAGCCCGATGTAGGGCTCGATCCCACGAACCATGAGATCACAACCTGAAATGATGTTGGATGCTAAACCGACTGAATCGCCCAGGTAGCCCCTGTTTAAGGAAGTTTATTTTTATTTATTATTATTATTATTATTATTATTTAAGTTAGCTGGTTTTGTATATTTGCAGTACACCCTATGACCTGGAGTCCAGTTAAATGATTGAGTTTCTTTGGACATTCCTTTCTTTCTTTATTTTTTAATTTAATTTAATTTAATTTATTTTATTTTAATTTTATCTTTTTTTAATATGAAATTTATTGTCAAATTGGTTTTCATACAACACCCAGCGCTCATCCCAACAGGTGCCCTCCTCAGTGCCCATCACCCACGTTCCCCTCCCTCCCACCCCCATCAACCCTCAGTTTATTCTGAGTTTTTAAGAGTCTCTTATGGTTTGGCTCCCTCCCTCTTCCCCCACCCCCCACCTCTTCCTCTCCCCCATGGTCTTCTGTTAAGTTTCTCAGGATCCACATAAGAGTGAAAACATATGGTATCTGTCTTTGTGAGAAGAAGTTTAAGTATTAATCAACGTTTCCCTTGAAACTCAGGGCTAAAACTTACTGGATTTCCTTCTTTTAATTTTTTTTCATGTTTTTATTAATTTTTGAGACAGAGAGAGACAGAGCATGAACAGGGGAGGGTCAGAGAGAGAGGGAGACACAGAATCTGAAGCAGGCTCCAGGCTCTGAGCTGTCAGCACAGAGCCCGACACGGGGCTCGAACTCACGGACTGTGAGATCATGACCTGAGCCGAAGTCGGACGCTTCACCGACTGGGCCACCCAGGCGCCCCCTTACTAGATCTCTTGATAGAAGTATGTCTTAGTTGACTTGTGCTACAATAGTGTCGTATAACAGACCACCCCAACAAAGCTTACACAAGCATTTAGTCTCAGTCTCAGAGGTTCAAAGATTAACTGTGTGGTTCAGCAATCTAGGCTGGGCTCAGCTAGGGGACTCTGCTCTCGACTGCTGGCCAGCTGGGTTGGCTCCAGGCCACGGGTTCGGTCAGGTTCTGCTTCCTGGGTTTTCTTCCAGAGCCAAGGCTGAAGGGACAATAACTCACATCCTTCTAACCTCAGATCCCTGGAACTCAGGAGATAAAGCCGATCCACACAAACACGTATCAGCCTTTGCTAACAACCATTTGACTAAAGCAAATGTTGTGGCTGAGCCTAAGTGACGTAGAACTTCATTCCAGGGAAGTAAAGTCTTGGACCCAGTCATCATTCCATGGCAAATACAAAGATCTGTCCATTGAATATAGAGCTTGCCCTTGTGACTTCGCTAAACTGAATATTAATGTAAAACCTAGTAATCACAGAAAGACTTCTCAAAGTACAAAAGCTTCCCTTCCGATAATAATTCCTAACACTTACTCTGGAAGTATGACGTTCTGGGGCACTGTTCGAAGGACTTCACATGTGCCAACTCACTTAATTCTTAAATCAGCCTCACAAGACGGGTGCCATTATCATCTACAATTTTTAGAAAGCGAGAAGGGGAGAGGACAGGAGCAGATGGAGAAAACACAGAGAGAGAACGTTAAGCAGGTTCCATGCTCAGCATATAGCACGACGTGGGACTCGATCCCCCAACCCTGGGATCGTGACCTGAGCCGAAGTCAAGAGTCAGATGCTCAACCAAGGACTGAGTCACCCAGACGTCCCTGTCATCTACAGTTTTACAAGTGAGGGTACTGAGGCACAGAGAGGTTAAGCAGCATGTCCAAGGTCACACAGCAGGAGTCAGAGCCAGGCTCTGGAGTTCATCTTTAAGGCATCCAGATGGTTCAGAGAACAACTGAAAAGAAATCCACGGCCTCCCGAGTCTGTGGGCCTTTTGCTCTGGTCCACGCCAGGGAAGCACTTTCTCGGCACCACGGTCAAGCTGAAGCCAACGGGACCCCATCCTTGACTTCTGCCCTCGTTCCACTGTCTGGTCCTTCCTGACTTCCTTTCTGCCTCTTCTGTGTCTCTTTCATTCTCACTAACCTGGGCTCTCCCTGACACCGGGCAGCGGGGCGGAGGAAGGGCTATGCAGCCAGCAAATCTGGCTCCAGTCCCTCTGGGTCTGTCACACGGCCCTGAAGTTCACCTGTCTCGTGTAAAAATGAGACCGACCAACGCGGAAGGCCCGCCATTGTTCTGAGCTTTGAAGGGCATAATGAAACTCATTCATTCCTTTCTCCATCAGACGGGTTTTGAGTATCAATTGTGAGCCAACCCCTCGGTTAGTGCCCGCGGGGGACAAAACCGTCCCGCCACTCCAGGCGACCATTCACTCAGCCGGTCAATGTATCGGACCCACTCTGAGCGGCCCTGTGCGAAACTCGGGGAGTAGCAAAATGACCAGCATGCAGTCGCCTTCCTCTGGAGCTAATAAGTGGCTGTTAGGCACCAGCAGTCAGGTAGGGTGTCAGAAATCCTCTGACTTCCTTCTTCGCAGAGCTCCCCGCCTCTTGGCCAAAGGCACTGTTGTCATTGGATCAGGATGCAAAGCTGGCTTGATCGGTCTTCCAAAGAACATCTTTCAGAAGGCTCACCTATGACAACAGGATCCGCCAGAAGCACTTGTGTCCCCTGTGGGCCACTCGGAGCTCCTCCCATGGGGGACAAGTTTGCCTGCTGGCCAAGGTGACGCTGGAGGTGCGGGGAGTGGCTGGAGTCACCAAGCACAGAGGTGATTCGATTACCCGAGAACTTGCCAATGGGCCCACAGCATGTCCCGGTGGTAAAAATAGTCACGGTGAAAAAGCCACCCACAGGGGGAGAAGAGACCTACCTTCAGGTGGACCCCAGACAGCACCCGGAGTGAGAGACGGGCACAGGCCCGGCCACCCATCAGCTCTCCAGGGTCATTTCTTGTCTGCCTCTCAGGGCAGCAACGAACATCCTGCTTGGCTCTGGGTCTAGACACCCGGGGACCACAGCCCGGCAATGCCAGGCAGAGCTGGTATTAGAGCTTCTGGCTGATCGAGCTGAAAAACAGCAAACACGTCGTCACTTAGCCAACGCTTCCCTTCCAGCATCGTCACAGCGGTTAAATTGAGAAGGGTGGAGGATGTGACAGCCTTTTGTAAGCAGTGACTTCTTTTTACTGCAGGCACATGGTAAGCACAATGCTTTACCAATGTGATTTGTCCGGGAAAGCAGAGGATCCCTTTTCTAGCCGTTTTCAGAAAGCCGTCATCTGTCATCGTAAATCCTCCGGGCATTTCTTTCTACCCTTTTTGGACTTACCTGGTTTGAGTGATTGGACTATAGCATTTTTCTTTTTTTTTATTTTTATTTTTTTAACATTTATTTATTTTTGAGACAGAGAGAGACAGCATGAACGGGTGAGGGGCAGAGAGAGAGGGAGACACAGAATCGGAAACAGGCTCCAGGCTCTGAGCCATCAGCCCAGAGCCCGACGCGGGGCTTGAACTCACGGACCGTGAGATCGTGACCTGAGTCGAAGACGGATGCTCAACCGACTGAGCCACCCAGGCGCCCCTAGCATTTTTCTTTTAGTCACACGGCCTGGTATGCATTTCTGTCTTAAGTCCTCTTGGGGACCCAACAACATATAATTACATACATACCGCATCAGAATAGAAACCTTGGTCATTTGGCAAGCGTTCTGCATGGTGTTGTTTTGTTTACTTAAAAAAAAAATGTTATAGGGGCGCCTCGGTGGCTCAGTCGGTTGAGCGAGGGTCGGACTTCGACTCAGGTCATGATCTCACGGTTCCAAGTTCGAGCCCCACATGGGGCTTTGTGCTGACCGCTCGGAGCCTGGAGCCTGCTTCGGATTCTGTGTCTCCCTCTCTCTCTGCCTCTCCCTCGCTCATGCTCTGTCTCTCTCTGTCAAAAATAAATAAACATTAAAAAAAATTTTTTTTTTAAATGTTACCTTTGCAATGTAAGCTAGGTGCTGGTAAAATACAGGACCGTCACACTGGAGCTGAACCACAGAAGGCTGCCCAGCACTACGCCCGGCCTATGAAAAGGGTCCTGCGATATTTTCATCTGAAATGCACTAGATTCTTCCAGGCACAGAGGTGGGCTCACAGGTCTCTTAGAGGGAGGGATTCAACCCACTCCAGCTTCCCTCCCCGCGTCTTTTGCCAGAACGGAGTGGGTGAGGCGGTGGGTGGAGGCGGGGCCAAGGCAGAACGTGCCCTTGCGGATATGTGAGCTGTAGGCTGGTGCTCTGGCTCAGGATCGTGTGCCCAGTTTTTCACGGGGAGGAAAATGGAGGGGCCGCGGTGACAGGGAGGCTAGAGGCGACCGCACGGATTTTGTTGTTCTTTAAGGGGATCATAGATGTCCTATTACCATCCGAGGACAAGGGAAAGAGGTCCCAGACAGAGGCTGGGAGATGGGCGAGAGAAGCGCGGGGGTGGGGGTGGGGGTGGGGTGGGGAGCCTGGCCGCAGCTCCGGGCAGGGTGCGCTCCGGGTTCCGAGCGCGCAGCGAGGACCGACCGGCTCCGGCAGCCCCGGGGAGGAGACAAGCGCAGGTGACACCGTGACCACCCGCGCTCCCGTCCAGCCTCTCGCAGCCCCTGGCCATTCGGAGGTCTGCGTCACGCGCTGAAGCCACGCGCTCCCGGGCACGGAGGGTCCCTCTACCACCGACGCGGTGGAGACTGGCGCGCTGGGGACGCCAAATGCTCCACTCGCCGGAGGGGCTTCCCAGTCCCTCAGACTCCGTTCCCACCCAGCTCCTCCACCTACTAGCCGATCGCCCCGTGGTGCCTCAGTATCCCCGCCCTAAAAAAGTGGGGCAAAGCGCAAAGAAAACGTTTAGCGCCCGGCCGGTCCCTAGGAGGTATCTCGAGCAGGGGCTGTGGACTTTATCACCACCTTCTCGAGTTCTCCAGGGCGTGGGCCCGCGGCGGGTCTGTTGGCGCGAGGGTCAGTGGTCCCCAAACGACGACACAGATGCTTGGGCGGACGCGGAGAGCCGCAGGTGGGCGGGGACTGCCCAGAGCTCTCCAGCCTCGTGCACCTGCCCGGCTCCCAGAAATTTGCCTCTGGCAGTCGGCGCGGGGAGGGGGGAAGGGGAGCCCCCGTCCTGCTCGACGGCCGGGTCCCTGCGAGGCGGCGGGATTCGAGATGACTTGGTGCAGGCGAGTGTTGCGGGCGGTGGGGCGCGCCGTCGGGGAGCCGGCAGGTGCCGGGGCGGCCGGGGACGCCAGGGAGGGAGCCGCGGTCTCCGGGTGGGGCCCGACCTGCCCCCGCCTAGGTGAGGAGGGCAGCTGGAAGGGGACGGCGCTCGGGGACGCGACGCTGTGGCCAGCCCCTGCTCTTTCTGGAACGCTGCGCCCCCCTCCCCGGGGAACCCTGGTTTCCCCAGCTGGAAAATGGGACGTGGACGTTGCGTCTTGGTCCCGGGGAAGGTGTCGCGTGGATGTCCCGAGCGTGGGATTCTGCCCCGGGGGACCGCGGGCTCTGCACGGACGGGAAGCCGAGGCCGCGCGCGCGGGCGCGCGGGCGTCCCCTCCGCGGCTTAGAAGCCAACCGGCGCTGTCGGGGGGGATTTTAGAAAGTCGGGTTTTCGGAGCGTCTGTTCTGTCGCCAGGGCGCAGTGGAGCCTGAGAACTGGTGCAATCAATACTGCGGAGAAGTGGACTGGGAAGTCTAATTTCATTTTTGTAGCCCACCTCCCCCCCCCGCCCCCAAGGATCAAAATCAAAACACATTCTGTGCCCTTTTACCCTCAACGTTTATTTTCTCCGAATTTTTCAATACTAGGACAATCCTTAACACTGACAAGGAAGGCATCTTGCGAAAATCTTGCAAAAGCGCATCCGTGAGATGATTGATGTTTTCTAAGCATGAACGCGAAGCACGGGGTATCCAGAGGATGTGACGGAGGGAGGGGAATGTTCTGGCTCCGGCTTGGCTTTCGTTCCAGGCGTTCGGGCTCCTTCCCCGGCGTCCCCCCCCCCCTTCTTTAGTGTGTGACCCAGAAGTCCTGGCATCAGGCTAGGTGCCAACGAATTTAAAGCTGGCAAGGCCTTGGCAAATGTGACTTTCCCTTCACACAAAGACAGCTGGAATGCAGAAAAGGTTTTGGGTTTTAATGGGTGGTGTTTGCTCTCTTTATAACCCTGGGACCTTAAGGCTGCTGGCCTTTGTGACCATGATGGAACTAATGTTTCTTTTTCAGAAGAAACTTTTTTTTTTTTTTTTAAGAGAGAGAGAAAGAGAGAGAAGAGGGGCTCACCTTAAGCAGGGCTTGTGTTTTTTGTTTGTTTTTACCCAGTGAGGTGGCACCAGCTCGCCCAATGCGAGGGACTCGGAAACCGTGAGATTCTGACCTGAGCTGAAGTTAGATGCTTAACCTGCTGAATCACCCAGGGGCTCAAGAAACTAATTCTTTAAAAAAATTTTTTTTTAATGTTTATTTATTTTTGAGAGAGACAGAGACAGAATGCGAGTCGGTTAGGGGCAGAGAGAGAGGGAGACACAGAATCCGAAGCAGGCTCCAGGCTCCCAGCTGTCAGCACAGAGCCCGACGCGGGGCTCGAACCCACGAAAGGTGAGATCATGACCTGAGCTGAAGTCGGACGCTCAACCGACTGAGCCACCCAGGCACCCCAAGCTTAGAAAAATTTTTAAGAGACAGACTGATGCTTGCCAGAAGTGGGGGGTGGGCAAAACGGGTGAAGGGGATCAAAACATACAAACTTCCATTTTTTTTTTTTAATTTTTTTTCAACGTTTTTTATTTATTTTTGGGCAGAGAGAGACAGACCATGAATGGGGGAGGGGCAGAGAGAGAGGGAGACACAGAATCCGAAGCAGGCTCCAAGCTGTCAGTACGGAGCCGGCCGCAGGGCTGGAACTCATGAGCTGTGAGATCATGACCTGAGCTGAAGTCAGACGCGTAACTGACTTGAGCCACCCAGGCGCCCCAAGAAACTAATTCTTTTAATCTTTTATTTGCTTTTTAGTTTCTTCCTTTCCTTTCTTCTCCTCTCGTCTCCTCCTTTTTCTTTTTTCTTTTCTTCCTTCTTTCTTTTCTTTTTTCTTTTTTTCTTTTCTCTTTTCTTTTCCTTCCTTCCTTCCTTCCTTCCTTCCTTCCTTCCTTCCATCCTTCCTTCCCTTTCTTTCCTTCTTTCTTTCTTTTGAAGATGTTCTTCTCTTTTTTATTAAGTAATCTCTACACCCAACTGGGGGCTGGAACTCACCACCCAGAGATCAAGAGTCACATGCTCCCCTGACTGAGCCAGCCAGGCACCCCTAGTTTCCTTTTTTCAATTAAAAAAAAAATGTCTGATTTTGACAGGAGTATTTCTGATTTTGTCCAAGACAGGGCAGTTCGCCCCAACACGGGAAATAATCATTATAGTGTCAGCCGCTAAGGTCCGTAAACTGGTGAGTTCATGTCATTTCATACACTAGGCTTATTTATGTGTAGACGCTGTTCGAGATTGACCCAGTACTGCTCACAGCGGCACCCTCCTCTTGTGCCCACTCTACAGTTGTGGAGACTGAGGAAAGAAGTTGCCCAAGGAATACACTGGAAGAGGCAGGTTGGGATTCAGCGCCATGTGAGGGTACAGCTGATGCTTTTTGATTGCATGGGGCATTTTGGTCATAATAGTTCACTCGACAAGTGTTTGATAATCTATTATGTGCTAGGCATCGTGGTAGGTACTGGGCACACAACTGTCCTCACCTCTCCGAGAAGCGGTGACCCTAGCGTATTTGTCGTTCTCAGCTACTCATTTTTAAATCTTTAAAAAATGTGTATTTATTTTTGAGAGAGAGAGACAGACCACGAGTGGGGGAGGGGCAGAGAGAGAGGGAGACCCAGAATCCGAAGCAGGCTCCGGGCTCCGAGCTGTCAGCACAGAGCCCCATGTGGGGCTCGAACTTGGAAACGTGAGATCATGGCCTGAGTCGAAGTCCGATGCTTAACCAACTGAGCCACCCAGGCGCCCCTCAGCTACTCTTTTTTTTAACACCCCCTTCCTCTACAGGACAGAATCCTTTTCAGCAAAAAGTGTGTAATAATCAATAATAATTATTCCCTTGCTTTTCAGTTTAAGATCGTAAAGAAGACTGTCATTTCTAAAGATACCAAAATTGGGTAAAATATGTTACATATGAATTAAAATTGGCACCCACCAAACAAAATACCACCCTTGGCAGTTTGTGCTGTGTTGCTGTTTTAAATTTTAAGCACTAATGGGGCTCCTGGTTAAACGTCCTCCCCTCTTGATCTCACAGTCTTTTGGGTTCAAGTCCCAAACTGGGCTCTGTGCTGAGTGTGAAGCCTACCTAAAAGAAAGAAAGAAAGAAAGAAAGAGAAAAAGGAAGGAAGGAAGGGAGGAAAGGAAAGAAAAAGAAAGAAAGAAAGAAAGAAAGAAAGAAAGAAAGAAAGAAAGAAAGAAAGAAAAAAAGAAAAAGGAGGGAAGGGAGGAAAGAAAAGAAAGAAAAAATAAATCAAAGAAAGAAAAGAAAAGAAAGAAAAAAGAAAGGAAGGAAGAGAGGAAAGGAAAGAGAGAAAGGAAGGGAGGAAAGGAAAGAAGGAAGGAAGGAAGGAAAGAAAAGAAAGAAAGAAAGAAAGAAAGAAAGAAAGAAAGAAAAATTTTAAGCGCTAATGAAAGGTCCGCAGTCACACGGAAAGACAAAGTGACTGAAGTTCGGTTTATTCATCTTTAAAATAGGTGATGGGGAGATAGGAGCTTGCTCGGGTCACTCCAAGCGTCGACTCGACTCGGTATTGTAGTACTTCCGGGAACAGTGCACCCTCTCGGGAACTAAAAAAAAAAAAAAAAAAGTGTGCTATTTGTGTTTATATCACATCCACTGCTTAAATGGAGGAGGAGTAGGTAATACCACCTGGGTTAGAGCCAAGCCACTCCCTGAGCCAGCCTGAACAATTCCCAGCGCTCTCCATTTACTCTGGTTCCAGGCTTATCTTTGAAAGGAACCTAGGGGGGTCCCCGAACGGCTCAGTCGGTTGTGTCTGTGCCATGGTCTCGCTGTTCAGGAGTTCGGGCCCCGCATCAGGCTCACTGCTCTCAGCACAGAGCCCTCTTTGGATCCTCTCTCCCCCTCTCTCTGCCCGTCCCCTACTTTCTTTCTCAAAAATAAATAAACATTAAAAAAAAAAAAAAGGGAAAGGAATCTATATAGCTGAGCGAGGTGTGCGTTGGGAGCCGGCTGTGTAACTGAGTTGTTCACGTTAAATTCCACGAAGAATATCATTTTTATAAAGGATAGACAATAAATGGCGCTAATTTGAAGCTCGAATGGATTATTAAAACATCAAGCTAAGTGCAACGGTTGCTTGGAACTTAGACCAACGGTTCTCAATCTTTTTGGTCTCAGGATCCTTTACGTTCTTAGAAATTACGGAGGACCCACCTCCCCAGGGAGCTTTTGTTTATGCGAGTTGTATCATTCCCATTACCACAGGAGACATTAAAGCTGAGAAAGTTTAAAAGATGTATTTGTGAAGTTGTTAAAAACACGACGCCTGGGGGGCCCAGTGGGTAAAGTATCCAACTTTGGCTCAGGTCATGATCTCATGGATTGTGAGTTCGAGCGTCGGGCTCTGTGCTGACAGCTCGGAGCCTGGAACCTGCTTCGGATCCTGTTTGCCTCTCTCTCTGCCCCTCCTCCACTCACGCTCTGTCTCTCTCTCTCTCTCTCAAAAAGAAAACAAACATGAAAGAATTAAAAAAAAAAAAAACCAATCATCAACCTACCAGATGTTAACATGATGCATTTTAATGAAAAATTAATCATTTGAAGGCTTGACCGGGACTGACACCCTTCCAAGGTGACTCATGGGATTATTGGCCGGAGGCTTTGCTGTGTCTCTACATGGCACTTCGTGGGCAGCTCACAACACGACAGCGAGCTTCCCTAGAGCTAATTACTTGAGAGGAAACGCGTCACCAAGGCGAAGACCACAGTGGCATTTACTACCTAATCTCAGAAGTGACTGTGATTTTTCTTTCTGATCGTGTCTTTCTCAGGTTTTCATAAAATGGTTACATTGTTGGGGCGCCTGGGTGGCGCAGTCGGTTAAGCGTCCGACTTCAGCCAGGTCACGATCTCGCGGTCCGTGAGTTTGAGCCCCGAGTCGGACTCTGGGCTGATGGCTCGGAGCCTGGAGCCTGTTTCCGATTCTGTGTCTCCCTCTCTCTCTGCCCCTCCCCCGTTCATGCTCTGTCTCTCTCTGTCCCAAAAATAAATAAATGTTGAAAAAAAAATGGTTACGTTGTTTCACAAAATAAGTTGGGGAGTATTCCCTCTCTTCCTATTCTTTGGTCTTCCAAAGAATAGAATTTTCTATTCTTACAGAAAATGAAATAAAAATGAAAATGTGGCATTAAAATTATCATTATACCATTTGGATTATCCAGAATTTTCTCTTTTTGCCCGTGTCCGCTCTTCTAAGTTGTATTTTTTCTCGTTCCTCCGTGCTTTCGAGTTTATTGGTACAAATTGTTAATTTATATTCTCTTATTGCTTCTTTAATGGCTGTAAGATTCTAGCGATGCCCTCAATGTTCCTGCCATTGGCGATTTGTGCCTACTCTTGTTTTTTTCTTGATCCCACCAATGGGTTTATTAATTTTATTGGCTTTTAAAAATAAAACAACTTTGGCTTTGATGATCCTTTGTAGTGTATATTCCTATCTCATTAATTTATGCCCTCACATTTAATTCTTCCTGCTTTCTATTTTATTTGATCCTAATCTGCTAACTCTTTTTTCTAAACTCTGAGATAGATGTTTGGTTTCCCAACTCAGATTTTCATCTTTCTTAATGTAGGTGTTCAAGCCCCATAAATGTCTCCTTTTTTTCCTTCCCACTCCCCAGAGATGTCCAGTGCTAACAATCTGATGATATATTTGCTTTTATTTTTACACAAATAGGACCCTATCATGTATGTTATTCTGGAACCTACTTTGCTTTTCTTTAAGACATATTTTATTTTTATTATTTTTTCAAGTTTATTTCTTTTGAGACAGAGAGAGAGAGAGAGAGCATAAGCAGGGGAGGGTTGTCGGCACAGAGCCTGATGTGGGGCTCGAATCCGTGAACTGTGAGCTCATGACCTGAGCTGAAGTCGGACACTTGACTGAGCCACCTAAGCACCCCTAAAATTCTTTTTTAGAAACAATAAACTGAAAAAAGTTTTTTTTAATTTACTTTTGAGAGAGAGAGAGAGAGAGGGAGAGCGCATGAGCAGGGGAGGGCCAGAGAGAAGGGGGAGACACAGAATCCGAAGCAGGCTTCAGGCTCTGAGCTGTCCACACAGAGCCCGACGCGGGGCTCGATCCCACTAACCGTGAGATTGTGACCTGAGCCGAAGTCGGACGCTTCACTGACTGAGCCACCCAGGGGCCCCTCGCCGGAGCCTTTTGTCATGGGTGCAGAGGCCTGCATGACTGAACAACCTTCAACCCTTACGCCATCAAACGAACTGAACCATTTGCGAGTTCGACAAAGAGGAGAGGAGGCGCTCCCCCAGGTTGGTTGAAAACACAGGTAAAGAAATGATTAGCTTCTAAAAACAATTGTTTAAAACTGTGCGGTAGCCAGGCCCTCTCAATGTGGAACCTCTTCCTCTGTGACCTCTTTGTCAGGCTTCAATGCTTCATCCCCGGTGGGTGACCGGTGTGATATGCCGCGAGCAAGGCGTACCCACAATCCTAGGCTCCTCCGTCCGGAGATGAAACGTTCTGACCCGTGATCAGGAAGGATGACCTTTGTATTTGGACATTTTTACATTTGGGAAAGGATTTCCCTCCGGTCTCTCCCTCTCCCCTTCTCCCCCTCCTTCTGTTCCCCTTCTTTCTCACCTAGAACCCTTGTGTTTACACGACTAGTCTCCGCCCCCATCAAGTGATGGATTCCTGGAGGAAAGACACCAGAGTTGGTTTGTTTCCGTTCCCCCCACCCCCCCCCCCCCGCCTCCGGAGGCGCCCAGGCTGGTCAGCACCTGCTGTGACCTGCGGACAAGTTCATCCTCTGCAGGAAGAGATTGGAGGCGGAAGCTTTTAGTGAATGTGTTGTTCTTCAGCTCACGCTCTGCCTTCAGAGATGATCTCTGTTACTCACATGCCTGGCCTCCTCCTGACATTCACCTTAGCCTTGGGGGGCGGTGCCGACCCACAATGGCAGGTGGTGGGGGCCGGACTTCGAAAAAGGGGCTTAGGGAGGGTATCACGCCGCGCTGAAATGCCCGTTTTATGAAGGCTCAATGTGTTTTTAAGGAAATGGTTGGCGAGACAGAGGGTTACGGCCGGCAGGTCATTGGGGACTTTATGGAAAATGCGTAATAGTACGCTTCTAAGTACTGCTCTCCAGCCGCCTCCCAGGGCCTCTGCTAGGTGCTATTTTCCTCTTCCTTTAGGTCACGCCATTGTCCAGGTTCCATTGTGGTTTCTTCTTGGGCCCGCGGTTACTTAGAAGCGTATTTGTGAATTTCCCAAATCAGGGATTTTTTTCTAGTTATGTTTTTGTCGTTCGCTGCTGGCTGCACGGCGTGGGGGCCAGAAAATATGCGCTATGTATGTTCTTTGAAATTTTGGACGGTTGTTTTCTGACCCAGCATTTGTAATGTTCTGTGTATGTTTATTATTTTTTTTAAAGTTTTTTATTTTTGAGAGAGACAGAATGTGAGCAGGAGAGGGTCAGAGAGAGAGGGAGACACAGAATCTGAAGCAGGCTCCAGGCTCTGAGCTGCAGGCACAGAGCCCGAGCCCACGAACCGCGAGATCATGACCTGAGCCCAAATCGGGCGCTTCACCGACTGAGCCACCCAAGCGCCCCATGTAATGTTCTGTGTACGTTTCAAGGAATGTGTATCTTGCGGTTGTTACATGTAATATTCTGTATGTTCTTTATATCAAGTTTGCTGATTGCCTGGTTCAAGTAATCTGAACGCTTGCTAATTTTTTTATTTGCTTGCTGGTTGGTTAGGGAGGGAAGTGAGTTAAAAATCCCTCACCATGGTTCTAGATTTGTCTTTCTCCTTGTCATGCTTTCACTCTTTTGCGTTTCGTATTTTGAGGCGTTAGGAGAAAAAGGAATTGTTACCTCTTCTTGTGAACTGAATATTTTACAACTTTGAGGTATCTGTGTTTGGCTTTTTGTCTTTATTTTTTTTTTAATTTTTTTTTTTTAACATTTATTTATTTTTGAGACAGAGAGAGACAGAGCATGAACAGGGGAGGGGCAGAGAGAGAGGGAGACACAGAATCGGAAGCAGGCTCCAGGCTCTGGGGCATCATCAGCCCAGAGCCGGACGCGGGGCTCGAACTCACGGTCGGTGAGATCGTGACCTGAGCTGAAGTCGGACGCTCAACCGACTGAGCCACCCAGGCGCCCCTGGCTTTTTGTCTTTAAAATCTGCTTCCTCTGATGTTCATCTAGCGATATCAACTTTATCTTGGTTACTTGGTATATTTATCTTCCTTATTATTCTCAACATTTCCATATCCGTGTGTGTTTTTGATGTTTCTCTTGCAAAACCGCACGTGACTGGGCTTCTTTTTTTCCATGTGGCCTGACTATTCCTTGCATTTTAACTGGAGCATTCAATTGATTTGCGTTTATGTAATTACTGGGGTGGTTGGTTTAAATCCAGCATCTCACGGAGCGCTTTGTATTTGTTTTACCTGATCTCTGTTCTTTCTTTCTTGCCCCTTTTTGGTATTCATTCTTTTTTTATTATCCCATTTGCCTGACCCTGACCTTGAAACTTATTCACTATTTATACTATTTCCATAGTATTTATGCTATAGATCATAACGTACTTTTGACCTATGAAAGTCTAAAATTACTCGGTATTTTTAATCCTCTTGGGCAATGCAAAGACCTTATCACACTTTTAGTCTACTTACTGCCTTTCCTGAGTTACTTTCTTTTCCTTCTTTTTTTTCTGAGATACAAAACAGTATTATTGCTTTATGCAGTCAGTAGTGACCTAGATTTACCCACTTATCTGCCATTTTGATTTCTCTTCATTCTTTCCTTATGACCTCCCTTCCATCTGGGATAATGTGCCTGCGGGAGCTCCTTTAGTGGGATAATGCTAGATTCCCTCAAACTTTGTTCATCTGAAAATGTCTTTGTCGCGCCTTTATCCTTGAATATTTTTTTCTGGTATAGAAGATACATATTTCTTAACATGTATTTATTTTTGAGAGACAGAGCATGAGCAGGGGAGGGGCAGAGAGAGGGAGACACAGAATTGGGACCAGGCTCCAGGCTCTGAGCTGTCAGCACAGAGCCCGACGCGGGGCTCGAACCCACGAACCATGAGACCATGACCTGAGCCAAAGTCGGACGCTTAACCGACTGGGCCACCCAGGCGCCCCTAAAAAAAATTTTTTTTTAACGTTTATTCATTTTTTTTTAACGTTTATTTATTTTTGAGACAGAGAGAGACAGAGCATGAACGGGGGAGGGGCAGAGAGAGAGGGAGACACAGAATCGGAAACAGGCTCCAGGCTCTGAGCCATCAGCACAGAGCCCAATGCGGGGCTTGAACCCACGAACCGTGAGATCATGACCTGAGCCAGAGTCGGACGCTTAACCGACGGAGCGACCCAGGCGCCCCTAAAACAAAATATTTTTTTTAACGTTTATTCATTTTTGAGAGACACGGAGAGAGCAACTCACTATCTTGGTAGCCACCCGAGTCCTTCACGCAGATGTGTTGGTTTTCCTTCCGTTTTTCTAGTTCTCGTCGGTGGGCTGAACCAGGAGAGCAGGTGGAATCCGCATGCATTTGGTGCGGGCGCTGACGCTAAGAGTGGGGTGTGGGGAACTTTAATTGAGCTCACGAAAATAAAGGAGGTATTACTGGTGCTCAATATTGTGAAGCGATTCATAGTCATTATTATATCACGGCAGGTGATCCTCGGAGAAAAATGGGGGTTATGGGCACTGACCTCCCCCTTTCACCTCCTGTGTAGTTGAAAATCCATGTATCACTTTTGACTCCCCCCACCCCAACTTAACAGTTTACTGTTGACTGGAAGTCTTACCCATAGCATAAACGGTTTGACACATACTATATGTATGCGTGTTAGGCAATGTGTTCCTTTTTTGGTTGGGGAGAGAGAGAGAGCAGGTAAGAGTGAGGGTGAGCAGCGGAGGGGAGTGGGGGGGCATGGGGAGAGAGAGAGAGAGAGAGAGAGAGAGGATCTCAAGCAGGCTCAATGCTCAGCATGGAGTCCCATTTGGGGTTCAAGCTCACGACTCTGGGCTCATGACCTGAGCCGAGATCAAGAGTTGGGACACTCAACTGACTCAGCCACCCACGCACCCCCAAAGTTATTATATTAATTTCAATTTTTTTTTTTACCTCTCCGGTGAAACAAATATATATATTTAAAGTTTTTATTTATTTATTTTGAGAGAGAGAGAGAACAAGCAGAGGAGAGGCAGAGAGAAGGGGAGGGATTCGTGGGATAAAGCAAACAGAAATTATGAGATTACTTCCTCACGCGGTAGGCAAATCCTGACTAACCGGCTTCCGTTGTCTGCTGAGACGTGGGGCCATCTGGACCAGCCCTGCTAGGGTACAAGAGCCCCTGAGGGCCGGGAGTGACACCATCTTCTGACTCGGGACCCAGGAGGTTCCTCCAGTTTCTTCCTGGTCCCAAAGTTCTGTACCTGGAATATGAGAACTGCTCGGCAGGGGTAAATAGCTTTATGGGACTTGAAGGGACAGGTTGCCATCAGCCGACACGGATGACTGACTCATTGTTCCTCAGATATGGTCCCACCAGAATAGCAGCCTCATACAATTACAGTTTGAACCGGTCCCCACGTAAGAACGTGAAGAGTGCAATTTTGACATCGTAGGACATGTGTAGTTATCTGATAAAAATTTGGCTGCTCAATATTGGATTGGTAATCTCTCACCAACCAGTTCTGTTTCATGACTGAATCGCAAATGCTGTCCTTAGCTGGAACCAAGGTTTGGTAAACTCAGAACTCCAAAGCTGAGACGGGGGTGATCACATGGTCGAACTTGAGTAAGGGTTAAGTAAGGGTGTATTTTCTGCCGGTGTTTCTAGAACGTGATTAGTTTAAACATGTCTGTCTTTGTCTGAATGTCATTTTATTGCTATTTTTAAAATTATTTTTGAGAGAGAGAGAGAGACAGAGTGTGAGCACAGGAGGGGCAGAGAGAGAGAGGGAGACACAGAACCTGAAGCAGGCTTCCAGGCTCCGAGCCGTCAGCACAGAGCCCGACGCGGGGCTCGAACTCGCGAACCGCAAGATCATGCCCTGAGCCCAAGTCAGACACTTAACTGACCGAACCAGCCAGGTGCCCCTGAATGTCATTTTTAGAAGATGCAGATGTTACAGAAATCTATAACAACAGAGTGGAAATTCCACGTGAACCTTTTATATATACTCAAGTATTTCTGGGCTTTGGTTTATTCCATTCACCTATTTGCTTATTCTGGAATCAGTATTATGCTTTTAATAACTGTAGCTTTCTAATAGTTTTATGCTTTAGTAGTACAGCCATCCCTCTTATTTATATTTTCCATGCTATTCTCCTGTGTTACTTCCCGTTAGAGTCATTTTGACAAACAAATCCTGTTGTGGATTCGTTGACGTGTTATTATGCTATACTTACAGGTTGATACAGAGTGAAGTTACAGCTCTGAACTGTGGAGTTATTCTAGTTAAAAATAAGAAATTGGGGCGCCTGGGTGCCTCCGTCGGTTAAGCATCCGACTTCAGCTCAGGTCATGAACTCCCGGTTCGTGGGTTCGAGCCCCGCGTCGGGCTCTGTGCTGACAGCTCGGAGCCTGGAGCCTGCTTCGGATTCTGTGTCTCCCTCTCTCTCTGCCCCTCTCCTGCTTGTGCTCTGTCTCTCTCTCTCTCTCAAAAATGATATAATATTTTAAAAAATTTTAAAAAGGAGCATGTTGACTGAAAAATTCCTCACTGTAATCTGATTCTTAGCATTGACTAGAATAAATAACTTGGTGTATGTCATTTCAGATATTTTTTCTGTGACTCTACGCTTTAAATATGCATGTGGTCTTGTATTCAGCCCAATAAGGTCTTAGAGTTTTAAAGGATTTATACTATGTCTATTCAGTCGTCTGCTTTTTAAAAAAATTTTTTTTAATGTTTATTTATTTTTGAGAGAGAGAGAGAGGCAGACTGCGAGCAAGGGAGGGGCAGCGAGAGAGGGAGACACAGAACCGGAAGCAGGCCCCAGGCCCTGAGCTGTCAGCCCAGAGCCCGACGCGGGGCTCGAACTCGTGAACTGTGAGATCATGACCTGAGCTGAAGTCGGACGCTTCACCCACCGAGCCACCCAGCCGCCCCTCAGGGATTTGCTTTTCAAAATAAATGGCATTTCAGATTTATTCAGCTGTTTAAAGTCTCACACTAGGGCTTTACAAGCTGTTGGACATTTGACAAATTATTTCTCCCGAAGAACCGTAACGCACATTCCCAGACAGTATAAATATATAATGGAACTAGTATTAACGTATATCATTATTTATAAACGGATTATCAAGTACTAAAAAATTAGCGTAATAAAACCAATGATCAAGTATCCAAAAATTAGGTCACACAGCTCAAAAGACATACACATACATTCTCTCCCTTTTGAAAGTTCCTATTATACCACTTGGCTTTTTTTTTTTTTTTAATTTTTTTTTTCAACGTTTATTTATTTTTGGGACAGAGGGAGACAGAGCATGAACGGGGGAGGGGCAGAGAGAGAGGGAGACACAGAATCGGAAACAGGCTCCAGGCTCTGAGCCACCAGCCCAGAGCCTGATGCGGGGCTCGAACTCACGGACCGCGAGATCATGACCCGGCTGAAGTTGGACGCTTAACCGACTGCGCCACCCAGGCACCCCTACCACTTGGCTTTTACGAAGCTATATTGGTACTTAAACTTTTGTTAACCAAAGGAAACGCAAAGAGGATTTTTGCTGTAACCGAAAAAGGCGAAAGGGAAAAAATAGAGCTGCTGGGTTTGTTTTGCAAGCCCGGGGTACAAAGGCGGCTCGCACCCTGAGCAGCCCCAGGGGCGCCCCCAAGCACCTTGCCCCGGGGAACTCAGCATCTCAACATCAGTCAGCCGTGTGTCTGCGAGCAATTGCTTAACCTCCGTTCATTTTGTGCATCCGTTAGCAAGATGCCCCTGAGGTATCAGAAAAGCCTAAATGTAGTTAGTTTGGGGGTCTGGGAACACTAAAGAATTTTCCATAGAAATTCATGGTAATTCAACGGTCTCGTAGGATTGTTTTCCTTTCAGAGGGTGGGAGGAACCTGTAATACATTAGATAGCGGCTCAGTTCATTGCCAGAAATTCACTTCCTTTTTTTTTTTTTCTTTTTAAAGGAGAGGCTGGGAAGAGGGGAAAAAATTCACACTTCAAACAAAAATAGTAGTGGTAAACAACTTCCGATAGGTCTGTAAAAGTTAGGAGATGTTCAGAAATCTTATGATTAAACTTCGTTTTAGTTTCAATAACAAAGCCTCACTGGCCTTTCAGAAATAGTTACTAAGTTAAAGGATATATTCTACATGTTTTGCACAAGACAAAAGGCAACCTTTTATTAAAAGTAGGAATAAAGGGGCGCCTGGGTGGCCCAGTCGGTTGAGCGGCCGACTTCGGCTCAGGTCATGATCTCACGGTCCGTGAGTTCGAGCCCCGCGTCGGGCTCTGTGCTGACAGCTCAGAGCCTGGAGCCTGTTTCGGTCTGTGTCTCCCTCTCTCTCTCTGACCCTCCCCCGTTCATGCTCTGTTTCTCCCTGTCTCAAAAATAAATGTTAAAAAAAAAAAAAAGTAGGAATAAAGCCTGGGGCGCCTGGATGGCTCAGTTAAGCATCTCGACTCTTGATTTCAGCTCAGATTTCAGATTTGATCTCACAGTTCGTGAGTTCAAGCCCTGCATCGGGCTCCGTGCTGACGGTGGGGAGCCTGCTTGGGATTCTCTCTCTGCCTGCCTCTCTCTCTCTCTCTCTCTCTCTCTCAAATAAATAAACTTTAAAAAATTAATAAAATAGGAATAGTCTTCTCATTCTTCTTTTTTTGAAGTTTATTTTTCATTTATTTGTTTTTTTGAGAGAGAGAGAGTGCGAGTGAAGGGCCGAGAAGGAGAGAGAGAATCCCAAGCAGGCTCTGTGCTGACAGCATGATGTCACAGGGACTCAAGTTCCTGAACCGTGAGATCATGACCTGAGCTGACATCGGGAGTTGGACGCTTAACCGACTGAGCCACCCAGGCTCTAATTTTCTCACTAATTTTCAGGCTTTCCCTGTTAAGTTGCACACCAGGTGCAAACATTCCATTAACTGTAAGGCTTTTGCCTGAAGACTTTACAGGGTGTGCTGCTGTGCAATGTAGAGTTTCCAAGTGGAGGTTTTCTATTACAGCACACCGTGAGACTTACAGAAAGACAAATCATCACGGTAAGAACTTGGTTGACATCCAGCAAAAATCAGCGATTGTAGAAACCCGATGTACTTTGGTACGAATTCGGCGGAAGTGAACATAGAGTAAGCAAGCGAATCACCATACGAGTTTCCACTGTCAATGTTTGAAACTCCTGAAGGCATATACCACATCCAATGAGAGTGTTCATGGCGCCTGGGACTTTCATCCATGTGATACTGAAAATATACACATATTGGGCTGGGTATTTCGGTACTTCGCATCTCTAAATTTTCTTGGCTGTTGATGAGATCCTGGGATGAGAATGGATTTTTTAAAAAAAGTTTATTTATTTATTTTTGAGAGACAGCGTGCAAGTGAGCTCAAGCAGGGGAGGAGCAGAGGAAAAGGGGGGAGAGAGGATCCCAAACAGGCTCCGTGCTGTTGGTGCGGAGCCCAAGGCGGGGCTCGAACTCACAGACCGTGAGATCGGGACCTGCGCCGAAGTCAACAGCCAGACGCTTAACTGACTGAGCCACCCGGTTGCTGCTGGGATGGGAATAGATTACAAAAAAAAAATTTTTTTTAAACATTTATTTACTACTGAGAGAGACACAGAGCGTGAGCAGGAGAGGGGTAGAGAGAGGAGGAGACACAGAAGCCGAAGCACGCTCCAGGCTCTGAGCCATCAGCACAGAGCCCGATGCAGGGCTGGAACTCACAAACCGCGAGATCATGACCTGAGCCGAAGTCGGTCACCCAACCGACTGAGCCACCCAGGCGCCCCAAGGGATGGGAATAGATTTAAAGAAGACTTCCAACCCAAGATTGCATGATTTCAGCATCTCGCCAAGTGTCCAGAGAGGACCAGGAGATCAGGATCACACAGGCCACCTTCCCTTCAAAGTTTTATTTTTTAAAACTGTCAAATTGAAGAAAACTTAGAACAGTGTTACCATGAATACCACGAATACACCTTCCACCTGGAGATAACAATTATTATTTTACCACATTTACCTGATGTCTCTTTTTGTCTTTCAAATGGCTGAGCCATCTGAAAGGACGTTCGAGACACGTGGACACGTCACCTCTAAAGATTTCATCAGGCTTCTCAGAATGACCACATTCCTCTATATAATCACAAGAGTACCAGCTCACCTAAAAAAAAAAATGAACAATTCCCTAAGATAATCTAACCTTCAGCCCATGTTCACATATGCACGATTGTCCTGAAAACGTCATTTAAAATTGTTTTTTGGAACAACGATCCCATCAAAGTCCACACGTTCTGTCTGGTTGCCAGATTTCTTTGATTTCTTCAGTATCGAAAGCTTTCCCCATCCCTCCACTGTTTTTCCTTTTGGTAATACTTTTTTTTTCAAGAGTCTAAGCCAGGGGCGCCTGGGTGGCTCAGTCAGTTAAGCGTCCCGCCCTTGATTTCGGCTCAGGTCACGATCTCGTGGTTCTTGAGATCGAGTCCCACGTTGGGGTCTGTGCCGACAGCGTGGAGTCTGTTTGGGATTCTCTCTCTCACCCTCTCTCTGCCCCTCCCCCCATGCACCTTCTGTCTCTGCCTCAAAATAAATAAACAGAAAACCATTTTTTTAAATGTTTATTTTATTTTTGAGAGAGGGAGGAAGAGAGATTGACAGAGCGTGAACAGCGGAAGGGCAGAGAGAGGGGGAGACACGGAATCGGAAGCAGGTTCCAGGCTCTGAGCCATCAGCACAGAGCCCGACGTGGGGCTCGAACCTATGAACCGGGAGATCATGACCTGAGCGGAAGTCGGACACTCAACTGACTGAGCCACCCAGGCACCCCTCAAGAAAAGAGATTCTAACACAACTTGTTCTCTCGTGTGCCTACAGGTGTGAATTTCTACGGCTCCTCAAGATTTCAGTGTTTCTCTTAGGCCTTGGCACTACTGGGTTTCTGTGCCTAAGTGTGGGGCTCAGTAGGCTCACACCGGAGCTCCCTCCTTCTGCTGTGGCTGACCAGCCGCCGAAGCTTCTACCTGAGGAACGTCTCCGGAACCTCTTTACCTACGATGGAATCTGGTGAGGTTCACGTCCACGTTGTTCTGATGTCTCCCTTGCTCCCCCTACGGTTTACTGTGCCTCCTGGTGCCCGTTTTACAGCCCCTTCCCCGCCTTCTCGAGCCTGCGCCCGTCGCTAAAGTGAACCAAACCGGGGGACCAGGAAAGGGTTCGGTCTGCAAGGTGCACAGCACCTGCCAAAGTCCCTTACAACTACGGAGGGCCTGTCCGGCCAACAGTGTGAGAAAGGGGCAGCCTTTTCCACCCGCTGGCCTCCTCCTCTGGTGGGGCCAAGATGCCCCTGGCATCCATGTGACGCGAGTTTAAAGAAAGTGGGTGCAGGGGATGATTCCAGAGAGGGGACCTTCTCCCCCTTCTCCGTCCCCTCCCCTCCCTGCGTCTCTGGCAGGTGTTGCTGCTGGGATCCCAAGTAAGACCTGGGCGGGTGTGGGAAGGAGATGCCCAGGGTGGACGGTGAACCGCACGCCGGGTTTTAGATGGCGGGTTCTCCCCCCTCCCACCCCCTGTTCACAGCCCTTTTCTGGTTTTAGGCTGTTCCCGAAAAACCAGTGCAAATGTGAAGCCCCCAAAGGGCAGGGAGGCTATAACTTCCAGGATGCCTATGGCCAGAGTGAACTCCCTGCGGTGAAAGCGAGGAGGCGGGCTGAATTCGAACACTTCCAGAGGAGGTAATGCAGACCGGGACGGGGGTGGGGGGGTGGGGGGGTGGGGGGCGGGGGGGCTCCTGGGTCTCTCCTGTGTCCTGAGGGTGTGGGTCCCAAGAAAACAGGGAGGATCTCCTTTCTTGCAGGGGCCCCTGGGGGCGTGGGGGAACCGTTAGGAATAAAGCAAGGAGTGAGAACCGAGGAAGATGGAAAATGGTCCGTCCATGAAGACGTTATCAAACTTTGCACGTCTAGGGCATTTCCTTGTAAGATTCGAGCAGAGGAGTGAAGACAGTCTGAGGCGTCCCTTCTTTCCTTCCTCCCTTCCTTTTCCTTTTTTCCCAGCAATCATTTATGAATCATAGTGGAAGGCATGCTATAATAAAAAATAAAACGAACAGAACCACGCTTAGGGACTTGAACTCTGGAACAAGCTGGATGCCAAGTTACCTGCCCCCCCCCCCCCCCAGTACTTAAGTATCTTTATATGAAAAATGGCGATAGAGGTACTTCTTTCGGAGGTTTGTGAAGGCTCGTAATGAACACAGCTAGTATCTCGTAAAGGGTCTGACGGACCGAAGCCTTGCAAAAATATCACCTACTATTATTGTTGTGGTTTACTATTCATGTTACTGTGCTTATGGTTCTTACAAGAGGTACCTGATTCATTAAGAGTTACGTAAGTCACCTAAATATTAGATCGTTATAAGTGCCCTGTGGAGGTGCCAGTTAAATTCGTGTGGTAGAATGCTACTAAATGCCTAAGATTTAATGGGATGGTGAAGCAAAGTGACCTTGGACTCTGATTTGTATATGAGGCAGGAGTCCCCAGCGTCTCCTGTAAGGGAGCATCTCAGAAGGAAGAGTTAAGGCAGGGCCCCAAGCCCGGGCAGGTGGTGGTGGGGGGGGGGGGGAGGGATGGATTTTGTGATGGCTGAATGACAAGAAAGCAGGCGACGGCTGTTGGAGCCTAGTAAGTCAGGGGAGGGCTGGTGGTGCATGAACTCAGAGAGGCCAGGAGGCCAGGAGGAAGGGTGCGCATTTTGCTTTCTGAGTAATGCAAGGAATTAGACAGGGTTTTTTTTTTTTTTTAATGTTCATTTATTTATTTTGAGAGAAAGCAAGAGAGAGAGAGGAGAGGGAGAAAGAGAGGGAGAATCCCAAGCAGGCTCCAAGCTGTCAGCACAGAGCCCCACGCGGGGCTCGATCTCACGAACCATGAGATCACCACCTGAGCCCAGATGGAGAGTCAGATGTTTAACGGGCTGAGCCACCCACGCGCCCCAGAACCGAACGGTTTCTAAAAGTGGCCCGTTCTTACCTGAGATGCTTTTGTAAAACGGGGCTCTGGCTTTTCGGTGCAGAGTACATAGTAGGGAAGGTATAGGGAAGGCGGGGCGACCTGTTGAGGAGGCAGCTGGAAGGTGCATGTTCCTTCTACTCCTGGGACAGCGGTGTCTCTGGGATGAACGGTCCCCAGGTGCTCAGTGGACTGAGCCTGAGTCATGAGTCAAGGAAGGGGAAGGGTGAGTAGGGCCCCTCTGGGTTTGCTTGTGGGAATCAACCACTACCCGCCCCCCCCCCCAAACTACATACAAATAGAAGACTCCAGAAAAAGAGATGGGGCAGCGGCAGGAGGCAGCGTTGCAAGTCGAAGAGCCAGGGGAACACAACAGATGATTCTGGCATGGCTTTGAAGCCTGGCCCCACCTAGCTGCGTGAGGAGCATTCGGGCTCCGCGGTTAACAGTGCGTCTTCCGTGTCCCAGCCGGATGACCTTGGGCGAGCTGCTTACCGTCTTCTGTATAATGGGGACAATAACAGTACCCGGGGCTGTTGGGACTTGTAATGAACTGATCCACGAAAGGGCTCAAAACGGTAGCGAGGTTGTAGCCTCAATGAACTGATAGGACAGCAGAGGTCAGAAAAGCGTATAGACAGCCATAACTTGATGTGATAAAGCTGTCCCACCAAGCGGGACCTGTGCCTGGCTCCGCGCCCAATGGCAGCCTCTGCTTGCCTCCTGCCGGTACCGTGGTTCCCACTGGCTCTCCTGGCCTCCCTTTGCCACTGCCTGTGAGGTCCCTGTAGTCGGGGACTTGAGGTGGCCTCAGCGAGATGCCCGCTCTGGGCGAGGCGCCGAGTTAGGTACCGAGACAGGACTGATCTGAACGCCGCTCCCGGGACGCTCCCAGAGGAACAGAGAGGACACAGTCCGCGTCCACCTCACCGTCCCTGCCGCTGCTGTAAGGACCACCGAGCCCCAGCCCGGTGCGGGGTGACTGTGGGCGGGCTGTGGCCCGCGGAAGGTGGTCAGCGACCCGCGCGGAGCTCAGAAGTTCAGTCCCAAGCTCAGTGTTTACAGGACCAGTCAGAGGGAGGGCCGGGGAGGGGGGCGATGCCTGAGGAGGGAGAACGGCTTCCCATTCTGGGAATTCCGAAAGGGATGGTTCCAGAAGGCGGCCTTCAGAGCTGGCCTCATTTCTGTGACTGAACAGGTGACCTAGGATTCCGGTTATGGGTGCCTTAGTCTTCCTCCAGGAGTGGGACCTTCTCGTCTCCTTGCCTCCTCTCTAACACAGGGGGGCAACACGATCACGTAGAATAAATAACCCAGAATCTTCGGCCCCTGGTGCATGTCACCTAAGCTGTGCGACTCTCTGGGGGTCATAGAATGGAGATGGTTCATACCTTACATGCTTTCTGCCATGTGAGGGAATTCAGCCAACCCCCATTTGGAGATCACATTATCCTTGGCCAGAGAGCACGTCTGATGTGGGAGACGTCAGACATGACATGACAGGGGATCCCCGCCCCGGGATTCCCAAGATCTCTGTGTGCTCTGTCTGTGCCGCGTAATTGTCTGTATCCTTGAAACTATTATCATGATTTTATTTTGAGAGAGAGGGCACATGAGAGCAGGGGAGGGGCAGAGAGAGAGAGGGAGAGGGAGAATCCCCAAGTAGGCTCTGTGCTGTCAGCCGGGAGCCCTACCCGGGGGCTTGATCTCACCAACCGTGAGATCCTGACATGAGCTGAAATCCAGAGTCTGTCACTTAACCGACTGAGCCACCCAGGCGTCCCTGTGTCCTTGAAATTATCAGTGGAGCTTAATATTGGCTAAGATCTCGGGTTCATTTGAGTCTGGTTAGCGCCATGTTATACTTCAATTAGAAAATGGTGCATGGGGGGGGCACTTGGGTGGCTCAAGGGGTTAAGTGTTGGACTCTTGATTTTGGCTCAGGTCACGACCTCATGGTTTGCGAGTTTGAGCCCCGCATCAGGCTCTGCGCTGACAGCCCCCATTGTGGGGCTCGAACCCATGAGCCTTGAATTCATGACCTGAGCTGAAGCTGGACGCTCAACCGACTGAGCCACCCGGGCACCTCTGCTTAAAAAAAATTTTTTTTTTCTGTTTATTTTTGAGAGAGAGAGAGACACAGAGTGTGAACAGGGGAGGGAGGGGTAGAGAGAGAGAGAGAAACACAGACTCGGAAGCAAGCTCCAGGCTCTGAGCTGTCAGCACAGAGCCTGATGCGGGGCTCGAACCCACGAACCGCGAGATCATGACCTGAGCCGAAGTCGGACGCTCAACCGACTGAGCCACCCAGGCGTCCCAGCACCCCTGCTTTTTTTGTTTTATTTTGAGTAATCTATACACCCACCGCGGGGCTCGAACTCACAACCCTGAGATCAAGAGCTGCATACTCTACTGAGTGAGCCAGCCAGGGGCCCCTATTTCATTGTTTTGGAAGCTGCATTTCCCCAATTAATTTTGAAGCAGAGCACGTTTCATATATGTATTCGCCATTTGTAGTTTCTCTTCTGCTAGTTGCCTATTTATATCATTTTCCATTTTCAAATTTTCTCTCTTTTGTATCGTCATAAATATTCGCTACAGTCATCTGATCTTTCTTCCAGGTGATCTAAATGACACCCTTGGCCACACTGGATCCCTAAAAGGCTGCGTTTCAACCATATTCCCTTAGTGCCTCAAAGACTCAGTCTCACTGGATTCTTCCGCGCTTGCCCTTGACTGAGGTTGTTACAACAACAAAACCATAGGAAAACTGTCACTGTGTTTGCTCTGAAAATATCAAGGCAACAAATCACGTTTCTTACGATATATCTTCTTTGTGAGTTCAGTGCCAGGAAGAAGTGTATTCACCTCGGGAGTTGTTTGCTTTTGTCTTTTTGATAATAAGACCAGAGTCCTGACTGGCCACCCGTTTGGACCCTGGCTACCAGGAAGTGACCCTGGCATGGGGCTACCGCAGCTGGGCTGGCCCATATGCTCCGAATATTTTGTTTCTTCTTTTTCACTGGTTGTGATTTGGATTTCGCATGTGCCTTGTTGTAAACTGCCTCGATTCTTTTGTGGGATTCAAGGCTGGAGGGAAGGGCAGGAATAAAGGAGGGAGGGGATGGAGGGGTGCACAGGGCAATCCGCTTTCACTTCCTCCCCCCTGGCAGCACAAAGCTCTGGACACAGGCACCACTTTAAGAACCGACCGGGGGGTGGGGGGCGCCTGGGTGGCGCAGTCGGTTAAGCGTCCGACTTCGGCTCAGGTCACGATCTCGCGGTCCGTGAGTGCGAGCTCCGCGTCGGGCTCTGTGCTGATCGCTCAGAGAGCCTGGAGCCTGTTTCCGATTCTGTGTCTCCCTCTCTCTCTGACCCTCCCCCCGCTCATGCTGTGTCTCTCTCTGTCTCAAAAATAAATAAACGTTAAAAAAAAATTAAAAAAAAAAAAAAAAAAAGAACCGACCGGGGAGACACGTCAGAGCGGCTGCTAACGGTTCCGGTTCTGTCCCCTGCAGAGAAAGGTTGCCCCGTTCACCGCCGCTGCTGGCTCAGCCCAACCTCCCCTTTGGGTACCCGGTCCATGGGGTAGAGGTGATGCCCCTGCACACGGTTCCCCTCCCAGGTAGGTACGTCTCCGTCTGGAGAGGAGCCAGGCAACTTTCATAACCCTTCTGAAGCAAAATTGGGGAGTGGAAGGGGACAGTCGTGTATCGAGTGCCTGCTGTGTGCTCAGCACAACGCAGGAATTTGGCGTGATTTCGTTGAATGTCGGTCTCACTGTTTCCGCCCCTGGGAATCACCCTTAGTAGTGGTGACCTCCCAGGGGACCCGAGATGACACAGAAGAGGACAGAAATCTGTGTGCCTCAAGGGCTCTTAGGACATCGTTGGCTTTTTGGCGTCCCGTCACTCATGGGAACAGGCCAAGATGAGCCCACCTCCTGGGACAGCATATTGAAAAGAGTATTTATGTTGGTTAAAACGCCCCTCCAACGAGGGATTTCTAGACACGTCTCTGGTTCGGGACCACATCCCTGTGAGGTAGATGTTACTTTGCCAATTTCACGGATGATTCCTTTTTTTTAATTGTAAAATGTGCATATCCTAAAATTTACCGTATCCATCATTTTGAAGCACACGGGGTTGTGGCATTACACTCTCATAGTTCGGCAACCGGCACCGTCATCCGTCTCCGGAACTTGTTAATCTTCCCCCACTGAAACTCTGTACCCAATTTAACATTAAGTCCCTTCCCCCCACTGCCCGTGGCAGCCACCATTCAGTAGAATGTCTTGTCTCTGTGAATTTGACTGTTCTAGAAACCTCATATACAGTATGATCCGTTGCGGCCTTCCCTTCAGTAACAGAGATGCCTGGAAAGTGCTAGATTAATTCACAGTCCCCGTCCAGTGCTGAGGGTGGGCATCAGAGGCTTTAGAACCACTGGAATTTGAGGACAGGGGACAGCCCCTAACACAACCCCTAGGGAGAGAGGAGTGTTCGGCAGATGCCCTGGGTAGGAGGGGACACTGAAGGGATTCTGGAAGGATGTATAGGATCCACCGGGAGGGTAGGAGCGTCAGGGAACCTTTGACACCCTCTTAACTGGTGTTTTTTTTTCCTCCTTTCATCTGTGTCTTCCAGGCCTTCAGTTTGAAGGACAAGACGCCCCCTTCTATAAGGCAAGTCCCCTTCCCAGCCCCTTTTTGCGCTTGGCCTCCTGTCCACACCCTGCTTCCCCAGTGGTGGCTGGTCTCAGATTTTGACAGAGTCTTTATCCAGATTGAATATCTGACATGAGTCCCAGGTGGGGAGAGGAGAAAGGGTGCCTCCAGAAGGCATGATTTTCATGAACTCCAGCGGCCGGAGCTCCGAGGAGGACTTCTAAAGACCTGGGCCATCACAGATGCTGCTGCTTCCGCTGCAAGAGGAAGTTGCGACCACAGCTGCGGCCACGGCCACGGCCACGGCTGTGGCTTCTGTGCATGTTGCCTCTGTCAGGGTGAGCTCCGGCAAGACCGATGCTCCGTGCCCTTAGCCTTCCGTGGCCTGCTTAACATGGCTCCAAACCCAGCTCTCCTGCGCGTAGAGCTGATGGGTTGGAGGCAAAAGACATCCAGAGCCCTAATTTGAAAAGGAGTCTGGGAAATGTAGTTTTAGTTTTCCCACTCTGCATGCCAGAGGTTGGGATGGGTGATGAGTGAGCAAATCTGCAAAACTACTCAGTGCCCGATGGCTTTCCCCCCTCCCAGCCAAGCGCTCCCCCCCCCCACGCCCCACCCCGCCACTTTCCCAGTACTCTCATATCTTCTTCAGGGTGCCTTTCTGTACCTGAGTTATTTTATTATTTATTTTATTTTATTTTATTTTATTTTAATTTTTTTAATGTTTATTTTTGAGACAGAGAGAGACAGAGCATGAATGGGGGAGGGGCAGAGAGAGAGGGAGACACAGAATCGGAAGCAGGCTCCAGGCTCTGAGCCATCAGCCCAGAGCCCGACGCGGGGCTCGAACTCACGGACCGCGAGATCGTGACCTGGCTGAAGTCGGACGCTTAACCGACTGAGCCACCCAGGCGCCCCTGTACCTGAGTTATTTTATATGCATCATGATAGACTGGTGGCTGACCTCCCCCACCAGAATAGAAGCTTCTGGAAGGTGCGGAGTTGGTTTTATTCACTGCTCTTCTCTCAGTGCCTCTAGTTTGGATCTCAGAAAACACCTGCCCGCTGACCAAAGCGTTCTCAGCAGACGTGACATAACCCAGTGTACCTTTCACAAAAGACGTCTGGATGCACAGAGGATGAGGAGGCAGGAGAGGAGAGGGACTTTAGGGAGTAGCAATGGGATGGAGAGAAGGGGACCAGTCCTAGCTACGTGTTGAAGGTAGACCCGGCAGGACTCCTTCAGAATAGCAGTGACCTCCATCAGGGACGTCACCAGTTGAATGGATGAAGGCTCCATTCACGAGGCCGGGAGAAGCAGGGAGAGAGTGGAAAACAGGTTGATAGAGAAAAATCAATAGTTTGGTCGCGAAGACTTAACTTTGAGTTAGTCGCCTGGGGAATTTCCTAGCAGAGCAAACAGCCGGGCAGTTAGGGCTCAGAGAGATGGGAGCTGGAGGCATCCATTTAAAAAAATTAAAAAAAAATTTGTTTTAAATTTTTTTTTTAAATTTTTTTTTCAACGTTTATTTATTTTTGGGACAGAGAGAGACAGAGCATGAACGGGGGAGGGGCAGAGAGAGAGGGAGACACAGAATCGGAAACAGGCTCCAGGCTCTGAGCCATCAGCCCAGAGCCCGACGCGGGGCTCGAACTCACAGACCGCGAGATCGTGTCCTGGCTGAAGTCGGACGCTTCACCGACTGCGCCACCCAGGCGCCCTGTTTTAAATTTTTTTAATTTATTTTTGCGACAGAGAGAGACAGAGCATGAGCAGGGGAGGGGCAGAGAGAGAGGGAGACACAGAATCCGAAGCAGGCTCCAGCCTCTGAGCTGTCAGCACAGAGCCTGATGTGGGGCTCGAACCCACAGACCGTGAGATCATGACCTGAGCCGAAGTCGGACACTTAACCGACTGAGCCACCCAGGCGCCCCCCCAAAAAAATTTTTTTTAACATTTTATTAATTTTTGAAAGACAGAGACAGCATGAGTGGGGGAGGGGCAGAGAGAGAGAGAGAGAGAGAAAATGTGAAGCAGGCTCCAGGCTCTGAGCTGTCAGCACAGAGCCTGACGCGGGGCTCGAACCCACAGACTGTGAGATCATGACCTAGGCCGAAGTCAGACCCTCAACTGACTGAGCCACCCAGGAGCCCCTGGAGACATACATTTTTAAGCCAACAGCCTATGAATGATATTTAAAGATGCCTCCTCTAGGGGCGCCTGGGTGGCTCAGCTAGTTCAGCGTATGACTCTCGGTTTTGGTTCAGGTCATGATCTCGGGGTTTGTGGGATCGAGCCCCGTGGCTGACCAGTGTGGAGCCTGCTGGGGATTCTCTCTCTCCCTCTTTCTCTGCCCCTCCCCCGCTCAGGCACATGCTCTCTCTCTCTCAAAATAAATAAACTTTCAAACATATATACATAAAGCCGCCTCCTCTAGAAGGTGTTGAGTAGGAAGAGAAAAGGGGACAGAACCGAACTCTGAAAAACTCCATCTGGAGGTCAGACGGAGGAAGAGGCAGCCAAAGTCAAAGGAAGCAGCCCGCGGCAGTAGGCAGAAATCTGGAAGAATGGTATCCCGTAAGCCAAGGGATGAGAGAGCAGTGGCCCTGGAACACTCCAGGCCCCAGGACTTGATTCTGCTTTGCTGAGGGTAAAGCTACAACTGCCTGCGGTGCCAGACCCCAGCTTTCAGGAGCACCCCGGAGCGCCTCCTCTCTCCCGCCTGTGCCCTGCCCCCTGCTGGCCATCCCGGGTATGTGCCTTTCCTCGCATTCAGCGTCCTTCTACCTCATCCACCCTAGGTCACGCTGACAGCGTCTCTGGGGACCCTGAACACCCTTGCTGACGTCCCGGACAGTGTGGTGCAGGGCAGAGGCCAGAGGCAGCTGACCGTTTCGACCAGTAACCGGCAGCTTTTGAATTTCGTCCTCCAGCACCTGACATACACCAGCACAGTGTATCAGCACCCCAGGGTGGATGTGGGTGAGAGCCTGTGCTTGGAGGGCAAAATGCGAAGGGAGCGGGAAGGCAGCCACGGGACCCTCTCAAAGTCTTCCTCCTCCAGGAAGCCCGCCTGCGTTTAGCACGCTTGTCTTGCTCCTGTTTCTAACCCTGGATGTCTCACCTTCCCAAGTACTGTATTCCATATTATCCCCATGTTGCCACTGACCCCATAGCATGACTGGAAGGAAAGAACACGTACCTCTCTGTGAGGACGGATCATTCGTGCTGTGTACCTGGAAGCCATCGGGCCCTGTTCCCCGTTATCTGTAGCTCTCAGCTGCGGGAGGGGAGGGAAGCAGTCTGCGCATCCGTGTCTCGTCCTGGGCACTGACAGGAAAGAGGGATGTGGGGGAACTCCCAGTCCCAAGGGCAGTGGTTTTGTGTCCCACCCCCCACCCCCGACCCCAGGGATCCCCTGGGAGAACAATCCTTGCCGCCCTGATGGCAGCCCCAGGTTCTTTCCGGATGAATTCAAGTCGCTGTTTTCCCTTTGGGGGCGCCTGGGTGGCTCAGTCGATAAAGCATGCCACTCTTGTTCTCGGCCTCGTGGGTCGTGAGTTCGAGCCCCGTGTGAGGCATAGAACTTAATTGGAAAAAAAAAGGGGGGGGGGCAGTCAGCAGGTTGCCCCAGGGACGCAGAGCAAGTCAGGTGCCAGAATGCTGTCAACGTTATGGGGTCCTCAGTCTCATCCCAGGCGGGACATTCTCTACCGGGCCTTCACCTGGCTTCAAATCGGCTTCCTCGGGGCAGCGTGGAAAGTGACCCAGACGCGGTGCTGCCCACCTTGCCCTTCTGTCTCCCTCCAGTGAGTCTGGAGTCCAAGTCCTCAGTCGCCAGATTTCCAGTGACCATCCGCCATCCTGTCATGCCCAGGTTGTATGACCCCGGACCAGGTGAGGCCCTTGCCCCCGGGGCTCCAGGGTGGGATCCTGCGGAGCTTTTGGTGAGATTCGGAAGGCACGCCCCCCCCCCCCCCGCCCCCCGGGAGGTGGAGGAGGAGATTCAATGAAAATAACAGCTCTGATTGGATTCCTGACAAACAAGCTTTGCTTGGTGGGGGTGGGGGTGGGGTGGGGGGCGGATTCGAGGACACACGCTCCTAATATCGCTTAATCATATTTAACTTATTATATGGTTGGGCTTATTTTGAAAAAAAAAAAAAAAAAACGAATGACAACGTCTTAATAAGTAATAGTAACAAGAACAGAATGGTACTGGGACGTGGCTAGATGTATCAGTGGAGTCCAACTGGAAATCCAGAAACGACCATGTTAGAATTCTACCACGTAATGAAGGCAGCTTTTCAAATTAAAGGGCAAAAAAAGATGGGTTAGCCAAGAAATCCCATGGGACAGCTGTGGAGCTACGTGGAAGATAGAAAGTTGAATCTGTCTTACACCTCATACCAAGAGAAATTCCAAATTGATCAAATATCACATATTTTTAAGTGCTAGAGCAAAAAAAAAAAAAAAAATCCATGGAGTGAAAAAAAAAAGCAATCCTAGGGGCGCCTGAGTGGCTCAGTTGGTTAAGCGTCTGACTTCAGCTCAGGTCATGATCTCACGGTTCATGGGTTCAAGCCCCATGTCGGGCTCTGTGCTGACAGCTCAGAGCCTGGAGCCTGCTTTGGATTCTGTGTCTCCCTCTCTCTCTGCCCCTCCCCTGTTCATGCTCTGTCTCTCTGTCTCAAAAATAAATAAGCATTAAAAAATGAAAAAAAAAAAAAAAGCAATCCTAGAGTATAAGACCTTTCTAAGTACGTCACAAAACACAAAGGCCGGGAAGGAAAGACTACCCACGTAAAATACCCAAAATTGTTCAATGTTTTTGTGGCAGAAACCCACCAAAGGCAAAGGCAAATGACAAAGAACAAATTGGGAAAAAAAAAATCTTCAGCACGCGTTAAAGTCAAAGGTGTGCTTTTATTTGCAAGCGCCTGTGAATCCATAAAAACGCCTAATAAGCCGGGACACCCGGCTGGCTCTCGGTGGAGGGTGTGTCTCTTACTCTGAGGGTTGGGAGTTCGAGCCCCAGGCTGGGTGCAGAGATTACTTTAATAAACAAATGTTTGAAAAAAACACCTACTTGGGAATGCAAGCTGGTGCAGCCACTCTGGAAAACAGTATGGAGGTTCCTCAAAAAACTAAAAAGAGAACTACCCTACGACCCAGCAATTGCACTACTAGGCATTTATCCAAGGGATACAGGTGCTGTTTCGAAGGGACACATGACCCCCCATGTTTATAGCAGCACTATCCACAATAGCCAAAGTATGGAGAGAGCCCAAATGTCCATCGATGGATGAATGGATAAAGAAGGTGTATATATATATATATATATATATATATATATATATATACACAATGGAATATTACTCGGCAATCAAAAAGAATGAAATCTTGCCATGTGCAACTGCGTGGATGGAACCGGAGGGTATTCTGCTGAGTGAAATTCGTCAGAGAAAGACAAAAATCATATGACTTCGCTCGTATGCAGACTTTAAGAGACAAAACAGAGGAACATAAGGGAAGGGAAACAAAAATCATATAAAAACAGGGAGGGGGACAAAACAGAAGAGACTCATGGAGAACAAACTGAGGGTTCCTGGAGGGGGTGTGGGAGGGGGGATGGGCTAAATGGGGAAGGGGCATTAAGGAATCTACTCCTGATATTATTGTTGCACTATATGCTATTTGGATATAAATTTCGATGTAAATTTTAAAAAATATAAAAAAAATAAAATAAATAAAAAAATGCCTACTAAGCCGATGGAAAAATACACAGCTTGCTACAGATTAAATCCAACAATACTTTTAGCCATTAAAATATGTACTCAGTCCACGCTTAAAAAAAAGCGCAACTGTGAAATACATTCATATCAGAAAGGATTGGAGGAGGAGTGGGGGGAAGGCACTCTTTGAAAAAAATTTTAAATCTTTATTTATTTTTGAGAGAGAGAGAGAGAGAGAGAGAGAAGCAGAGCTCCAGCGGGGGTGGTACAGAGAGAGAGGGAGACACAGAATCCGAAGCAGGCTCCAGTCTCTGAGGTGTCAGCACAGAGCCCGATGCGGGGCTCGAACTCACGAACTGCGAGATGATGACCTGAGCCGAAGTCAGACACTTAAACTATGGCGCCATCCAGGTGCCCCAGGGAGCAGGCATTCTTATGAACCCCCGTGGGACGTGTAAATTGGCATAGCCTTTCTGGAGGCAGTTTGGCAATATCTATCAACATTTGGGATGTGTATTCCCTTCGGGCCAGCAATGGCACTTCTAGAAGTTATCATACTATGCTTGTATCTGTGTGAAATGACGTTTGTTTGAGGTTCTTTATTGCAGCAAAAACCTGAGGAGTGGGACGCATTGGTTAGATCAAGTGGGGTCCATCCATATAATGAAATTCCACGCAGTGGCATTCTGAAGGAGGGAAGGGGGAAAACAGGAGATTTTTTTTTTAATGCTGGTACAAAGTGATTTCCAAGTTATAGGCAGGTACAGAAGAGAGGGAAGGGTAAGCTACCATGTCTGTAAAAAGGAAGAGAGAAAAAAAAATGCATCTACATTCATTGCTGGATTAAGGAAAAACGAACAAGTTGGTAACATTGGTTGCCTCCTGGATTCCTCATTGGGGGACAGAGATGGGAAGAAATTGTTCCATGCTATAACGTTCGATACATTCAGAATTTTGAACCGCTTGGCACTTTTTGAATATATTATGTATGTATTCAAAGTCTATTCTATCCAAATAGAGTCTATTCAAAATACAAACTGAATTACTATTTAAGGGTAATAGCATGAAATATCCAGGGTGAAGGATTTAAAATATTTGCCTAACACAACTATCTCAAAAATAAGAGAATTAAGTACAAGAAAGTCACATAATTTGTTTTCTTTTTTGGCTTCAGGTTTGCTTTTAAAGACAAGGTGTTATTTTTAGGTAGAAACTTCCACAATCTTATCCCCCTCCCTGCTGTTAACAAATGATCACATATGTCTTTCATTTCCTGGTTTTTGTACATTTCACACGTAAATTTCTATTCCCACCCGCATGGGTGTGCGCGCGCACGCACGCGCATAGAGCATTGAGCGTGGTTTTGAGCTGTTCATAAAAGTTATCGTACCTTATGGTATGAAGTTCTAGATTCTGACCTTTTTTTGTCAATCTGCGGCTTGTCTTTTGATTTTGTTTCTGGCGTCGTTTGTTATGTGAAAGTTGTACCCTTCAATGTAGTAGAAGTGATTTTTTTTCCTAGCTTTTGCTTTTTGTGCTTTGCTCAAGAAATTCTTCCCTACCTTGAAGCCGTAACGATATGCTCCTGTATTTTTTTTTCAAAGTTGTAGGTTTGGGTTTTCACATGTAGATATTTAATCCCCGCGCAAGTTATTTTTATGTGTGGCATGTGCTGGGGATCTGATTTTTTGTATATGAATAGCATATTGTCCCCACACCATATTTTTTTTTTAATTTTTTTTAATGTTTATTTATTTTTGAGACAGAGACAGAGCATGAGCAGGGAAGGGTCAGAGAGAGAGGGAGACACAGAATGTGAAGCAGGCTCCAGGCTCTGAGCTGTCAGCACAGAGCCCGATGCGGGGCTTGAACTCACGGACTGTGAGATCATGACCTGAGCCGAAGTCGGATGTTTAACTGACTGAGCCACCCAGGCGCCCCCCCACACCATATATTAATGAGCCTATCTATCCTCCTCCTCCATGGCTTGTGTGACCAGTCTGTCACATACCAAGTTTCATATATGCAGGGATCTGAATCTTGGCTTTGTTGGGTTGCATTGGTCTGTTTCTCCTTGGGCCAATCCCATAAGACTTCAGTAAGCTGTATAATAAGTTTTACATCTAGTGGGGATAAAATCTATACTTCAGAGGGCGCCTGGGTGGCTTAGTTAAGCTTCCGACTTTGGCTCAGGTCATGATCTCACAGTCTGTGAGTTTGAGCCCGGCGTCCGGCTCTGTACTGACAGCTCGGAGCCTGGAGCCTGTTTCGGATTCTGTGTCTCCCTCTCTCTCTGACCCGCCCCCTCTCTGTCTCTCTCTGTCTCAAAAATAAACATTAAAAAAAAATTTTTTTTTAAAATCTATACTTCAGGATGACTGTACTTCGTTTGCAACATTTTCTTAACTCTTCTGGGTGTTTGACTTTTCCATTAGAATTTCAGGATCCTCTCCATCAAGCTCCTCCAAAATCCCTTGAGATTTTGGTTAGCATATCATAGAATTTATGGATGAATTAGAGATGAGTTGGCAACTTGGTAAAGTTGAATAGTCTCAGTCACGAATCTGGTATACCTTTCCATCTTATGGTTTCTGCGATAGTCTCTTCATAAGCTCTTCAATCATTAATTTATTTTGTAATTTTATTCGTAAAGAAATTGCACACATTTCGTTGGATTTAGTCTTAGGTGCTCTATGTTTTTTATTGTTACTGTGAATTGAATCTTTTTCTTCTTCAAAAAAATTTTTTTTAATGTTTATTTTTGAGAGAGAGAGAGAGAGAGAGAGAGAGAGAGAGAGAGAGAGTATGAGTGAGGGAGGGGCAGAGAGAGAGGGAGACACAGAATCCGAAGCAGGTTCCAGGCTCCGAGCTGTCAGCACAGAGCCCGACGCGGGGCTTGAACCCACGAACCGCAAGATCATGACCTGAGCCTAAGTTGGACGCTTAACCCACTGAGCCACCCGGGTGTCCCTGGATCTTTTTCTTTTACCTCTTGATTCGTTGTTGCTAATATGCAGGACAGCAGTGATTTTTTTTTTTTTTTTTTGAGAGACAGAGAGAGAGAGAGAGAACATGCAAGCAGGGAAGATGGGCAGAGGGAGGGAGAGAGAGAACCTTAAGCAAGCCCCATGCTCAGCAGAGACTGTGACGTGGGGCTCGATCCCGTGACTGTGAGATCACGACCTGAGCCAAAATCAAGCGTTGGATGTTTAACTGACTGAGCCCCAGGACATCAGTGACTTTCAAACGTTGGACTCATAAAAAGCATCTTTGCTGCCCTCTTATTGATGATGTGTTTAAACACAGAGTCTGTTAGATAAGTACTGATTTTTTTTTTGTCCCTTCCTTTGCTTTTAATTCTTATACTTTTTTTTTCTTGTCTTACTCCATTTGGCAAAAACTTCCGGTATAGGGTTGAATAGTGGCAGTGAGTCCTAGAGGGCGATTTGACTTGTTCCTGAGCATTCTAGTGCTACACTATTAATGTTTGCTGTGTGGGAGTGGTAAATGTATCAGGCTAAGAAAGTTATTTCCTTCTGTTTCTATTGCCAAGGCTTTTTCTGTTTCTACCTTCTATTTTCTGTTTTCTTACTAAGAGTTTTTATTATGGATGAGTGTTGGATTTTAATCAGATAATTTATCTGCATCCGTTGAAATAATTTTTCTCCTTTAATTGGGTTCATGTAGTGATTTACATTGGGTGATTTTCTTTTTTTCCTTTCTTTCTTTCTTTCTTTCTTTCTTTCTTTCTTTCTTTCTTTCTTCTTTCTCTTTCTTTCTTTCTTTCTTTCTTTCTTTCTTTCTTTCTTTCTTCTTTCTTTCTCTGAGAGAGAGACAGCACTTGAGTGGGGGGAGAGAGGGAGTGGGAGAGGGAGAGAGAGAATATTAAGCAGGCTCCACACCCAGCATGGAGTCCAACGTGGGGCTCGATCTCACGGTTGTGAGATCATGACCTGAGCTGAAATCAAGAGTTGGACCCGTAACTGACTGAGCGACCCAGGAGTCCCTGATTAATTTCCTGCAGCGGAATATCCTCACGTGTCTGGAACAAACCCATTTTTTTTTTAACTGCTTTATTCTATTTATTTATTTCAAGTAACCTTGATGCCCGGTGTGGGACTCTTGATCTTGGGCCAAGAATCACATGCTCTACAGACTGAGCCAGCCAGGCGCCTCTGCAACAAACCCATTTTTTTTTTTTTTAATATAATTTATTTTCAAGTTAGCTAACATACACTGTGCTCTTGGCTTTGGGAGTGTGCTCTTGGCTTTGGGAGTAGATTCTCATGATTTATCGCTTCCATACAACAGCCAGCGCTCATCCCAACAGGTGCCCTCCTCAGTGCCCATCACCCGTTTTCCCCTCTCCCCCACCCCCATCAACCCTCAGTTTGTTCTCTGTATTTAAGAGTCTCTTATGGTTTGTCCCCTCCCTCTCTGTTTGAAACGACTTTTTCCCTTTCCCTTCCCCCACGGTCTTCCGTTAAGTTTCTCAAATTCCACATATGGGTGCAAACATGTGATATCTGTCTTTCTCTGACTTCACTCAGCCGAATACCCTCCAGTTCCGTCCACGGCAACAAACCCATTTGGATGGCAGTGTGTCATTTGACCAAATGCTGAATTAAATTTGCTACTATTTTGTTCAGGATTCTCGCGCCTGTGTTCAAAACTGAGACTATCTTTTCTGGTACTGTTCTTGCCCGGTTTTGTTATCTATATTATACAGTCTCATAAAATGAGTTGAGTCGCTCTCCTTTTTTTTTTTTTTTTAAAACTAATTTTCTGAAATGAATTGTAACAATACAGGAATTACAGGTCCCTTGAAGGTTTTTTCTTTTAACTTGTCTGGTCCTTGTGTCTTTTTTCTTTTCTTTCTTTCTTTCTTTCTTTCTTTTTTTTTTTTTTTTTTTGTCTTTGGTCTAAGTTTGCGGGGGAGGTGTTTGGGGGTTAAGGGGAGGAATGTGAGTGGGAAGAAGCGAGAGAAAAAGGAGAAATTTTAAAATATCAACTCTCTGTGTCTTTAGTGCTTATTGATCTGTATGTACATTGAGTCCGTTTTTAAGTGTTTCTATAGCATTATCCACTTGATATAAAATCACCAATTTGGGGTCATAAAAGTTGTTCATAGCATTCTCTTTTGCTTTTAAAAACAGGGGTGCCTGGGTGGCGCAGTTGGTTAAGCGTCCGACTTCAGCCAGGTCATGATCTCGTGGTCCGTGAGTTCGAGCCCCGCGTCGGGCTCTGGGCTGATGGCTCAGAGCCTGGAGCCTGCTTCCGATTCTGTGTCTCCCTCTCTCTCTGCCCCTCCCCCGTTCATGCTCTGTCTCTCTCTGTCCCAAAAATAAAAAATAAAACGTTGAAAAAAAAAATTTAAAAACATTCTAATACATGTGAAGTCACGTCCCTCTTTTGGTTCTTACCATTTATTTTCTGTAATTTTAAGTTGTTTTCATATCCAAATATTTTCATTTCACTTATGCCTGATTTATTTCATTTTCTTTTTCATACATGTGATTCTGTTATTTCTTGCTTCAAAGATTAAAAAAAAAATGGGGCACCTGGGTGGCTCAGTCGGTTAAGCGTCCGACTTCGGCTCAGGTCATGATCTCACAGTCCATGAGTTCAAGCCCCGCATCGGACTCTGTGCTGACAGCTCGGAGCCTGGAGCCTGCTTCAGATTTTGTCTCCCTCTCTCTCTGCCCCTCCCCCACTCATGCTCTGTCTCTCCCTGTCTCAAAAATAAATAAACATTAAAAAAAAGAACAAAATATTAAAGATTAAAAAAAATTTTAACGTTCATTTTTGAGAGCGAGAGAAAGAGAGAGAGCGAGCATGAATGGGGGAGGGGCAGATTGAGACGGAGACACAGACTATGAAACAGACTCCAGGCTCTGAGCTGTCAGCACAGGGCCCGATTTGGGGCTCGAACCCATGAACCATGAGATCATAACCTGAGCCAAAGCTGGACGCTTAACTGACTGAGCTACCCAGGTGCCCCATATTGCTTCAAAATTTTAAGCATTCTCATTTTATTTTATTTTTTTTAATTTTTTTTTCAACGTTTTTTTTATTTATTTTTGGGACAGAGAGAGACAGAGCATGAACGAGGGAGGGGCAGAGAGAGAGGGAGACACAGAATCGGAAACAGGCTCCAGGCTCCGAGCCATCAGCCCAGAGCCTGATGCGGGGCTCGAACTCACGGACCGCGAGATCGTGACCTGGCTGAAGTCGGATGCTTAACCGACTGCTCCACCCAGGTGCCCCAAGCATTCTCATTTTAAATCGTTTTTGGATTCCTCTGTTATTGCCAGTCTATCTGGAATGGGTTCATCTCTGTGGTCAATCCGTGGTGGACTCATTGGCTGTTGTTCATCCTAATTTTTCTTTGGGTGTTTTGTAATTTTTGTGGGTGAGCTCATCCTGAGTAGGAGATTTCGCTTGATTGTTTTGTTTTCTCTCTCCCTTCCCTCTCCGGACTCTGCCTCATGGTGATATCTGGCTTATGGAAGAGCCAGTTTCTGGGCCCCACGGTGGCGTGGCACAGGTCATGGCTGGGGGGGGGGTTGGCGTCATTTCTGTTTGGGCCCAGACGTGTGTGCAGGGCTGATAGCCGTCCTGGGGTTCCTTGCCTGGCAGGGAGTAAGGTGGCGAGGGATGGAGGGTGTGCAACTTAGCTCCATTCTGTGGCTTCTAGCAACAAGCCTGGCTCTGGGGGCGCCTGGGTGGCTCAGTCGCTCAAGCGTCTGATTCTCGATTTGAGGTCATGATCTCAGCGTTTGTGGGATGGAGTGCGCCACTGGGCTCTGTGCTGACATCTCGGAGCCTACTTATGACTCTTCCCCTCCCCATCTCTCTGTGCCCCTCCCCCCAACACGCACAAAGTTCATCTGGGTTTTTTTTTTTATCCTAAATTCCTCAAATGAATGAAGTCATATGATGTTTGTCTTTCTCTGACTAATTTCGCTTAGCGTGATACCCTCCGGTTCCATCCACGTGGCTGCAAATGGCAAGATGTCATTCTTTTTGGTTGCTGAATAATACTCCGTTGTATAGATATCCCACATCTTCTTTATCCATTCATCCATCCATGGACATTTGGGCTCTCTCCATACTTTGGCTGTTGTCGATAGTGCTGCTATAAACATGGGGGGGCACGTGTCCCTTCGAAACAGCACCTGTATCCCTTGGATAAATGCCTAGTAGTGCAATTGCTGGGTCGTAGGGCGGTTCTATTTTTAACTTCTTGAGGAGCCTCCATACTGTTTTCCAGAGTGGCCGCACCAGTTTGCATTCCCACCAGCGGTGCGAGAGAGATCCCCTCTCTCCGCATCCTCGCCACCATCTGTTGTTGCCCGAGTTGTTCATGTGAGCCGTTCTGACAGGTGTCAGGTGATATCTCATTGTGGTTTTGATCTTTATTTCCCTGATGATGAGTGAAGTTGAGCATTTTTTCATGTGTCGGTTGGCCCTCTGGAGGTCTTCTGTGGAGAAGTGCCTGTTCATGACATCCACCCTTTCTTGGCCAGAGAGGAAGCTCAGAGACCTGGTGACCATCGCCACCAAAACTTTCCTCCGTCCCCACAAGCTCATGACCATGCTCCGGAGCATTCGGGAGTTCTACCCAGACTTGACCGTGATCGTGGCCGATGACAGCAAGGAGCCCCTGAAGATTAACGACGACCATGTGGAGTATTACACCATGCCCTTTGGGAAGGTGTGTCCCCGGCAGATGGGGAGGCATCTGGGTCCTGGGACCCAGAGTCAGTTCTTCCCTGGATGGGGCTGTCTGAGTGGCCTTCCCAAGGAAGCCCGATTCTGGGGTGGAGGGGGTGGGGCTCTTCTCTGAGCCCCGTTGCTGACTCCACCTTCACAGAGAAATCGGGTCACTCTTACTTTTCTGCGCTAACGAGGCGATCAGTCCGTCTTTCCTCACGCTTGGTGTGGACATTAGTCTTTCTAAGTGACTTGAGGTGTCGGACATCCTAAGGATTCCTGACCTGCAGATTCAAGAGCAGAGAACCTCGTGATCCCTATGATTCCAGCCAAGCTAGAGGCACTCTCCCTCTCTCCCTTTCTCTCTCCTTCACATACCCTTTCCTGCAAGGACACACAGAAAGAACAGGGGATGATATATACTATAGCGTCCCACCCTCCAACACTTTCCAGGCACCAGGAGGGGAAGTGGAGAGAGAGTCACAGAGTCAGGCGAGAAAGGACTCCGGTCACCCCACATTGGCCCTGGGACCAACGAAGGGCTTCCTGGCCTTTTCTTTCTTTTTTTTTTTTTTAACGTTTATTTATTTTTTGAGACAGAGAGAGAGCATGAACGGGGGAGGGTCAGAGAGAGAGAGGGAGACACAGAATCGGAAGCAGGCTCCAGGCTCCGAGCTGCCAGCCCAGAGCCCGACGCGGGGCTCGAACCCGCGGACCGCGAGGTCACGCCCTGAGCCGAAGTCGGACGCTCCACCGACTGAGCCGCCCAGGCGCCCCTCCTGGCCTTTTCTTCATATCAACCTCTGATTCAGGGAGTCCCTGTCCTTCCTCCTGTTTGGGGTGCAGCCTGGCTGTTGGGAACTTAGCAAGCTCCCGGGGGATTCTAACACGCGCCCGGGGCCCGGCAACCTCTGCCCTCCCCTCATTCCATCCACAGGGCTGGTTCGCCGGTAGGAACCTGGCCATCTCTCAGGTCGCCACCAAATACGTTCTCTGGGTGGATGATGATTTTCTCTTCAACGACAAGACCAAGATTGAGGTGCTGGTGGATGTCCTAGAGAAAACGGAACTGGACGTGGTAAGGCTGAGCTGCCGCTTTTTACCCCCCCACCCCCACCCCGCTGCACCGCTGCAATCTGTAGAGACAGCCAAGAGAGGGAAGAGAGGCAGGGGCAGGGGAGGGAGGGCTCCCGGGAGGGCGAGGGGCTCATGCAGGAGATGGGTAAGCCAGCACAGCTCGGGTTGAGAGCGCCACACCGGGGATCAGGAGGTGTGCGGCCTCGGTCTCTGCCTCCATATTTACTTTTCTCTGAGTAAATGACCCCCCCCGCCCCACCCCTGCTCCGCTCCTAACCCTTGTTCTATCTTTAAAACGGTGTGTTTATGGGATCACTTCTAACTTCCTCCCCGGACCAGTGTGAGGGGAAACAGAGCAGTGGTCTCTGTTGCTGTCACACGCCATTGATTTGTTTTATTGTATTATTATTATTATTTGTAAACACTTTTTATTGTTTATTTATTTTTAAGAGGCCGAGGAGGGGCAGAGAGAGGGGGAGACACAGACTCGGAAGCAGGCTCCGGGCTCCTAGCTGTGCGCACAGAGCGCGACGCGGGGCTCGAACTCACGGACCTGAGATCCGTGATCTCACGGATCTTACAGATCTCACGGTCGTGAGATCACGACCTGAGCCGAAGTCGGACGCTTCACCGACTGAGCCCCCCCCCCCAGGCGCCCTTCTGTCACACATCATTAAAAAAAAATGTGAAGGGTACAACGTTTTTAAAAGCGTACGTAGCCTTATTGAGGTTAAACAAAAGAGGAAGAAGAAGGAGAAAGAAGGGACGCCTGGGTGGCTTAGTCAGTTAAGCATCCGACTCTTGATTTCGGCTTAGGTCGTGATCCCGGGGTTGTGAGATCGAGCCGTGCATCAGGCGCTGCTCTGAGCGTGGAGTCTGCTTGGGATTCTCTCTTTCTCTCTTTCCCTCTCCCCTGCTCTCTCTGGCTGTATCGTAATTTAGTCCACTTAAAACTCAGAGGGTCTATTTGCTGAACGAAGAAGGAAGGAAGTGGTGATTCTTCTCTCCTCTCAGGGTGGGGGGTGGGGTGGGGGGTGTCAGCCTCTGCTTTGCCCTCAGCCTGCCTTTTGCTCCCTCATCGGTGACTGAGGTTCAGTCCAGGAAGGCTTCCTGGCAGAGGCAACCTGAACATCAAGTCTGCGTTCTCTGACGCGCGTCTCTCTGCCCACGGGTCAGGTAGGTGGCAGTGTGCTCGGGAACGTGTTCCAGTTTAAGCTGTTGCTGGAGCGGAGTCAGAATGGGGACTGTCTTCACCGGAGGCCAGGCTCTTTCGGACCCCTGGATGGCTTCCCCCGCTGTGTGGTGACCAGCGGCGTGGTCAACTTCTTCCTGGCCCACACAGAGCGACTGCAGAGAGTTGGCTTCGACCCCCGCCTGCGGCGAGTGGCTCACTCAGGTGGGGAAGAGCTGGAAGGGTGAGGAAGGTTCTGGCCTCCGGACCGACCTCAGGAGTCTGTTCTTTCCAAGGGACACGCGCCACCGATCGTGGTCCTTGCCTGCCACGCTGGGCCTCTCTCCCTTTTCCCCCAGACTAGGGAGTTCAAGGTCTCTCTTGCCTCCCTTCTCCCCCCTCGTTTTGCCTCTTATCCCCCAACGGCTGCTCCCATGTGAGACGCCCTCCCCCTATAGGTCGGTCCCCTCCCTCTTTCCCCTCTTGCTCCCTCAGTTCGGGAGTTCATAGTTCTGTCCAGCCGGAAAGCTGATCTGTGTCTCTCTGTGTCTCTCTGTGTCTCTGGCCACATCCCTGAGAAACGTGCTTGTGAATTCCTTTGCACTCATCAGCCTGGCAGGTGGCTTTGCATGGGCTCCACCTCCCGAGGGGTATAAACTGTGCCCTGCCCCCTGCCACGCCCCCCCCCACTTCCCCGCCCCCCTGCCCGGACCCTGGGATATGGCCCTGGCGTCTCTCTAGCTGATGTTCTCCCTCTCTTCACAGAGTTCTTTATTGATGGGCTCGGGAGCTTGCTTGTGGGGTCGTGCCCAGAAGTGATCATAGGTCACCAGGCCCGTTCTCCAGCGGCGGACCTGGAGAAGATGTACAGCACGTTCCGGACCAACACCCACAACCAGATCCAGTTCAAGCTGGCTCTCCATTACTTCAAGAACCATCTCCGGTGCTCCACCTAAAGGTGCCCGGGCATCAGGAATGCTCTAGACGTACCCGTCGTGGGACCCACAACAGCGGGACTGGTGCTGGGGATACCCAAGTATAGACTCCTGAGAAGACGGATGTTGGAAAGAATAAGCCAGCGGGTGGGGCAGATGGGTCAGGCTCAGGGACGAGAAATGCCCGTCAGAGCCTAAGGGTCGTTAGAAAGGGACCAACCCCCGATAGGGGCAATAGAGGCGTTATCAACAACAGTCATTATTAGTCTGTAGGACCCGTTACCAGTTAGGGACACACAGCATCTCTCATCGTCTCATTTGACCTCACGCAAAAGAGTCCATGGTGGGTTGTATCCTTGGTCGAAAGAGTGGCTGCTGGGGTTTTGAGGGTTATTCGGTAGCAGTTATATCATGGTCAGTGGCACCGCTTCCGGCATCCACAAATGTTTGTTTGTTGTCACCCTGGGGGCTCCGATAATGTGAATGACGCAGGGTCCTTGCCTTCAGGAGGCTGCAGCCTGGTCCAGTCGAGTCCGCTAAGCGGAATCGTCAGCCAGGTTCGGAGAAGCGGAGGAGGAAGGGTGACCAGTGCCCGGGCAGCTGAGGAAGGTTCTGTGAAGTGAGCTTGTCGGGAGGCTGGAAGCCAAGGGGATTCAGGCAGCAGAGAGAGGGGCGGGGACAGCGCTGGAGTCCACCGTCCGCCAGAGCAAAGGTTTCCCTGGCATCAGACTCACCACCGCAAGGAGGACACGTTTCCAGAACGCCAGGGATTGAACTCCGACCCCGTGCGAAGCAAGGTGCCGTGGTAAACAAAGTGCGATGGCATTTCCGGGAACTGGACACCAACTGCTGACCACTCAAGTCCCTGGTCGTCTGCAGAGAGGAGCCATCACATGTTGTTGAGGAAGGCTTTTACTGTTATCTCAGGAGTCAGCAGATTCCCCAAGTGCTGTATTAGCCCTGCCGTTGGGGTTTCCACTCTTTCCTGCGGAAGATCGTCTAGGGGAGTTCAGGATTTCTGAAAACGGGGCTGTGGGCTGGGAATAAAACGTCACGAAAAACGTTTTGGTGGTCCGATGATTTTGGAAAATACCGCAAGACGTAGCTCCCTCTTGGAAAGTTGCGATGCACATTAGCACATGTGAATTAGCATGTCAGTTCGCTAATTCACGTTAGCATAGGCTCTGAGAAGTCCTGCAATAAAGAAAGTCAGGTTGATTGTGTTTAATTCGGGCTTGCCTGGGTATGGATATACGCTGGCAATCTTTTTTTTTTTTTTAATTCTCCCAAACCCAGAATTGAACGCATACCTCGTCCCGTTGTGTAGGTCATAAAGATTCTACTGCAAAAGCTGCGGCAGCTTTAACTAACAGGGACAGTCATTCGGTGCTGGTCCATGCACTTGACCTCCAATAACATAGCTATATAGGAAGACCATGTTGGATTGTCCCATCCAGTCCTGCCTTTAAATTTTTTTTTCAACGCTTTTTATTTATTTTTGGGACAGAGAGAGAGCATGAACGGGGTGGGGGGGCAGAGAGAGAGGGAGACACAGAAGCGGAAACAGGCTCCAGGCTCCGAGCCATCAGCCCGGAGCCCGACGCGGGGCTCGAACTCACGGACCGCGAGATCGTGACCTGGCTGAAGTCGGACGCTTAACCGACTGCGCCCCCCAGTCCTGCCTTTAGAACCAGGCAAGAAAAGCCCCTGTCTGGAACCTTTAGAGAACCCTGTATATCACATGTGCTTGCTGACGAACATCTGGGCGTCTCCGTCACTCGGATCCAGTGCTCAGTTACTCTCGATATTCACTCCTGGGACTAACAGCATTCAGGCCCGGGGGGAAATGCTTCTCCACACCTTATGTCTTCAAAAGACGGCTGCATCCGGGGTGCAGTGAAAGCCTGAGGCCGTTCTTTGGATGCAGGTAAGACTTGAGCTGCAAAATGCTTAGGTAAGAGAAAAAGACGAATGTTTTAATTTGTTAAATTCTTCCTCTCAGATCCCACACAAAGCAGGAGAGTCGTGGTTCTAAAAGTGCTAAAAAAAATCAGCGTAGTTTTCACAACTGCACATAGTGTCTTCTGGGACATTTAAAAAGAGTAAACCATTTGTACTCTTTAGTTTTTAAAAAAACTTTTTAAAAAATTTTTTTTTTAACATTTCTTTATTTTTGAGACAGAGAGAGACAGAGCATGAACGGGGGAGGGTCAGAGAGAGAGGGAGACACAGAATCGGAAGCAGGCTCCAGGCTCTGAGCTGTCAGCCCAGAGCCCGACGCGGGGCTCGAACTCACGGACCGCGAGATTGTGACCTGAGCCGAAGTCGGCCGCTTAACCGACTGAGCCACCCAGGTGCCCCTAAATTGGGTTTTTAAATGAGCTTTTGTCCATTATCATTTTGATTTTGCCTTTTAATCTTAATAGATCATTTTGAGTATTTACAATTTTTTTTAAGATCTTTTTTTTTTTTTTTTTAAAGCCGTCTCCACACCCAGCGCCCAAACCCACAACCCTGAGATCGAGTCAACATGCTCCAGCAACTGAGCAAGCCAGGTGCTCCAACTTTGAGTATTTTAGAAGAAAAATCACTTTCAAAACATGAAAAATAACTTTAGTTTAAAAATTGTTAACATTGGCTTCAGTTTACCCTTAGGGTACATTTCTTGCAGTTTGAACACAATCATCTTTTATTTTTTTAATTCCTTGGATTATTGCGACTCAGAGTGCAGGTCTACAGATTCCTAAAGAGCATGTGTCAAAAGGTAGTCAACACACTGCGTCCTTCATTGAGAAAGTCTTGCCACGAAAAGCATCAGCTCAACTAAAACAACGGGCTGAAGGATCTAGATGGTTTTAATTCTGATGCAACCTCCTTATCTCAAGGCAGAGAGGTAGCAAAGAGCTCGCAGACCAGACCTCAGGGCATACTTTGGATTAAGGGTTGACAAAATTTTTGCAAAGGACAAGATGGTAATTATTTTAGATTTTGTGAGCCACTTAAGGTCTCTATCACATATTCTTTTTTTTTTTTTTCCCATAACCCTTTAAAATGTAAAAACAATTCTGAGCTTGTGGGGCCAAAACTAAACCATATAGGCTGTCTTCGGTCCACTGGATATAGTTTGTTGACAGTTTAGCACTGTCATTGGCAAAAAAACAAACCAAGACAAAAAACCGAGGTGCCTGGGTGGCTCGGTCAGTTACGTGTCCAGCTTTGGCTCAGGTCATGATCTCGCAGTTCGTGGGTTTGAGCCCCGCATCGGACTCTGTGCTGATGGCTCAGAGCCTGGAGCCTGCTTCCGATTCTGTGTCTCCCTCTCTCTCTGCCCCTCCCCTGCTCGTGCTCTGTCTCTGTCTCTCTCGAACATAAACATTAAAAAAATAAAAAAAAAACAAACAAAAAGCCCAAATTGCCATTGGCTACAAATTACGTGAAAAATGTCGATTATAAAAACATAATTAGTGAATTTCCACAAATTCCAATAATTTGTGGAAACAAAAGCAAGAAAGTTACATTATATGGCATAAATATATGATAAATTATGAATTATATTCATTATCTATCTACTTTTTCTTTTTTTATGCTTATTTATTTTTTGAGTCTGTTTATTTATTTTTGAACACATATTTTTTCTTATCCATGTGTCACCAGTGCATGAACTAAATAACCAGACATGCTCAATGATTGTTAAATTCCGTTGCTTCGGTATCTTGCCAACTTTTAGTCCTGTGGAAGCCACAGCTTGACAATATTTGCGATTTTGCCATTATGAAAAATTTTTTTAATGTTTATTTTTGAGAGAGAGAGAGTGAGACAGAGCATGAGCAGGGGATGGCCAGAGAGAGAGGGAGACACAGAATCGGAGGCAGGCTCCAGGCTCCGAGCTGTCAGCACAGAGCCCGACGTGGGGCTCGAGCCACGAACCGTGAGGACGCGATCTGAGCCGGAGTCAGACGCTTAACCGACTGAGCCACCCAGGTGCCCCGTGATTTTGCCATTATAAAGATAGATTTGTCAAGGTTAAGAGGCTAGAACATGTATCTTAACAGTTTGCTAGTTTCAGTTATTATTAGCTTTTAAACATTGAAATACTTTTAAATAGTTAAGATATAAATAAAATATTTAAATATATTTTTTAAATGTTCATTTATTGTGAGAGAGCGAGAGGGAGAACGGACATGCGCGTGAGCGGGGGACAGGCAAAGAGAGGGAGAGAGAGAACCCCAAGCGGGCTCCAGGCTGTCAGCTCAGAGTCCGACGTGGGGCTCAGCCCCACCAACCGTGAGCGCATGACCTGAGCCGAAACTAAGGGTCGGATGCTTAACCGACTGAGCCACCCGGGTGCCCCTACAATATTTAAATATTGAGACAGCTATTTAATTTGTCCCAGGCCTGCTTCCAGAAAAATGTCTGCCTTCCTAAGTAAATATTGCATTCATGCTATAGGAAAACACAGTTGTGTGCTTTCACAGAAATGAGATTATCCTGCAACGTCCTTCAGCGGGGACTATTCTGACATGCTGTCCTTGTCGTGGGTATGTTCCAGCCAGGCGCATTTTTTTCCGCCCCCGTCCCAAGATCTGGAACCGTTTAGTCCAGCAGGGAAGAGTAGTTCAAACGGAGCTCTTGTAGGGTGTTTGCCTAAACTGCGAGCCAACTTTCCAGGCGGATCAACTACCCGGAGAGTGTGTGACTCCACAGCCTGGTCAAAATGTATCAGACCAAGAGCGTCAGGCTCCTGCGCCCACGGCCAGCCAGGCTGTGTCTCCTGGAATTTGAATCGGTCCCGCAAAGCCAGGCTCTCCGGGTGCCCGGACGTCAGATGTCACGCACGCAGGAGCTGCGGACATGCCCCTTCCGCCGCGTGGACTGAGGGGCTGAGAAGGCCGGCCTGCAGCTAGAAAAAAAAATGCAACGTGTGCTCAAGGAGAAGCTGAAATGAGAGACGCCTGCCAGCCTTCTGGTTCTTTCCCGAGGTCTGGCTACAGTCCTGCCCTGGGATTTTGTGAAACGCTATACCCTTATAATTCTTCCTTTTTGCTTAACCTAATTTGAGTTGGCTCCTGTTACTTATAACCACAGTGTCCTGAATCATACAACCATTCTGTGTGTCCGCCTGTTCTCAAACCAGAAAAGCATAAACGAAAAGTCTTCTCCTTGGGTGGTTTGGAAGCAGAAATCGGGTCACAGACAGTAACAGGCACACAGGCCTCCCTCGAGCCTTGAATTTCAGACACGAGCAAGCAGCCCGGACCAAAGCAATGACACAAGTTTCCTTCCAGGGCAGTGAAAGTGAAGTATCCTTTACAATGGTGAAGGAGGGCAAAGGTAGTGAAGGAATCCTTCCGGATACTTCTGCGAGACACCAAATGTCAGGGCAAGCTGGTGCAAATAATCGTGTTGGCCTGCAGGGGGAGCTCGAGCCTGCTCTCTCCGTCTCCCCTCTATCCACTGATTCCCAGCGCCTTGCTCAGGGAAATTGCTACAGTAATGACTTTCAGAAAAGAGGAATTTGTTGGCTACCAGTGGTAGTTGCTTGTTTGTGAGGGTGTGTCCATTTCACGTGGGTAAACGACATGGGGCTGGGAGCTCTCTCCTCCACCCTTAGGAAGGTCCCTCCCCAACTGATTTTGATTTTTAATGGACCAAAACCATATATAAGCCACTACAAAAAGGTCATCTAAGAGGGCCACCTGGGTGGCTCAGTTGGTTAGGCATCTGACTCTTGATCTCAGCTCGCGTCTTGTTCTCAGGGTTGAGAGTTCAAGCCCCGTGTTGGTCCCCATTCAGGCCTCTTGTTGGGCCCCATGCTAGGAGCGGATCCTACTTAAAAAAAAAAAAAAAAAAAAAAAAAAAAAAAAAAAAAGATGATCTATTAGAATGCTTTTACCTACAAGCACCAGAAACTTAACCCAAGTTGAAACTTGTCTTGAACGGTCTCATATACAGCTTGAAGCCTAGAGATGGGGCAGACCACAGGTGTCCTATGATCGGGAGGGAGATCAGGGAGTCTGAACCCTGGCTGTTCAGACCATCCGGCAACTCCAAGTTCTTCCCTCTCGTAGGAGTCCCCTTTTCCATTATCTTCCATATCCCCGTCTGAGGTCCTTGGGCAGGGTGACCCTTCTGTGGCCTGTCAGAGCTTTAACTGCCCACTCCCTGTTAGGCAGGTGCGCACCTGCCTGGGACTGGCCCTAGGAGGTAAAACTCATTAGCAGTTATCAGTCAGATGTTGAAGGAAATGGAAATTGCCAGTGAAACCTTGTTAGCTCCTCCGTAAAACGTAAGAGGTTTTCTGTCATTTCTTTTTAAATTTTTTTTTCAACGTTTTTTATTTATTTTTGGGACAGAGAGAGACAGAGCATGAACGGGGGAGGGGCAGAGAGAGAGAGAGACACAGAATCAGAAACAGGCTCCGAGCCATCAGCCCAGAGCCCGACGCGGGGCTCGAACTCACGGACCACGAGATCGTGACCTGGCTGAAGTCGGACGCTTAACCGACTGCGCCACCCAGGCGCCCCTATTTCTAGTCGATTCCAGACATCTTGTCTAGATGTAGTCTTTGAGACGGGGAAACTCGTTCTGGTAACCACAGGCCTCTATGCTTCGTTTATCCTCTGGCCCTCAGTTAAATGGCTTCTGCCTTGAGGCTATTCAAAATCTTCTAAGGTACAGAGAGACTATAATCTGCTCTTTGCCCCCAGCTGTTTCCTCTTTGTGAGCAGAAATTTTTTTTATTTTTTTTTAACGTTTATTTTATTTTTGAGACAGGGAGAGACAGCATGAACAGGGGAGGGTCAGAGAGAGAGGGAGACACAGAATCCGAAACAGGCTCTAGGCTCTGAGCTGTCAGCACAGAGCCTGACGCGGGGCTCGAACTCGCAGACCACGAGATCATGACCTGAGCCGAAGTCGGATGCTTAACCGACTGCGCCACCCAGGCGCCCCGTGTGAGCAGAAAATATTTCAAACATCACAATGTACTAGGCTGGTCTTTGGCTCAAACGGGTCTCCTGCGAAGTCTCTGGTCTCTGTTGGTGCTTTCTCTCGGGGTCGAGAATTTAGCTTTCCCCTGCCCTGCAAGGCTCCAAATTATAGGATTGCCAGTAAGCTTGGATGGTATGCCACCCTTAAAAGAAACATGTTACACCTGCTTGAAAACAGGGCGCCTTCAGCCTGAAACTTGTCTTCCCTTTACAGGGCCATCCTAAAAGCTACTGCATGAAGTCACTAACGGATGCCGACATCCTGATTTTTCCTGCCAGTTCCCATTCTCAACACTCTTGATAGGCACATAGTCTGTGCTGCGGACACCAGCGAGTTTCAGGGACACCAGTCTTCCAGAGGTCACCGTCTCTACCCCTTCTCTTCCGCTCTTCAGTTAAGGTTTGTGCCTTTTACTTTATATAAATAGTATCTCAATAAAATATCATTAAAAACATTAGACATATATACTATTATGGAACAATCCTCAAGATGTGGTGCTAAATGAGTAAAACAGAGTACAGAACAGCGTTTCCACTTCTTAAAAGAAAAGGAGGGGCGCCTGAGTGGCTCAGTCGGTTGAGCGTCCGACTTCGGCTCAGGTCATGATCTCACAGCTTGGGAGTTTGAGCCCCGCGTTGGGCTCTGTGCTGATGGCTCAGAGCCTGGAGCCTCTTCAGATTCTGTGGCTTTCTCTCTCTCTCTGCCCCTCTCCCACTCACACTCTGTCTCTCTCTCTCAAAAATAAACATTAAAAATTTAAAAAGAAAAGAAAAGGAGTATGGGGTGTCTGGCTGGCTCAGTCAGTAGAGTTTATGACTCGATCTCAGAGACAGGAGTTCATGCCCCACGTTGGACACAGAACTTACTTTAAAAAAAATAAAAGGAAAGAAGTATGCATATTCACGTATATTTGTATAAGAATAAAATATCTCGGGGCGCCTGGGTGGCGCAGTGGGTTAAGCGTCCGACTTCAGCCAGGTCACGATCTCGCGGTCCGTGAGTTCGAGCCCCGCGTCGGGCTCTGGGCTGATGGCTCAGAGCCTGGAGCCTGTTTCCTATTCTGTGTCTCCCTCTCTCTCTGCCTCTCCCCCGTTCATGCTCTGTCTCTCTCTGTCCCAAAAATAAATAAACGTTGAAAAAAAATTTAAAAAAAGAATAAAATATCTCTAGGGGCACCTGGGTGGCTCAGTCGGTTAAGCGTCAGACTTTGGCTCAGGTCATGATCTCATGGTGTGTGAGTTCAAGCCCTGCGCTGGGCTCTGTGCTGACAGCTCAGAGCCTGGAGCCTGCTTCGGATTCTGTGTCTCCCTCTCTCTCTCTGCCCCCTCCCCACTTGTGCTCTGTCTGTCTCTCAAAAATAAATAAAAGTAAAAATAAATAAATAAATAAATAAAATATCTCCAGAAAAGTATCAGAAGTTGCCTCTGAGAGCAGAAAATTATAGTGAAGAAGTTTTATCTGTGCATTTACTTTTGAATTTTATATTGTGCTCGTGTATTACCCATGTAAATATTTTAAGCTTTTTAAGGAAAGAAGAAACAAGGTTTTTAGGTAACCTGTCATTATTATGTTAAGTGCCAAAGCGGAACATGAAATTGTACAGTGACGATTATGTAGAAATGCATTTTTAAAAAGGAGATGAAAAAAAAAACCCAACGTCAAAGGTGCTTGTTGGCTCAGCTGGAAGAGCGTGGGGCTCTTGATCTCGGGGTTATGGGTTTGAGCCCCACATTGGATGGAGAGATTACTAAAGAAGATAAATAAAAAAACAAACAACCAAATAAATAAAAGTGCTTGTTGGAATTGTAATTATTTTCAAATCCTTCGCCGTCCTTATCAAAATAACACCCGCAATCTTCACAGAGTCTAGAACAAACAATCCTAAAATGTGTATGGAACCAGAAAAGACCCCGAATAGCCAAAGCGATCTTGAAAAAGAAAACCAAAGCAGGAGGCATCACAATCCCAGACTACAAACTGTATTACAAAGCTGTAATCATCAAGACAGTATGGTACCGACACAAAAACAGATACTCAGATCAACGGAACAAGAATAGAGAACCCAGAAATGGACTCACAGATGTATGGTCAACTAATCTTTGACAAAGTGGGAAAGAATATCCACTGGAAAAAAGACAGTCTCTTCAACAAATGGTGTTGGGGAAACTGGACAGCGACATGCAGAAGAACGAAGCCGGGCCACTTTCTTGTAACACACACAAAAACAAACTCAAAATGGCTGAAAGACCTACATGGGAGGCAGGAAGCCATCAACATCCATGAGGAGAAAACAGGCAACAACCTCTTTGACCGTGGCCGCAGCAACTTCTTACTCAACACGTCTCCAGAGGCAAGGGAAACAAAAGCAAAAATGAACTATTGGGACCTCATCAAGATAAAAAGCTTCTGCACGGCGAAGGAAACAATCAGCAAAACTAAAAGGCAACTAAAGGCAGAATGGGAGAAGATATTTGCAATTGACACATCAGATCAAGGGTTAGTATCCAAGATCTATAAAGAATTTATCAAACTCAACACTCAAAAAGCAAATAATCCAGTGGAGAGATGGGCAAAAGACATGAATAGACACTTTTCTAAAGACATCCAGATGACTAACAGACACATGAAAAGATGTTCAACATCACTCATCATCAGGGAAATTACCAATCGAAACCACAATGAGATATCACCTCACACCTGTCAGAATGGTTCACATTAACAACTCAGGCAACGACAGATGTTGGCGAGGATGCGGAGAAAGAGGATCTCTTTTGCATTGTTGGTGGGAATGCAAGCTGGGGCAGCCGCTCTGGAAAAACAGTATGGAGGCTCCTCAAAAAGTTAACAACAGAACTACCCTATGACTCAGCAATCGCACTGCGAGGTATTTATCCAAAGGATACAGGAGTGCTGATTCGAAGGGACACATGCACCCCCATGTTTATAGCAGCGCTATCGACAATGGCCAAAGTATGGAAAGAGCCCAGATGTCCATTGATGGATGAATGGATAAAGAAGATGTAAAAAAAAAAAAAAGAAAAAGAAAATGTGGTGTATATATACAATGGAATATTATTCAGCCATAAAAAGAATGAAATCTTGCCATTTGCAACAATGTGGATGGAACTAGAGTATATTGAAATCGTTATTACTCTGTATGTTAACTAACTTGGATTTAAATTTAAATAAGTAAATACATAAATACAAATCTTTTTTTTTTAAAAAAGAGTTATGAAGGATTTTTTTAAATTTTTTTTAACGTTTATTTATTTTTGAGACAGAGAGAGACAGAGCATGAACAGGGGAGGGGCAGAGAGAGAGGGAGACACAGAATCGGAAGCAAGCTCCAGGCTCTGTGCCATCAGCCCAGAGCCCGACGCGGGGCTCGAACTCGCGGACCGCGAGATCGTGACCTGAGCTGAAGTCGGACGCTTAACCGACTGAGCCACCCAGGCGCCCCAATACAAATCTTTCTACTTGGGGCGCCTGGGTGGCTCGGGTGGTTAAGCATCGAACTTTCGATTCCGCCTCAGGTCAGGATTTCACAGTTCTTGAGATCCAGCCCCGCGCTGGGTTCTGCGCTGACAGCACGGATCTTGCTTGGGATTCTCTCTCTCCCTCTCTGCCCCTACCCCGCTCGCACCCGTGTGCCTTCTCTCTCAAAATAAATACATAAACATTTAAAAATCTTTCCACTTTACTGCCTTTTCTACAGTTTCCATTAGAAATGCTTTACCTTTTTTAAAATTAAAAGAATTGTTTTTAAATGTTTATTTTTGAGAGAGAGAGAGAGAGAGAGAGAGAGAGAGAGAGAACGTTGAGAGAGGGAGACACAGATCCGAAGCAGGCTCCAGGCTCCAAGATGTCAGCACAGAGCCCGAGGCGGGACTCGAACCCACAAGTCACGCGACGATGACCTGAGCCAAAGTCGGACACTTAACTGAGCCACCCGGGTGCCCCTACCTTTTCTTTTTTTAAGTTTCTTTCTTTATTTTGACAGAGACAGAGACTGCGTGAGTGGGGGAGGGGCAGAGAGGGAAGGAGAGAGGGAAAATCCCAAGCAGGCTCCGCACTGTCAGCCCAGAGTCCAACATGGGGGTCGAACTCACGAAAGCATGAGATCGTGACCTGAGCCAAAACCAAGAGTCAGACGATTAAGCGACGGAGCCACCCAGGCGCCCCATAGAAATGCTTTACCTTTTAACATCTGAAATGATAAGGTAATTATTTTAAAAAGAGAAAGTGAAAACATTCGAGAAAAGGATAAAATGTGGATGCTGCTTTGTTCACAGAAAGTAAGCAGCCAGATTGCCCCATCAGAGCCTCAGGAACGCGAGGCCCAGAGCAGGGGGCTGGGCAGGAGGCTCAGAGACTCAGGGCATCACGGGTCACCTTGCACGAGGTGGCCCTTAAACGGCTTGCCTGACATAGCTGGGGCTCCCGAGGCAAAGTAGGGGATTCGTGGCAGATGTCACCTATCCTGGGCGCAAGGACACAGAGCAAGGCTGGCCCTAGCCCAGCTAACCTGGAGCAGCGTCAACATGGATAAAGGAAACTGACCAGACAATGAACATGAATGCTTCCCACTTACTCAAAACGCTATTGTACCTTCGCTAGCCATTGATAGGCTCACGAGAAACTTGGAAGAATATCTGAAAAGTCTCTAATCCCGGACTTTAGCTGTCTTTTCTTAACCTCTGACCTCATTAAACTTTCCGGGGGTCCCTTCTGCCTCAGTCCAGCCGAAGCCTTGCTATCCCCACCTCTCACAGAGCCCCAGACTTCCCCAAGCTCCAGGAGCCACCTTGTGGAAGCCGAGAGTCTATTCTCCAAGCCTTCAAGAGATGCCGTGTTTGGGGGGTCATGCATGATGCATTTACGTTAAAAGAAACTAGTTATGCTGGGGCAGGGAGATTACATATCGTCTCTGTTTTCTCTGGTGTCTCAAAAAGAACAAATGTGATGTTAAAGGAAATGTAGCTTCTTCCTCCCCAGTTCTCCTGGGCCCTCCCGAGGGGGTTCTGTGAACGTGTTTGGTATGGCACTAGCCACATTTAAAAACCAGCAAGTCCTGGACCCCGCCCCCCAAAGAGTTCACAGTCCAACCCAGGGGAAGGGGGGGGGGGGGAGGGAACATGGGAGAGACTGAGCCACAGAACACAAGTACCTATCATTCCAGCAAGTAATGACACAAGCTGTAAGGGAGATGATGCTTTTCTGCCACTTGACGAATTCACGAGCGGGGATTTCGGCGAGGGTGTCTGGCTGGTAAAATTTTTCAAGCTGAGGAGGTGGAGGGAAGCGGAAAAGAAGTAGGGAATAGGAGGAGGGTGAAGTCCTCCCGCCGGACAGAAGGAACCATCTCCTGTCCACTTCCAAAGGGTATAATCGCAACTCTTTAGGGTTTCGATAGTAGCTTTTGAAAAATTAATTTCAGTACACGTTCACCGGTACAGAAGGAAATAGATGGGAAACCAGAGATGCCAAAGTCCTTTGATATTTAGTCAATTCGATATTGTCACTCCAGCCTAATAAAGAGACACCCTTATCTCACCATAGAAACTCAACGGGAGTTTGGTTCGTTCCTCAAAATGGAAGATCTTTAATGTTTCTTCTGACAATATACAAGAGTTATATTTGTTCAAGGAATACAGAAAATCGTAAACTAGGAGAAAAGAGCCTCATCAATTTATTCCCCAGGGCTCTCTGTCAACAGCAGACCTTTTTGGATCTGGGCTCATTAGATTTTTGACCCAATGCAACAGAAAAGGATTCTGGGTAACTTACACAGGAAAGGTACTTTGCTGGAAGGAAGTCAGATAGCTCCTGGCATCAGAGAAGCAAACTCAGGAAAATGGACAAGAACCAAGGGGAACTAGGCAACCAGGAACGGCCCCAAGGTCAGGACCCTGGGCTGTCTGTCTCGGGCGCCACTTCTGGGGCCAGTGGGCATGGCTGCTACCACTGACCCCGAGGCACTGGGTGTCACAGCAACTGCCAGCTGCAGGCCAAGTTCCAAAACGTCCCCGTTTCTGGGCATCCGTCCCTTTGGATTCTAAGTCCAGCAGAGCAAGCTAAGTACACACTCACTGTCACTCTGGAGAGCGAGTGTATCTGTCTTGGAGCAAAGCCGTGCCATCACCCAGACCCACACAAGGCTGGATCCCTCAAGACAGGCAGTCAGATGACACAGGGCAAATCAATCAACGGCAAATGTCTGTCACACACACACGGACACAGCTTTTCTGTTTCTATGTAAGTGGGCATTCTACACACGAATTAGTAAATAGAGTTTTGTTTTGGTTGGGTTTGTTGAGGCCTGTCGCTCTTTTCATGTCAATACAACAAATCAAAATAATGCAACAAACCAAAACGGTGTCAATGCAATAAAAACGCACCCCCCCCCCAATACCTGCACAGCAGTCATCGTACAGAAACTGTCAATATCTACTAAACCGATTTTCAACTGACGGACATTTCTTTTCTGCTCTTTCCCATGATCAACATCACAGCCGAGAACACCCCCGAACACTCCGCCGCACCGGTCTTAAAGTAGTCCTTTAAGGATAAAGTTAACAGAAGTGAAACCGCTGAGCCGAAGGTTCTAAAAGGCTATTAAAAAGTTAACGCGAAAAAGCCCAGGAGCGAGTCTACCTCCCGCGGACCCCGCGGACCCCAGATCCACAGGTTGAAAGGAAACACCACCGCCGCCACCGCCCCCACGGGGGTCCCGCCGAGCAGGACGCGGAAGCGCCTGATCCCGGGTTCCGCCGTCGCCCCCGAGTTCCGGTAGGAACCCCGGGCTCGCGTGCGCGCCCGGGGTTTGAACCGGCGTCCCGCCCCGTGCCGGGCCGCTTCCCTCCCCGCTTGGCCACCGTGGCCCGGGCAGAGGGCGCCCCGTGGAAATAAATAAATAAACAAGCCCGGAGCCCAGGCAGCGTGCGCCAGGCTTTCCGCTCGGGGCAGGGGCCGAGGCCGCCCCGTTCCGCCTTCTCCGCCCCCCAGCCCGCCGTTCTTCCGGCTTCCCGGGGGCGCACGTCAGGACCCCCGGAGGAGAGCAGAAGAGCAGGAAGAGCGGCGGCAAGAGATGACACCGCGGGACTCGCAACGTCGGGGGCCGCGGAAGCCCTTGCTGGTCCGCTTCCGTCCGCCCGAGCGGTCTCGGGCCCGGAGCCCAGGGCCCAGGCCGGGAGAAGCGGGCGTCCGCCGTCCCTCTCGGCAGGCAGCTCCGCGCGCCATGTGGCTTGAGAAGCCTCCCGGCCGCCTAAAGCAGCCAGCAGGTCCCATGGTGTAATGGTTAGCACTCTGGACTTTGAATCCAGCGATCCGAGTTCAAATCTCGGTGGGACCTCACCAAACCTTTTGGTTTTGCAATTTCTGTTTTGAGGACTGCTGGCGGCGGCGGCCACCTCGGGCGGGGTCGCTACCCCCGTGACCTAGGGGATCGCGGTTTAGGGTCCCTCCCCCTCTCGTTTCACTGCCGGCCTGAGGGTCGCAGTGCGCATGCGTGAGAGTCCGGGCGGAAAAGTGATGGTGGGGGTGGTGACCGAATGTGCCTTTACCCTGGAGGGGACGGCGGGGAAACCCGAGGGACCCTGGGAGCCTGCTTCGGGCGGTAGCCTGTGGGTCTAGGGGGACACCACCCCCCCACCCCCCCACCCCCCCCCCCCCAGCCAAAGCTGCTGGGGATCCTTCTTCCTATCGGCTAATGTGCAGTGTGCGCTCAATCACTGGTTTGTAAACCTGGAATCAAATGCCGGGCGGTGGCAAGGGACGCGGGAAGCAGTAACGGGCTGGGAAGTAGGGTGTGTGTTTGGGGCCAGTCCGCCTGGGAGTCGGTCACAGAGTGAAGCGGGTCTGATTGGTTGTCTGTTACTCAGGCAGTGAAGCTGTCCGTGTTTGTTCATCAGGCCTTGCCAGCGGGTCAGAGGATCTCCGCCGGCGGTTTCTCCCCATATGGATGGGGTGTTTCTTCCTCAGACGGCCAGAACCTCAACCAACAGGACTGAGCACGTCTATTGGCGAATCTGTCCAGGATCGGTGTTTTGGGCGCCGGCCAGACGCGCGGGATTTGCAGGAAAGGGTGTGCCTCCGGGATGGAAGGGAAGAGACGCGCCTGGAGTGTTGTCTGCTTCGAATTGTATCTGGGTTTTGAGAGCTGCGGGGCCCTCTGGGATGAGAGACGACGGGGCCCAATGACGCATTTGTGATCTCCCTACAGGGTGATTGGCACTGTGGCTGTACGTGGCCGCCCCTTGGGAGGGTGCCATGGAAACAGAGGGCAGGGCTGCCCTGAGCACCTCTCCTCCCCACCCCTCCCGCACGCTCCATAAACGTTTGAATGGATTTGTGTGTATGAGCGATCCCGGCCTCAAAAATATCTAGATATGAGAGGTGGGAGGGCTTACTCTACCAGATATTAAAACTTATTATCATCAACTATAAACTGTAGGAATTAAGATAGCGTGGTGCGGGTGCAGGAGAGACCAGCATCCCAGTGGAACAGAATAAAGGGCCCAGATAGAGCCCCACACGTACTTGGACAAGTGATTCAAGGCAGAGGTAGGACAACAGAGCAGCAGGGAAAAGAATCTACGTTTCGATAAATGATTCCGGGCGTCCACATGGAAAAATAATGAAATCAAATTCCTCCCAACTTACACTAAACACATCAATACATTCCAGGTGACTCATAGACCTTAACGGGAGAGGAAAAGCAGTAAAGCTTTTGGAAGAGAACGTAGACTATCTTCGTAACCTTAGGGTAGGGAAAGTCCTCTTAAACAAGACACAAATATTTCTAAAAGCTTAATATATGTCACCATATTAATATGATGCTCTATGTTCTCCCTATCAAAAGACCCCAAGAAGAAATTGAAAAGGTAAAGCACAGGATAAGAAAAGATCTTGTAGGACCCCCTCATGTATGACTCTTTGTGATGCATCACTGGCAAGGAAATTGTATCTAAATTATTTCAAGAACTTGTCATAATAAGGACATCAAATTAAAATGAAAAAAAATCGGTAAGAAGAAACACAAACAACCTAATAGAAAAAGAGCAAAATACTTGAACTGGCACATCACAAAAAAAGGAAAGCCAGGGGCACCTGGGTGGCTCAGTCGGTAAAGCATGTAACTCTTGACCTTGGGGTTGTGAGCTGGAGCCCCAAGTTGGGTGTAGAGATTACTTAAAAATAAAATCTTAAAAAAAGTAACAAAATACTAATATATATATATATATGAAAAATATATGAAAAAAAATTTCACTAATATATATATGAAAAATTTTTCATATAAAATTTCCAAAAAAAATTTCACTTATATGAAAAATATATGAAAAAAATAACAAAATACTAATATATATATATATATATATATATATATATATATATATATGAAAAGCTGCAAAGCATCATTAATCATCAGGAAAATGCAGATTAAAAGCTCCACAAGATACCATTACGCACTCACCCGAATGACAATGCTGAATATTAGTAAGGATAGGGAATGTGAACCCTCAGAGAAATGTAAACGGGTAGAAACTAACTTGGCATTAGCTACTGACACTGAAGATACTCCAAAATCCTGTGATCGAGCAATTTCAGTCTTGGACATACCTCCACCGAAATGGGCGCATTTGTGTACTTGGCAACGTGTATAAGAGCGTTTGGGCAACATGATAGCCAAAAATTGGAAAGAACGCAAATGGCCGGCAGTAGAATGGGTAAGTAATTGACAGGCCGTACAATGGAATACTATCCAGCAATAAAATGGATGAGTCTTTAAAAAAAAAAAAGTAGGGGCGCCTGGGTGGCGCAGTCGGTTAAGCGTCCGACTTCAGCCAGGTAACGATCTCGCGGTCCGTGAGTTCGAGCCCCGCGTCAGGCTCTGGGCTGATGGCTCAGAGCCTGGAGCCTGCTTCCAATTCTGTGTCTCCCTCTCTCTCTGCCCCTCCCCTGTTCATGCTCTGTCTCTCTCTGTCCCAAAAAATAAATAAACGTTGAAAAAAAAAAAAAAGTATGGAGCGAAAGAAGGCCGATCTAAAAGAATAAGTCATGTGGGACTCCATTAAAAAAAGGTGCTAAACAGGTAAAACATAACTACCATATATTGTTTAGACTTGCAAACTTAGATGGGAAAACGATTAAGCAAAGCAAAAATTCCCCCGTAAGTGAGGATACCCCTGGGGAAGAGAGAGGGCCATGATTGGAAAGGGGCCAGCAACAGTCTTCTGGGGCTACTGGTATTATTATTATTATTTTATTATTTTAAGTAATCTCTATGCCCGGTGTGGGGCTTGAACTTATGATCCCAAGATTAAGAGTCACACGCTCTACTAGCTGAGTCAGCCAGGTGCCCTGGTACTGGTATTATTCTATTTCTTGTCCTGGGCAGAGGTTACACGGCCTGTTCGCTACAAAAATCTGTTAAAATGCACAATAAGTTATTCATTATTCTGAATGTGTATTGTATTTTGACATTTAAAAAGTCAAAAAAAAAAAGGGGGGTACCTGGGTGGCTCAGTAGGTTAAAGTGTCTGACTCTTGATTTCGGCTCAGGTTATGAGTTCATGGTTCGTGAGCTCAAATCCCGCGTGGGGATCTGGGCTCACAGCATGGCACCTGCTTGGGATTCTCTCCCTCTCTCGCTGCCCCTCCCCTGCTAACTTTCACTCACACACACTAAATAAACAAACTTAAAAAAAAAAAAAGTCAAAAAAGTACTTATCTAGAGACGTGTTTCTGCCCTGGTCACGGATGAGGGGAATCTGAGATCAAGAGTTTGCCCACAGGGGCGCCTGGGTGGCTCAGTCGGTTAAGCATCGGACTTCGGCTTGAGTCATGATCTCTCGGTTTGTGGATTTGAGCCCCACATCGGGCTCTGGGCCGGCTGACAGCTCAGAGCCTGGAGCCTGCTTCCGATTCCGTCTCCTCCTCTCTCTGCCCCCACCCCCCACCCCATGCTCATGCTCTGTCTCTCTGTCTCTCAATAATAAATAAACGTTAAAAAAAATTAAAAATAAATAAAAATACCAAAGTCTGTCCACAGACTGGGAGCTTGGGGAGTCACGAGAGCGATCCTCCCCACTGAGCCAGCCCGAGGGCATTCAGAGGATCAGGTTCAATTCTAGGCATTGCATGAAGACGTTGATGAATTTCCCCCTGCCACTAATTGGCTGAGTGCATTTGCGTAAGCATTTCAAATCCTCTGAAGTTGTAACTCTGTGAGGTGATGGATGTGTTAATGAAGCTTACTGAGGTAGCCATCTCACAATCCATAATGATAACAAATCATGATGTCGTACACCTTAAACGTATACAATCATAGATGTCGATTACATGTCAGTTATCTGGGAAAAAAGATTCGGAGCCTCACTTGTAAAGGAAAAGGGACAACGGTGCCTTTTGCATAGCAGTGTGGCAAGAACTAGTAAAATAGTAAGCAAAAGCCCTTTTCTCTGCTTCTGAGCCAAGACAGGCTCTATAATAGTAACTGCTAGAAAGACTATCAGAATAGTGAGGATTCCGGAAGCTCAGATCCTTGAGCAAAGAACACAGGCTTATATGGGGAGGAAAACAAAACTAGAGGCGGAGAACGAGAACGTGTGGGTGGAAGTTAGAGGGACAAGAGGAAGAAGTTTCTAACAATTTGAGCTGTTCATCCACGGAACAGGCTTGAGAAATTCTGAGCTTCTCATGCGTGGTAGTCTCCCGGGCGCGTTCGAAGGTCTTTGTCACCTGGAGGTGTGGGAAGGTTTCTAAAAGTGGGTCTCCACCTGCTAAATTGATTTCACAACTCACTAATGGCTCTTAACCTACGCTTAGTAAAACACCAGCTCCCCAGCCCCGCCCCAGCCCCCTCTGTCCTTCCAGATTTTCTGAGAGCCTCTCCCCATTTCCTTCTCGGAGCCTCTCTCTCCTCCGACAGTCTGAGGAGCCCTTTGCAAGGATTTTATTCCCACGAAGGGCGCCCAGAGGCAGCGTTTTTCAGAAGGTAGTGACTGTAGTATGTTGTCCTTGACCAGAGGGACCAGGAGCGGGCAGAGACCAGGGCCACCAGGGAAGCCAGGCCTGCGCCTAGCCTGGCCTCCCCCTTGTGCTAGATTCCCAGGGCGATCGGTTTATCACCGTCTTTGGCTACTGGTTTGCACGTGGCATGATGTGTCTCCAACACTTCTCACAATGCCTGACCCCTAGAAAGTCTACAAGTGCCGGGACACACGCGGTCATTTAACACCCATTGTTGTATGCCTATGATGTTCAGGGTGCCGGGAATACAAAAGGCAAAGACTTGACTTCTGTCCTCAGGGTGCTTGAAAGCTGAGCGGAGACACCGAGGAGGAGAGTGTGACACGAAAAGGAACAGGCCGGGGAGTAAACGTGGACACAAAGGTCAGTGAAATCCAACCAGGGAATAGGAAAGCCAGAGGGGCCCAGGGGATGTTGAGAAACGACTTCAGAGTCGCCTCCCCTCCCCCAGCTTCTAACCTCAGAGATGGTGGAGGAGGAGGAGGACAGGGAGGAGGACGGTGAGGGTGCTATTTTGAACCCTATGTTAAACTCTGCTCCCCACCCCCCCCCCCCCCCCCCGCTTCTAAGGCCTGGGGATCCCACCCTGGGAGTCTCTGGTGAACGTGGACTATGGAAGGAAGAAGACAGAGAATTTAAGAATTCTTCAGCTTGACATTCGTTGACCAGGAAATTAGGAGTCCGAGTCCCTCTCTGCCTCCCTTTTCCTGACTTGGTGTCATTTTACTGCTCAGGGTCATCAGAACTTCAGTGGCCCGCTCTGTGCTTGGCCTCCTCGCACCTTGGCCTTCCCTTCTAGGTCCTTTTCATGGCCCTTCCTCCTCCTGAGTCGCTGATGTTCTCCAAGCTCCATCGTTGGCCTCATCCCATCCTGCCCCACGCAGCCATCCCGCACGGACTCACCTCCTCTTTCCATAGAATCAGCCGCCACCTCCCAGTGGTTCTCAACAGGGTACGAGGGGAGGGAGGAGAAGCCGAGGGGAATCACCTAGAATCATTTGGTGAGAAGGGCGTTCCCACTGGTGACACCACCATTCGCTCGCTCAGTCATCCCAGAAAGAAACTTGAGGTCATCCGTGACAGTCACCTTGCCGTCCTGCTGGGAGTCGAGCGACCTCCAAGCCCTGAAAACGTTACCTCCCGAGTCTGGTTCCAATTCATCACCTCCTCTCCGTTCTTACTCCGATCCCCCCAGTTCAGGTCCTGAGCAGGTCTGCGCACCTGGATCCCCGTGGTTCCCCTTTCTCTGGGAACCGCCCTTCTCAGAGTGGCCCAAAGATCAGCAGGGAAAGGAAACTCCTTCATCTCTGATTCCTGGGGAGCAATCAAGGTTCTGGTCCGATGATCAAGGTCTTAGAGCCCAAGGGAGGGACTGAAGACAACGGTATCTGGGGAGGGCCGTGTGGTTGGTCCACTTAGGCTGAGTTCAAGCGGCATGAGTAGATTTACCAGAAGGCCGCCCCTGCAGAAGAGGCTCTTTATAACCCCACAGACGGGGGGACCCCTGGGCCGACGGGGGCTCATGAAACAAAGCAGCCAGAGAGGCAGGAATAGAGGCTGTGTTGCACGTGCCGTGGCTCTGGAAGATGCTAACATCAGGCGAAGCTGGGGGAGGGGGACACGGGAACCTTCTGTACCATCTGTGCAAGTGTTCTGTAAATCTCAGGCAAGGAGCGAATGCTCTCAGATCAGATTTGCTGATCTCACCGTGTGTCCGTCTGTCCGTCCTCTGGACCCTGCCGGCTTTATAAAGCGAAGGAGGGGTCCGGCGAAGCCCGGGCTTGGTGCCAGCTGGGAGACACTTGGCAAAGACGAGGTGCCGTCACAAGACGGCTGCTTGCGTTCTGAAGTGAACCAGTCACGACGCACGGGGCTTTTCTCTCATGGGTGTGAAACCCCCGGATCTACGGGACTGAGGCGGGGATGGGGTGGGGCTTAGATGACACCCAGGCTCCCCCCTCCCAGCTCATCATCATGCCCATCGCTGACCTCATGAAGGTTTGGGCATGCGGGGAAGGAATGCGGCCACCAGGGCACCAACTAATAATTCCTTTGACGCCGATAACTCCTCGGCCCTTTGAGGCCCCTCCTGGCATCCGGGAAACAGACGGAAGGGGGGCTCAGAGCGGATGGCTTAGGGATCTTCTTGTTGCTCCCACACCTCGGGGTGGACGGGACGGGTGTGGGAGGAGCCAAGAGCACACCCGGGGCACCTGGGCAGTGTGCCCTGAGAGCAGGTGCGCAGAAGAAGCTGCTGCTTTGTGCAGAGCCCCGTCCAGGGTTCAAACGCCCCAGAAATAACGGTTAGAGTCACCCCTCGACCGAAGGCTCCAATCAGTGAGATTCCGCCTGGAGGTAGTAGAGCAAGGACCGGGCGGGTGGAAGAAGGAAGCCACAGCCACGGGGCCTGTGGCCCTATCGCCGTAGCCCCCACCTGCTTTTCCTTTCCTACCTCTAGAACCTTCTGGAGTGTTCGCCCTCCCCCCCCCCCACCTTAAAAAAAGAAGAGTTCTTGGGGCTCCTGGGTGGCTCAGCAGGTTAAGCGTCTGACTCTTGTTTCGGCTCAAGTCGTGCTCTCACGGTTGGTTGGGTTCAAGGTGCGTGGGTTCAGGCCCCACATCGGGCGCTGAGCTGACGGTGCAGAGTCTGTTTGGGGTTCTCTACCCACCCCCCTCCTCGGCCCCTCCCCCCCTCGTGCTCGGGCTTTCTCTCTCCCTCTCAAAACAAGTAAACATTTTTTAAAAATTTAAAAAAAACCAAGAATTCTCGTATTTACGTCTTTGCCCTTTCTCGTCCCTCTCTTCCTTCTCCCGGGCCGGGTATGTTGCGAGTGGCTGAATTTACTCGAGGCTGAATCGCAGAATGGCGAGGTGGGGTCGGGAGGGAATTTTCAGGATGGCCTGGGGAAAGCAGTGGACCCTTCCCAGGAGGTCCTGGATTCTGACCAGCGGCCATGACCTCACCAGCAGGCCCTGGGTGCTAAGAGAGCGGGCAGCCCCAGCGGGATCACTGGGTTACGCTGCGTTTGTTTTCCCGTGGGTGACCGTTCGGTCCTATCCGGTCGTCTCCCAAGCCAGGAACTCGTCCTCCTCGACAGCTCCCTCTCCCTCGGCCACCACTCAGCGAGGGGTCAGGACCTGAAAATCTTATTTTACCCAAAGAACTCCTCACCCCCATCTCCCCGCTCTAGACCTACGACGGCCAACGCCCCGGATCCAGTGATCATCTCCTTCACTGTGTCTCCGTGCCAAACACGTTTTCTTCTAACTGCAAACACCCGCCAACCCGCACCCGGCAGCTTGGTGGGTTACACCAAGACCCCTCTGCTCACCTCCAAGCCCACATCTCTAGCCGTGAACTCCAAAGCTCTAGGCCCCTCTCTTGTTCCCCCCTGGACCCTGCTTCGGATTCTATGTCTCTGTCTCTGTGTCTCTCTCTCTCTCTCTCTCTCTGCCCCTCCCTTGCTTGTTCTCTCTCTCCAAAATAAATAAATAGACATAAAAAAAAAAGAATATGAAATAAACCATGACATCATGAGGTTATCACCTCCTTCTAGAGGCCTTTCCCTGTTTTCCCTCCCAGGATGCAACTCACTCATTCAGCTGGATTAGGCTGTCCTCCTCTGGGTCCCCTCATCCATCCCCCCCACTGCCCCCACACGTTGCACTGAGCGCCCTGTATCACGTGAGTCCGCCTCTGGCTCCCTAAAACCGTAATCTCCTTGCTAACAAGGCCCAGGAATCAGCATCCTCCTTCGTGGGGTCCAGCCTCCCTTCTGCGAGTCAGTTCCTGTCCCCTGGCTGCTTAATGCCTTCGTAGGCCTTCTGCTGCAATGAATGTGAAGAACAAAGTTCTTGACTGCGCGCGCAGAAGGTTCTTGAAGGCTTGACCCCCTTCTCCCTCTTGGGCCTCTGTCTGCCCAGCTCCGCCCCGCTGCCCACCGGCCCGCAACAGTTCACGCTGACCTTGCCCACAGGCCTGAGTGTCTGCGCTGTGCTCCTCCCTACCCCGCCCTTGACGTCCCCTCCCGCTCGGTTGCGCCTAGTTGCACACCTTCTCCGCGAAACTCCATGAAAATAGGAGCCACGTGAGCGTCGTCATTCTTCCCCCCTCGTGCCCAGCACGGAAGAGACACTCAAGAATCTCAACTACAGGGGCGCCTGGGTGGCTCAGGCGGTTAAGTGTTCGACTTTGCGCTCCGGCCGTGACCTCACAGGTTCGTGAGTTCGAGCCCCGCATCGGGCTCTGGGCTGACAGCTTGGGGCCTGCTTTGGAGTCTGGGTCTCTGTCTCTGTCTCTCTGCCCCTCCCTTGCTTGTTCTCTCTCTCTCTCTCTCTCTCTCCAAAATAAATAAATAAATAAATAAATAAATAAACATTAAAAAAAGAATATGCAAGAAATCATGACATCATGAGTTGTCAAGCTCTTTGTGTCCTCAGGCCCCTCTGGGGCGATCTAAAGTGACTAGGGGGAGGACCAAGGGATCGGACACACGACGGAGAAGAAGGACCCCCCCCCCACCCCCCACTCCGGCCCTCAACCCAAACTACTCTGAATAGGAATGCCGGTTTGCGGAAGACAGTGGAGGGGAAGACAGGAACGCCCTGTGGTGGCCCAGATGTCTCTAAGGATTTCCGTCTCAGGTCTCAGGGTGTCGCACGCTCTTCAGACCCCCACCGCACAAGGTGTCAGCTGCTGAGCCAAGGAGGCTCTCCTCAGAGGGTCTCCAGGCGGGACCAGCAGTGAGTGACCCAGCAGGTGGAGGAGGGGAGAGTCGAAGAGGTTGGGGAACGGACCCCCAAGTGCACGGCCAGGTGTCTTTGCTCATGCTGTGGCCCAGAGACGGTGAAGACTGCCTGGCTCCCTGGGCGTCCGGGGGACACTCGCGTCCTGGTGGAGAGTGGGGCTGAGGAGGGACGGCCGTTCAGGGCAAGGGGGCCCCAGGGCCGTCAGCTTATCACACAACTGCCTTTCTCCTTGAAGGGATTCTTGTCCTCGGGGACGCCTTTGAGAAGAGGGTCATTTCCTGCTTCAGCCTCCACAAAATCCTTGATTTCCTTTCCCGTCTTGGAAATCTGTGAGGAAACAAAGCGTGGCCCTAGAGCCCTTGTTTGTCTGTCGGGATCCATGGTTCGCTCGGTCCAAGAAAACAGGTCCTGGGCAGGGTGGGGACAGAGGCTGCAGAGGAAAAAGACCAAAGGGACAGGCAGGGGCTGGGGGGGGGGGGTGAGTTCTTGCCTCCGAGGGGCGCCGGCCGGAGCTGGGGAGGCCCGCCAGGCCGCGGGCCTCGCTCCTGGCCACCTCCATGGGGCTGACCCCCAGCCTCCCTCTGCGTGCTATCTCTCCTGCACCATCCACCCCACCGTCTGTCCCTTCTTCCTGGGGTCCCGGCTCCGGAAGGACCGGGCTGTGGTGGAGAAGAGAAGAGGGGCAGGGGAGGGAAGACGAGGCTTACCGGAACTCTTGCATTCTTCACTTCCTTTTTGAGCTGTTCAACGTTCATCTTCAACAGGTCCTTCTCGCTGAGCTCCTGGGCCATCCTGCCCCCCCGGGGACACCTGGGTCCCGGAAAGGATTTCGCAGCTGGGATCGCAGTCCCCGTGAGCCCTCTTCCCTGCCCTGCCCTGCCCTGCCCCTCACCTCAGGCCCTGCGTATTCACACCCTAGACTCCCTCCCCATCTGCAAAATGGGTATAATGATGGTCCCCTCCCTCCTTGTATGATCTTTGCGAGTCCTAGGAGAATAAACGCATCTCAAATATTTTTAACGCTCTGGCTGGCGCATAATGAATCATAAACGCATTTATTATGATGACGGGAGTTGGCTGCAATCAGCACCATCACGACAGGGTCATCGGGAAGGCCTGCCAGGTGCCCCGCTTGAATAATTCTAAGACTAAAGCCCAGCCCAGCGCAACCTCAGCCCCTCTCACCTGCCCGGAAAGAATGTGGACTTCAAGTCCCCGACTCGGACGAGACGGTGTTTGAGCTTCCCCCGCTTATCGGCTGGAAGTCTTCAGATAAAGCAGATGGTCTGGAAGCCAAAACCTCTGATGCCTAAGCTGATCAGGGGCTCAGGGTTCTAAGCCCATCCACTGGCCTGAGCCTCCAAGCCCTCACTGCCCCTGGAGCAGATACCCTGCCCCGTGCACCCGCCCTGCTCCCTTAGTGACCCTCCTGGCTTACAACCAGTCCTCACCCTCCGGCCCGACACACTCCCCTCCCCGTGCCTTCTCTCCCAAGCCCTCCCCTCCCCTCCCTCTGAGCCTCCTCTGAGCCTTTTCCTCTCGGTGAAGCAAGTCCTAGACCAGCTCCTAACGTCCCTCACCCAAGAAACGGTGGTGTCTCCCCCTGGAGCCCTGCGATGACACCTCACGAGTTCCTCCCAGCTCGTCCAGTCCTTCCTTTGCTTACTGAAAACAACAGACTCCTCACTTAGGAGGCTGTGCCTGCCAGCACTTGGGGCCACGGCCACCTCTAACGCCCGGGTCCGTGCTTCTTGGCCTTCACGTGTCCCTCTGAGCCCTGAGTGCGGGTCTCCCTCTCCAATCGCTGAGCACGGGGCCCACATCCTGATATTTCTCTCGGCCTCCTTCCAGAACCCCCTAAGGGCCATGCTGTCTCGTAGATCCTGAGCTCCGGCTCAGGCCGACACCTGTCCCACGACAAAGGGACCCTGTCGAGAAGCAGATGCCGGAGACACCAATATGGCCAGTAAGGGATCCTCTTCTTCCCCTCCCTCTGGGTTGACACAAGGGGCGCTGGAAGGGGCTGGGAGGAGGCTGGAGTCCACCCTGACTCCCCCCCACCCCGGCTCCAGACGCCGAGCCCCACCCCCAGCTGCGAGCGCTAAGAATTTAAGGGCAGGCCCGGGCCCTGCAGGCCTCCAGTCCAACCGCCCTGTTCACGCAGGATGGAAAGCACGCACCTCTGGAGACCAGCTCGCTGCTCTGTCCGCCGATGCTTCCTGAAATCCACCGGCTAATCTGGACCTTACACCTGGGGCTTCTCAAAGCCAACTCCTTCCTGTTGTCTAATCGGAGTCCCTCCCGCGTCATCTCGTCTTACCTCCATCAGGCACAGGGCATGGGCCCCAGGTCTCCCTCACACATAAGCCTTCAGAGGCTTGGGAACACTTCTCAGGGGGCCTCTGGCTGTGTCTTCCCGGTGTCTGAGCCGACTCCTCTCGTGTTGGCTGTGTTCCACTGTTGCTCAACACCCTACGGCCCCCAGCACGACTGGTCTCCATAGCCTCACCACCCTCCACTCCCCAGGCCCTTGGTGACTCATCCCTGAGCTTCCCAAGGAAACCCCCACCCTCTGCCCTTTCCTCCCCTTCCATGAGTGGAAAATCCACCTCCACTCCCCAATCCCCCCAGAGCAGGCCAGCCCCCTTCCTCCTCCGTCTCCCACCCCACCCCCACCCCCCACCCGCCTAGCAGTTTCCTCTCCAGGCCCAGGGAGCAATCACAGCGCCCCGACCTTGGCTTCCTCTGCTGGGAGGGATTGGGGGGCTGGGCTCCCAGAGGGGCCCCTGGCTTCCCCCTTCCTCTGGGCAGGGGGCAGAGAGTCTCAGGCCCCGGGAACAGGGACTCACTTCCTCTTGTCCCGGAATGAGCCCGCCTGCCCTTTGCAAGCAGGTTTGGGTCTCTCACGCAGAGGAAACCAAAAGCGGTGGGGAGGGGGGGGGTGGGGAAGGGAGAGCGACCAATCAAGGACAGGGTGAGGCGCAAAACCGGCCGGCTCCCAGGGGAGCCAGCCACAGGCTGGGGGGCCATGGCCGAGCTGCAGCAACTGCGGGAACTTGAGATCCCCACGGGCCGGGAGGCCCTGCGGGGCAACCACAGCGCCCTGCTGCGTGTCGCCGATTACTGCGTGGACAACTACGTGCAGGTAGGCAGACGGGGCACAGGCCCCGAGGGGCCCGGAGGCCACCTCCAAGGCAGGACCACGGGAGCCATTCTGACAGGTGCTGGCGCGTCCTGGGGCCCGGCTGGGAAATCACCCCAGGCCCTGGCTTCTTTCCAGGCCCCCGAAACTTCAGCCCTGGTGCTGTGCTACCCGGCCCATGCCCACCCCCCACCCCCCCAGGTCCCTCCTCTCTCCGGGAGCCTCAGAGACGCCCCGGGACAGGCCACTCGTCTCCTTCCTGGGTCCCGCTCGCACCCACGGGCCCAAAGCCTCGTCCACATGCAAATTCTGTCATCGTCCTTCCGTTCGCAGGCTGTCTCCAGGTGAGACCTCAGAACTCTCCAAACAGTGAACTTGAGAGAGCGGGGAGAGAAGCCTCTCCCTGATATCTGAGTGAGAGGAGACAGACCTCGAGACCAGGCTGGGTTAAAGAGACGGGGTCTGACGCAGAGGCAGGGGAAGGACAACGGGATGGCTGGGAGCCGTCTCCCGGCAAAAGACGACCATGGTGGCGTTTTAGAACAGTCCCCTACATTGTATAGTTGTTCCGAGACCCTCAACGTAGATTCGTGGATCGAGGGAAGAGGTTGCGAGGGAAACTTGGCAATGACTGAGCACCTCTGTGTTTTCATTAATGCTCGTAAGCACCTTATGAGACAAGTAGCGTTATTCCTCTTTCGTAGGTGAAGAGCCAGCAGCTCAGGGAGGCAAGGTGATTTGTCCAGGGTCACCCAGCTCGGATGTGACAGAGCTCGGCCTCGGCCTCCTGACTTCTGAAACCGGGCTCTCTCCTTTCCCCCTTTCCCCTTCCCTGACATGCCCTATGAGGCAAAGCCAGCTCATTCGCACTGGAAGCCCCGGGGACCTCCCGGGGCAGTCGAAGTGTTGGAAAAAAAAAAATAATAATAATGAAAGTAGCAAGTGCTTATGGGAAAATGGCAGATTAAAGAGGGTCGATGATAATAGCAGTTAAAGCGCTCTGCACCCTTCCTTTGCGCAGGCATGTGGCCCGCATGGCCTCTGTGGGTCCTCACCCCCCCCACCCCGTCCTGAGAGGGGAGAGGGGCTCTCACTTTACAGCCGGGAGGCTGAGCCTCAGAAAGCCGAGCTCGCTTTCCCGAGGTCTCCAAGCCGGTGGCCGAATCCGGATGCGAACGCAGAACTCTGACTCCAGAGCCCATCCCCAAACCTCTAGGTGAATGTGCGGCCCTGAGAAATAATTGGTTTGCGGAGAAGTTGAGTGACCCGTTTGTGGAGGACACGGACCGTGTGGCTCGGAAGGCAGCCGGGTTCTCGTGGTGCTGGAGGGCATCCTCTTCTGGACGAGGGCAGAAGGAGTTCTGTCTGTTCCTTCAGTAGCCTCTGTGCACCCCCAGGCCCTTTCAGATGGGTTCTCGCTTCTATTCACCACGCGCACAGGGGATTTAGGGGTCACCGAGACCCGAGTCCGATTTTTTTTCTTTTCTTTTTTTTTTTAGTGTTTATTCATTTTTGAGAGACAGAGAGACACAGAGCATGAGCAGGGGGAGGGGCAGAGAGCGAGGGAGACACAGAATCCGAAGCAGGCTCCAGGCCCTGAGCCGTCAACACAGAGCCCGACGTGGGGCTCGAACTCACCGACCGCGAGATCGTGCCCTGAGCTGAAGTTGGGCGCTTAAGCGCCTGAGCCACCCAGGCGCCCCGACCTGAGTCCGGTTTCTAACTCCGCCGCCTACCAGCGGCGAGACCCGTGGCAAGATACCCTCTGATTCTCACACCTTTCTTCCGGAAGGTCACACGGGTTCAGTTGTGATCATGGTCAAAGCAGGTAGCCCGGCACCTGGCCCTTAGTGGGGACGGAGGGGGGGGGGGATAAATGGAAACGATTACCATTGCTGTCATCACCACCGCCATCATCATCATTCATCGGAACGATGAAAGGCACAGGCAGATAACGAAAGTCAATTCGAGCGAGGTGAAGCGGCCCTTGTAAAAATACCGAGGGCATCGAGAGCCCTGACCCAGGTCAGAGTCCCCGGACCCCTGCTTCCTTCACGCAGAACACTAACTAATTGACCTCGGTTACCTTACCCAGCCTCTTTGAGCATCTTGGTCTGGGGAGCAAATGCCTATGAGGGGCTTGGGCAACTTCTCAGAGCTGCTTTTTTTTTTTTTTAATTTTTTTTTAACATTTATTTATTTTTGAGACAGAGAGAGACAGAGCATGAACGGGGGAGGGGCAGAGAGAGAGGGAGACACAGAATGGGAAGCAGGCTCCAGGCTCTGAGCCATCAGCCCAGAGCCTGACGCGGGGCTCGAACTCACGGACCGTGAGATCGTGACCTGAGCTGAAGTCGGACGCTCAACCGACTGAGCCACCCAGGCGCCCCTCAGAACTGCTCTTAAATCAGGCCTGGTTCCCATGCCCTCGGGCCTCCCCACCGCCCCCTCCCTCAGCCCCAAGGCCCCAACCAGGTGTCAGGAAACCGGTGGGGAATGGGGGAGGGCAGGCTGGGGTCAACTGCAGAGTTCTCAGTCAGAGTCCACTGAGTTTACAGACAAGGTAATTTGCATCATGAATGAGCAGTGGGCCATGAAGGTGGATCTCACACCCTCGTACCTCCAGGCCCGACTGTGGGCCAAGCCCAAACCAGGGGTCAGCAGGTATCCAGGCCCCAGCCTCCCAGAGCTGGGCCCAAGCAGGCACTGTGCTATCTGGGCTAACCGTTCCACACATCGGTCCTAGCAGGGGACCTGGGGGGAGGAATCTGGGTGGGGACCAAGGAGGAGTCGTCATTGCCCCATTCTGGGCCTTTGTGTCCTCACCTGTTAAAGAAAGGTCTTGAACTAGAAACTAGACCTGCTATCCGTTCTGGTTTAAACACCCCAGGTTGATTTCAGGTTGATTTCTTCACCTTTTCAAGGCTCTTGGTTACATACGCTGATGAGGTGTAAACTCCGGGCAAATGAGTAGCTGCTGGAACAGAAAGGCAGGGAAGGGCCGCCCACAAGGATCTGGGCCTGCCCTTTGACTCCAGCCTGGCTCAGGCCACCCTGGAGGCATCCTGCTCTAATGGGTTCTCCGCCGACCCGGCCCTGAGGAGCACGCAAGGGCCTTTAGCAAGGGGGCAGCATGGTGCGGCCTTGTCCGTCAGTGCTTGGGCCTGGCCCAGACTTGCCCTGGACTCACCCCTACCCCCTAGAGAGGGGGACAGGCTAAATCACAGCAGTGTCATGATCTGACCTGAGATGAGGAAGCTGCGTGGGGAACCAAATAACAGAGAAGTTTTGCTCCAGCGCCCGTGGTCTGACGGGGCACTGAAAACAACACAAAACAAGCAAGACAAAACAAACAAACAAACAAACAAGCAAAACCCTCTTCTGTCTTCGGCCATTCCCTGCCCACCGTTCCACGGCTGACTGGCAGTGTGACTCCGGCCAGCACCTGGCACAGCGCCTGCCATGCACTAAGGAGATGCCCAGAAAGTGTCTGGGGTCACAGTCAATTCATTACTTAACTCACAAACGCGTATTTATTAAATCTCGTCTGTGTGTTGGGCACTGTTCCGGGGTAGGGTACAGAATAAAACAGACAGGCTCTCTGCCTTCACCGTGCTTACGTGTTAGTATACGGGAGGGCGGATGGGAGGGGGAGCAAGGTAATAAATAGATCAATCATTTCTGACAGTGCTAGGTGCTATGAGGACAAGGCTACAGGAGAAACACGGAAGAGAGCCAATACAGAAATAGGCTAGGAGAATCTTAAGGTGGTAACAAAATATGTCTCTAAGGAGCTGAGACTTAACAATAAGGGTCCTGGAAATAAGTACAGTAAGTGCAAAGGCCCTGAGGTAGAAACAATCTTAGCTTGATCAGGAACAGGAACCTAATGGCCAATGTGCATGGGGGGGGGGTGCGTGAGAGGGGGTGGCGAGGGATGAGGGGGGACAGAAAAGCAGAACCCACCCTGTGGGGCCCTATATAGGCCATGGTTGGAAGTCTGGATTTACCGGATTATCAGTGTATTGTTCCCAATACGCTGAGGGAATGAATGAATGAAGTCACTCGTCTCTGGGCCTCAGTTTCCTTGTCTATAAAATGGACTAGGTCATTGGTTCCCAAACACCACCCCACGGACTGGAGAAAAACAAGAAACCCAAGAGTCACCTGGGGAGCTTTTAAAGGCACAGACTCATTGGCTGCATTTCCAGGGCTTCTGGTTAGAAGGGCTGGGATTGGGGCACCCGGGTGGCTCAGTCGCTTTAGCTTCCCACTTCGGCTCAGGTCATGATCTCACGGTTTGTGGGTTCGAGCCCCGCGTCGGGCTCTGGGCTGACAGCTCGGAGCCTGGAGCCTGCTTCGGATTCTGTGTCTCCCTCTCTCTCTGCCCCTCCCCGTCTCTCACATTCTGTCTCTCTCTCTCTTTCAAAAAGAAAGAAAGTTCAGCCCCCACATTCCCTCC